>NW_027256882.1:33253692-33853692 GCF_029215685.1 Pituophis catenifer annectens | reverse complement strand
AGTGTACATAAAAAAAAAGATACGTTCATCAAGAATAAGGTGCAACATTTAATGATAGTCATAGGGTACAAATAAGCAATCAAATGTTAGGAAACAGTCAATATAAATCATAAGGATACAAACAACAAAGTTACAGTCATACAGTCATAAGCGGATGGGTGATGGGAACAATGAGAAGATTAATAGTAGTGCAGACGTAGTAAATAGTCTGATAGTGTTGAGGGAATTATTTGTTTAGCAGAGGCCAAGAACTTAAATGAAGGAAAGTGAGGTAAGCCTGTTGGTAAATTTGAAGTCTCCAATGAGAAGTGGTGGTTCCTTTTAAGATAATCTGGTCTGTTTAGTGGTGAAGGATCTGGGTTATACAGTGTATTGTTTAGGTCCTTCTTTCCCTTTCTTGCTGCAAATGGCAGAAGTTGCTGTTTTGGGAAGCACCACAATTGTCTCCTCATGCTGAGGGAAGCTTCCATTTTACAAGCTCTCTGGTGCAAGGAGACCAATGGTACTGGGTCAGTGATAAAGCTAAGTCTCACTTGATGGGGTGGAATCAGGAGCTGAAGTGGGGAGAGGGGAGGAGTTAAGAGATTGGCTAGCCTGGAATCCCTGAAGGGGAGGAAGTGACAGAGAATCCCGTAAACCCTGGAGGGCTTATCAAGTTCTAGAGAGCGCAGTTAGTCTTGTGAGATTCCTGTAAACAGGCGAATAGCAATAAATACACTGCCCTGATTAATTATCAGTATTTTGGATCCTTCCTTCAGGGGTCCCCAACCCCCAGTCCACAGCGTGCCTGAAACCAGTCTGCACAAACAAGCAAAGCCCCATCGGTGGGATGCAGATAGCACGCAAAACCACGCCCACCCCCCCTCTGGTCCACGGAAAAACCTCTCTCCACGGAACTGGTCCCTGATGCCCAAAAAGTTGGGGGCCACTGCCTTACCTGATACAGGTCTCCTTTTCTCTTAGGACCACCTGCTGCTGCCTGCCATCAGCCACAACAAGACCTCTCGCCCTAAAATGTCCCTGGTGATGCCGGCCATGGCTCTGAACGGTAAAAGAAACCGAACTTCTCGGGAGAGGCTGGGCTGCGGCCGCCCTCTTTCCAAAAGGCGGCTGCATTTCAATGTCTTTTTTTCTTTTTTCCAGAGAGCCTCTACGGCTCCTCCCTGGGCTACGAAGTCATGATGCAGGTCGACTGCGAGGTCATGGACACCCGCGTCATCCACATCAAGAGCTCCACGGTGCCCCCTTTCCTGAGACGCCAAGGCACCACCCCATCCGACAACCGCACCCAGCCGTCCCCGCCTGCCTTTTCTGGGAAAACCCCCCGCACAACGTTGCGGTCTCATCGCTCTACTCTGTCCACGGCCCGGCGGCATTCCCATCGCACCCTCTACTTCGGGGAACACGGAGGGGGCTAGTTGGAATCGGGAAAAGGAAGTGACATTCCTGGAAGTGACATTCTTCCAACCAGGGACTTGGATGTCCCGTCCCGTCCCCCCGCTCCTCGGGGCTATCCCTGCCCGAAAGACGGATGGGTATACCGTACGCTGGTTGGGCAGATCTGGGGGCCGTTACTCTCTCTCCTACCCCTCAAGCCTCTTTCTCAAGAAGTTCCTTGGTCCACGCCCAACTGCTGCTTCCAAGAAGGCTTAATGGAGTTTTCTCCTGCAAAGGAGGGGTGGGGTGCTGAGCTGCTGCTGCTGCGGAGGCCTGGGCCCGAGCATTGCCCCAAAGAAACCTCTGGCTCATCTCCTTGGGGTGGGGGGAGACCGAGATAGCGCTGGGTGAAAATAAGGGACGGACACTAGAGGTGTCCACAACTACTGTCTGGAAGCTGGGAAGTGTGAGAGTGTAAAGAAGGATGAATGTTCTCTTTTCCACAAAAGAGGGAGAGACCGAAAGTGTGAGTCAGTTGAGTGTGTGTTGAAGTGTGTATGCTGTCCTCTTCAAAATTGCTCTGGTGGCACTTAGGCCTGCTGTCCTGGGTCTTTTTTTGTGTGTTTGTATTTTCCCTAATTGTGGTTTTTTTTTTAAAATAAAGAATAGCTACAAACAAACTTCATACTTAATTCCTCTTTTTTTGTTCTAATGTCAAAACAGAATAACCCAACAGCAAAATGACACAAACCAAAAAAGCAAAAGTGCTGCATTTGGTGGGTTTGTGGGTGGGTTTTTTTGTTTTGCTATGAATCAGCCCTGCAACATCACATGCGCAATAAACGTTTGTTGGAACAGCCAATAAATGATTCTGGATTAAGACTCAGCTCCAATAAGATTAGGGAAAGCATTTTTTAATCAATTAAATAGAATAATAGGTAAATTTATTTGGTTGGGGGAAAAAGCCCAAATAAAACAAACTTCTTCAGGACTCCAGAACCAAAGGGGGCTTCGGCCTACCCAATTGGGAACTATATTATCAAGTGGCGGCAATAACGTGACTAAAGGATTGGGTTCAATTAAGAAATAAGAGTGTATTAACATTAGAAGGCCACGATCTTCAATTGGGATGGCACACATTTTTATGGAAAATGTGTGCCATCCCTTTCCTTATGGAAGGAAAAAATAAAACCCATAGATATTTCCAGAAACATCTAGTGAGAAATGCTTTGATAAATATTTAGGATAATATAAGGAAAAATCATTAAATGAAAGTTCCAGTTTGGATATCAAGAATGGAGGCCATAATTTATCCCAACATATTGGACATAAACAAAGTAGTAAGATACTCGGAACTTTTAGACGAATTTGGAAATTTAAAATCAGAGCAGGATTTAAGAAACCAGGGGATAAAAATTGATTGGTGGCCATACCTGCAAATTAGAACAAAATATAAAAAAGATTGGGAACAACATGGTATATATACAGAACAATTGGAACTTGACAAGATACTATTAGGAACGGGGGGGGGGGGAAATTATTACAAAAACGTACAATTTTTTATTAAAATTTAAAATGGAAAAAGAAACTGTGAAAGAGACAATTATTAGTTGGGCGAGAAATTTTGGACACAATATTCAATTAGATCAATGGGATAAATTATGGGAGAGAAACTACAAACTAACCATGTCAGCTGCTTATAAGGAGAACCTCTACAAAATGTTTTATTGATGGCATCTGCCACCAGTGAGATTTCCCAAGATGTTCTTGAACAGGTCCCCGGAATATTGGAGGTGTGGTCATAAACAAGGAACGTTCTACCACATGTGGTGGACCTGCCCTAAGATTAGAAAATAGTGGTGTAAGATAAGAAAGTGGTTGGAGGGGATAACAGAACAGAGAATAGAGATGAAACCGGAACTTTTTCTTTTGGGCATTTTTGAAGGGAAAATAGAAAAAAAATACAATATATAACAATACACATATTAACCGCAAGTAGAATTGTCCTAGCACAGAACTGGAAACAACCAGATATTCCTCCAAATCAAATTATAATTTAAAAAAATTATGATTGTGCAGAAATGGACAGACTAGCCATGGAAATGAAGGAGAGGAAGGAAACTATCAAATTTGGAACAAATGGTATTCCTGACTTGAGAGGAGACGAAAAAAATAAGGGATAATTTGTTAAATATAATATGTAGCAGGTAAAATTGTTGAAGAAATATAGGATATGAAATTGAATTATGAATAGAGGATATTGTAATCTAAATTTAATTTAAGATAGAGATATATAGAATTAGAATTTTTGTAAATATGCTTGTTATGATAGATATACCTATATAGAAAAGCTGTCATTAGTGGAAAAATGTTGCTGTTTTTTTTTCTGTGTTGTACTTTTGTACTGTGTTTTATATGTTGGAATTTCAATAAATACTATTTTTTTAAAAAAAGGAAGTGTCTCCTCAATTCCAGGTTGCTTCTCTCCTTGATTAGTTTCCATCCATTGTTTCCTGCCCTGCCTTCAGGTGCTATGAAAAATAAATTTGACACCCCTCTTCTTTTGTGGCAGCCTCTCAAATACCGGAATACTGTATTGGATAATGGGAAAGGGGTATAAATCCTTCCATTCCTCACCACCATCCTGTCAGAGCCGAAGAAGCTTCTTGGATGAGAAGCAAAACGTCTTCAAAGGAAAAACCAGAAAGTCCTCTTGAAAAGAAAAACACTTTGGGGAACACAAGTTTGATCATCGGAAATTCAACTGCTCAGTTGCAGATGTGACAGGGTTAATAAGGGCGGCGACTGTCAATTAATTTGCTTACGGCTTTAACTCCAGGCCACCAGATAAAATATTGCCGCTGCTGCGTAAAAATGGGTGGGTGGGTGAGATGATTACAGCTCCCAGAATCCCGCGTGTGAGTGGGTCGGATTTTGGCCGGCAAGCAAAAAAATAAATAAAAACACAAAACACCCGTGTAGAAGGACTACACGTCCCAGCAGCCAGATGGCTCCTTGAACGCTCCCGGAGCCAGCGATCTGGCGGCGGAGATTGCGCGATCGCGCATGGAGGAGACGTGGATCTCCGCGGCGGTGGAGACGGAGGAATCGCACTGAGCGGTGGGAAACCCACCCGAGTGTGGGGGAGCCGCCGTCGTAGCGTCGGCCGATGCGGGTGAGGATCGGAGGCGGGATCGAGGGATTGAGGGATCCCCCTAGAAAGCAGCGGCGGCGGCGGCGGGCGGTGGGGGCTGGGCAGACCGTCCATCCCTTTGTCTGGGCTTTTTTTTCTCAGCCAATCTGTGCGTTCCGATCCCTCGGAGGGAGACAAAAAAGGGGGATCGGGCGAACGAGGGGTTCAGGAAATTGGGGGGGGGACCCCTTTGTTTTCCTCCACGGGGAGAACCGTGGCTCCTTAGGGATCCAAGCTAGGAGCTCTTTCTCTGCAAGGGGATCGTCCGATCCGTTATGTTTGGCAGCTGCAAAGTTGCTCTTAGGGAAGTTGACAAATCCGAAGGCCTTCCCGTTTTGGAGTGGGTGGGTGGGTGGGTGCCTGGAAAGGGGGTCCCTGGGTTGGCGAGGAATGATAAATGCAACCGGGGCCATTTTCCGAAAGGATTTCTATACGCCTGTGGTCTTACACTCCGTTCTTCTTTCACTCAATATGCGTTGAAGATCATTATTAAAGGTCCCCCCCCCCAGCCCCGGTGATGAACTGAGTTGCAGGTATCTCAACTTCGGGAACCGAGAAAGGAAATAAAAGCCAGGGCCTTAAGAGACCACTGTTTGCACTTTTGAATACCCTCATCCAAAAAGGGAAGCTTTGGGTTGGCATTTATTTATTTATTTTATTTATTTAGTGTATGGCTGGTCTTCACACTTCATTTTTACAGGTTAAAACAATTAAAACAATTTTAAAAAAAAGCAGTAAGAAAACCTAAGAGGAAAAACAGAAATAACATTTCAGAGTTTAATGTCGAGTTTGGAGATCCAGTCAGTAGCTGTTGTTGTTACGCAGAGGAAGTCCCTAAAATCTCCTGGATACCTTCTGTTAGAGCAGTGTTTCTCAACCTTGGTAGCTTGAAGATGGGTGGACTTCAACTCCCAGAATCCCCCAGCCAGCAGCGCTGGCTGGGGGACTCTGGGAGTTGAAGTCCACCCATCTTCAAGCTTCCAAGGTTGAGAAACACTGTGTTAGAGCATTCCCTTACTATATGTTGGATAGTCTCTCTGGGGGGGCCCCCCGCAATCACATTGTGCTGAAGGTGTCTTTCCCCATTTATACGAGGAATTGGCACACACCCCATGAGTCGTTCTAATTCTATTGTATGTCACCCATATGTGTCAGGGTAGATTAAATCCTGGAGGTATACTATTAGGATTAATATGCTCAGAGATACCTTGAGGGAAATAGCTACTCCACGCTTCCATCCACTTTTGTGTGGTGTTCTGATGATCAGCCAGCAACTTAAGCGCTGTCAAGAGTGGTGGGTTTCTTGACTTTAATCGGCATCTTAAGAGATCAGGAATGTAGCCATAAATGGGTAGAGAGGAATTTAAAAGGATCTTACTATACTCCCGAATGAGAGCTTCTTGTCGTCGTAAGTGCGGGGGAAGTATGTGACTAAGAACTGGTAACCAGTAACTAGGTGTAGGTTTTATGCACCCAGTAATTAGCCTCATCGTATGGTTAAGTTGAACATCAATAAGTCCTGTATGTGAGCTGTTTATCCATACAGGTGCACAGTATTCCGCTGCAGATTAGCAAAGCCCGAGGGCTGCACATCGAAGAGTTGGGGCTGAAGCTCCCCAAGGATTGGCATTAAGCCGATGTCAAGCCATCTCTTGGATCATTGTCCTGCAACAAGCGACTTTTTTCTTTGAAGAGACGTTTCACTTCTCATCCAAGAAGCTTCTTCGGCTCTGATTGGATGGTAGGGGAATGGAAGGATTTCTATTTCTTGCAGACAGCGGGTCATTTGCATACTTTTGGCGGGTCTCTAAGGTCACCTGGAGGTTTATCTGTGTCCTCAGGATCACCTGAGTGGTGCAAATGGGTGTGAAGCCTTCTTGGAACTGTTGAAAGGACTGTGTTGTAGATTGGAGATAGATGATGTCGTGTCCTTCCCCCTCTGTTGAGAGAGGGCTGTTCAATTTTGACTTAGATGGCCTCTTATGACTCCTCTTTCAAACCAACTGTCCTCTCTGTCCAAAATGTGGACTTTGCTGTCTTCAAAAGAGTGGCCTTTGTCTTTTAAATGCTGGTGGGTTGCTAAATCTTGTCCTGATGGGTTTGTTCTCCGATGTTGTGCCATGTGTTTGTGAAGTGGTTGTTTTGTTTCCCCAATGTACAGATCTGCACATGGCTCACTGCATTGTACTGCATATACCACGTTGCTCAGTATAGGAGCAAATTGTATTTATTTATTGTACAGGTAATCTTGACTTACGGCCATAATTGAGTCCAGAATTTTTGTTGTTAAGTGAGAATTGAGTGTTGCTCCATTTTGCGATATTTATTGCCATGTTTGTTATGTGAATTTAGCTTCCTCGCTGACTTTGCTTGTCAGAAGATCGAAAAATATGATCACATGACCCCCGGGATGCTACAACTATCATAAATAAGAACCGGTTGTCAAGCATCTGAATGTAAATCATATGGCCATGGGGACGTTGCAACGGTCATAAGTGTGAAAAACGGTCATAAGTCACTTTTTTCAGTGCCGTTGCAACTTTGAATGGTCACTAAATGAACTGTTGTAAGTCGAGGACTCCCTGTATTCACCCATATTTATTCTACCATATCATAATTTATTCTTTACCATATCATTTTTGCTCATTATAAAAAGAAGGGCTCAGAAAAATGGGGTGCTTAATGGTTTATGTTAGGGAATTGCTCTTTATTCATTTCTAAATCTTTATCTGTTAGGTATTGTCTGCATTAAAAAAAAAGCAAGTTTATGGAAATATTAAACTTATTAAAAATAAAGTTGTTTTGAATGGAAAAATTAATCCAATGTGATAATACAGGATCATTAGCATTGCTAAATCAGAAAGGATCTCTTAACTTAAATTTATGCAAGTCAGTTTCATAAAAGTGGGTGTTGCTTTTAGAAACCATTTTGAGAGACTTATGACGGTTACCATAGTGAGGAATATTTTGAGCTCCTGAATTCTAGTTGAAAACAAAGGAATGGTCGCCACGATGTAAAAAAGATGTTGAGACTCTGGAAAGAGTGCAGAGAAGAGGAACAAAGATAATTAGGGAGCTGTAGGCTATAACATATAAAGAACAGTTGCTGGGATTGGGTATGTCTAGTTTAATGAAAAGAAGGACTAGGGGAGACATGATAGCTGTGTTCCAATATCTCAGGGGCTGTCACAAAGAAGAGGGAGTCAAGCTATTCTCCAAAGCAGCTGAAGGCCGGACAAGAAGCAATGGGTGGAAACTAATCAAGGAGAGAAGCAACTTAGAACTTAAGGAGAAATTTCCTGATAGTTAGAACAATTAATCAGTGGAACGACTTGCCACCAGAAGTTGTGAATGCTCCAACACTGGAAGTTTTTAAGAAGAGATTGGGCAGCCATTTGTCTGAAATGATCATAGGGTTTCCTGCCTGAGCAGGGGGTTGGACTAGAAGACCTCCAAGGTCCCTTCCAACTCTGTTATTCTATTCTACTCTGTTCTGAAATAGAAGATAGCTTCTCTCATTGGATGTTTTTAGTACAGGTAGTCCTTGATTTACAACCAGTGACCATTCGAAGTTAAAACAGCACTGAAAAAGGTGACATGACTGTTTCTTGCCCTTGCAACTACTGCAGCTTCCCCATGGTCATGTGATCAAAATTCAGATGCTTGCCAACTGATTCATATTTATGACGGCTGCAGTGTCCCGGGGTCATATGATCCTCTTTTGTGTCTTTCGGACAAGCAAAGTCAATGGGGAAGCCAGATTCACTTAACAACCGTGTTACTAACTTAACACGGGATCGGGACTCCCTGCGCACGGTCACTCATGCCCTCGTCACTTCCCGACTGGACTACTGCAATGGTCTCTACATGGGGCTCCCCTTGAAGAGCATCCGGAGGTTCCAGCTGGTCCAAAATGCGGCCGCGCGGGTGATTATGGGAGCAGCGGGGCGCTCCCATGTAACTCCTCTCCTGCGTGAGCCGCATTAGTTCCCAGTTGTTTTCTGGGTGCGATTCAAGGTGTTGATTAACATCTTTAAAGCGCTCCATGGCTTAGGACTTGGGTACTTACGGGACCGCCTTCTGTTACCGACAGCCTCCCACCAGCCAGTACGCTCCCACAGGGCAGGGCTCCTCGGGGTGCCGTCGGTCAGACAATGTCGACTGGCGACTCCCCGGGGGAGAGCCTTCTCGGTGGGGGCTCCTGCCCTCTGGAACGAGCTGCCCCCGTAGGTACGGAGGATCCCGGACTTGCACACCTTCCGCCATGCCCTGAAGACTTTGTTATTCCAGCAAGCCGGGCTAGCCTAATTTTAACGGTTTTAAATTTTAAATTGGATTTTAATGGGATGTTTTTAATGGTGGGCCAAAGTATTTAATCTGGTTTTAAATTGTTTTTAATTTTTATATTTATGTATTTGATCATGGCTGTTCACCGCCCTGAGTCCTTCTGGAGAAGGGTGGTATATAAATATAATAAATATAATAAATAAATAAATAAATAAATAAATAAATAAATAAATAAATAAATAAATAAAATAACAACTGCAGGGATTCACTTAACAACTGTGGCTTGTAAGGTCGTAAAATGGGGCAAAACTCACTTAACAGCTCTCTTGCTTTGCAATGGAACTTTGGGGCTTAATTGTGGCTATAAGTTGAGGACTACCTGTAAACCAATGTTTCTCATCCTTGGCAATTTTAAGATACGTGTACTTCAGCTCATGGCTGGCTGGGGAATTCTGTAAATTTAAGCCCACATAAGGTTGAGGAACACTGCTATAAACCCCCAGTGCGTATTCCACAAAGTTCAAACTATGTAATAATTCAATAGGTTGATAAAAGCATGGAATTTTTTTTATAAAAATAATAAGCCCAAGAGTCTTACTGTTATCCTCCCCTTCAAATACTTTCCATGTTGGAGATATTTACAGTAAAGGAAACAGGAATTATTATGCAGATATGAGTCACTCAGATCCATGAATAGATTAAGGACAAAGTAATAATAATAGTTCAAAAGGCTGGAATATATCAGGGTAAGATGTTCTTACAAATGGTTGGAAGGATAAAATCTGAATTTAAGAATGAAGGAGAGACATTAAGAAAAGTGACAGAATTTGAAACACATCCTATACAAAATTAACACCATCTGTTAGGGCGCATATATCAACTCCTACTCCGATACGACATGGAGATAGACTTAAGTACAAAAAAGTATGATAAAATGGATGCAGAACTTTAAAGAAAAAGCCACAACTCAACAGTGGGAAAAACTATGGACCAAATCCATTAAATTAACTTTTAAGTTATAATTGGTATAAAATCTTTTACAGGTGGTTCTCAGCTCCAATATAGATAAATTATTCAGTAACAAATGTTGGAAATGCCATGAAACAGAAGGGATATTTCACCACATGCAGTGCATACATGCTGGAAAAATATAGATAGTACCATCCCTGAATTTTAGAGATTCAATTTCAAATGAAATCACATTCAACTTGGTATAATTCCAGAATATGTTAACAAGAAATAAGAATTTACCGAGATACTATATGCTCATAGCTGCAAGGATAAAGTTTGCCATGCATAGGGAGAAAGATACAGCACCAAAGATATCTGATTGTGAACTTAAATTTGAAGAATGCAGGTGGTCCTTACGACCACAGTTGAGCCCAAAATTTGTGTTGCTAAGTGAGAAATTTGTTAAATGAGTTTTGCCCCATTTTACGACTTTTCTTACCACATTTCTTAAATTAGTAGCTTGGTTGTTAAGTGAATCCAGCTTCCCCATTGACTTTGCTTGTCAGAAGGTCACAAAGTGGGATCATGTATAAATCATCATAAATACATGCCAGTTGCCAAGTGTTCAAATTTTGATCATGTGATAATGGGGATGCTGCAAGCGGTCGTAAATATGAAAAACGATCACTAAACAAATAGTTGTAAATTGAGGACTACCTATATAGTATTGAAAAAAGCTTAAACTATTGGGTATAATGGTGTTGGTCTGACTGTGTACATTTCATTTCTGGGCCAATTGTGGATACCAATTTCTTTGATCAATCAGAATACAGCTGGAAGGGACCTTGGAGGTCTTCTAGTCCAACCCCCTGATCAAGCAGGAGACACTATACCAGTGATGGCTAACCTTTTTGCCATCGCGTGCCAGGAGGGGGGGCAGGGGTGGTGTCACGTGTGCGCATGCCCACACCCATAATTCTATGTGCCCCGTGCATGCATGTGCGACACCCCACTGCTCCCAGTACGCAATGGCCCAGTAGGCCCATTTTTCTCTCTCACCTGGCTCCAGAGCCTTTCTAGGAGTCTGGGGAGGGCGAAAACGGTCTTCCCCACCCCCCGGAGGCCGAAAACAGCCCGTTTGCCAACTTCCTGTCCTACCGGAAGTTGGCAAATGGGCCATTTCTGGCCTCCAGGGGTGGGGAAGGCCATTTTCGCCCTCCCCAGACTCCTAGAAAGGCTCTGGAGGCTGGGGACAGCAAAAAACGGGCCTTCCCACCACCCACCAAGGCCCTCTGGAGGCAGGAAACAGCCTGTTTTTCTACTTCTGGTGGGCCCAGAAGGCCGCGTTGGAGCTGAGCTCGCGTGCCCACTGATATGGCTACGAGTGCCACCTGTGGCACGCGTGCCATAGGTTCGCCATCATGGCCCTATACCGTTTCAGACAAATGGCTGTGATGGCCAGTGATGGAGCACCCACAACTTCTGAAGGCAAAGTTGTTCCACTGGTTAATTAGTCTCACTTTTAGGAAGTTTCTCCTCAATTCCAGGTTACTTCTCTCCTTGATTAGTTTCCATCCATTGTTTCTTGTCTGGCCTTCTGGTGCTTTGAAAAATAAGTTGACCCCCTCTTCTTTGTGGCAGCTTCTCAAATACTGGAATACTGCTATCATGTCACCCCTAATCCTTCTTTTCTCTAGACTAGCCGTACCCAGTTCCTGCCATCGTTCTTCACGTTTTTGTCTCCAGGCCTTTAATCATCTTAGTTGTTCTTCTTTGCACTTTTTCCAACGTCTCAACATTTTTTTAACAACGTGGGGACCAAAACTGGATGCCGTATTCCAGGTGTGGCCTTACTAAGGCTTTATAAAGCGGTACTAATACTTCACATGATTTTGATCCTATGCCTCCGTTTATACAATCAAGGATTGTATTGGATTTTTTTGGCTGCTGCCGCACACTGCTGGCTCATATTTAAGTGATTGTCCACTAGGACTCCAAGGTCCCTCTGCCAGGTACTGACCAGTGGCCAGGTACTGACCGCCACAGCTACCAGTAGTAGCTGCAGCGGGAAGCTCCGCCCACCCGCCCGGATGTCATCAAATACGCTCTGCGCATGTGTATGTACGAGCGTGAGCAAACCGGTAGCAAAGGTAAGCGAAACCCACCACTGGTATTGACCCAGGAAGAGGGTTTGGAGAGGCAAGGAAGCTGAATCCCTTTTCTTTGTCCTTTCAGAGGCTGGTGTCATTTAAAGATGTGGCCGTGTATTTCACTGCGGGTCAGGGGGCTCTCCTGGATCCCGCCCAGAGAGCTTTATACAAAGAAGTCATGGTGGAGAATTACGAAAACGTGGCCTCCTTAGGTATGACTCTCCCTTCTTTCTTTGAGCTAAAAAGATTTAAAGGGCTGTGATCTATATCTGCTTCTCCCTTGCATTTTCAGGACAGTGATTTTTACTTTGATTTTCTGTCAAGGGTTTCCTGTTCCGAAGCCAAATCTCATATCTCGTCTGGAACGAGGAGAACCACCTTGGCTGTTAGATTCTCAAGGGGTGGATGCCAACAGCTCAGGTGAGAGATGAAAAAAATATCATCATCATCATCATTTAATGACCCCATAATCCTTTGCGGGGTGGAGTCTGGGCAACTGAATAGAGCTAGCAGAACATATTATGGGCAGATGCCCTTCCTGTCGCCAATCCTGAGCTTTGTTCAGCAGATATATTCTCATTGTTCCCAGAGAAATATCTGCCTCTACCTAGGATCGAACTCACAGCCTCCTCAAGTGAATTACAGTAATGGAAAACCAGAACTGAAAATTGCACGCCAAACCCTGCCAAGTCTAACTTTTCCCTCTCTTAGGGAAAAGTAACTTCTGTTGATTGTTACTGGTTCCCCCAATGTCCAATCAAATTCAAAGATGTTTTTAGAACGGTCACTTCAAGCGTGGGTTGGTTGTATAGCTGAGTTCCATTCCTAGCAGGCTGACTTTGGAGCCGCATCTTGAAGCCGCATCTCAGACAATGGTGGGTTCCTCCCGGTTCAGCCCGGTTCTCTCGAGCCGGTAGCGGTGACAATATGACATCACCGAACCAATTCTGCCCCCTCCACGCCCCCCGCGCCCCCCACCCCCTGCGTTATTCTTACCTTTTATTTGCCCCAACCCCCAATCTATTGCTGCCTCCTGAGTCCCACCCAGCTGATGGCTAGAGGGAAAAAAACTGTTTAAACTCTTGCTGCAGGGCTTCAAAGGGCCACCCTACAGCTGATCAGTGTTAAAAGAAAACAAATGAGTAGACCGGTGCCTGCAAAAATACATGGGTAGACCAGTGCCTGCAAAAATACATGAGTAGATCAATGCCTGCAAAAATACATGAGTAGATCAGTGCCTGCAAAAATAAATGGGTAGACCAGTGCCTGCAAAAAATAAATGGGTAGATCGGTACAGCTCTGTAAGCAGTTAAAAGCCTGGTAGACCAGTACCTCTGCTAAATCCTAAATAATTGTCACATGACCATCAAGCCACGCCCACAAAATAAGCCATGCCCACAGAACTGGAAGTAAAAAAATTTAGAACTCACCCCTGATCTCAGGGAGTATGGTCAACTTTTTGTTTCCCTTGAATCCTTCCCCCTCCAATCCACTTCCACTAGAGTTCTTGGCAGACTGGCACTAAGCAGTAGCAAAATACAAGGGTGAGGTGGCAGCCGACCCCTGGATTCTAGCCTGGTTCCTTAACCATTAGACCAAACTGGCTCTTATACTGATACCATTACATCTTTTGTCTTTAAATCTGCAAATTTAATGAATATACCACATGGTAAGATTTTTCTATATGCTGTTCATGAGTTATTCTGCAGATTTCTTGAATTTTTTTTTTTTAATTTGATTTATATGCCGCCCTTCTCCGGAGACTCAGGGCGACTTACAATGCGTTAAGCAATAGCCTTCATACTTTTGTATATTTATACAAAGTCAGCTTATTGCCCCCACAAACTGGGTCCTCAATTCACCTACCTTAGAAAGGATGGAAGGCTGAGTCAACCTTGAGCCTTGGAGAGATTCGAACCAGTAAGTAATTGCAGGCAGCTGTATTAATAACAGGGTGCTTGGACCACTGTACTATCAAGGCTCTTGGATGGATTTGTAACAATCCATCTTTGTTTAAGATTCAGATATTATTTATTTACATGTTCCTTTTTTCTTTCTAAACCATCTATGCCCAGATTGTCTGATTTCTCTTTGACCTTGGTTTCAGCCCAATTCTGTTTCTGTTATGTGAAACAGAGCCACCATCTCCATTTCCTTTTATTTCTGACTTTATTCCAAGCATAATTTTTGGAATATATTTAGTAGGTTTATCCAGCCGTTCTAGTTTATGGGCTGTACTGTAACATATTTATCACTGGAATCAATCTTAAACAATGTTTTAAACACACAACTTCCATATTGCATTGTTGAAACAAGTTAATTATGTTTTATTCTGAATGTTTACATTTTAAATCACATTTTTGTTGAAACTTACTCAATTTACATGCAGATAAATATCTCATTTTTGATAGGATAGAGGAAGTAACTTTTGTTGATTGTTACTGGTTTTCTCCCCTTTTTATCATTTTTAAAATTCTGTTAGTTATTTGTAACAAATAAGAATTTTATCCCAAATTTTCATCAAACATATTCAGAACGTATTATGACGTTAAACATAAAGTGAATTCAATGCCACAAATTTCTTTAGAATCACATGCAATGCAATATAAAGAAACTGTGTCAAACACCGTAAATTTTATAATAAACTCTGAATAATATTTAGATTATTCAGTTTTATAATAAACTTCAGTCTTTTGTGTTGGAATTAACTGTAATAGTGCCAATTAAGAATGAATACTAAACTATACTAGCCCAAACAAATGTAAAAATAAAGGTAAGAATTAAAGTGCAGAAAATCAGTGGAATTAAAAAAGGTCAAAAATAAAATAAAACAGCCACAATAGAAGTAAAGTTTCTCTGTGAAGTTAAATTCATTTCATTAATATCTTCTAATTAATTGATTAAGTGCCACCAAGTCCATTTTGACTCTAAATGACCACATGAAATGGCTTCAAATAATGATTCCTTATTTAGGAGCTCCCTCTTATGGTAACAAGTATAATATCTTCATAGAATTTGACTGGACACAATTTGCCATTATAGAAATATGGAGTTAGACATAATTAATTAATTGATTGATTAATATGTAGAAACAGTAAAATGAGTAGTTAATTAATATGTAGAAGCAGTGAAATGAGCTTAAATGAAGCTAGCAGAATAATTCTGTGCTCAATTACCCTCAAGCTAGAAACAGTCAGGTGTAATTTGCATCCTTAACAGTATTTAAAATCAGAAAAAAAGGAAAATATTATGGCTAATTGATGCAGCCATTGCTAATCAGTCACAATTTCTCACTTGGGCTTCTTCCATAAAGATAAGAAATTCAGTTTCTATTCAAAATATCTCCTGAGTTGTATGGACAGTTTTGTGCCACAAAAAGCCAAATTAAACAGCAAGGAAGGAAAATTGAACATTGTGAAATTATAAAGTCCATAAGCTCACTCTAGGCTGTAAATCATAAATCTCAAACCAGTAAATTCCAAAGTTATCGGAAAAAACATGAAATGTAGAAGCAGATTATAATACAGCTAAGAAAATATAATAACCCAAGAAAAAAGGTAATAAAAGCTTGAATGTTTTAGTTGATCTGAAATCAGCTGAAATCTCTGAAGAGGCATAACTCCATTAAATTTTCTTGATTCCAGACTGCTGTAAATCAATAAACATGTCCTTTAGCCTCTAATTCTTGACTCTTGCTTAAAAACACACACTTGATTACAGGCAATCTTCCTGTATACGACACTAGGGATCAGAAAATTCATAGTCATCACAATTACAATTATTTTTGCCACAATTGTTAAGGAAACCACTGCAGACCATAAGTGAATCAACCAATTCCCCATTGATTAACTATGTTATTAAACTCCTGGCCAAGGTTTATATGATATTGGCAAGGCCTTCAGTTAATCACAAAGGCCTTCATGGATTGATTTATTTTTAAGATTTATAAACCTATACAGATCAAACAATGAGGCTCTGGGTTGTGTAAAGCCTGGAAAAAAAACCCCAAACCTACTGTATATACTGGTATATATATTTAAAAATAATATTTATTACAACATATCAGTATCAATTTGGCTATTGCTTTCCGATAGATAGATAGATAGATAGATAGATAGAGAGAGAGAGAGAGAGAGAGAGAGAGAGAGAGAGAGATGTTAAGGATATTGTTGTTGTGTTACCAACCAGCAGAGTGTAGAGCACAGAGAAACGTTGCTGAGAGCAATGAATAAGAGATATGCAAACTGGTTTATCAAAAGTTTACTTTATAGTGAAAAAACAATCTCATAGTCTTTAAATCAATCCAAGTCTTTGCCAGTTAAATCAGTCCAAAGTTACAGATATCTTCTTACCACACAAACAGTAGTTGGTTAGAATAACAAACTCACTCTGGTTCACAAACCACGATGGTAGCAGATCCATCCAACGATGATAGCACAATGATAGCAACTCCACACACTATGGTAGCTTATCATCAACTGAATAGTTACACTACCTTTCTTAAATACTCAGCATTACAATGAATCAGCAGGAAAACTTTAAAGTCACACAATACATATTCATATTAAAGTCACAGAACACATATATTGCCTGGACAACTTGTTAGGCTCAAACCATATCCTAACCCACTGTATATACTGGTGTATATATATTTAAAAATATTATTTATTACAACATATCAGTATCAATTTGGCTATTGCTTTCCGATAGATAGATAGATAGATAGATAGATAGATAGATAGATAGATAGATAGATAGATAGATAAATGCTCATTCAGGAATTCTTAAAATGTGTTGTCCAGGGGTGGGTTCCACTTACCTTCACTACCGGTTCTCAACGGGAGCACACACTCACTTCGCCTGCGCACAGTGCTTCTGCACATGCGCAGAGCATCCGTGATGACATCCAGGTGGGTGGGCGGAGCCTCCTGCCACCGCTACTACCAGTTCGTATGATCCGGACCGAACCAGTAGCAACCCACCACTGGTATTGTCCCTTCTATTTTCAAGATTTGTTTTTCTCTCCTCAGGGGCACTGTGGAAAAAGAATTCCTGTCGTAAATGTGGAAAATGCTTCGTTCAGAAATCGGATCTTGCTATACATCGACTAGTTCACAAGGGAGAGAAACCTTTTAAATGCCAGGAATGTTCAAAATATTTTGTTCATCGCTCAGAGCTCATGAAACACCAGCGCGTCCATACAGGAGAGAGGCCCTTTAAATGCTTCGAGTGTGGAAAGTGTTTTTCACGGCAGTCCGTGCTTGCCAACCATCACCGGATCCACACAGGAGAAAAACCTTATGAGTGCCTGGAGTGTGTGAAACGTTTTACTCAGAGGTCACAACTCATCCGACACCGAAGAGTCCACACGGGGGAGAAACCTTATAAATGTCTGGAGTGCGGGAAGTGTTTTGCCCGTCACTCGGTTCTCATCAATCACCAGAGAGTCCACACTGGAGAAAAACCATACAAATGCTTACAGTGTACCAAATGTTTTGCCCGTCAGTCTGTCCTGGTGAGCCATCAAAGAGTCCACACGGGGGAGAAACCCTACAAGTGTCAGGAGTGTGGCAAACACTTTGCTCATCAGTCAAACCTGGTCAACCACCAGAGAATTCACACGGGAGAGAAACCCTACAAATGCTTGAACTGTGGAAAAAGTTTTGCCCAACAATCTGATCTCGTGAAACACAGGAGAATCCACACAGGGGAGAGACCTTATAAATGCCCACAGTGTGGGAAATCTTTTATGATCCATTCGGATGTGGTGAATCACCAGAGGGTCCACACGGGGGAGAAGCCCCACAAATGCCCCACCTGTGGGAAGTGTTTCGCTCAACGCTCGGCTCTCGTGAGTCACCAACGCATCCACACGGGAGAAAAACCGTACAACTGCCTGGCGTGTAAGAAATGTTTCGCTCAGCTATCCAATCTTGTGAAACACCAGCGAATCCACACAGGAGAGAAACCCTACAAATGCTTAGAGTGTGGGAAATGTTTTAGGCGGCGTTACCATCTCAAGGTCCACCATCAAGTTCATTCGAGGAGTTAGGCCCGGTGACGAACTTAAATGTAACGATGGCTTCGAAGGCCAAGGAAATGTTATTCAGTATAGATCGGCAGACTCAAATGGAATACATTCTGAATAATTTACATTTAGGTATTTTTAAAAACCTTTAAAAAAAGGTTCTTAAAAATAACGTTTCATTGATGCTGATGGAGGAACGCAGATATACTGATGGCAAAAGTAATGTTAAGACAAATGTACAACTAAATCGTGGGAAGGACTGAGTTTTAATGGCAGTTGCCCGTGGGGCTCGGTGGTTAAAGTGCAGTATCGTAGGCTATCACTGCTCACAGCCAGGAGTTCGATCCTGATGGGGCTCAAGGTTGACTCAGCCTTCCATCCTTTTGAGGTCGGTAAGATGAGGAGCGAGATAGTTGGGGCCAATATGCAAATAATGTTTATATTGTAAATCACCCAGACAGTGCTATAAAACACTATGTTTTAGGGTTCACAGAATTCCCCAATCTTTCTGGGTTGGTGGCCTGGAAGGGGGGAGGAGCAGGCGAATGCACATGCGCATTTGCACAAGTGGATGGGGCTGCATGCACGAACAATGCTGCGAGTGTGCGGGTGACGCTCGTGGCAATGGTAGCGCCTATGTGGCGCTCGCAACGACATTAGCACGAGTGTGGGGGAGGGGTGTGTACCAGCCACTCACGCAGCCCTGTGGCCAATAGATCACACCCCGGTAGTGGGCTGTAGCCCACAGGTTGGGGACTCCCGTATATCAGACTAAATGCTACTGCTAGTGCTATGTAGAGCAACTGGTTCAGCTGTCCATGTTGTTCCTCCCACAACATTTTGGGTTCATCAGTTCGTCCGTTGTTTATCTTTCACCATACAGAAATAACAACTTCCCAAGTGTTTCAAAACAGCAGCAAGCTAGCCACAGAGAAGAGTGTAAATGCTTGCGTGGGCTCTACTGAAGTGGTGCTTCCTATGGCTTTTTTCCTGGTTCAAATTGCAACCAAGTTTTTTTGGGAGGGAAGGACACTTTCTATGAAGGAAACGATGGTTGGCACAGGAAGACAGCGGGAAGACCTTCCAAACCACTGCCTCATTGCTCTAAGGATACTTATGATTGCTAGTCTAGAAATGATTGGGGTAAAATTAATGCTGTATTCATCCTATAACTTTCTGATGTGATAAGACTGCGGTTCCCAGAATGCCCGTTAGCATGCTCCCAAATTCTAGGCATCATGTCTCCAGCATAAACTTTGCTTATGTAATTATGTATTTTTATTGCTATTGTTGAAAGGGACGTGGTGGCTCAGTGGCTAAGACGCTGAGCTATTGTTGAAAGGGACGCGGTGGCTCAGTGGCTAAGATCGAAAGGTTGGCAGTTCAGCTGTTTGAATCCCTAGTGCCGCGTAATGGGGTGAGCTCCTGATACTTGTCCCAGCTTCTGCCAACCTAGCAGTTCGAAAGCACGTAAAAAATGCAAGTAGAAAAATAGGGACCACCTTTGGTGGGAAGGTAACAGCGTTCCGTGCACCTTTGGCGTTTAGTCATGCTGACCACATGACCACGGAGACGTCTTTGGACAGTGTTGGCTCTTCGGCTATGAAACAGAGATCAGCACTGCCCCCTAGAGTCGAGAACGACTAGCACATATGTGCGAGGGGAACCTTTACCTTATAGCTATTGTTGTTTTTTAATGTATTTTGGGCTCCACCTAGTGGTCAAACATGAATCTTTATTGACCCGGCCTTTTAAGGGTCATCTTCTCAACATCCCTCACTCCAAAAAGTGCATCCTGCCGGACTTTTCCTTTAGGATTTGGAGGAAGCGGAAGCACCAAGAAGTATCCAGCCGCATCCTATACACACAGCATTGCTGTTTCACCATCCTGTTCCTTTAACAAAGCATCCAGACCTATGCATATGGTCTGTTTAGCTGCATGTCAAAATGTACATAGTAACATGAAGCAGGGACAGGGTTGATTGTTCCCAGCTCACCTGAAAAGTGCTTGCTTGGAGATTCTTTAGAGCAGTGTTTTTCAAACTTGGCCATTTGAAGACTTGAATTCTGAAAATACCTGGTGCAAGTTTTAAGGATTGGTATTGTGTAATTAAATAATTAAATTGTGGGACAAGGAGGAGGGATGAATTGAAATTGAAATTGTCCTGGTTTGAGAAGTTTGTGATGTACAACTCTATATAACCTATGTCTAAAAAAAAATTCATTTCTTTTGCATTAGTAATTTATAAAGCAGTTATTGTCATCAATTAAATATACACATAAAACAACCCTCTGCCCAGTTTCATTTTCCTTCCTTTTAAACAGGTCCTGGCTTTTAATTTAACCTTTATATGCTGTAAGTTTTGTTGTTGTTAGTTGCAAAGTTGTGTCCGACCCATTGCAACCCCATGGACAACGTTCCTCCAGGCCTTCCTGTCCTCTACCATCCTCTAGAGTCCATTTAAGCTCACGCCGACCGCTTCAGTGACTCCATCCAGCCACCTCGTTCTCTGTCATCCCCTTCTTTTTTTGCCCTCAATCTTTCCCAGCATTAGGTTCTTCTCCAGTGAGTCCTTCCTTCTCATTCAGTGGCCAAAGTATTTGAGTTTCATCTTCAGGACCTGGCCTTCTAAAGAGCAGTCAGGGTTGATCTCCTCTAGGACTGACCGGTTTGATCGCCTTGAAGTCCAAGGGACTCGCAGGAGTCTTCTCCAGCACCATAGTTCAAAGGCCTCAATTCTTTGGCACTCAGCCTTTCTTATAGTCCAACTTTCACAGCCATACATTGCAACTGGGAAAACCATAGCCTTGACTATACACACTTTTGTTGGCAGGGTAATGTCTCTGCTTTTTAGTATGCTATAAGTTTAGTATGCTATAAGTTTACTTGCACAGAAATCACAAAAGATACAACAGCCACTGCCATCATCATCACTGAATATACCATTTTATTTATACCAGTACATAGTAAGCTCCAGTACTTTAGTTAGAAAAGTTAAACATGATGCTGTAATGTAGGAAAAAAATAAAAAAATTGGCTAGTCTGTTTCAGAATTATGAAAGATACTTCAGTTTATACATGGAAGGCAACTGATTACACATTTTTGCAAAAGTAAGTAACATTGTTATGTCCCAAAGATGCTTTTTCAAAAGGCAACTGGACTTCCTTGTTTTTTCCTTGAAGACATTTTGCTTCTCAGCCAAGAAGCTGCTTCAGTTCTTGGATAAGAAGCGAAATGTCTTCAAGGAAAAAAACAAGAAAATCCAGTTGCCTTTTGAAAAAGCACCTTTGAAACAACCATGATCTGGATGATTGAGAATTTCCATAGACATCCCATTGTATGAAAAATACAACTGTCGAGCCATGATGCTTAAACTGAGCCTCCAGATTCAGGAACAGCATATCTGAATAACTGCAAAATAAATAAATAAAAATGGTGGAGGAGGTCTTGCTTTGTTGGGTCTCCCAAAACGGAGTGACTGCAGATCTGCTAGAAGTTTTTGGCTGCAGATCATATTACCGTTTTTCCCCGATAATAAGACTCTATCTTACATTTTTTTTAACCCTGAAATAAGCGCTTGGCCTTATGCCATGTGCTCAAAAGCCCATTATCAGGGGATGTCTTATTTTGGGGGAAACAGAGTAATTGGCATGGGCCCGGAATACTTGAAGGAACACCTACTGTCTGCCTCTCACCGACCAGCGCGCTCACATAGGGCAGCCCTCCTCGGGTTGCCATCGACCAAGCAATGTCGGTTGATGGCGCCCAGGATGAGGGCGTTCTCAGTGAGCGCGCCGACCCTCTGGAATGCCTTACCCACCGAGCTCCGAACGGCTCCTGACCTCCGCTCCTTCCGGACCTAAAGACGTGGATTTTTAAACAACTCATCTGATCTGCGGGGTGTTTTTAGTTGGTTTTAATATGGGTTTTAAATTGTGGGATTTTAATTATGCTAAATTAATTATACTTTTTATTGTTCTTCGGTTTTTAACCTTTTGTGAGCTGCCCCGAGCCCTTCGGGAGAAGGGCGGCATATAAATTTAACCTAATAATAAATAAATAAATAAATAAATAAATAAATAAATAAATAAATAAATAAATAAATAAATAAATAAATAAATAAATGGGAGACCCAAAGGTGCTTTTTCAAGAGGCAACTGGATTGATTGATTTATTTTCTTTGAAGACGTTTCGCTTCTCATCCAAGAAGATTCTTCAGCTTCTTGGGTGAGAAGAATCCTAGCTGGGAGAATTCTGGGAGTTGAAGTCCACCCATTTTGCCGCGCCTGACATCGAGAAACACTTTTTTGAGTCGTGAAAGGAAAGGAAGACTACGAGTCCCAGAAGCGCCTCTGGGTTCCATTGGTGAGGGAAGCAAATCGGACCACAAATCCCAGCGGCCATTGGGCTTCCTGATTCCAGATTCGAAAGGCTGGATTGGCTGAGGCCGACAAGACGGGGTGGAATTGTCAAAAGAATGGAGGCGGCGGAGGCTCCCGGGCAGGTAAGGAAGCACATGAGCGGGCGGTGGAAAGCAGCCAAAGGCGGGGATCCCATGCGCGATCCCTCGATCTATTGCAGGGGGATCCTCTGACGTTCTCCGTGCTTTTGGAAGGGTGCAAAAACTTTGCATCACGGAGCTGCGGGGCGGGGGAGGAGAAGAGAAAAGATGCATCCTGGATTCCTTCTTTTGCTATGGGTCACGTCGTTCTTTTGCACGGGAGAGTTCGCAAAGTTCTTGCGGTCTGGGAAAAGGGATGGGAGGGAGACGTGGGAGCAAGCAAAAGCGAGGCGATCTCCTTTTTTTTTTTTTTTTGGAGTGTGTTTAAGGGCATCGCAGGGCTTTCCCCACAATCTATGCTTTCCAGATGTGTTGGGTTGCATCAGCCCCTTCGCTTGGCTGCTTAGTAGTGGTGGTGATGGGGTTTGTAGTCCGATGCATTTGGCAGGTGGCACATGGGAGGGAGAGGAGTTAAGGGAGTAGGCAAGGGAGAGTTTCAGGATTATGGAAGAAGAGAGGAGACTGTAAGAATTTTTGCCTAAATTTCAGCCTCCTTCCACAATTGGGCCGTTCGCCCTCACCGAGTCCTCCAAAAATAATAATTAAAAATGCAACGGTTTATTTCATTTGGTTGCTTATTGTTTTTCACGCCATATGTTGTTCCAGTTTTAGGAAGGTACCCAGCAACGGTTATGGTGTCACAAGCTGGGGTTGCTCTGAAAAACACTATTTTTCAAACAAGAATGTGATGTCTTGAAGTCGCCAGAGATTAATTAGTTAGTTAATGTATTCATGTTGTTATATTTTAAATGACCGGGAATAGGGGGAAAACATGTCTCACATGATAACTTGGTGGCCTTTGGCTATTTGAATGTCCAGGCTGGGGTGTGTTTTGTTCAGGCACTAGAATGCCTTCGTTGGACTTGTGTAGAAAATAAGCAATGATAAGACAAAAAGTTGACATAAACTACTCCAGGTCTTTCATTGCTTGGCTTGAAGCCTGTATATGTTGCATGGTCGAAACAACTGAGTCACTAACAAACAAATCTTTATGTCCCCACACAGATAAATAACCATACAGAGGACTGAGCTCCAAATGCTATGATAATTTTCTCCAGTAATAAACTTGGCTGGGATAATGGAATATGACTTCAGTCCACTGACCACAGTTCCTGAGAGTCACATTAAGGTGAGAAAGTTGGCTTCCTTTTCACAAAATGGACAAAAGTGCTGTCAAGAAAGTGAGCAATCTGCAGACTGATGGGCCAGCTCCCAAAATTATTTTGCTAGCAGGGATGTTGCTGAGAATTCTGAGAGTTGAAGTCCACACAGTTGGCAAAAACTTGTCGGGGAGCAATGCTGTTTTAGCTGGGAGATCTCATGTCAGGAAATGGACCGTTTTTGAATGCAGCATGGAAGTCTACTTAGAGCAACCTTGGCAAATTTAAGATGTGGAGACTTCAACTCCCAGGATTTTTCAGCCAGCGATGCTCGCTGGGGAATTCTGAGAGTTGAAATTCACACATTTTAAAGTTAGTAAGGCTGAGAAACTACAGAATCTACAAAGTACATTAAGTCTGGATTGGATAAAAATAGATTTGGATCAGAGGTGGGTTTCAGCAGGTTCTGACCAGTTCTGGAGAACTGGTAGCGGAAATTTTGAATAGTTCGGAGTACTGGTAGTAAAAATTCTGACTAGCCCCACCCCCATCTCTTCTCTGCCTCCCAAATCCCAGCTGATCAGGAGGAAATGGGGATTTTGCAGTATCCTTCCCCTGGATTGGGGAGGGAATGGAGATTTTACAGTATCCTTTCCCTGGAGTGGGGTGGGAATGGAGATTTTACAGTATCCTTCCTCTGCCATGCCCACCAAGCCACACCCACAGAACCGATAGTAAAAAATTTTGAAACCCACCACTGATTTGGATCTATTGTAATACCGCTGAGTGACTTAAAAGAGCTTGGAAGGATTTCTGACTTCCACTTAGTACAGCATTTCATACAGGATTACTGTTTTTCAGAAGCTCCATAAATGAGATTTCTATCCTGTTTTTCCTGTTTCTGTTTTAAATGTATTGAAAATCATGTTGAGGAACATAAAGGTGAAATGCTCAAATCGCACATGAAAAGTTCCCTGAAAAAATTAGTTGAGCACTGTGCGAAGGGATAATGGATCAGGTAGTTCTTTTGCATCATCTCACTTCCAGAATTGCAGAATTTAGTAACCGCAGCTAGCCCTTAATTTTATTTATTTATTTCCATTTCTATACCGCCCTTCTCCAAATAGGACTCAGGGCGGTGAACAGCCAAAGTAAAAAACAGAACATACAAAATTTAAAAACAGTTTAAAATAATTAAATATTTTGGCCGTAAATTAAAACAACCCAATTTAAAATCAATTTAAAATTTAACTCAAGCCAGCCCAGCTAGTTGAAATAAATAGGTTTTCAGGGCCCGACGAAAAATCCGGAGGTCTGTTATTGTACGTATCTCTGGGGGGAGGTTGTTCCAGAGGGTGGGCGCCGCCACAGAGAAGGCTCTCCCCCTGGGGGTCGCCAGCCGACATTGTCTGGCGGACGGCACCCTGAGGAGGCCCACTCTGTGTGAGCGTACTGGCCGGTGGGAGGCTATTGGTGGCAGAAGGCGGTCTCGTAAGTACCCTGGCCCTAAGCCATGGAGCGCTTTAAAGGTGGTCACCAACACCTTGAAGCGCACCCGGAAGACCACCGGGAGCCAGTGCAGCTCGCGCAGGAGAGGTGTCACATGGGAGCGCCTCATCGCCCCCATAATCCCCTGCGCGGCTGCGTGCCAATTTGTTTATCTGTAGATTTGCTTTTTGTAGTCCATTTGGCCTACAGCAGGCCAGAGTTTGCAGTCAGAAAACTCAATCTCTGCCCCCATCAAATATTGTGCCAGGCTGCAGGTGTGGAATGGAACACGTAGCTTGCAATTCGGATTTTTGAAACAGTAAACTGCTTATAACCTAAGGACACACCTGTATGTATAAGATTTTGACTGGTGAATCATTTTGCTTTCTACCAATTATCATCAGACTATTTTAATTTGATGCATGGCTTCATAGGTTGCACCAGAATTCCACTGGTTAGCTATCCAGCCATATAAATGTAATAAATAAATACATTTTAAAAAATTAATTAATAAGCTGGCTAGCTACATATGCACGCATAGGTATCTGTGAATGTTATTTTTCTTACAGAATTCAGTGACATTTGAAGATGTGGCTGTGTATTTCACAGAGGACCAGGGGGCTCTGCTGGATCGAAAACAGAGAACTTTGTATGAAGATGTCATGGTGGAAAATTATGGGATTGTGGCCTCACTGGGTAAGGGGCTAGATGAAAAGCCGATATGTATCCTCTATGGCCACTGAGAGACAGAAATAGTGGGATTGTAGAATGCTTTCTGCCCCATGGGAAATGAGAGCAATCACAAGGGAATCCTTCATTAAGCTTCTAGGATGTTGCAGAAAAAGTTTGAACCATTGTATTTACAGTGATCACCCTTGATTATACATTTAATATAATATGTAATATAATAACAGAGTTGGAAGGGACCTTGGAGGTCTTCTAGTCCAACCCCCTGCTTAGGCAGGATACCTTACACCATTTCAGACAAATGGTTATCCAACATCTTCTTAAAAACTTCCAGTGTTGGAGCATTCACAACTTCTGGAGGCATGTTGTTCCACTGATTAATTGTTCTGTCAGGAAATTTCTCAGTTCTAAGTTGCTCCTTTCCTTGATTAGTTTCCACCCATTGCTTCTTGTCCTACTCTCGGGTGTTTTCACTCCCTCTTGTTTGTGGCAGCCCCTGAGATATTGGAACACTGCTATCATGTCTCCCCCTAGTCCTTCTTTTCATTAAACTAGACATTTCTTAAATTAAACTTTTACAGAAAGTCTATGGAGATTCTCACTCATCTAAGTGATGGTTGTCCCAATGATGTTTTTTCAAGAGGCGATTGGATTTTCTGGTTTTTCTTTGAAGATGTTTCGTTTCTCATCCAAGAAGCTTCTTCAGCTCTAAGCTGAAGAAAAACCAGAAAGTCCAGATGCCTCTTGAAAAAAAGATTTGAGATACAGTTTGAGAGAGATGAGTCCGGACCCAGAACCCAGGGAAGGAGGAAAAGATCCAGCAAAGGCGAAACATCCTTATTATTTTTTTGGTCTCCTCCCTCAATTCAAATAATATTTGGTTACAACATCTGTTGCATTTCTAATTCAAGTGAATTTCAGCGAATTCCTAGGAAACCGGGCCTATTATTATAATTGCAGCAAAGATTTTTGCTATTTGTGCTACAATTTAGGTTGAGGTTGTATATTTTGTATGTTTTCCTTGTTACCTTCTGGGATTGGTATCCGAAACAAAACATGTAGATTCAATCTCAGTTTTGGTCCATATAGCATCAACCTCATGAACTTTCAAGTTTCCTCTTTCCATTACATATTCAAAATGACAGTGATTAGGATAGGTAGATGGATGGATGGATGGATGGATGGATGGATGATAGAGATAGAGATAGAGCCTTGGTAGTACAGGGGTTTAAGGCACCCTGTTATTAAGCTTATTAAGACCAGCTGCCTGCAATTACTGCAGGGTTCGAATCTCGCCAAGGCTCAAGGTTGACTCAGCCTTCCATCCTTTCTAAGGTAGGTGAAATGAGGACCCAGTTTGTGGGGGCAATAAGCTGACTTTGTATAAATATACAAAAGAATGAAGGCTATTGCTGAGCACATTGTAAGCCGCCCTGAGTCTTCGGAGAAGGGCGGCATATAAATCAAATTAAAAAAAAAAAAAGATGATAGAGATAGAGATAGAGATGGATGAATGGTGCAGGTATATATTTATATATGTATATAGAGTGTGTATATGTGTGTTACGTAGGTGTTTGGGTAAATATACACTTTCTCTTGAGAGGAGGCAATAGAATTTCATTTTTAATGTGGACCAGTGTACTTGCAGTAAAAAAAATGACAATAAAGTTATCTTATCTCTTATTTTATCATATTGCCATGTTTTGCTTTGCATGGAGTGGCTTCAGGATATGGTAGAAAAAAGTCAAGATGGCAGCCACAATGGCGTGAGGGAACCTCCACCTGCTTTTTAGCAGTCACCATCTTGATTTTTTTTGAACTATGCTCAGCAGGCATGCCTGCTCCTGAGCTTCAAAACTGACCTGCTGATCACATTCTTCCATATCTACTTTGCCTTCAGGTTTTCTAACCCTCAAGCCTGCCCTTATCTCTCAGATAGAATGTGGGGAAGAACCGTGGCTGCCCGAAACACCCAAATTGGATGATACAAAGATATCTAATGTCGATGCAGGTAAAGGTTTAGTAATCAGATAATTGAGCTTTAGTAGTTATTTATTTTATTTATTTATTTAATTTTAGAAAATTGATATTGCTGCCTACTCGCCCATGGCAACTCAAGGTGGCTTAGACAACATAGAAGCATTGTATTAAAAATAAGAATAATAAAAGAAAATAATAAAGTAATAGCCTACCCCCGTCCCGGCGACAGCACATATTTATACGAACCATTTAATGGGCTTCATCCCTCTCTGGGTGCCCCAGGCCTGCTGGAGAGAACCATATCTTCAGTGCCTTTTGGAAGAGTGCTAGAGTGGAGGCCATGCTAACCTCTGGGGGAATGATACTAAGCTGGCAGGAATAGCTAACACCCTAGATCAGTGATGGCTAACCTTTTTGCCATCACATGCCAGGAAAGGGGGGGGTGCATGCGTGTGTGCCCACACCCATAATTCTATGCGCTCTGACCCCGCACGCACGACCCCCCCACTCCCGGCGCTGCTGGCACGAGATGGCCCAGTAGGCCCATTTTTCTTTCTCACTTGGCTCCAGGGCCTCTTTAGGAGTCTGGGGAGGGCGAAAACGGCCTTCCCCATCACCCTGGAGGTTCTCCGGAGGCTGAAAACAGCCCATTTCCCTACTTCTGATGGGCCCAGAAGACCCGAAAATCAGCTGGCGGAGCTGAGCTCGCGTGCCCACTGATATGCCTACGTGTGCCACCTGTGGCACGCGTGCCATAGGTTTGCTATCATGGCCCTAGATGATAGGCTCAAAATCCAGATGGATCTTGATGGACTTGAACACTGAGCCCCATCTAACAAAATGAAATTCAATGTAGAGAAAAGTAAAGTCTTACACTTAAGCAAGAAAAACCAAAAGTACACATATAGACTGGGTAAAACCAAGCTTAATAGCAGTGACTGTGAGAGGGATCCAGGAGTCTTACTGGACAACCAATTAAATATGCTTAATGCATTGTAAGCCGCCCTGAGTCTCCGGAGAAGGGCGGCATATAAATCAAATTAAAAAAAAAAAAAATGAGCCAGCAGTGTGCAGTGGCAGCCAAAAAAGCCAATGCAATCCTAAATTGCATTAACAGAGGGATACAATCAAGATCAAGTGAGGTACTAATGCCACTCTATAAAGCCTTAGTAAGACCACACCTGGAATACTGCATTCAGTTTTGGTCATCAAACTATAAAAAAGATGTTGAGACTCTAGAAAAAGTACAGAGAAGAGCAACCAAGATGATTAGGGGACTGAAGACTAAAACATATGAACGGTTGCAGGAACTGGGCATGGCTAGTCTAGTGAAGAGAAAGAGTAGGGGAGACACGATAGCAGTCTTCCAATATTTGAGGGGCTGCCACAGAGAGGCACAATAGGGAAGCCAGGTTCACTTAACAATTGTGTAACTAACAATTGCTGTGATTCACTTAACAGCTGTGGCAAGAAAGATTGTAAAATGGAGCAAAATTCACTTAACAAGTGTTTCACTTAGCAACATAAATTTTGGGCTCAGTTATGGTCGTAAGTCAACTACCTGTAATTAAAGTGGGATAAAAATCTAATAAATATATTCTCCCCAATAAATTCTGCTCTTAGAAATGTCTGGAATACGCTTTGTTTCTTGTGAACTGAGGGTTGTGTTTTTTTTTTTGTGGAGTTGGAGATTTCTTGACCTTTCATTTTAAGGATATAAATAGTTATTTTGCAGCAAAGGAGAAAAAACACTTTAAAAAGTGTTTTTTAAGTGGAAGTATGGGGCATAATTATTAGTTATTGATTTAAATGTATTCATATGATCTTCCATCTCAGAAATGAAACCTTGGGCAGCTTACATGTATGATAGGATAGGACTGTGATGGCGAATCTATGGCAAGCGTGCCACAGGTAGCACACGGAGCTATATCGGTGGGCACGTGAGCATTGCCCTAGCTCAGCTCCGGCGCGCATGCGCACGCCAGCCAGCTGATGTTCGGGTCTTCCGGGCCCACCAGAGGTCGGGAAACAAGCTGTTTCCAGCCTCTGGAGGGCCTCTAGTGAAGTCAATGGGGAAAGCCAGATTCACTTAACAACCATGTTACTAGCAATAGCAATAGCACTTAGACTTATATACCGCTTCATAGTGCTTTTACAGCCCTCTTTAAGCAGTTTACAGAGTCAGCATATGGCCCCCAACAATTTGGGTCCTCATTTTACCCACCTCGGAAGGATGGAAGGCTAAGTCAACCTTGAGCCTGGTGAGATTTGAACTGCCAAACTGTAAGCAGCCAGAAGAAGTAGCCTGCAGTACTGTACTCTAACCACTGCACCACCTCGGCTCATTATAATCTAACATCTGCAGTGATTCACTTAACAACTGTGACTAGAACGGTCATAAATGGGGCAGAACTCACGTAACAGCTGTCTCGCTTAGCAACAGAAATTTTGGGCTCAACCGTGGTCATAAGACAAACTATTTGTTTTTTATTCCACCAGATGATTCTGTGGAAAACAGCTTGTGTCCTCCACTACACGACAAATACTACAATGAGACGCACCAGAAACACCTTGTGGGAAAGGAGTCCTTCCTGTGTGAGACCTGTGGGAACTCTTTTACTTGCTGGTCGGGCCCTGTAACACCACAGAGAAAGCACACCGCAGAGAGACCTTATGAATGCATGGAGTGTGAGGAACAGGCTCAGCGATCTTCTACCTTCATGGACCACTGGAGGATGAACCCAGAAGAAGAGGCCTATGAGTGCCTAGACTGCAGGGGGAGTTTCCCATGGTCCTCTACTCTTGTCACGCACTGTCAGGACAGGGTTGCCAATGGGCACCACCACGTGTGTCTGGAATGCGGGAAGTGTTTTCCTCACGTGTTGGGCCTTTTGAGCCACCAGAAGGTTCACCTCCAAGAGAAACAACACAAATGTTTGCAGTGCGGGGAACATTTTGCCGACCACCCCGCCTTTGTGAGGCACCAGAGAGCCCACACGGGCAAGAAACCCTACAAATGCCTCCAGTGTGGGAAGTGTTTCGCGGACAGGTCCCACGTGGTGGCTCACCAGAGGATTCACAGAGGGATGAACCCGTTCAAATGCTCCGAGTGCGGGGAGTGTTTTGACCAGCATTCGACCCTCGTGAGTCACTGGATGGTCCACACGGGAGAACAACCCTACGAGTGCCTGGAGTGCGGCAAATGTTTTCCTCGGCCCTCGTCTCTCGTGAAGCACTGCCGCATCCACACAGCTGAGAAACCCTACACCTGCTTGGAGTGTGGGAAATTCTTTGCCCAGAGGTCTGGCCTGGTCAAACATCAGCGCATCCATACGGGAGAGAAGCCATACGTGTGCTCGGAATGTGGGAAATGCTTTGCGGACAGCTCCTCCCTCGCCAGGCACAAAAGGGTTCACACGGGGGAGAAACCTTACATGTGCTCCGAGTGTGGGAAACGCTTTTCAGACCGATCCAACGTCTTGGCTCACAAGAGAGTCCACACGGGAGAGAAACCTTACAAATGCTTGGAGTGCGGGAAGTGCTTCACTCACCGGTCGCACATAGTGAAACACCAGAAATTTCACATGAAGGAGAAAACCTCAAAGTACCAGCCGCCTCTGGGAAAAACCACACAAACGTCACCACGTCCTAAAATGGTCAAACATGAACTACTCTGAGCCGTCTGAAGGACATTTATGTTTCCTGAACAGGGGTTTGGTATCGATTATTCATAACCAGAGATACAAAATTGTAGTTCTGTACTGGTGTTTTAACACGTATGACCCACCCATTCTGCGTTTTGGGGATAGATTTTAAGGGGCCAAATGGATGCCTTAATTTTTGCAGAGGCTGTATGCTCTTGACTAAGACCTTTGCTATAATGCCAGGTGTGGAAATAAAATCAGTGCTAGTTTTTCTGCATTGTAAGGTCATATTTAATTTCCATTGAAAAGCCCTTGGATTTGACAAAATATTGCAGTCACTCAGTGGCAAATAGGTTGACTGAATTTGTGGCTCCCAGATCTCAAATTACAAATAGTCCTTGCTTAGTGACTTAGCGACTGTCTCGATACAAAGCTAAAAGACATAAATAAAACACTATGAAGAACCTATTTATTTAAGTAAATGTAATTTGTTGGCTGCCTATCTTGCTGCAAAATGACTCTGGGTAGTTTAAAACATTAAAATAAAACATATATATATATATGGCAGTGCAAGAAATCAAGATATGAGGACCAGCTATTCATAGATAGACAGACAGATAGAGATTAGCTAGCTAGCTAGCTAGCTAGGTAGATAGGTAGGTAGATAGGTAGGTAGGTAGATAGATAGATAGATAGATAGATAGATAGATAGATAGATAGATAGATAGATACCATGTCTCCCCAAAAATAAGACCCTGTTATATTTTTTTGAACCCTGAAATAAGCGCTTGGCTTTATTGCCATGCGCTCAAAAGCCTGATTGGGCTGTCTTATTTTGGGGGAAACAGGGTATCCGATAGATAGATAGATAGATAGATAGATAGATAGATAGATAGATATATAGATAGATAGATGATAGATAGATGGATAGATGATAGATGGATGGATAGATGATAGATGGATGGATGGATGGATGGATGGATAGATGGATGAATAGTTGGTCCTCATATCTTGATTTCTTGCACTGCCATATCTTCCCAGTTCCTCAAAAAACAGAATGAAAACATATAGCAATCATCTTCTGGCTCTCTAGGTGCTGAGAACAAGGAGCAAAAATTTTAGTCAATTTCTTCCCCTCCTGAATCCAGGAGTAAGAAAAACCCTCTCTGTTCACATTCTTGGAACTCTTAGTGCTGGGTGTTGTCATTAAATAAGTGGTATTTATTAGGATTTTTGTCGTACAAGTGCCTTGTCTATTTCACAGGTTTTTACCCAGGATGTAGATGGCAAATTGATCTGTATTAACAAACCATTCTAACTAAGCCCGTCAGTGCCACCTTAAGCTTGTTTGGGCTTTACTGTTGTGCAATGACAGACTGCCATGGGGAGAGGGAACGAAGGGGGGAATTCTTGGGAAGATGAAAGTAAGGGCTGTATCTCCTGGAGATGCTGCCTCAAGGTCACTTGGCTGGAAGAAGGAGAGAGCTGCATGCCAAAGCTCGGACTGATCTTAATGAAAACATCTTTGCCTGAACCATGGGGGTGGGCAATGAGAGACAGTTAAAGGAGGAAAAAAATTGAACCTAGGGGATTTGGGCCCGCGATTCTCAGTTCTGGCTTTGCACTACTGCAGTACATTCGATCTCTAATAAAACTATATACCTTTCTCAACGGATGGAACCAAGGATTGTTTCTATTAAGTTGTGGCAGGTCCGACAAAGCCTTTTTAAAGCCCGCAAAACTTTGACTGGATTTATTTGGCCATGATTGCTCTAACACTGGAGGGTTTTTAAGAAGAGATTGGACAATCATTTGGATGATAAAGCCCATAATTTCTCCTAAGGGCAATTAAAAGGGGATGATAGCCTTGAGTCACATATATGACCTGTTACCTCAGGATAGGACTCTAACGCTACTTTCCCTCACTGATTTATTTGGAAAATGGCAATTGAGCTGACTGAAAAGCTCCAGACGAGCAGAAGAGGCAGCACAATATTAGCTTTCTGTGTTTCTCTGGTGGCATCTAGTGGACCTCAAGAGTCCATATATGATAGTCCTAGGCCCGCGATGGCGAACCTATGGCACGCCTGCCAGAGGTGGCACACAGCACCCTCACTGTGGGCACGTGAGCCATTGCCCCAGTTCAGGTCTGCCACACATGCACACACACCTCCTGCCGGCCAGCTGGTCTTCGGGTCTCCGCCGTGCATGCGCTGGCGGCAGGGCATGTGTGAGGGGGAGTGTAAGTGCGTGGCAGGCGGGGGGCGAATGCGGGGGGGGCCACACGACATGCACGGGGTGCATGTGGGGGCGGGACGCATGCACAGGAGTGGACGTGCATTGCATTTTGGGGGTTCGGGCACGTGCACACGAATTGGGCACTTGGTCCGGAAAAGGTAAGCCATCATTGTTCTAGGCTATCTTCATAAATGACTTAGATGAGGGAATAGAAAGAAAACTTACCAAATTTGCAAATGATACTAAGCTGCCAGGAATAGCTAACACCCTAGATAGGATGTCAAGATCCAGATGGATTTGACAGTCACTCATTTCACTCATGCCCTCATCACTTCCCGCCTACTGTAATGCTCTCTACATGGGGCTCCCCTTGAGGAGCACCCGGAGGCTCCAACTGGTCCAGAATGCAGCTGCGCGGGTGGTTATGGGAGCGACATGGCACTTCCATGTAATACCTCTCCTGCGTGAGCTGCACTGGCTCCCGGTGGTCTTCCAGGTGCACTTCAAGGTATTGGTTACCAGCTTTAGAGCGCTCCATAGCTTAGGACCTGGGTACCTACGAGACCGCCTTCTGCCACCGGTAGCCTCTCACCGGCCAGTACACTCCCACAGAGAGGGGCTCCTCAGGGTGCCGTCGGTCAAACAGTGTCGACTGGCGGTCCCCAGGAGAGCCTTCTCTGTGGGGTCACCTGCCCTTTGGAACGAGCTCCCCCCGGAGATACGGAGGATCCCGGATTTCCGCACTTTCCGCCGTGCCCTCAAGACTTTTCTATTCCAACAAGCTGGGCTGGCCTAACTCTTTTTAATTGTTTAATTTTAATTTGCTTTTAAAAATGGGGTGTTTTAATTAGTATGGGCCAAATTTATGTAACATGTTTTAACTTGTTTTTAAACTTTATATTGTATGTGTTTTATCTTTGGCTGTTCACCGCCCTGAGTCCTTCGGGAGAAGGGTGGTATATAAATCCAAATAAACATAAACATAAACATAAACAAACATAAACAGACTTGAGCACTGGGCCCTATCTAACAAAATAAAATTCAACGTAGAGAAAAGTAAAGTCCTACACTTAGGTAAGAAAAACCAAAAGTACACATACTGTACTTCAACTGGGTGAAACCCGGCTTAATAGCAGTGACACTGAGAGGGATCTTGGAGTCTTAGTGGAAAACCAACTAAATATGAGCCAGCAGTGTGCAGCGGCAGCCAAAAAAGCCAATACAATCCTAAATTGCATTAACAGAGGGATACAATCAAGATCAAGTGAGGTACTAATACCACTCTGTAAAGTCTTAGTAAGACCACATCTAGACTACTGCATCCAGTTTTGGTCACCACACTATAAAAAATGATGTTGTGAGCAGAGGTGGGTTTCAGCAGGTTCTGATCAGTTCTGGAGAACCGGTTGCGGAAATTTTGAGTAGTTCAGAGAATCGGTAAATGCCACCTCTGACTGGCCCCACCCCCATTTATTGGGCTTTTATCAAGGGCTTCTACGGGTCTGTTTCAGTCCAGGTTTACTCCCTCTGGTCCCATAAATGTTTCCTTTTTCCTATTTTTTTAAAAAAACATTTTCCCCTTTAACAAGCTGGTTGGACCAATAATAATATTTTGGCAATTGGTCCCATGGATGTTTCTTTCTCCCCAGGATTTTTCAATATCTTTCCCTTTAGCAAATGGGGGGACGGACGGACGGACAATGGCCCTTTCATACTTTGCAGACTTCAACTCTCAAAATTCCTGAGCCAGCTGTCTCACGAATTCTGGGAGTTGAAGTCAATCAATCAATCAGAATAGAGCTGGAAGGGTCCTTGGGGGTCTTCTAGTCTAGCCCCCTGCTCAAACAGGAGACCCTGTATATACCATTTGAAACCCACAAGTCATAAAGGGGCCATGGTTCCCCACCTCTCCTTTAGCAGAATGTTTGGATCAATAATTGATATGGGGAGGGGGGGCATCCCATGAATGTTGGCTTCTCCCCCTTTTTTTAAACTTTCTTTTTCTCTTTACAGGATGCTGGGATCAATTGTAATCGATCCGGGGTTCATCGCAGGGATATTTGCTTCTCTCCAGTTTTTAAAACAATTTTCCCTTTAACGAGCTGGTTGGGCCAAGAATAACCGATCAGGGGTCCGTCCCTTGAATTTTTCCTCCTCCCAATTTATTCTTTTTAAAATACTGCACTTTTTCTTTAAGAAGCCAGCGAAGCTGACCGCAAGAGCAACAATTCATTTCGGTTTCCTGTCTGGGCAGAGTCCAAAGACGGTCACCTGATTTGGAGGAAAAGAAGCGAAACTTAACTTTCTCTTTCTTTGTCCCGGCGGAGGAGGCGGCGATGGCGGCCGAAGCGCCCTTGCAGGATTTCTTGGTAGAAGCCACCTGCTCCATCTGCCTGGACTATTTCCAGGACCCCGTGCTCATCCCGGAGTGCGGCCACAACTTCTGCCGGGGCTGCCTGACTCGCAGTTGGGAGACGTCGGAATCGGAGGCTTCCTGCCCCCAATGCAGACAGACCTTCGCGCCCCGCAGCCTCCTCCCCATCAGGCACCTGGCGCGGATGGCAGAAGTGGCCAGGCAATGCGGCGGCTATCCAGAGGAGGAAGGAGGGAGCCTCTGCCCGAAACACCGGGAACCCCTCAAGCTCTTCTGTAAGGAGCACGAGACCCTCATCTGCGTGGTCTGCGACCGATCCAAAGAGCACAGGGGCCACTGGGTGATCCCTGCGGAGGAGGCTTTCCAGGAATACCAGGTAGGACTCAGCCAGGAGGAATCGCTGGGGAGGGACATCCAGGTGGCAATCTGGCAATCCTTGGACCAATTTACTTGTTTCCTCTGTTGTCAGCAAACTGGGTTTAGCCTGGTGCAGATACCAATCAGAACCAGACTGGAGACCCTGTTCAGGGGACTTTTATTGAAATGCTTCAAAAGGGTCTCACCAGTTAAAGGAGCCAAGACCCCGAACCATATACCAATACAAATTTTATACACTGAAGATCAAGGAAGTCAACACCCTAAGAATCACTCATTGGTTCTTTGAGAGGTGTTTCTTTTGATCTCTTATCCTGGACTACTTTACCCTCCTCTTTCATAAATTGCATATTTTATGCTAATAATCTTTGTTATCAAAAGGAGTTTGTGTTTTATTATTATAATAAAGTAGAAGTTACCAAAGTTTATGTCTATGTGCCTCAGCTAACATTTTTCTAATCGGAGTCCTTCTAACTTTCTTTAATTTTCTTGTTGCTAGGTAGTAGTGTCCCACCCACCATTCATTACTGATCTTATTACATCATGTGCAACTTTCTGCCTCAGCCATTCCTTTAACAATCTTCCCTAATTCCAACCTGAGACCTTCACCTCCTGCTTTATCTTCTGAGGTTGCAATTCTTTGAAGACAGATTTACCATAGTCCTCAATTTACAACCACCTCTTTAGTAACTGTTCAAAGTTACAACACCATCGAAAAAAGTGACTTATGACTGTTTTCACACATATGACCATTGTAGCATCCCTGTGGTCACTGATCAAAATTGGGACGCCTGGCAACCGGCATGTATTTATGACGGTTGCAGTGTCCCTGTCTTGCTTAGTAAAGGAAATTGCCTGTAGGGAGAAATAGGCTCCCTTTGCCAGTTCCCTTTCCACATTTGCTCTAGAGCAAAATTGTCATGGAGTCCTCCAAAATCTTGAGTGCAGATCCCAAAAAACACTCCTGCTGGATCAGCCCAAACGTTCATTTCTCAGTGATGTTTCTGGGATGACTGCAACCAGGAGACTCAGGCAGCTCACTTTAATGCCCTTCCAGGGAGTCCTCGACTAAGAGCCATTCGTTTAATGACTATCCAAAGTTACAAGGACAATGGAAAAAGTAATATAAGGCTTTTCACCCTTATGATCATTGCAGGCATTCCATGGTCACATGATCAAAATTCAGACATTTTCCAACTGTCATGTATTTATGATGATTGAATATACTGTTTCTTCTAACTGGGTCTTCCCTTCGATGTAATCCTTTACCGAAAAAAAACTTAAAACTTTGTATTTTCTCTTCAGATCAAGGTTGAGGATTGCCTGAAGGCTCAGAAGGAGCAGAAAGAAAAAATAGCTACATACAAAGGAGATATAGAGCAAAAATTGCAGGAGAGGCTTGTAAGTATTGATCCAACGGTTAGGAGCTTCTGAGCTAATAGGAAGATTAGATTAGATTAGATTTATTAAATTTCTATACCGCCCTTCACCCGAAGGACTCGGGGCGGTGTACAACCATCATAAAACAATATGAAAATACAAAATTTAAAACAATTTAAAAATAGATTAAATATTTCAGCCGTTACATTAAAACCCTCAATTTTAAAACACCCCATTCCAATTTCGTTACGCCAGTCCAGCCTGTTGAAATAGCAGGGTCTTAAGGGCACGGCGAAAGGTACACAGGTCGGGAATCATACGTATCCCGGCGGGCAGTTCATTCCAGAGGGTGAGTGCCCCCACAGAGAAAGCTCTCCTCCTGGGGGTCGCCAGTCTACATTGTTTAGCTGATGGCACCCTGAGGAGTCCCTCTCTGTGGGAGTGTATTGGTTGGTGGGAGGCTATCGGTGGCAGAAGGCTGTCCCGTAAATAGTCGGGTCCTAAGCCATGGAGCGCTTTAAAGATGGTCACTAACACCTTGAACCGCACCCAGAAGACCACTGGGAGCCAGTGCAGCTCACATAGGAGAGGTGTCATGTGGGTGCGTCGGGTCGCACCCATAATCACCTGCGCAGCCGCATTCTGGACCAGTTGGAACCTCCGAGTGCTCTTCAAGGGGAGCCCCATGTAGAGAGTGTTGCAGTAGTCCAGACAGGACGTGACGAGGGCGTGAGTGATTGTGCGCAGGGCATCCTGGTCCAAAAAGGGACGCAATGGACGCCTGATGGATCAGGCGAATCTGATAAAAAGCCCCCCTGGCCACAGCCGTCATATGGTCGTCTAAAGACAGCCGTGCATCCAGGAGGACACCCAGATTGCGAGCCCTCTCTGAGGGGGCCAGAGTTTCACCCCCAATAGCCAGCGATGGTACCAGCTGGCTATACCAGGAAGCCAGGAGCCATAGTCTTTGAGGGGTTGAGTCAGAGTCTGTTTCCCCCATCCAGATCCGCACAGCCTCCAGACATCGGGGCATCACGTCAAGGGCATCATTGGGGTGATCTGGGGTGGAGATGTACAGCTGGGTATCATCAGCGTACATATGACACTTCACCCCAAAACCACGGATGATCTCCCCCAGCGGCTTCACATAAATGTTGAACAGAAGAGGCGAGAGGACCGACCCTTGTGGCACCCCACACATGAGGTGCCTCAAGGTCGACCTCTGACCTCCTGCCAACACAGATTGTGTCCGGTCGGAGAGGAAGGAGGAGAACCACCCCAGCACGGTGCCCCCCACTCCCAGCCCCTCCAGTTGGCGCAGCATGATATCATGGTTGATGGTATCAAAAGCCACTGAGAGGTCCAATAGGACTAGGACAGAGGAGCACCTCTTGTCCCGAGCCCTCCAGAGATCATCAACCAAAGCAACCAATGCTGTTTCCGTGCTGTATCCCGGCCTGAAGCCTGACTGGAACGGATCCAGATAGACAGCTTCATCCAGGTACCAAGGAAGTTGTTGCGCCACCACACTCTCAACAAACTTCGCCACAAAGCGGAGGTTGGAGACTGGATGATAGTTCGCTAATACAGCCGGGTCCAGAGCAGGCTTCTTGAGGAGGGGCCTCACCACTGCCTTTTTCAAGGTGGGGGGGAGGAAACCCTCACTCAAAGAAGCATTAATAATCATCTGGAGCCAGCCTCGTGTGACCTCCCGGGAGGCCAGCACCAACCAGGAGGGACACGGGTCCAATAAACATGTGGGAGAGCTCAGCCTCCCCAGAATCCTGTCCACGTTCTCGGGAGTCACAGAATCAAACTCCTCCCAGATAACACTCTCAAGACACCCCCTCCGTCACCCCCCCGAACCCATCCAATCGGAGTCCAGACCTTCCCGAATCTGAGCGATTTTATCATGCAGGAATTGCACAAAATCCTCAGCCCTCTCCTGCAAGGGATCTTCCCGCACTCTCATATGGAGGAGGGAGTGGGTCACCCTAAACAGGGCGGCTGGGCGGTTCTCTGCAGACACAATAAGAGCCGAGAAATAATTAGATTTCGCCGCTTTTATCGCCACTAGGTAGGTCTTAATGTAAGACCTCACCAGTGTTCAATTGGATTTGGAATGGCTGGCCCTCCAATCACTCTCCAGGCGTCTTCTCTGGCGCTTCATCTCCCTCAGCTCCTCCAAAAACCAGGGAGCCAGACGGGATCGGCATCGGGTCAGAGGCCGCAGAGGCATGACTTGGTCCAAAGCTCCGGCGGCCGCCCTTTCCCAGGCTGCCACCAGTTCTTCAGTCGAGTCGTGAGCCAGAGTCTCAGGGAATGGCCCAAGCTCCGTCAGGAACCTATCAGGATCCATCAGGAGAACCCCGTCCGCCATCTTTAATAATAGGCAGCCTGTTTGTAAGTACAAGTTCTGACTTAAATGAAATTGAAGCTAAAGACAGTGAAGGACACAGAACTTATTCTTAACCTGGGAACTGAGATGTCACCATTGGCTGAATGAGTCACGGGTTAAGTGCCCCTATCCCATGAGCCATCTTTTATACAATGGGTTTGTTTTGTTTAATAATTGAATGCAAACCATATTTCATCTTATTGAAAAAATTGTGAACTCAAACATTTTTCTGTCTCCTTTTTTGGAATCCCAGATTGCCAAGAAAATTTTAATGAAAGATCTTTTTTTTTTTAATTTGATTTTTATGCCGCCCTTCTCCGGAGACTCAGGGCAGCTTACAATGCGTTAAGCAATAGCCTTCATACTTTTGTATATTTTATAAAAAGTCAGCTTATTGTCCCCACAAACTGGGTCCTCAATTTACCTACCTTAGAAAGGCTGAGTCAACCTTGAGCCTGGTGAGATTCGAATTTACAGTAATTGCAGGCAGCTGGAGTTAAATACAATGCATTAGTCTGCTGAGCTACCCAGGCTCCTTTAAACTGGAGCCATTTACTTTTAGAAACCTTTCCTCCCTGCATGTTTTAATGTCAAAAGGGGTTTTTCCCCATCTCACTTCTGGATTCTTCAAGGGATCTGTTTAATTATTATAACAATTAAAATAAAAATCATTAAGTAAAATAATTAAAATAAAATCAAAATAAAATAAAAGTATGCCTTTTGCTTTTTCTCTTTCTTGTTCTAGGAAATCATCAAACAAGTGAAAAAAAAGATGGTGGCTGAATTCAGAGAGCTACAACTCTGGTTAGAAGGACAGGAGAAGCTTCTATTGACTGAAATGGAAGAGATGGAGGAGGATATTATGGCAAGAAAGGAGGAGGGTTTGGCCAACCGTATGGAGGATCTCTGCTCTCTTGACTATCTCATCCACGAGATAGAAGAGAAGCTTCAGCAGCCAGCCAGCAAACTCTTACAGGTCAGTCAGGAAGTTGAGATCATAGAATCCTAGGGCTGGAAGGGACCTTGGAGGTCATTTTATTTTTGCATATTTAGTCATTATTAGCCATGTCTATAAAAACAGATTAATAAGCAAAATCAAGCATCAAGAATTCATTTTTTTCTATCTTGAGCACAAAGTTCAAAAGCAGCTTCCAAGTAGAAACAATGGTATTGTCTGGGTCAATTTACTTTATACACAATACTAATAATAATAATGCTGTTTATGTATACATGGTAATAATTTTTCAATTTCTAACATTTACGTATACCTACCGGTAGTATTTGTAATATATTATGTAGCAGTATACATATTTTCTCAATTTCTAATTTCTACCTCTATTTTCTAACCCTTATTAAAGTAATCCCATATTAAGAAGTATACTGTATGTATCCATTATCTCTTGCCCTTTTTAGTATTTCAACTCTTACTGACTTTTTGACTTCATACTCTTCCCTTGGGATCTTGTATTCCCCTTACATCACTCATATTTAGTCTAAATATTTCATCTGCCTCTACATCTACCTCTCGCTGTTCAATCTCTAGAGCACCCATCAATAACTCTTTCATTACTTCTGGGAAATCATTCTCTTTGTCCTCTTCTATGTTTTGACCTCTTAAAGAGTAATCTACTTGTTCCATTTCAAAAAATAATTTACTATCTCTTCCGTATCTTTATCTGTTTGTGTCATTTGTTGATTTATCTTCTCTATTCTTTCCTCTTCTTCTAGTTTGTCCTCTATTTTCTGAATTTGTTGTTCATTTTTCATTGTCTTTTTGCTGAGAATTTCCTAGTCTCATATCTGTATCATGCATCAGTGTCTTCATCTCCTTATGATTCCACGTCATAGCTTCCTGAGTACATTGAAGCTTCAATAGTATTTCTTTTTGAAGTGTATTTATTTTTCTGTGTTGTAACATTTTGCTTTAATTTAATGGGCTAAAAGTCACTCAATGATCCACCAAAATCCCAATGTCCCAATGGTCCAGAACCCCAAAAAACCAATATTAAAAGAATTTCTCAGTCCTGGTACTGTTCCTCAGAATCCACAATTTTTATAGTCCTCAAAATCTGACAATTTACTCCCTCTGAGTTATCCAGATTTGTAAAGAACTTTTCTTCTTTCACCTCGTAAGATGATCTATCAAACAGTATTTATAATCCAGATTAGCCCACCAAATTTCCCCATGTCTCATTAATCCACAGAGTCAAATATTCAGTTTCGAGGGCAATTCCTATTGTTTATAATCCACACTACTTTGAAGATCTTCAAAAGGCTCACCAGTTACTCCCAAACAGCCAGAAAGCAAATAGAAGTAGAACACAAAACAAATAGACGGCTTCCAGGTGTTGTTTACCTTTCACTTTGTTTCCCTTCTTTTTATCAATTCTGGCTTCCTGTCAAGGTTTTTTCCAACCATGTAGTACAGGGGTGTCAAACTCAAGGCTCAGATGTAGCCTGCGATGTGGTCAGATCCGGCCTGTGGGGCCGTCCTGGTCTATCCAGTGCGAAGAGAAAAGATCAGGCCAGTGTAACTTCGGCCCAATCTCTACCCAGTACGAAGAGGAAACATGCCAGCAGTTTGGAGGGTGGCATCAAGTGAGCCACACCCACCGAGTTGGCCACACCCACCCAGTTTCTCCCCCCCATCAACCACAACCCTGATGCGGCCCTCAGTGAAATTGAGTTTGACATCCCTGATGTAGTAGTATAGTATCTTTTTTCACCCATAGGTGGTATCCCAGCTCTAGGTTCCAGCATTAAAAGGAAGCAGAAGATATAACAGCTGATTTGTCAAATGATCAAAACATCCATTTTTCTTTATATGCTTTCTTCTAATAGTCAGACAATATTATCAGCAAATTAAAATCAATTTTCACAGTATTCTAAGTTCCAGTCCTGGTCTTTCCATATTTTAAAACTTCATAGTCTTCCATTAAAATTTCATTTCTCTTTTGGGTCTGTAATCTATCTCCATCTGTTAATTTGCTGCTTTCTCAGCGCTTTGGAGAGATATATCTTTCCATGTCTGCAAGTAAGATTCTGGCTGTACTCGACGAAGTTCAAAATCTTTTTTTCAACTCCTTATTTATTAATGTTTTTTTACTTTTTCTGTCTCTATGGAAAGGAAACTGGAAGGTATGAAGGCTACCAGTAGTCCTCACCTTGGGCCCGAAATTTCTGTGGCTAAGTGAAACTTGTTAAGTGAATTTAATTCTTAAGTGAATCGCTGCAGTGGTAAAATTAGTAACACGGTTGTTAAATGAATCCGGCTTCCCTATTGACTTTGCTTGTCAGAAGGTCACTAATGGTGATCCCATGACCCCCAGGACACTTGAACCGTCATAAATATTTATTTATTTATTTATTTATTTATTTATTTATTTATTTATTTATTACATGTATTTATATGCCGCCCTTCTCCCGAAGGACTCAGCGCGGCGAACACAAGTTAAGAAACATGTACAATAAAATCCCATTTTAAACCAAATAACTAATTAATAATAAATTATAAAACCCAGAATCAGAGTCAGCCTAAATATGACTAAATAATAGTCAGTTCATAAATATGAACCAGTTGCCATGAATTTGATCATGTGACTATGAGGATGCTGCAACTTTCTTAAGTGTGAAAAATGGTCATAATTCAGTTTTTTTCGGTGCTGGGGTAACTTCGAATGCTCACTAGGGACTACCTGTAATGGCCAATATTAGGGATACATAGTGTAAGACAGAAACAGCAGGCCATGCAAAAAGCAAGGATTCTAAGTTCTAGGCACTGTCTCTATATTCCTCACCATTTGAGGTTCCTATGCCCTATTAGGGGATGTGGTGGTGGGTGTTCTTTGTAGGGTCTCCCCCTCCTCTTAAATCTCCAGGCCAAGGAGAAACCCAACACTGATCACCTTCTCCAAAGTATTATCACCACCTGGATTTTCAAAAGTGCCTTCATTCTGGAAGCATAAATGCAGGGGATTTTTTAATCCTATTGACACACTATTTTGTCTTTCAAATGGTCTTTTCTTGTTGCTATTATGTATGTTTGTGTGTGTGTGTGTGTGTGTGTATGTATGTATGTATGTTTATGTATTTCTCCTTAGCCAGGTTCTTCCTACGTAAACCAAGATTTTTATGCAGCCCTAGTTCATTGAAATTACAATCCACTTTACAGGGAGGATACATGGGATGAGGGTGTGGCTAACTGATGAGGGCTTATAAGCCTGAAATAGATCTATCTTAGTCTCCTTAGACTAAGAAAAAGACTAAGAAAAAAAGCCTAGAAACTACTGGATTGTGATTTCACTGAACTAGGGCTGCATAAAAATCTTGGTTTACGTAGGAAGAACCTGGCTAAAGAGAAATAGACCTAAAGCCTACGAAAAGGAAAGAAAACATATATATATATGTGTGTGTGTGTGTGTGTGTGTGTGTGTGTGTGTGTGTGTGTAGGTCTTTGGTTATTCGGGTCTTCTCCCACGTAAAATTGGAAGTGTCTTGGCGACATTTCGACGAAGTCTCATTCGTCATCTTCAGGCTGGTGTTCTCGGCTTCGTGCTTCCAGGAGCAATGTGAGATCGCAGCTGTCTCTTCCTTTTAACTGCTAGTGGGGGTGTGAGCTGATTGGGTGGGAACTTGGCTGTGTTCTGATTGGGTGGAGGTGTGTTCTGATTGGTTAGGGGCTTGGCTGTGCTCTGATTGGATGGGGGGTTGGTTGTGCTCTGATTGGCTGGGAGTGTGTTCTGTTTGGGTGGGGGCTTGGTTGTGCTCAGCTTAGTCTGAGTTGCAGGGGGATTTGAGCTGGTGAGCTGCGTTGTTGTTGTTTGGCTTCGTGTTTGTGGCCGTGCGAGCTCTTCATGGTGGGTGTCAGTCTGCTTCATGTATGGATTGGAGGGGTTTAAAGTGGCTAATGATGCAGCTGCGGTCTGGCTTCTGGTCCTTGGTCGTGGCTCATTATCAGTGTGGGTTTGAGTCTGCTTTTTGCGTGGAAGTGTGGTGGTGACATCCTGTGTGGCTCTCGTGAGTGTGGGTCTGGTGTCATTTGTCGTGTTAGGGACTCGTTTGTCAATAAGGGCGGGTTTCCAAATGGCTGGTAGGCGGGAGGTATCGTCTCGTTTGTCCATGCTGTGTGGGCGTTTTTCTATCTCGATGGCTTCTCTGATTATTCTGTTGTTAAAGTGTTCAGTTTTGGCGATAGTTCTGGTCTTTTTAAAGTCAATATCATGTCCTGTGGCTTTAAGGTGTTGGACCAGGGAAGAAGTTGGTTCCTGTTTTCTTTTTTTTTTTTTATTGAAAAAGTTTTCAAATACAAATTTTTTTTCCCCCTTTTCCCCCCCCCTCTCCCTCCCCCTCCCTAACCCCCCCCTCCCCACCCATCCCCCCCTGTGACTTCTTCGTAACAAAAAAAGACCCCCAATTCATAACAGATTACTTACTCCCTCCTCAAAATACTGACCTTTACTTACTAAAAATATTATAAATATCATAACATCCCCCTTTATCCATACATTTCAGAAAAGAAGAGAACAAAAAAAAAAAAAAACATTATACTATAACTATTATAAAATAACTTCTAATTTAACATAATAGTGTTTTATATCTATATATTATTACAACAATTCAAAACCAGCTTCCACTTTAAAACTATACGATAAATCCTACTTTAATATTTAATCTTCTATATATATTACTATAACATTTCAAAGCGGCCTCCCCTTAAAATCTAATTTAACATTTATTCCCCTCTATCCATTTCCTCCACTCCCCTAAATATATCACTTAAAAATCCCTTTTCTTAAACTAATCAGTCTGTAGTTAGCTTATTCACCCACTGTCCTACAAATTTACCATACACAACAATTCTTAATATCTTTAATTCACTGCCCACACTACTTAAATATATATATATATATATTCCATTATATCTAAATAAAAAAAAAGAAAAGACAATAACTTTAAATTTATAGTCCATATAATATCTTCTTTGAAGTCTTTCCACTGGATTGTTAAAACCAACATCCATAATAGGGTAACATAGCTTGCTGATGCAACAGTTTATTCAAGGTCTTCAATCATATCTGCCCCCATCAGTAGTAAATATCTTCTTATATGTATAAAAATAAAAACAACCACCCGAGTGACATTATAATTATATTCCATATAATAATAATTATGGGTTTCATCAGGATTATTGATTTCCATCATCGTAGTGGGTAACAACCGGATCTTCTGCATGCCCCAGCATGATTCTCTTGCCTTATGATTCAAGATAATTATAATATATTTATCAACACAAAAAGAAATGTCAAAGTAGATAATTCAAATCCATCAGTTTGAGGCTCTTTCCACGTCCCAAAATTATGGCAATGCGGAGATCTGCCACTATCCTCAGGATGATATAGACCAATATATCGCCTCCTCTATATTTTCACATAATCATTCATATTTTAAAGACACTGGCTTCACTGTTGCTTGAATTAGAAATTTCTATTTTTATACAACCTATTTCTTTTTTTGTTTTCTTTTTGTGGGTTTGACTTCGATCCTGATTTCTTTTTCTACAGATTGTGTGTCAACTGGTCGGTCTTCATTCTGCTTTGTAGATTGGTCGTATTGATTTTGTTTTGGTGTCTCATGTTTCTTTTTTATCCCTTGTATATCCCCTAATTGGTTTCCATGCTTGCCTTGATATGTCATCACATTAAAATCAGATGGCACTTCCCTCAAATTTGTAGATAATCCAGCTGGGGTGTCCGGTAAATCCAAAGGCAATTTATCTGGTGCAGTCTCTGTAATTCGATATTTTCCCTTTATTTCCAGCTCCTTCTGCTTATCCTGTATCATTCCTGAAGAAGTTAAATTCATGTTCAACCTATTTTGATAAAATTCTTCCGCTCTTTCAATAGTATCTAACTGATATCTTTCTCCTTGATGTCTCAGTATAATACCAACTGGGGCATTCCACCTGTATGAGATATTTCTCTTTTTTAACTCAGACACCAGAAAACCAAATTTCTTCCTTTCTGCTAATATCTTAGGTGGGAGTTCCTTGTAAATCCATATCTTTCTTCCATACAATTGCAAATTAGAATTAAAGGAATTTTGCACAATATTATTCCTAATTTCCTTGTCCGTAAAATAAATCACCACATCTCTAGGCAGTTGCCTTTGCTTAGCAATCCAGGAATTTATTCTGAAAGCTCTGTCAATCCTACAAAACACTTCCTCAGGTTGAACCTTTAAAATCCCAGCTAGAATTTCAGAAGATATTTTCCTTAAATCATCTCTATTATTTTCCTGCAAACCTCTCAGTCTTATCGCATATTCTGTAAAATTGTATTGGACCATAAGAACCTCTTTTTCAATCCTCTGTTGCAGATTTTCTACATTACCAGACATTTGGTCAGCATCCATTTTAGGTTTTTCTTCTGAGCTATTATCCTGAGTGTTTATCAAATCATTTTCAATTTTTTGAATTCTATTGTCCAATTCATCTTGAATTTCATCCATTTTAGACTCTAGTAAATTAGTATTTGTATCCAACTGTATCATAAATTTTGAAAAACCATTAACCACTTTTAAAATTTTTTGCTCCAAAAAATCAAACTTAGATTTTACCAGTTCTTTAATTTCCTGCTTAAATTCTTCAAGATGCTGATTCACAATCTCATCCCTTCTTTCAATCTCCTCTATGAGAAATTCTATTGTATCAAAATCAGGTTTCTGAGACTGAAGAGTTAAAACTTGTTCCTTTAAATTGTGGGTGAGGGAATCCCCCCCCCCCTTCTTGTTTATCTGACTTTGTAAGTCTCAGTGCCATGTTTCCGCCCAGGCAAGCTTTGTTAAAAAGAAAAAAAAAGAGAAAACAAGAAAAAAGACTTCTTTCCAGTCAACAACAATATCAAGTCTCCAGAAAAAAAAAAGAAAGAAAAACACAGGAGCGAGGTTTTGTCTACAAATGTAGCCAGTGGTATTTATTCCGCTACATTGTAATAATAGAAAACGGAAAGACTTTTCCTTTCTGCCTCTTCTCCAGCTGCTGCAAACGCCATTTTAAAAAGCTTTTTTCCCCTCCTTTCCTTTCCTCTTCTCTCTTAAGTTATTTTTTATTTTTAAAAGATAAGTAGAATACTTGCGGTTCAGTATTACAGATCCAGCTCACATTTTCTTTAAGTAATCTGTTAGATTCACAGGCTTGCTCTTGACGCCTAGCTCTGCATTAGCAGAGGTCTCCCAAAGCCCGGAGCGACGGCTGGGGATATGGGGCATCTCATCCGCTCCGTCCCAAAAGAAAAAGAAAAACTTTTGGGACTCTGCAGAGAGTTCTACCCACCCCTGCCGGCTCTATCTCCGTTTCCTCATGGAAACGGAGTTTTTTCGAGCCGCCGTTCCGTTGTGAAGGCGGCTCTGACAGGCAGTGGAAGCTGACGATCCCAAAGGAACGTCTGGCGGCGGCCAGCAGCAAACAGGAAGTTGGTTCCTGTTTTCTGACTGAGTTCTTGTGTTCTTCTATGCATGCACTTATTTGTCTGTTGGTTTGTCTGATGTATGTGGTGGGGCAGGCGGTGCATGGGATTTCATATACTCCTTGATTTTCTAATTCAATTTTGTCTTTGGGGTTCCTTAGGATGGTGGATATATATATATATATATATATATATATATATATATATATATATATATATATATATATATATATGTATAATATATATATATATATATATAACAAGAACGTAAACACAATGCATCCTAAAGAGATGAACAGCTGGGGAAAAAAGAGCAATGGGATTTAAAAAAAAAATAGAAGTACTTTATATGTATGTTAGTGTCTGGTTGTCCAGACGTTTCACTCATTTATTTTGTGAATATAAGGAATATAATATTAGGATATTAGGAAATGGCTCCTTTCAGTGCTTTGTCTCTTTATTTTTCAGGACATCGGAAGCATCTTGAAGAAGTAAGTAAATCCACCCTTTTCTTTACAGACTCAGAGATCAGCAGCTCTGCCAGCAGTTTTCCTATTTTGGAAAGGTCTTTCTTTATTTCGCAGTATTTTATTGTAAAGACAATGTACTGTATTTCATGGCTTTTTAGACATTTCCTCAGATAACTGAGGAACACAATATAATTTCAATTTTTGATATGATCAATTTTTATAGTTGGTTGCATAGTCAGCCAGATGTTTAGAATGAATTTGCCTTTTTATCCACCTATTGAGTCCTTCCCAAGAAGAGACAGATGTTTGATGGTTTTAAAAGTATCATTGTGGGATGTGGGCTGTTCCAAGTAATGCAACTATCATAAATACATGCCAAGCACCCGAACTGTGACAAATGTTAAGTGGAAAAATGGTTGTAAGTCAGTTTTTTGAGAGCCGTTGTAACTGGTTGCTAACAAATAGTCATAAATTGAAGGTTACTTGTAACTGAATTTGTCTCTATTAAATTTCATTGCATTACCTTTAATCCATCAAGATCAGTTTGAATGTGACATCCATCTTCTTTTTGATTACCTATCTCACCCATATTAGTCATAAGTCATTTGGTAAGACACAATCCTGTCAGTGTATAAGAAATTATGAGCTGGGATAGCCATAACAACAAGTCAGCCAATGGGAACTGTTTGGTGACTAACAAACAGGATCTATTGTGAGCCTGGGCGGGGCTTAGCTTGACTGATCTGTATATATATAAAAGAGTTACTTTGTCCTTGCAATATAGCTTCTGTGTGTCTGAGTTCTGGTTATTCTGGTCCTGGCTTCTACTGCATGGGTATTGTATACATGCATCATGCTCTATATTATTGTATATAAAGAAGTTTCTTCTATAAATGAATCCTGCTGAATTATTTACTGGTGTGCTGGTTGGATTGCTGCAAACTCTGACAAATCCATTGTTTTGGCCAAGAGATTCACAAGAATTTTGAAGATTAGGGAGCCCAAAACTGGAATTTAGTTGCCTCTACTAGATCTCTTGTTTAAGTTGATGAAGGTGGATGAGTGCAGTTCTGGGTCAGGATCCACTGAGTCGCCCTGGTGCCCATATTTGAATAGCTAGCCAGAGAATTGACTGAAGCCTGGGAAACAGGGGCCCTTGTCAGTCAACAGGAGTGCTGATTTACCACCAGTTTACCAGGTACTTAGGATCCGAGGACGGGGCAACACAAGAAAATGACAATCAATGACTTAATAGCTGGCCATCAACACCCCACTTAACAACTAAAAACCACATACAACCAGGCACCACATAAATACAATGCGTAGAAAAGCCGAGTGCACACATTCTGGAAAGAGAGAGAGAAATTCCCTGAGGATGGGCTCCAGCACGAGTCCGAAAGCTCAGAAGACAAAACCTCTGGTGACCAACCCAGACTGGATCCTGTCGCTAGCCAATCCTCAAGCACCATCTGATGGTTTAGAAAGCTTCTTCTATTGGCAGGTTGATAAAGCTTGCAGGAAATGGGCATGGCTAGTCTAGTGAAGAGAAGGACCAGGGGAGACATGATAGCAACAGTGTTCCAATATTTGAGGGACTGTCACAGAGAGGAGGGGGACAACCTGTTTCCCAAAGCACCTGAAGGCCAGACAAGGAATAATGGATGGAAACTGACCAAGGAGAGTTTCAACCTAGAAATAAGGAGAAATTTTCTGACTGAGGAGAATGAACCACTGGAACAGCTTTGCCTTCAGACATTGTGGGACCTTCAACACTAGAAGTTTTCAAGAATAGGCTGGACTGCCATCTGTCAGAAACAATGTGGGGTCTCCTGCTTGGGCGGTGGTGGTGGGTGCTGGACTAGATGACCTCCAAGGTCCCTTCCAACTCTGTAATTCTGTTATTTTGTCTTGCCAGATACCAGGCAAAGGAAACATGTGAAAATCCAGTGGATTTACTTCTAGAACAGAAGTGGACAATCTGGGATTACAGTTATATCCCTGGGCTTCTGAAAAGCACCATGAAAAAACTGAGAGGTAAAAAACAGCCGCTGGGGTTTTATACTGGATGACATTTTGAGCATCCAAGAGAGATTCTGGGTCAATGTCACATGGATCAAAGAGGGATCGATTTCAGGATCAGTGTCTCAGTTATAATTGTAAGACAATACAACCTGTATTCTTCGTAGCCCAAACCCAAATGCCCTCATCACTGGGGAAGCAGAATAAGTTTCCACTAAGTATAATGGAATATATGCAGGTAGTTCTTATGACCTCAGTTGAGCTGAAAATTTCTGTTGCTAAGCAAGGCAGTTGTTAAGTGATCTGTGCCCCATTTTACGAACTTTTTTGCCACAGTTATTCAGAAAATCACAGCAGTTAAGTGAATCGTGGTTGATAAATGAATCTGGATTCATTCATTGATTTTGCGTGTCAGAAGCTCCCCAGGAAGGTTGAAGAGGACAATCCCAGAATCATGGGATGCTGCAACCATCATAAGTGTGAGAATCAGTCCTAAAGCACTTTTGTGAGTGCTGTTATAACTTCACTAAAGAAATAGTTGTAAATTGAGGACTACCTGTATATGGAATGTATAGTAGTATATATTTATACCTGATGGAATATATATAGCCACCAATGACATTCTGGCTTGTAGCTTTCCCTATTCCTTATTTCCTGATCTGAGGCCAAGGAAAGCAAACCAGGGAATCTGAGGGAGGCCCTTCTGTTGCTCCAATTCCAGGGATGAGATGCTGAATTCCTCCCTTTTCTTCCCCAGATACTCTGGAAAGTGGACTTCAACTACAGGAAGGTAAATATGAGTTATAGGAATTGGATTTCCTTGCTATTTTAAGCTCTGATGCCAGTAACGTGAAGAGAAACATAATAGATCAAAAACAAAAATATAGGTTTAATTACTATATAAAACTATGATGATCCAGTAAACTTTAATGATTATATGATTTATGAACTATTACTTGCCATTTATATGTACAATATTAGCTAATGCAGTGGAGAAAAATTCCTTGTGTGTCTGATCACATTTGGTCAAATAAAGCTGTTGTTCTGTTCTGTTCTGTTCTGTTCTGTTCTGTTCTGTTCTGTTCTTTTCTACTTCTACTCCACTCCGTTCTGTTCCATTCCGTTCTATACATACCATATTTTTTGGAGTGTAAGACGAACCTTTCCCCCCCCTAAAAGAGGCAGAAAATTTGGGTGCGTCTTATATTCTGTATGTAGCTTTTTGGAAGCTTTTTTCAGCCCCACCGAGGCACTAATGAAGCACTAGCAAGCAATCTTCCCAGCTTTGCCTGCTCCCTCAACTCCCTGAGTGAAGCGGTCTCCCTGCTTTGCTCCGACTGTCAGCTGTTCTTTAGAAGCTTTTTCCAGCCCTAACCAGGTACCAGCCGAGTGAAGCTTTGCCTGCTTTTCTCATTGCTGCTTCCTCTCAGCTGTGCCTTAGAAGCTGTTTTTTATCCCCAAGCAGAGGATAAAAAACCAGCAAACTAATGTGCTGAAGCTGACCAGACTAAGGATGATAGCCAGATGAATACCTGGTAGGCAGATTTTTTTTTTCCTATTTTCGTCCCCAAAAAGTAAGCTGTGTCTTATACTCTGGTGCATCTTATACTCTGAAAAATACGGTAATCTAAAAAACTGAAGCCAATCTTGGTGTAGAATGAAATACCTGGACAAATGGGAAAATATGACCTGGGAGTGAAAGGAATCTTGAATTCCTACCAAGCTAATAACATCCCCTTGATTTTACTGCCTGACTATAAGTTGGTGAGAGACCAGGTCTTTGGGAGCAGAAATTAGGTCCTTTGGGTCAAAGCAAATAGCAAAGTTGGAGCATCAGGGTTGCCTCCACTCTGTGGGCCATTGGACTGGTGAAAGCAGAGGTTTCCTGTATAAGATCCTCCCCTTTTGTACATCCCTGTGATACCCTGATGCTCGTAGAGAAAAAGACGGAGCCTCCTCACATCCCATCATGTGTCCTAAGTTACCTGTGGGGGATCCTTCTGACTTTTCCCAGTTCAGAATTGAAACATGGCAGCCTCTTGCTCTGCCTGATGATCTGGAAGAGGTGGAGCACTATGAAGTGTTTGAAGGACTTGGCCATTGTGAGACTTGTGGACTTCAGTTCCCAGAATTCCCCATCCAGGATGGCGAAGCTGGACGGTAATCAGCAGAGTGGCGGCCACATGGGAGACTAGAGACTAGGGGAATTGACCAGTGGAGCCAAGAGACGAAGAGCTGAGGGGAGGAGCCAAAAGCTGTACAGGTAGTCAACGTATCCTGAAGGCGTGCAGCTTAGTGGCAGATGGAGCGGAGGCAGATGGACTGGAAGATGGCGAAGGCAACCTAAGTGAATGGAAGGAGAAGGCCAGAGGAGCGCTGAACAGGCCGGCAGTTAACAGAGGATGGGACTAAGACAGTGGGAGAGCCCGAGTGCTTGGAGAAAAGGGAGCAGAGGGACCTGGACAATAGCAGCCCCATCAGCCATTGGAATTCTGTTAGTTGAAGTCTACAAGTCTTACAGTTGCCAAAGTTGGAGGACTCTTGACCAGGCAATGCTTAGGTGTTGTTTAAAAAAACAATGAGTCTTCCAGTCCTGGGGGGTGGTGGTTGAACTCCATTCACACAAGAGGGTTAAACTCTTGGGGGTGAAGACACAAACCAGGCCTGCAGCTGAAGCTCTTGTTTTCTTCCTTCCTTCCTTCTCTTCCCCCTTACAGAGAATGTAACTCTGGATCCAGACACAGCCAATCCTGGCCGCCTTGAAGTCTCGGAAGATCGAAAAAGTGTCAAAAGAGTTAAGCCAGTTGAAAGAAAATATCTTCTCTCAGACCTCGTGAGACTTTTATATACGCCTTGTGTCCTTGGCTGTCAGAAGTTCTCAACAGGGAGACATTTCTGGGAAGTTATTGTAGGAGGATCAGGAGAATGGGGTGTAGGGGTTGCCAACAAACTAGTGAACGTAAGAAATCACGATAAGCGGACCATGCTTTGGGAGTTTCAGAAATGCCTATGGAACTACAGGGCCGTATCTCCATCAAAACGTTCTGAGCTGGTCCTGACTGAGGAGCCCACGAGGATCCGCATCTCCCTCAACTGCGAAGAGGGACAAGTGAGCTTTTTTGATGCCAGCACAGCAGCTCTGCTCCATACATTCTCAGACGCTTCCTTGGTTGGAGAGACCCTTCTGCCCTATTTCTTTTTGGGTGAGGGCACCTGCATGACACTCCCCTAAAAGAAGGGACATCCATAGACAACTCTTTGGAAAACTCCCTATTTGCCAAGCAGGGATCTCCGAAAGCCTTTAAAGCAGAGATTCCTTAGCTTTTTGCTACTTCGGCTTCCTTTATTGTTCTATGCCACCCTGGTCAGTCAATCAGTCATTATAAAGGAATAACCTGATCATCATTTCTATTTGTCTGGATATAAAAAAAATGAAGTGTCCTAGGATCTTTATCAGCTTTAGCATCATGTGTTCAGGTGTATCAGTATTAAAGATACCTTACAGCTAAGCCTGTCAATCATGATTTTATATGTCTGTCACAGCTCTTCATCCCATTTATGGATCATGCTTGTTTGTTTCATGTTAGTTGCAATCAATGATTGTGTAGGTGTCCATAACTCCATATATTCTATAATCATCCCCTTCTTTTTTTCTTTCCTTCCCCCTTTTATTTTTCTCCAGTTTCCTTTTAATACATAATTGTCATAATCCAACGAACCCTAGCAGAGCTTCAGCAAGTATTACACTCGATATAAGCTTTATAGCCTCACAGGTATAGGAGGAGGAAGATGTGTTGGATATGTTTGCCACCTTGAGTTATTTGTAAAAATAATAACGGCGAGATAAAAATAAATAAGGGGAGTGAAACTTAACTGATATGGTGACTTTGAATGCTGACAGCAGATCTCTGGAACCCCTCAAAGCATCTAAAGAACTGAAGATTGACAAAACTGGACCTGGCCCAGGCTTACCAGCAACTGCCAGTGGACGAAAAGACAGCAGAGGCACAAACTATTGTCACCCACAGGGGCGCATTTAAATGTAACCGCCTCCAATTTGGAGTCAGCGCAGCCCCAGGAATTTTTCAATCCATGATGGAACGCCTCTTGCAAGGCATTCCACGGGTGGTGCCGTACTTCGATGATGTCTTAATCTCCAGGCACTCTAAAACCCAACTACTTAAGCGACTGAGGCTGGTTCTGCAGCGCTTTAAGGAGAAGGGTTTAAGAGTCAGGAGAGATAAGTGCATCATTGGAGTCCAGGAGGTCGAGTTCCTGGGCTAGCTCATTGATGGGACCCCACCAAAGCAAAAGTAAAGGCTATTAACAAAGCTCCAGCCCCCAAAAATAAAGCAGAGCTTCAGGCTTTCTTAGGACTACTGAATTTTTACAGTGTCTTTTTGAAACAGAAAGCCACAGCTGCTGAACCACTCCATCACCTTTTGGGGAAAGCGGTGCCATGGAGATGGGAGAAAGAAGAGGAAACAGCATTCAAAACCATCAAAGGGCTGCTTTCTTCAGACAGCGTGCTCATACAATACCATGAGATGCTGTCCCTGCTGCTGACCTGCGACGCGTCGCCATACGGGATTGGAGCAGTCCTCAGCCACCAACTTCCAAATGGCACAGAAGCGCCCATCGCATACTTTTCTAAGACAATGTCCAGCACAGAACGAAATTATAGCCAGCTGGATAAGGAAGCATTGGCCATCGTCGCGGGCATCAAGCGCTTCCATGAGTACCTCTACGGCAGGAGTTTCACAGTCATCACTGACCACAAGCCGCTGTTGGGACTGTTGGCGGGCGACAAACCAACACCGAGCTACATATCACCCAGGATGACACGCTGGGTGATTTTCCTTGCCGGGTACTCATATACGCTGACCCATCGACCCAGCAAGACCATCGGGAATGCAGATGCCCTGAGCAGATGCCCATCGAAGGACCCGGTGGAAGACCCCGCCCCCACAATGAGGCTCTTCCACATCGACAACGATCTCGCTTGCCCAGTAACATCTGCAGACGTGGCATCCCAGACCCAGAAGGACAAAACGCTCAGACAGGTACTATCGTGGGTCCTGCGGGGGTGGCCCACGGGGAAGGTGGCAGAAGAGTTCAGCCCATTTACCAGGAAGCAGCAAGAGCTTGCCACCATGAAAGGTTGCCTCCTCTGGGGCGACAGGGTCGTGATTTCCCGCACACTACAGCAAAAAATGTTAGAGACTCTGCACAGCAGGCACCCGGGCATTGTGCGAATGAAGGGGTTGGCACGAAGCTACGTGTGGTGGCCAACCCTGGATAAAGACATAGAAACCTGGGTGGCCAGATGTGACCCGTGCCAGGAAGTCCGGCCAGCACCACCCCGTGCCCAGCCTACAAAGTGGGAGGCACCCAGCAGCCCATGGTCGAGAATCCACATAGACTTTGCGGGGCCAATGAGCGGAAAGTACCTCCTCATCGTGGTGGATGCCTTCTCAAAATGGTTGGAGGTTGTGCCCATGGCATCCACTACAACAGAGGCCACCATCAAGGCGCTTCGGAGGCTATTCGCCACGCACGGGCTACCGGATGTTCTGGTTTCCGACAACGGGCCCCAGCTCACATCCAAGCCCATGGAAACGTTCCTGGCAGGCCTGGGCATCCGCCATGCCCTGATTGCCCCCTACAGACCAGCTGGAAATGGGCAAGCCGAAAGGATGGTGAGGCTCACCAAGGAAGCCCTCACCAAGATGGGCACCAGCGACTGGCAAGAAAGGATTGACCAATTCCTTCTCACCCAGCATATCACACCACACATGACAACGCACAAGAGCCCGGCCGAGCTTTTGATGGGCAGAAGATTGAGGTCACATCTGGACCGACTGCACCCCTTGTACAACCCAGAGGTACCGCCAAACGCCAGACGCCTGCCCCGCGCCTTCGCCATAGGAGACCCAGTTTTTGCTCTCAATTTTCACGGGTTTCCGAAATGGCTGAAGGGGAAGATCGAGAGCACAACCGGCCCGAAATCCTATAGAGTGGAGCTGGAAGATGGACATATAGCCTCACAGGTATAGGAGGAGGAAGATGCGTTGGATATGTTTGCCACCTTGAGTTATTTGTAAAAGTAATAAAGGCGAGATAAAAATAAATAAGGGGAGTGAAACTTAACTGATATGGTGACTTTGAATGCTGACAGCAGATCTCTGGAACCCCTCAAAGCATCTAAAGAACTGAAGATTGACAAAACTGGACCTGGCCCAGACTTACCAGCAACTGCCAGTGGACGAAAAGACAGCAGAGGCACAAACTATTGTCACCCACAGGGGCGCATTTAAATGTAACCGCCTCCAATTTGGAGTCAGCGCAGCCCCAGGAATTTTTCAATCCATGATGGAACGCCTCTTGCAAGGCATTCCATGGGTGGTGCCGTACTTCGATGATGTCTTAATCTCCGGGCACTCTAAAACCCAACTACTTAAGCGACTGAGGCTGGTTCTGCAGCGCTTTAAGGAGAAGGGTTTAAGAGTCAGGAGAGATAAGTGCATCATTGGAGTCCAGGAGGTCGAGTTCCTGGGCTAGCTCATTGATAGGACTGGCATCCACCCCACCAAAGCAAAAGTAAAGGCTATTCACGAAGCTCCAGCCCCCAAAATAAAGCAGAGCTTCAGGCTTTCTTAGGACTACTGAATTTTTACAGTGTCTTTTTGAAACAGAAAGCCACAGCTGCTGAACCACTCCATCGCCTTTTGGGGATGTATGTCCCCTCAGAGACCCTGTTGTGATTAAAGAAGCCTCCCCAAAAAGCCCTTGAACAAAGGACAAAGGTGTATAAGATGTTCTCCACCCACCAGATCCCCCCACCTCTCCCCATGGGTCCCCCTGTCCTAAGTTGGCCTGAGACGCCTAATGCCTCTTTCTATCCACCTTTTGCTTTAAGAGGCATTTCATTGGTCAAACGTGAAGATTTCCAGTCAGCAAATGATCCTATCCCACATTCTACATATTCCATATTCTACATCTACAAGATAGTCTTCTCTGTCTCCCTTCCACAGAGTGATCCAGGCTGCCTCCTCGGGTTGAGTTTTGCCCAGTTTTAGAGCTTTTCCTGATCCGTTTCCTGATTGGATGGCTGGGAAGGGGGCAGTCCAGGCAGTTCTTTCTCTGCAGGAGATTCCTATTAAAAGTGACTGAAAAGAGTTTAATTTCCCCTTTATCTCTGAGACATCCCATCAATTGCAGCATTAGTTTTGGGCTTTTATCAAGGGCTTCTTACTGTCTCTTTCAGTCCACGTTTGCTCCCTCTGGTCCCATAAATGTTTCCTTCTTCCTATTTAAAAAAAAAAGCATTTTCCCCTTTAACAAGCTGGTTGGATCAATAATAATTGTTTGGCAATCTGTACAATGGATGTTTCTTTCTCTCCGGGATTTTTCAATATCTTTCCCTTTAGCAAGTGGGGGTGGTGGTAACCGATGGCCCTTTTATAATTTGCAGACTTCAACTCCCAAAATTCCTGAGCCAGCTGGCTCACGAGTTCTGGGAGTTGAAGTCAATCAATCAATCAGAATAGAGCTGGAAGGGGCCTTGGAGGTCTTCTAGTCTAGCCCCTGCTCAAACAGGGTGCCCTATATACCATTTGAAACCCACAACTCATAAGGGGCCGTGATTCCCCACCTCTCCTTTAGCAGAACGTTTGGATCAATAATTGATGGGGGGGCATCCAATGAATGTTGGCTTCTCCCCAATATTTTAAACTTGTTTTCCTCTTTAACAGGATGCTGGGATCCATTGTAATCGATAGGGCGTTCCTCCCAGGGATGTTTGCTTCTCTCCAGTTTTTAAAACAAGTTCCCCATTAACGAGCTGATTGGGACAATAATAATCGATCGAGGGTCTGTTCCCGCGAATGTCTGCTCCTCTCCTATTTGTTCTTTTTAAAATACTGTAAGTTCTTAAGAAGCCAACGAAGCTGATCGCAACAGCAACAGTTTATTTCGGCTTCTCGCCTGCGCAGAGCCCAAAGGCGGTTGCCTGACTAGCAGGGAAAGGCGCAGAGCTGAATTTTCTCTTTCTTTCTTTCTTTCTTTCTTTCTTTCTTTCTTTCTTTCTTTCTTTCTTTCTTTCTTTCTTTCTTTCTTTCTTTCTTTCTTTCTTTCTTTCTTTCTTTCTTTATTAAATTTTTATACCGCCCCCTCTCCCGAAGGACTCGGGGCGGTGAACAGCCAGAATTAAAAACACACCATACAAATATTAAGATACGTTAAAACAAAATTAAATTATCTTAGGCTTCTCCAATTTAAAACCCCATTACCCATAAAATTCACCCAATTAAAAATTTTTAACCCAGCCCGGCTTGCTGAAATAAAAAAGTCTTCAGGGCCCGGCGGAAGGTCCGGAGGTCCGGGATTAGTCGTATCCCTGGGGGTAGCTCATTCCAGAGGGCGGGTGCCCCCACAGAGAAGGCTCTTCCCCGGGGGGTCACCAGCCGACATTGCCTGACAGACGGCACCCTGAGGAGACCCTCTCTGTGGGAGCGTGTTGGCCGGTGGGAGGTTATCGGAGGCAGAAGGTGGTCTCGTAAATAACTGGGTCCTAAGCCATGGAGCGCTTTGAAGATAAGAACCAACACCTTGAAGCGCACTCGGAAGACCACTGGAAGCCAATGCAGCTCGCGCAGGAGAGGTGTCACGTGGGAGCGCCATGTCGCCCCCATAAGTACCCGCGCGACCGCATTCTGCACCAGTTGGAGCCTCCGAGTGCTCCTCAAGGGGAGCCCCATGTAGAGAGCGTTGCAGTAGTCGAGGCGGGAAGTAACGAGGGCATGAGTGACCGTGCATAGGGAGTCCCGATCCAGAAAGGGGCGCAACTGGCGTATCAGGCGAACCTGATACAAAGCCCCCCTGGCCATGGCCGTCATATGCTCTTCTAAAGACAGCCGTGCGTCCAGGAGGACACCCAAGTTACGCGCCCTCTCCGTGGGGGCCAATGTCTCGCCCCCAATAGTCAGCGATGGCACCAGCTGACTATATCGGGACGCCGGCAGCCACAGCCACTCAGTCTTGGAGGGATTGAGTCGGAGCCTGTTCCTCCCCATCCAGACCCGCACCGCCTCCAGGCACCGGGACATCACTTCAAGGGCATCGTTGGGGTGGTCTGGGGTGGAGATGTACAGCTGAGTGTCATCAGCGTACAGATGGCACTGCACCCCAAAACCACGGATGATCTCGCCCAGCGGCTTCACATAAATGTTGAACAGGAGAGGCGAGAGGACGGACCCTTGTGGCACCCCACAAACCAAGTGCCTTGAGGTCAACCTCTGCCCTCCAGCCAACACAGACTGCGACCGGTCGGAGAGATAGGAGGAGAACCACCGTAAAACAGTGCCTCCCACTCCCAACCCCTCCAACCGGCGCAGCATGATACCATGGTCGATGGTATCAAAAGCCACTGAGAGGTCTTTATCCCGTCGAGGAGGTGGCTATGGCGGCCGAAGGGTCCTTGCAGGATTTGGTGGAAGAAGCCACTTGCTCCATCTGCCTGGACTTTTTCCAGGACCCCGTGCTCGTCCCGGAGTGCGGCCACAACTTCTGCCGGAACTGCCTGACCCGCAGTTGGGGGACGACAGAAACAAAGGCTTCCTGCCCCCAATGCAGACAGACCTTCGGGATCCTCAGCCTCCTCCCCAACAGGCAGCTGGCGCGGATGGTGGAAATGGCCAGGCAATGCGGCGGCCATCCGGGCGAGGAAGGAAGGAGCCTCTGCCCGAAGCACCGGGAGCCCCTCAAGCTCTTCTGTAAGGACCACCAGACCCTCATCTGCGTGGTCTGCTACCTATCCAAAGAGCACAGGGGCCACTCGGTGATCCCTGCGGAGGAGGCTTTCCAGGAATACCAGGTAGGAGTCAGCCAGGAGGAATCGCTGCAGAGGAACATCCAGATCCTTGGCCTTCCTGGAAATCCTTAGATCACTTTCCTTGCTTTCTCTGTTGTCTGCCAATAGAATAGAATAGAATAATACAGTTGGAAGGGACTTGGAGGTCTTCTAGTCCAACCTCCTGCCCAGGCAGAAAACCCTACACCACTTCAGACAAATGATTACCCAACATCTTCTTAAAAATTTCCAGTGCTGGAGCATTCACAACTTCTGGAGGCAAGTAGTTCCAATGGTTAATTGTTCTGTCAGGAAATTTCTCCTTAGTTCTAAATTGCTTCTCTCCTTGATTAGTTTCCACCCATTGCTTCTTGTTCTACCCTCAGGTGCTTTGAAGAATAGTTTGACTCCCTCTTCTTTGTGGAAACCCCTGAGATATTGGAAGACTGCTATCAGGTCTCCCCTAGTCCTTCTCTTCATTAAACTAGACATACCCAGTTCCTGCAACCGTTTTTCATATGTTTTAGCCTCCAGTCCCCTAATCAACTTTGTTGCTCTTCTCTGCACTCTTTCTAGAGTCTCAGCATCTTTTGTGTTTAGCCTGGTGCAGATGCCAATCAGAAACAGACTGGATAGGTGGTTCAAGGAACTTTTATTGAAGTACTCCAAAAGGCTCTCATCACCTAAAAGAGCTGAGACCCTGAACCACATACAAATACAAATTTTGTACATTTAGGATTAAGGAAGTTAACACTCTAAGAATCACTCATTGGTTCCTTCATGTGTTACTTTTTATTGGATTCTTCTACTTTACCCTCATCCTTCATACATTGCACATTTATGTTAATAAGATTTCTGATCAAAATGGGTGTGTGTTTTCTTTTTATAATAGGCTAGAAGTTACCAAGGTTTATGTCTATGTGCCTTAGCTAGCATCCTTCTAATGAAGTCCTGATAACTTTCTTGTTGAGGTAGTAGTGTCTCACCATTCGTTATACTCTTATTATGCTCAAGTGCAACTTTCTGCCTCGGCCGTTCCTTTAACAAACTTCCCTAATTCCAACCTGAGACCTTCACCTCCTGCTTTATGCTCTGTGCCTGCAATTCTTTTGAAGAGAGATTTACCATAGTCCTTGACTTTCAACCATTCGTTTAATAGCTGTTCCAAGTTTTAACAGCAATGAAAAAATGACTTACAACCATTCTTTACATTTATGACCATCATGGTTGCAAAAATTTGGATGCTTGCCAACTGTCATGTATTTATGACTGTTGAATGTATCATCTAGCTAGGTCTTCCCTCTGATGTAATTCTTTACGGAAAAGAAACTCAAAATTTTCTCTTCAGATCAAGGTTGGGGATTGCCTGAAGGCTCGGAAGGAGGAGAAATTAAAAATAGCTACATACAAAAGAGACACAGAGCAAAGAATGCAGAAAATGCTTGTAAGTATTGATCCAAAGGTGAGGAGCTTTTGAGCTAATAGAAGGAGAACCCCATCCGCCATCTTTGATAATAGTCAGCCTATTTGTAAGTACAAGTTCTGACTTAAATGAAATTCAAGTTAAAAACGGTGTTAGGGCACAGAACTTGTTCTTAATGTGGGAACTGGGATGTCACCATTGGCTGAATGACTCACAGTTGGGTTAAGTGCACCTATCCCATGAGTCGTGTTTTATATTATGGATTTGGTTGGCATAATAAATTAATGCAAACCATATTTCATCATATTGAAAAAATTGTGAACTCAAACATTTTTATGTCTACTTTTTTGGAACTCCTACCAAGAAAATTTTCATGAGAGGTCATTTAAACTGGATCCTTTTTTTAAAAAAGAACCCACCCACCCCCGCACTTTTTAGTATCAAAAGAGTTTTTTTTCTCTCTCTAAGAAATTCTCCCACCTCACTTTTGGATTCTTCACGGAATCTGTTTAATTATTATAACAATAAAAGTAATTAAGTAAATAAATTAAAATAAAAACATCTCTTTTTCACTTTCAGTCTTCTTGTTTTAGGACCTCATTGAAAAAGAGAAAAAAAATGTGGTGGCTGAGTTCAGAGAGCTACAACTCTGGTTAAAAGGACAGGAGAAGCTTCTATTGACTAGAATGGAAGAGACGGAGAAGACTATTATGGCAAGAAAGGAGAAGGGTTTGGCCAAGCACATGGAGGAACTGGGCTCTCTTGACCATCTGATCCAGGAGATAGAAGAGAAGCACCAGCAGCCAGCCAGCAAACTCTTACAGGTCAGGCAGGAAGTTGAGATCATAGAATCCTAGGGCTGGAAGGGACCTTGGAGGTCTTCTAGCCCAAGGCAAGAGTCCTTATTCCATCCGGAACAAATCTATTATTGGAATCCTCCAGTGATGGAGCACCCAGAATTCTGGGAGGGAAGCTGTTATTTATTTATTTATTTATTTATTTATTTATTTATTTATTTATTTATTTATTTATTTATTTATTTATTTATATGCCGCCCTTCTCCGGAGACTCGGGGCGGCTTACAATGCGTTAAGCAATAGCCTTCATACTTTTGTATATTTATACAAAGTCAGCTTATTGCCCCCACAAACTGGGTCCTCATTTTACCTACCTTAGAAAGGATGGAAGGCTGAGTCAACCTTGAGCCTTGGCGAGATTCGAACCTGCAGTAATTGCAGACAGCTGGTGTTAATCACAATGCTTTTAGTCTGCTGAGCCACCAGGCCCTTTTTTTTCTGTTCAAGCTGTTCCATTGATTAATAATTCTCACTGTCAGGAAATTCTTCCTTATTTTAGGTTGGATCTCCGTGTGATGAGCTTCCACCCCTTTTCCCTATGAGAGCCCTTCAAGTGTTGGAAGATGGTTGTTGTGTCTCCCCTAAGCCTTTTCTTCCTTAGGCTAAGCATACCAAGTTCCCTTAGCCATTCATTGTATGTTTGGCCTCCAGAGTCCTTATCATCTTCATTGCCCCCTCTCTGCATTCTTTCTGGGGCCTCAGCATCTTTTTTCTTCCATGGTGTAACAGAATGATGTGTAGAGTTTTGTATCAATGCTGAAAAGGGATAGACTGCTTTAGTCCTGCCACAGAATACTTTTTTTTTTTCGTATTTTTCCTTTTTTTTCATAATTTTAATTGAAATTACAATAGTGAAAAGTACAAATGCAAATCAAGAAAATAGGGAAATGGAGAAGGATAAGAAGGAAAGAAATGTAGGAAAAAGAGAAAAGAAAAAAAAAGCATTGACTTCCATCTTTTTTCGGCACAGTAAAATACAAAATAAAATTACAACTTTTTTACATTTGCATGTTTAGTATTTAGGATTTAATTTGTATAAAAACAAATTAATAAAAAAAATCATGTGTTCAAGATTTCATTTTTTTCTATTTAGAGCACAAAGTTCAGAAGCAGCAGAAACAAAGGTTCATATCTAATGAAAGCAGTCAATTTTTTTCATTCTATCTAGCTCCATCACTTTTTCCATCCGTTCTTCTGTTGGGGAGATTGATATTCCTTCCCATGTCTGCATGTAGGATTCTTGCTGCACTCAACGTATACAGAAACAAAGTTCCACATCTTTTTTCAAGTCCTTGTTTACTAATCTTTCTGACTCTTTCGATGGAAAGGAAACTGGAAAGTATGAAGACTACAGGTAGTCCTTGACTTATGACTACAATAGAGCCCGAAATTTCTGTTGCTAAGCAAAACAGTTGTTAAGTGAATTTTCCTTCATTTTACTCCCTTTCTTGCCACTGTTGTTAAGTGAATCACTGCAGTGGTTGAGTTAGTAACACGGTTATTAAATGAATCTGACTTTGCCATTGACTTTACTTGTCAGATAGGCACAAATTGTGGTGACATGACCCCCAGGACACTGTAATCGTCATAAATATGAATCAGTTGCCAAGCAGCTGAATTTGAATCATGTAACCATGGAGATGCTGCAACAGTCTTAAATGTGAAAAATGGTCATAAGTCAGTTTTTTCAGTACTATTGTAAGTTTGAATGGTCACTAAGTGAACTGTTGAATGTCAAGGACCACATGTAATGGCTAATATTAGGAAAAATACTGTAATTCAGAAAAACCAAGCCATGCGATTCATGATTTTAAGAATGCCTACTTAGGGTTCCTTTCTCCTTTTATGTTGTGACCCAGGCCCATGTAGTTGATAAATGTTAAACTGTTAATGATAAATGTTAAAATGTTAAACTGTTAAATGCAAAACAGTTCCAAAAAACAAACAGATTTTATTAAAACAGCTGAGAATTAACTCATTCTTAGTGTATTCTAAATGAAATGAAAGCAAAGTCCTTAAAACACCAGTCTTTAGTTTATCTCTGACCTTGGGATAATTAGGCAAACTGCCAAAGGCTTTTCTTGGCAACAGTTCAGGAACAGAAGAAATAACTACAGCCAAACAAGAAGCAATTCTCTCAAAGGTTGTTTTCCAGCAAAGAGGCCAAGAGCCCTAGCTGGTCTTTTAAGCCTTATGGGAGGGGCCAATCATCTCTTGGCCCTACTCCCGAGTCGTCCTCTCTGCTTTAGCTGCTCCTGCCTTCTGGCAGCTCTTCTCTTACAGGCTCCTCCTGTTCCTCTTGCTCTCTACTGTCAGCCTCTGGAGGCTCCGAAGTCCGCACATCACTCCCGGATGGCCCTGGCCCCATCTCTGCCTCCGACGCAGAGCCCTCATCCGGGCCTTCCCCAGCCTCCAGGACTGGCCCATGTTCTTCCTCAGCCTCATCGCTGTCCGACTCCACTGCCAGCTCCGCAGGCTGCTGGCGGAGCACACATTTTAGGGGATGTGGGGGTTCTTTGTAGGGTGTCCCCCTCCCCTTAATTTCCAGGGTCAACAGTGATGGCCTTCTTCAAAGTTATAACCACCTGTATTTTCCAAAGTGCCTTGATTCTGGAAGCATTAATGCAGGGCATTTTTGTATTCTATTGATGCAGTATTTTATTTTTTCAAATAGTCTTTTCTGTTTGCTGTTGTGTTTTATTATTTATTTATTTATACGCAGGATATGTTACGTTCTGTATAATTGTGTCATATTCAACTGGAGTATAATTTTTGTAAGAAAAGGAAATAAAAACAATAGCTCTCTAAAAGAGGTGAACGGCTGGGGAAAACAGAGCAATGAGATTTCTTTTTAAGAAAAATGGAAGTATAATTTATAGGTTGTTTTGTATCTGGTTGTCCAGAGTTTTTGTACATTCCTTATATTAGTTTAAGAATTTAACTCTCTGCATAGAAAATGGCTCCTTTCAGTGTTTTGTCTCTCTTTTTTTAGGACATTGGAAGCACCTTGAAGAAGTAAGTGAATCCCACCCCCCATTCTTTACAGATTGGCAGCTCCTCCAGCAGTTTTCCTATTTTGGAAACTTCTGTTTGTATTTAGCAGTAATTTAATTTAAAGGTAATGTATTATTGTAATCCATCTTTTTCTCCACGGGATGCACAAGGATTTAAAAGAGTAGGGGGCGCAGAGCGGAAACATGAGGGTCTCTATTAGACTTTTCACTTAGCTGGATGAGGGTGGATGAGTTCCGGGTTCCGGCTCAGGATACACAGATATACAGTGTGTAGAACAGCCCAGTGCAAACATTCTGGAGAGAGAGAGAGAGAGAGAGAGAGGAGTTCCCTGAGGATGGGCTCCAGCACCAGTCTCAAAGCTTGGAAGAATAAACCTCCCTTATCCCAGTAACCGACTCAGACTGGATTCTGTAGTTAGCCAATCCTCAAGCACCATCTGATGTAATAATAATAATAATAATAATAATGATGATGATGATGATGATGATAATGATGATTTGAGATACGAAATCCAGCATGGTTATCTTGTTTGCTGTGTATACTGTCAAGTTTGTGAATAATAATAATAATAATAATAATAATAATAATAATAATAATAATAATAATTTTATTGTCATTGTACGGGTATACACAGTATACCCATACAACGAAAGGGGAGGAGGGGGAGGAGGAGGAAGGGGAAAGAGATGGAGAGAAAGGGAGGCAGGCAGGGGAATCGAAGGAGGAGCAGAGACAGGAGAGAGAGAGAGAGAGGGAAAAGGGCCGACTGGCCATCTGATCACCCCCACCACTGCCTGATCCGCCTGCTGAGAGGAGACTCCAGAAGGGACCGGCGGGAAGGAGAAGACAGCAGAGATGTCAGTACAATACATAGAAACAAAAGATGCACACAAAACAGAAAAAAATAAAACATACCGTCTGTTATCAAGATAGAAAACGTGAGTCCTCTGTGCCCTAAATGTGTCACCTGGCTCAAGCCAAAAGTCAAAAAGAATTGTTAATAGAATTATAAAAATGAAATACATTATTAAATAAATGCATTATTTGACAGTAACACTGTTTTTCCTTCTTGCCTTAAGCCACTCTGCCTTCTCTTGAGTAACTACAAGTAACGGGAGTAAAAGAAGCCAATCTAGTTTGGTGGTTAAGAATTCAAGTTAGAAGGCCTGAGTTCTAATCCTCCCTTAGGCACAAGGCCAGTTGGACCCATTACTCTCACTCAGCCCTAGGAAGCGGGCAATGGCAAGCCACTCCTGAATTTTTACCAAGAAAAGTGCCTTGGTAGGACAGGGGTTTAAGGCACCCTGTTATTAAGCTGTTTAAGACCAGCTGCCTGCAATTACTGCAGGGTTCGAATCTCGCCAAGGCTCAAGGTTGACTCAGCCTTCCATCCTTTCTAAGGTAGGTGAAATGAGGACCCAGTTTGTGGGGGCAATAAGCTGACTTTGTATAAATATACAAAAGGATGAAGGCTATTGCTTAACGCATTGAAAGCCGCCCTGAGTCTCCGGAGAAGGGCGGCATATAAATCAAATTAAAAAAAAAAAAAAAAAAGTGGAGGGAGATTTGTCTAGGTAGCCACCAATGGCCAACACTGAGGCAGCCCAAAAGTGGCTTCGATATTGAGATGGGCGTCAGATCCAGTTTGATCTACTGGTTAAGGCACCAGGCTAGGAAGAGGAAGACGGTGAGTTCAAGTCCTGCCTTAGCCCTGAAAGCCAGTTGGTAACTCTGAGCCAGTCATTCTGTCTCAGTCCAAACCACTTCACAGGTTTGTTGTGGGGAAAATAGGAGGAGGAAGATGTGTTTCATATGTTTGCCACCTTGAGGTATTTATAAAAATAATAAAGGTGAGATACAAATAAATAATAAGGGGAGTGAAACTTAACACTGATATGGTGACTTTGATTGCTAACAGCAGCTCTCTGGAACATATCAAAGCATCTAAATTGAAGTTGCTGTTGACAAAGGTGCATGTGAGTTATCCAAACTTACCTAATACAGGTAGTCCTTGATTTACAACCACAATTGAGCCCCAAATTTTTGCTGCCAAGTGAGACGGCTATTAAGTGAGCTTTGCCCCATTTTAAGTGCATCATGAGGGGGAAGGGAAGGTAAAGGAGGAGGTTTTGACAGGAAGGAGGAGACCAAGAGAGAGATGGGAAGAGGGAGCAGAGAAGGGAAGTGGGGCCTCCTGGCTCATCTGGCCTCCACCCCATAGAATGAGGGGGGAAGCAATGCATGAGGATAGATTGGGAAAAGGGGGAGAAAGGAGGGTTGGGAAAGGTAGGGAGAAGTGTGTGAGGAGAGAAAGGAGGAGGGAAGAGAAAGATGGAGAGAATCAAGGAAGGAGCAGAGGCAGCTGCAGGAGAGGCTAGCAAGCAGCAGGAAGGAGAGAGGAAGAAGGACCAACCAGACGTCTGACCACCACCCAACCGTGTGATCTGCCTGCTGAGGAGACAGCACAAGGGTCCAGCTGGGAGGACAAGATAGCAGAGTCCAGCTGAGCCGGGCAAGTGGGGGGACCAAGTGGACTGGCAGCCACATGATGGATTGTAAGAGGGAAAGGGGGACCTGGTTCCCAGCGACCCTTTCAGGGGTGACGCTACATCACCATCTTTCATGTCACAGTTGTTAAGTGAATCACTTCCATTGTTAAGTTAGTGACACAGTTGCTAAGTGTGAATCTGACTTCCCCGTTGACTCTGCTTGTCAGAAGGTCACAAAGGTTGATCACACGACCAGGGGACCCTGCAACCGTCACAGATATGAGCCAATTGCCAAGTGACTGAATGTTGATCACGTAATCGTGGGGATGCTGCAATGGTCGTAAGTTTGAAAATCTGTCATAGGGCACTTTTTAATGTCTATATATCTTAAAAATGAGAAATGTTAAGATGCTTGTTTATTTGACTTCACAACCTACACATGGAGAGCCACTGATCTAATGATTAAAATTAAATTAAAAACATAATTAGCAGTATTTGATGCTGCTGGCTAGGTGGCTCAGTGGCTAAGACGCTGAGCTTGTCGATCAGAAAGGTCGGCAGTTCGAATCCCTAGTACAGGTCTCAAGCATGAGCAGGGGGTTGGACTAGATGACCTCCACAGTCCCTTCCGACTCTGTTACTGTTACATGTGAATTGTTATAGTCCATCTCACACTCAGCCGGATGTTTAGAGTGAATTTGGCCTTTTGATCCACCTATTGAGTCCTTCCCAAGAACAGACAGGTGTTTGTTGGTTTTAAAGGTATCATTGTAGGATGTAAGCTCTTCCAAGTAATGCAACTATCATAAATACCTGCCAGTCTGAAAGCACCCAAATTGTGACTACAGGGACACTGCAACAGATGTTAAGTGTGAAAATGGTTTTAAGCCTTTTTCCCCCCCAGAGCCGTTTGTACCTGGTTGCTAAGAAATAGTCATAAATTGAAGGTTACTTGTAACTCCTTTCATCCTTATTAAATTTTATTGTGTTCCCTTTAATCCATCAAGATCAGTTTCAATGTTATATAAAGCTTCTAATTGATTACGGAGTGGGCGGAAATATAGGGGAAAGTCTGAGGGAAAGCTGAGGAAAGGGGAGGGGGAGGAGGAGGAGGAGGAGGAAGGGGAAAGAGATGGAGAGAAGGGGAGGCAGGCAGGGGAATCAAAGGAGGAGCAGAGACAGGAGAGAGAGAGAGAGGGAGAAGGGCCGACTGGCCATCTGATCACCCCCCACCACTGCCTGATCCGCCTGCTGAGAGGAGACTCCAGAAGGGACCGGCTGGAAGGAGAAGACAGCAGAGTCCAGCCGAGCAGGGCAAGTGGAGGGGCCTGAGCAAAGGGACCAGAGTGGAGTGGCAGCCACAAGGAATGGACAGTGGCCCTTTCGGGTGTTGAAGTCAATCAATCAACCAATCAGAAGAGTCCCTATATATACCATTTGAAATCCACAAGTCACAAAGGGGCCGTGATTCCCCACCTCTCCATTAGCAGAATGTTGGATCAATAATTGATTGGGGGGGGGAGGGGATCCCATGAATGTTGTATTTTAAACTTGTTTACTCTCTTTAACAGGATCAATTGTAATTGATCGAGGTTCGTCCCAGGGATGTTTGCTTCTCTCCAGTTTTTAAAACAATTTTCCCTTTAACGAGCTGGTTGGGCTGAGAATAACTGATCGGGGCTTCGTCCCTTGAATTTTTCCTCCTCCCCAATTTGTTCCTTTTAAAATACTGTCCTTCTTCTTTAAGAAGCCAGCGAAGATGCCTGCAAGAGCAGCAACAATTCATTTCGGTTTCCCGTCTGGGCAGAGCCAAAAAGCGGTCACCTGTTTCGCAGGGAAAGAAGCAAAACTTAACTTTCTCTTTCCTTTCCCGGCGGAGGAAGCTGCGATGGCAGCCGAAGCGCCCTTGCGGGATTTCTTGGAAGAAGCCACCTGCTCCATCTGCCTGGACTTTTTCCAGGACCCCGTGCTCATCCCCAAGTGCGGCCACAACTTCTGCCGGGGCTGCCTGACCCGCAGTCGGGGGACATCGAAATCAAAGGCTTCCTGCCCCCAATGCAGACAGACCTTCGCGCCCCGCAGCATCCTCCGCAACAGGCAGCTGGCGCGGATGGCTGAAGTGGCCGGGCGATGCGGAGGTCCTTGGGGCGAGGAAGGAGGGAGCCTCTGCCCAAAGCACCGGGAGCCCCTCAAGCTCTTCTGTAAGGACCACCAGACCCTCATCTGCGTGGTCTGCGACCGATCCAAAGAGCACAAGGGCCACTCGGTGATCCCTGCGGAGGAGGCTTTCCAGGAATTCCAGGTAGGAGTCAGCCAGGAGGAATCGCTGGGGAGGGGCATCCAGTGCCAGCCCTCTCAGTCTTTTTACTAGTTTACTTGCTTCCTCCTGCTTTATCCCACTCCTTATCTCCCTGCCTGCAATTTTAAAAAAACAGGTTGACATTCCTGTTGTCACTGATCAAAATTCAGATGCTTGTCAACTGTCATATTATGTTGTCCTGGGCTCTTATGTTCACCCTTTGCCACCTTCTGATAAACAAAGTCAATGGAGAAGCCAGATTTGCTTAATAGCTGTGTGACCAACCTGACAACTGCAGTGATTCACTTAAGAACATTCGGAAGAACGGTTGTAAAATGAGACAAAACTTCACTTAACTGTCTTGCTTAGTAACGGAAATTGCCTGTATGAAGAAATAGGCTCCCTTTGCCAGCTCCCTTTCCATATTTGCTCTAGAGCGAAATTGTCATAGAGTCATGGTCACATGATCAAAATTTGGACATTTGCCAACTGTCATGTATTTATGATGATTGAATATTCTGTGTCTTCTAACTTGGTCTTCCCTCCAATGTAATTCTTTACAGAAAAGAAACTCAAAACTTGTATTTTTCAGATCAAGGTGGAGAATTGCCTGAAGGCTCAGAAGGAGCAGAAAGAAAAAATAGCTACATACAAAAGAGACACAGAGCAAACAGTGCAGGAAATGCTTGTAAGTATTGATCCAACTGTTAGGAGCTTCAGATCTAATAGGAAGGAGACCACCATCCGCCATCTTTAATAATAGGTAGCCTGTTTGTAAGTACAAGTTCTGACTGAAATTAATTCAAAGTTAAAGACTGTGTAGGGCACAGAAGTTGTTCTTAACATGGGGACTGAGATGTCACCATTGGCTGAATGAGTCTCAGTTGGGTTAAGTGCCCCATCCCATGAGCTGTGTTTTATGCAATAGGTTTGGCTTGCTTAACCTAAAAAGAGGGGGTTGCGGGGTTTTTTAAAATTGTCTTTGTGTAAATTTTTAGGGGGGTTGGGGAAGGGGGAGGGGAGGGAGGGATATAGGCCTGGCTCGTCACAGGGGCATAGAACGGGAGGCGGGGTGTGGGGTGTGGAGGAGCTCAGTGTTGGAGGAGCTCAGTGTTGATAGGAGGGAGGGCGATCCCATTAAGGCCGTAGTTGGGAGGGGCAGATATGACGGGAGCAGGGGACCACATCATGTGGTGGGGGCATGCACCTGCTGTCTTCAAGCGGTGGCGTGCCTCGGCCCCCAGGACTCTTCTCGTTCCCTGGGCTGTCCAGAGTTGTGGAGCCCGGGTCTTAGGCTGATGCTGTGCAATGCTAGGTCTGTGGTTAATAAGACCCTGCTCATTTGTGACCTTATTCAGGAGGGGGGCGCGGACCTACCGGGTATTACAGAGACCTGGTTGGGCCAAGAGGGGGGGGTTTCCCCTCGTAGAGATGTGCCCACCAGGTTTCCGCGCATTCCATCAGCCAAGGGCCCAGGGAAGGGGTTGGGGGGTGGCGGTCGTTATAAAGGAAAGTCTTGATCCAAGGGAGGCCACTGTACCTCAGATAGCCGGATGGGAGTCTCCTGGTGAAATGGGGCCATGGGATGCAGGTGGGCCTGCTGTTCACGTACCTGGCTCCCTGCCACGTGACAGCGGCCCTGCCCGAGCTCCTCAACGTTATTGCCGGGGTGGTGGTTGATACGCCCAGACTTTTGGTCCTGGGGGATTTCAACTTGCCGTCTGCCGGTGAGGCGTCTGGGTTGGCTCGGGAGTTTATGGCTTCTATGACAGCCATGGACCTGACACAACTAATTCTTGGCCCTACTCACGTGGGAGGACACACTCTGGACTTGGTTTTTGTCTCTGGTCAGTGGTTGAATGGCCTAGATGTTGGGGATATAGTTATTGAACCCCTATCATTGTCGGACCATTCTCTCCTGAGGCTCGACTTTCTGACCGCCGCACCCCACCGCAGGGAGGTGGAACCGACCAGGTGGTTCCACCCCAGGCTCCTGATGGATCCTGATAGGTTCCAGAGGGAGCTTGGGCCAGTTCCTGAAACTCTGGCTCACGACTCGGCAGAAGACCTGGTGGCCGCCTCGGATAGGATGGCCACCAGTGCTCTGGACCGAGTCGTGCCTTTGCGGCCTCTGACCTGGCACCAAGCCTGCTCAGCGCCTTGGTTCTCTGAGGAGTTGAGGGAGATGAAGCGCCGGAAACGACGCCTAGAGAGTGGTTGGAGGGCTAGTCGTTCTGAATCCGACCGAACACTAATTAGGTCTCATGTTAGGACCTATTTGGTGGCGATAAAAGTGGCAAAGTGTAATTACTTTTCTGCTCTTATTGCATCAGCAGATAACCACCCAGCTGCCTTGTTTAGAGTGACCCACTCCCTCCTACACCAGAGAGCGCAGGAGGACCCCTTGCAAGGGCAGGCTGAGGATTTTGCACAGTATCTGCATGATAAAATCGCTCAGATTCGGTAAGGTCTGGACTCTGACTGGGTAGACTCCGGCGGGGTGACTGAGGCCGGCCTTGAGAATGTTATCTGGGAGGAGTTCGATTCTGTGACTCCTGAGGACGTGGACAGGATTCTGGGGAGGTTAAACATGTTTATTGGACCCGTGTCCTTCCTGGTTGGTACTGGCCACCTGGGAGGTTACACGAGGCTGGCTCCAGAGGATTATAAATGCTTCTCTGGGGGAGGGTTTCTTGCCTGCCACCTTGAAAGAGGCGGTGGGGAGGCCCCTCCTCAAGAAGCCTTCTCTGGACCCGGCTGTTCTGGCAAATTATCGTCCGGTCTCCAACCTTCGCTTTGTGGCAAAGGTTGTTGAGAGTGTGGTTGCGCGACAGCTCCCGCAGTATCTGGATGAAACCGTCTATCTAGATCCATGCCAGTCCGGCTTCAGGCCTGGGTACAGCACGGAGACGGGATTGGTCGCATTGCTGGATGATCTCTGGAGGGCTCGGGACAGGGGTTGTTCCTCTGTTCTGGTCCTGTTAGACCTCTCAGCGGCTTTTGATACCAGCGACCATGGTATCATGCTGCGTCAGCTGGAGGGATTAGGGGTGGGAGACACCATGTTGTGGTGGTTCTCCTCCTATCTTTCCGACTGGTCGCACTCTGTGTTGGCAGGTGGGCAGAGGTCGACCTCGAGGCACCTTGTTTGTGGGGTGCCGCAGGGGTCGGTCCTCTCGCCGCTCCTGTTCAACATTTATGTGAAGCCGCTGGGTGAGATCGTCTGTGGTTTTGGGGTGCATTGTCAACTGTACGCTGACACTCAGCTGTACATCTCCACCCCTGACCACCCCAATGATGCCCTCGAAGTGATGTCCCAGTGTTGTGGCCCCGCCCTCTGAGCCTGTCCCATCGGAGGAAGAAAGCTCCGAGCATGAGGAAGAGGAGTCAGCCAGGCCTCCCTCTCCAGGCCACTCCCCTCTGGCATTGTCTCAAGTGCCGGCCGAGGGAGAGGAGACAGCTGGTTCGGATCAGAGTGATGAAGAAACATCATTCCTGGACGCACGCCTCCGAAGGCGTGATAACCGTTTGCAGCAGCTTAGGAGGCGTGCTAGGGATTAGAACTGAGTCACTGGACCACACCCCAGAGACTATATAATAGAGGGTGGTGGTCAAGGATCCTTGTGACGAACAAAGCAAACCTTGGATAGTCACTAAAGCCTCGTCCGGAACTGCTGAGAGAAAGATTTAAAGTGTCGGACATTTGGACTCTTGAGTATTTATCTTTCTGTTTTACTGTGAAAATAAAGTCACTTGGCAGATGGTGTGTCTATCGCTGCCAAGTGGGAGATAAGACTGGGTGCGTTCCAAAGTGTTTCCTTAACCCTCGGCTGGCTGTGTTTGTGTGTGAGTGGGGACGGGGACAGATCACCCAGTGACTGGAGGCCATGCGGGTCTGGATGGGGAGAAACAGGCTTCGACTCAACCCTTCCAAGACCGAGTGGCTGTGGATGCCGGCGTCCCGATATAGCCAGCTGGTGCCATCGCTGGCTATTGGGGGTGAATCTCTGACCCCCACAGAGGGGGCTCGCAACTTGGGCATCTTCCTGGACACACGGCTGTCTTTGGAAGAGCATATGACAGCTGTGGCCAGGGGGGCTTTCTATCAGGTCCGCCTGATATGCCAGTTGTGCCTCTTTCTGGATCGGGACTCCTTATGCACAGTCACCCATGCCCTCGTCACGTCTCACCTGGACTACTGTAATGCTCTCTACATGGGGCTCCCCTTGAGGTGCACCCGGAGGCTCCAGCTGATCCAGAATGCGGCCGTGCGGGTGATTATGGGAGCAACATGGTGCTCCCACGTAACACCTCTCCTGCGCGAGCTGCACTGGTTCCCTCTGGTCTTCCGGGTGCACTTCAAGGTGTTGGTTCTCACCTTTAAAGCGCTCCATGGCATAGGGCCAGGGTATTTGCGAGACCGCCTGCCGCTACCGATAACCTCCCACCGGCCAATACGCTCACACAGAGAGGGCCTCCTCAGGGTGCCGTCAGCCAAGCAATGTCGGCTGGCAGCCCCCAGGGGGAGAGCCTTCTCTGTGGGGGCACCCGCCCTGTGGAATGAGCTACCTCCTGGAATACGATTGATCCCGGACCTCCGTTCTTTCCGTAAGGCCCTGAAGACTTATTTATTCCAACAAGCTGGCCTAGCTTAAATGGTTTTAATGGGAATTTTGTAAATTTTAGATTTGGGGTTTTAAATTGGTAAGCCGACGATTTAATTTATTTTTAGTCTCTTAACTTTTGTATTATATGTATTTTAACTTAGGCTGTTCACCGCCCTGAGTCCCTTTTGGGAGAAGGGCGGTATATAAACTCGAATAAACTTAAACTTAATAAATTAATGCAAATTGTATTTTATCATTGAAAAAATTGTGAACACAAACATTTTTATGTCTACTTTTTTGAAATCCCTGATTGCTAAGAAAATTTTCATGAGAGATCATTTAAACTGGAGCCTTTTTTTTCTTTTTAGAAACTTTTCCCCCTTGCATTTTTTAATGTCAAAAAGATTTTTTCTCCCTAGGAAATTCTCCCACCTCACTTTTGGATTCTTCAAGGAATCCATTTAATTATCATGACAAAATTAAAATTATTAAATAAAATAATTAAAATGAAATAAAATTATGTCATTTGCTTTTTCTCTTTCTTGTTCTAGGATCGCATCGACAAAGTGAAAAAAAGTGTAATGGCTGAATTCAGAGAGCTACAACTCTGGTTAGAAGGACAGGAGAAGCTTCTATTGACTAAAATGGAAGAAACGGAGAAGGATATTATGGCAAGAAAGGAGAAGGGTTTGGCCAAGCACATGGAGGAACTGGGCTCTCTTGACCATCTCATCCAGGAGATAGAAGAGAAGCTTCAGCAGCCAGCCAACAAACTCTTACAGGTCAGGTAATATCATAGAGATCATAGAATCCAAGGGCTGGAAGGGACCATGGAGGTCTTCTCTGCCCAAGGCAGAGTCCTTATTCCATCCGGAACAAATCTATTATTGGAAGCCTCCAGTGATGGATCACCCAGAACTCTGGGAGGGAAGCTGTTCCACTGATAAATACTTCTCACTGTCAGGAAATTCTTTTGTATTTTAGGTTGGATCTCTTTGTGATGAGTTTTCACCCCGTGCCTCTTGTCCTGCCTTCAGGTGCTACGGAGACTAAATCGATGCCCTTTTCTCTATGACAGCCTTCCAAGTATTGGAAGATGGTGGTAGGGTCTCCCCTAAGCCTTCTCTTTGTTAGGCTGAGCCTACCGTTTCCCCTTTGCCATTCATTGTACAGTTTGGCCTCCAGAGCCCCTATCACCTTTATTGCTCCTCTCTGTCTCAGCATTTTTTTGGTATCATGGTGTACCAATGATGAAATGGAATAGCCTGCTTTAGCCCCTCCACAGAATACTCTTTTTGACTCTTCCCTTCTCCTTCCCCAGAAATTTAATTGAAATTATAATAGTGAAAAGTACAAATGGAAATAAAGAAAATAGGGAAACGGAGAAGGATAAGAATGGGAAAGAAGTGTCAGATAAAGGGAAAACAAAACATTTTCAGCACAGTAAAATACAAAATAAAATTACAGCCTCAAGTTTTTATTTTTTATATTTTCTCATTATTAGCCATGTGTATAAAAACAGATTAGTCTAATAAGAAAAATCTAGTATCAAGGGTTCCTTTTTTTCTATCTCAAGCACAAAGTTTAGAAGCAGCTTCCAAGTAGAAAAAAGGGGTCATATCTAATTAAAGCAGTCAATTTTGTCATTTTTTTCTAGCTCCATCACTTTTTCCATCCATTCTTCTCTTGTGGAGGTTGATATACCTTCCCATGTCTGCATGTAGGATTCTGGCTGCATAAGCAGGAATTCAAAGTACTGGTCACTGTCTCTATATTCTTCACAATTTGAGGTTCCTATGCCCTATTAGGGGATGTGGTGGTGGGTGTTCTTTGTAGGGTCTCCCCCTCCCCTTAATCTCCAGGCAAGGAAAAACCCAACACTGATAACTTTCTACAAAGTATTATAACCACCTGGATTTTTTTTTCTTTGAAAAAATGGAAGTACTTTATATGTCTGTTAGTGTCTAGTTGTCCAGAGGTTTCACTCATTTGTTTCGTAAATGTAAGAATTTAATTTTCTGCCTAGGAAATGGCTCCTTTCAATGCTTTGTCTCTCTTTTCTTTAGGACATTGGAAGCATCTTGAAGAAGTAAGTAAATCCACCCTTTTCTTTACAGTCTCAGAGATCAGCAGCTCCTCCAACGGTTTTCCTATTTTGGAAAGTTCTGTTTGTATTTCGGAGTATTTTAATGTAAAGATTGCGTACTGTATTTCAGGGCTTTTTAGACATTTCCTCAGATAACTTCAACACAATATAATTAGCAATATTTGAGATGATCAATTATTGTTGGTTGCATAGTCAGCCAGACGTTTAGACTGAATTTGGCCATTTTACCTGCCTATTGAGTCCTTCCCAAGAAGAGACAGATGTTTGATGGTTTTGAAGGTATCATTGTAGGATGTAAGCTGTTCCAAGTAATGCAACTATCATGAATACATGCCAGTTGCCAAGCACCAGAATAGTGATTACAGGGACACTGTGACAGATGTTAAGTGTGAAAATGGTTGTGAGTCAGTTTTTTGAGAGCCGTTGTAACTGGTTGCTAACAAATAGTCATCAATTTCCTTAGACAACCTCAACAGGACATAATTAGCAGTATTTGATATGGTGAATTGTTATAGTCCGTCACACACTCAACCAGACGTTTAGATTTAATTTGGCATTTTTTTCCACCTATTGACTCCTTTCTAAGAAGAGACAGATGTTTGATGGTTTTAAAGGTATTGTAGGATGTAAGCTGTTCCAAGTAATGCAACTGTCATAAATACATGCCAGTTGCCAAACACCTGAATTGTCATTACAGAGACATTGTGACAGATGTTATCTGCTATTTCATTGCATTACTTTTAAGTTCAAGGTTAAGTTTACTTTGTGTCATTGCACCTCGTACATCGAAATTAAATGCCATCTTCAGTGTACATCATACATAAGAAAACTATAAATAATAATAATAAAACAAAAACAAATCCTTCACATTCTACACAATTAAATTGAAAACCTGTGATACTGCATTAGTATTGCACTATACAGTAGAATTCAACAGAGTTACCACTCTGGGATAGAAGCTGTTTTTCAGCCTATTTGTCCTTGTTTTTATTTACCGTCTGCCAGATGGCAATAGTTCAAAAAAAGGGGTGCCAGGATGAGATTTATTTTATTTTATCTATTTTACTTCAAATTTATATACCGCCCTTCTTCCTGGGAACTCAGGGCAGTGTACAGCCAGATAAAAACACATAATATAAACATTAAGAACAAATTAAAAGGAAATATCTCAATTTGGCCAAGAATTTAAAAAACATACAAATTTAAAATCATTTAAAAGGTTTTGTTAGGCCAGCCCGGCTTGTTGGAAAAGGAAAGTTTTAAGGGCACAGCGGAAGGCACGGAGGTCTTGGATTCTCCTCATCTCTGGGGGCAGCTGATTCCAGAGGGTGGGTGCCCCCACAGAGAAGGCCCTCCTCCTTAAAGATGGATCTTTAAGAACGTTTTGAACTTTCTTAAGGCAGCAGGAGCTATAAAGCTCTTCCAAGGAGGGGAGGGGGCAACCAATGATCCTCTGGGCAATGATGTTAACCCTCTGGAGCGCTGTCCTATCTGCCACGGTGCAATTGGCAAACCATACACAGGTGCAGTAAGTTAAGATACTCTCTATAGTGCAGCGGTAGAAGGTCACCTGCAGTTTTTCATTCGGCTGTTTTTTCCTGAGTAGCCTCAAGTAGTATAATCTCTGCTGGGCCCTTTTGACCAGTGCTCCAATGTGAGCACCCCAGGTCAGATCCTCTTTTATGATAACACCCAAAAATCTAAACCTGGCCACTTGCTCCACCTGGTCTCCATTGATAAGCGAGGGCTGGATATCTGATCTGTTCCTTCTGTAGTCCACTATAAACTCCTTGGTCTTATTGGTGGTAAGGACCAAATTATTGTCTCCACACAGTGAAAGCAACTGGTCCACTTCATCTCAATAGGCAGACTCATCCCACCCCCTGGAGATGAGTCCTACCATTGTTCTATCATCTGAAAGTCCAAGGTCCTTAAGTTTAGATAGACACTAGTCTATGTGGAAGAATTATGTTAAATGCAGAAGTAAAATCCATCAAGATCAGTTTGAATGTTATATCCATCGTCTAATTACCTACATCACCCATAGTAGTCATGTGTCATCAGTCATTTGGTAAGATACAATCCATTGTTTTGGCCAAGAGATTCACAAGAATTTTCAAGAGTAGGGAGCCCAAAAACTGAAACTTAGTGGCCTTTACTAGATCTGTCCTTGAACTTGATGAAGGTGGATGAGTACAGTTCTGGGTCAGGATCCACTGAGTCGCACATGGTGCCCATATTTGAATAGCTAGCCAGAGAAATGACTGAAGCCTGGGAAACAGGGCCCTTGTCAGTCAACAGGAGTGCTGATTTCCCACCATCTTACCAGGTACTTAGGATCTGAGGACAGGGCAACACAAGAAAACGACAATCAATGAGTTAATAGCTGGCCATCAACACCCCACTTAATAACGAAAAGCCACACACAACCAGGCACCACATAAATACAATGCATAGTACAGCCCAGTGCACACATTCTGGAGAGAAAGAGAGAGAGAGAGAGAGAAGTTCCCTGAGGATGGGCTCCAGCACAAGTCTGAAAGCTCAGAAGACAAATCCTCTGGTGACCAACTCAGATTGGATCCTGTAGCTAGCCAATCCTCAAGCACCATCTGGTGGTTTAGAAAGCTTCTTCTATTGGCAGGTTGATAATGGTTGCAGGAACTGTGCATGGCTAGTCTAGTGAAGAGAAGAACCAGGGGAGACATGATAACAGTCTTTATTTTATTTATTTTATTTATTTTATTAGTTCGATTTATATGCCGCCCTTATATGCAGTCCGGAGACTCAGGGCGGCTTACAATGCATTAAGCAATAGCCTTCATACTTTTGTATATACCTGCTTAGTAGGGCTTTTGCCCCCCGCCCCCAAGTGGTGTTCTTTTTTATACAAAGTCAGCTTATTGCCCCCACAATCCGGGTCCTCATTTTACCTACCTCGAAAGGATGGAAGGCTGAGTCAACCTTGAGCCTGGTGAGATTTGAACTTGCAATAATTGCAGGCAGCTGGCAGCTAAGTGCTACTTTAACAGCACTTAGTCCACTGCGCCACCAAGGCTCTTGTCTTCCAATATTTGAGGGGCTGCCACAGACAGGAGGGGGTCAACCTGAAGGCCAGACAAGGAATAATGGATGGAAACTGATCAAGGAGGGATTCAACCTAGAAATAAGAGAACAATTCTGACTGAGGAGAACCATTGGAACAGCTTTGCCTTCAGACGTTCTGAAAGCTTCATCACTGGAAGCTTTCAAGAAGAGGCCCGACTGCCATCTGTCAGAAACTGAGTAGGGTCTCCTGCTTGGGGTTTGGTGGTTTGTGTGTTGGACTAGATGACCTACAAGGTCCCTTCCAAATCTGTTGTTCTGCTATTTTGTCTTGCCAGATACCAGGCAAAGGAAACATATGAGAATCCGGTGGATTTACTTCTAGAGCCGAAGTGGACAGTCTGGGATTACAGTGATATGACTGAGCTTCTGAAAAGCACCATGAAAAAACTGAGAGGTAAAAAACAGCCGCTGGGGTTTTACACTGGATGACATTTGGAAAATCCAAGAGAGATTCTGGGTCAGTGTCACATGGATCAAAGTGGGAACCATTTCAGAATCAGTGTCTCAGTTAGGATTGTAAATGGAGACTACCTGTAGTCTTCGTAGCCCAAATCAGTGGTGGGTTCCTACCGGTTCGCTCTGGATCTTGCAAATTGGTAGTAGCGGTGGCGGGAGGCTCCGCCCATCCACCTGGACATCATCACAGACACTCTGCGCACGCACCCACATTGTGAACCGGTAGCGAAGGTAAGTGGAACCCACCCCTGGCCCAAATCCATATGCCCTGATCACTGGGGAAGCAGAATAAGTTTCCACTAAGTATAATGGAATATATGCAGGTAGTTCTTGACTTACAACCTCAGTTGAGCTGTAAATTTCTGTTGCTAAGCAAGGCAGTTGATAAGTAACCAGTGCCCCATTTTACAAACTTTTCTGCCAGTGTTATTCAGAAAATCACAGCAGTTAAGTGAATCACAGTTGATCAATGAATTTGGATTCCCCCATTGACTTTGCGTGTGACAAGCTTCCCAGGAAGGTTGAAGAGGACAATCCCAGAACCATGGGATGCTGCAACCATCGTAAATAAAAGCTGGTCCCCAAGTATGAACACGTGACTGGGGAGGCTGCAACAGTGATCAGTGTGAGAAACAGTCCTAAAGCACTTTTGTGAGTGCTGTTATAATTTCACTAAAGAAATAGTTGTAAATTGAGGACTACCTGTATACGGAATGTATAGTAGAATATATTTATACCTGATGGAATATATATAGCCACCAATGACATTCTGGCTTGTAGCTTTCTCTATTCCATATGTCCTTATTTCAGTCCAAGGAAAGCAAACCAGGGAATCTGAGGGAGGCCCTTCTGTTCCTCCAATTCCAGTGATGAGATGCTGAATTCCTCCCTTTTCTTCCCCAGATACTCTGGAAAGTGGACTTCAACTACAGGAAGGTAAATATGAGTTATAGGAATTGGAATTCCTTACTATTTTAAGCTCTGATGCCAGTAACTTTAAGAGAAACATAATAGATCAAAAACAAAAATATAGGAGTAATTACTATATAAGACTATGATGATTTATGAACTATTACTTGCCATTTATATGTACAATATTAGCTAATGCAGTGGAGAAAAATTCCTTGTGTGTCTGATCACATTTGGCCAAATAAAGCGGTTGTTCTGTTCTGTTCTGTTCGGTTCTGTTCGGTTATGTTCTACTCCTCTACTCCTACTCCGCTCCGTTCCGTTCTATCCATACCATATTTTTTGGAGTGTAAGACGAACCTTTCCCCCCCTAAAAGAGGCTGAAAATTTGGGTGCAACTTATACTCCGTATGTAGCTTTTTGGAAGCTTTTTTCAGCCCCACCGAGGTACTAATGAAGCACTAGCAAGCAATCTTCCCAGCTTTGCCTGCTCCCTCAACTCCCTGAGTGAAGCGGTCTCCCTGCTTTGCTCCGACTCTCAGCTGTTCTTTAGAAGCTTTTTTCTGCCCTAACCAGGTACCAGCTGAGTGAAGGTTTGCCTGCTTTTCTCATTGCTGCTTCCTCTCAGCTGTTCCTTAGGGGCTGTTTTTTATCCCCAAGCAGGGGATAAAAAACCAGCAAATTAATGTGCTGAAGCTGACCAGACTAAGGATGATAGCCAGATGAATACCTGGTAGGCAGATTTTTTTCCCCTATTTTCCTCCCCAAAAACTAGCTGTGTCTTATACTCCGGTGCGTCTTATACTCCGAAAAATACGGTAATCTAAAAAACTGAAGTCAATCTTGGTGTAAAATGAAATATTTGGATAAATGGGAAAATATGGACTGGGAGTGAAAGGAATCTTGAATTCCTACCAAGCTAATAACATCCTCTTGATTTTACTGCCTGACTATAAGTTGGTGAGAGACCAGGTCTTTGGGAGCAGAAATTAGGACCTTTGGGTCAAAGCAAATAGCAAAGTTGGAGCATCAGGGATGCCTCCACTATGTGGGCCATCAGACTGATGAAAGCAGAGGTTTCCTGTATAAGATCCTCCCCTTTTGTACATCCCTGTGATACCCTGATGCTCGTAGAGAAAAAGACGGAGCCTCCTCACATCCCATCATGTGTCCTAAGTTACCTCTGGGGGATCCTTCTGACTTTTCCCAGTTCAGAATTGAAACATGGCAGCCTCTGGCTCTGCCTGATCTTCTGGAAGAGGTTGAGCACTATGAAGTGTTTGAAGGACTTGGCCATTGTGAGACTTGTGGACTTCAGTTCCCAGAATTCCCCATCCAGGATGGCGAAGCTGGATGGTAATCAGCAGAGTGGCTGCCACATGGGAGACTAGAGACTAGGGGAATTGACCAGTGGAGCCAAGAGACGAAGAGCTGAGGGGAGGAGCCAAAACTGTACAGGTAGTGAACGTATCCTGAAGGTGTGCAGCTTAGTGGCAGCTGAAGGGGAGGCAGATGGCCTGGAAGATGGCGAAATTTACCTAAGTGAATGGAATGAGAAGGCCAGAGGAGCGCTGAAGAGGCCGGCAGTTAACAGAGGATGGGACTAAGACAGTGGGAGAGCCCGAGTGCTTGGAGAAAAGGGAGCAGAGGGACCTGGACAATAGCAGCCCCATCAGCCATTGGAATTCTGTTAGTTGAAGTCTACAAGTCTTACAGTTGCCAAAGTTGGAGGACTCTTGACCAGGCAATGCTGAGGTGTTGTTTAAAAAAACAATGAGTCTTCCAGTCCTGGGGGGGGGGAGGTGTTTGGAAGCTGAACTCCATTCACACAAGAGGGTTAAACTCTTGGGGGTGAAGACACAAACCAGGCCTGCAGCTGAAGTTCTTGTTTTTTTCCTTCCTTCCTTCTTCTCTTCCCCCTTACAGAGAATGTAACTCTGGATTCAGGCACAGCCTATCCTGGCCGCCTTGAAATCTCTGAAGATCGGAAAAGTGTCAAAAGAGTTAAGCCAGTTGAAGAAAAATATCTTGCCTCAGACCCCGTGATATTTGTACATTATGCTTCTGTCCTTGGCTGTCAGAAGTTCTCCCCAGGGAGACATTTCTGGGAAATTATTGTAGGAGGTACAGGAGAATGGAGTGTAGGGGTTGCCAAAAAGCCAGTGAACTTAACAAATCTTGATGAGCAGATCAGGCTCTGGGAGTTTGTGAAAAGCGTAGGGAAATACTGGGCCATATCATCAAGATTCTCTGAACTGGTCCTGACTGAGGAGCCCACGAGGATCCGCATCTCTCTCAACTGCGAAGGGGGACAAGTGAGCTTTTTTGATGCCAGCACAGCAACTCTGCTCCATACATTCTCAGACGCTTCCTTGGTTGGAGAGACCCTTCTGCCCTTTTTCTCTTTGGGTGAAGACACCTCCATGACACTCCCCTAAAAGAAGGGACCTCCATAAACAAATCTCCCTATTTACCAAGCAGGGATCTCCGAAAGCCTTTAAAGCAGAGATTCCTTAGCTTTTTGCTACTTCAGCTTCCTTTATTGTTCTATGCCACCCTGATCAGTCAATCAGTCCTTATAAAGGAATAACCTGATCATCATTTCTATTTGTCTGGATAAAAAAAATTGAAGTGTCCTAGGATCTTTATCGGCTTTAGCATCATGTGTTCAGGTGTATCAGTATTAAAGATACCTTACAGCTAAGCCTGTCAATCATGATTTTATATGTCTGTCACAGCTCTTCATCCCATTTATGGATCATGCTTGTTTGTTTCATGTTAGTTAGTGTAGGTGTCCATAACTCCATATATTCTATAATCATCCCCTTCTTATTTTCTTTCCTTCCCCCTTTTATTTTTCTCCAGTTTCCTTTTAATACATAATTGTCATAATCCAACGAACCCTAGCAGAGCTTCAGCAAGTATTACACTCGATATAAGCTTTATAGCCTCACAGGTATAGGAGGAGGAAGATGTGTTGGATATGTTTGCCACCTTGAGTTATTTGTAAAAATAATAACGGCGAGATAAAAATAAATAAGGGGAGTGAAACTTAACTGATATGGTGACTTTGAATGCTGGCAGCAGATCTCTGGAACCCCTCAAAGCATCTAAAGAACTGAAGATTGACAAGCTGCTGTTGGCAAAGGAGCAAAGGAGTAATCCTAATGAACATACCTAATACAGGTAGTCCTGGACTTACAATTGAGCCCCAAATTTCTGCTCCCAAGTGAGTCAGCTGTTAAGTGAGCTTTGCCCCATTTTAACTATCACGGGGGAAGAAGGGAATGAAAAGGAGGAGGTTTTGGCAGGAAAAAGGAGGGGAGCAGTGGATAGAGAGAGAGGGCGAGAGGGATAGGTGGGTCTCTTTGGGGGCAAACCTGAGGGAGAAGGGAGAGAAGGGAAGTGGGGCCTCCTGGCTCACCTGGCCTCCACCCCACCAAGTGAGGGGGGGGGAAGCGACACATGAGGACGGGTTGAGGAAAGGGAGAGAAAGGAGTGTGGGGAAAAGGGGGGAAAAGTGTGTGAGGAAAGGTTGAGGAAGGAGGAGGAGGAAGGAGATGGAGAGAAAGGGAGGCAGGCAGGGGAATCACGGGAGGAGCAGAGGCAGTGGCAGGAGAGACCAGCAAGCAGGAGGGGGCGGGGGAGAGAGGAGAGAGAGCAAGAACTGGATGAATAGCCATCTGACCCCCACCCAACCATGTGAGGGAGCTGAGTGGAGTGGCAGCCACAAGGAATGGACTGTACCAGGGGAAGGCGCCTGGATGGTTGGAAAAGAAGGCAAGGGGAATCTATCACATGACTCGACCCTGCAACCGTCATAAATATGAGTCAATAGCCAAGCGACTAAATTTTGATCAAGTAATCATGAGGATGCTGCAATGGTCATAAGTCTGAAACACTGTCATAAAGCACTTTTTAATGTCTATATACATTAAAAATGAGAAATGTTAAAATGCTTATTATTTGATTTCGCATATGTCAAATTGGGAGCCAGTGATCTAGCCCAACAGACTATCGAAAGGGATGGGGATTACGGCCACGGTGTCCCAAGGCATGTCAACAAGCTCAAGATGGCAGCCAGCTCCGCCTTTTCCCTATATGTAAATAAGGGGTGGGGCTTCCCTCCCTTAGGTCTTTGTTGACTCCCTCTAGGGTTGTTTCTGCCTTGCATCTCCCCACTTCTGGGGAATATTTAAAAGAGATTTAGATGTGAATGTTCTGTAAATTAGGTCCCAGTCCTAAACCTGTTTAGTAGTAGTACTGTAGTTGCAATCATATTCATGGTTCCTTCCTTCCTTCCTTCCTTCCTTCCTTCCTTCCAAAGGTCTTCACCTGGTGCCAAACTGAGGCCACTGTGGGTGCCAATTAAAGGACTCTGGGGAGGGCATTCCAGAAATGAGGTGCCACCAACAAAAAGGCAAGATAAAGGAGGGGGCTTGGGACTCTGTATGTCCCCTCAGAGACCCTGTTGGGATTAAAGAAGCCTCCCCAAAAAGCCCTTGAACAAAGGACAAAGGTGTATAAGATGTTCTCCACCCACCAGATCCCCCCACCTCTCCCCATGGGTCCCCCTGTCCTAAGTTGGCCTGAGACTCCTAATGCTTCTTTCTATCCACCTTTTGCCTTAAGAGGCATTTCATTGGTCAAACGTGAAGATTTCCATTCACCAAATGATCCTATCCCACATTCTACATATTCCATATTCTACATCTACAAGATAGTCTTCTCTGTCTCCCTTCCACAGAGTGATCCAGGCTGCCTCCTCAGGTTGACTTTTGCCCAATTTTAGAGCTTTTCCTGATCCGTTTCCTGATTGGATGGCTGGGAAGGGGGCAGTCCAGGCAGTTCTTTCTCTGCAGGATATTCCAATTAAAAGTGACTGAAAAGAGTTTAATTTCCCCTTTATCTCTGAGACATCCCATCAATTGCAGCATTAGTTTTGGGCTTTTTTCAAGGGCTTCTTACTGTCTCTTTCAGTCCAAGTTTACTCCCTCTGGTCCCATAAATGTTTCCTTCTTCCTATTGAAAAAAAAAAGCATTTTCCCCTTTAACAAGCTGGTTGGATCCATCATAATTGCCCTACGCACAGTTACTCATGCGCTGGTCACCTCACGGATTGACTACTGTAACACTCTCTACATGGGGCTGCCCTTGAGGACCACCCGGAGGCTTCAGCTGGTGCAGAATGCAGCCGCGCGGGTTGTGATGGGAGAATCCCGATACTCCCATGTTACACCCCTCCTACGCGGTTTGCATTGGCTACCGGTTGCCCTCCGGGTGAGATTCAAGGTGCTGGTGATGACCTATAAAGCCCAACATGGCTTAGGACCAGGATATTTGGCGGACCACTTACAGCCAGCAACGATATCCCATCGCCCGGTTCGCGCCCATAGAGAGGGCCTACTCAGGGTGCCGTCGGCTAGACAGTGGCGGCTGGCAGCCCCCAGGGGTAGAGCCTTCTCGGTCGGTGCGCCCACCCTCTGGAATCAACTTCCCTTGGAGCTCCGATTAGTGCCTGACCTTCGCACCTTCCGCCGTGAATTAAAAACTTGGCTTTTTAATTCCCTTGACCTGGACTGATGATGGGGGTTAATTTTAAATTTTTTAGATTTTAATTTTTATTTTATATTGTGGCTTGTGTTTTATTGTTGTGAGCCGCCCTGAGTCCATTGTGAGATAGGGCGGCATATAAGCCGAATAAAATAAAATAAAATAAAATAAAATAAAATAAAATAAAATAAAATAAAATAAAATAAAATAAAATAAAATAAAATAAAATAAAATAAATAAAATAAAATTAAAATAAAATTAAAATAAAATAAATAAAATAATAAAATAAAATAATAATAAAATAAAAATAAAATAAAATAAAATAAAATAAAATAATTGTTTGGCAATCTGTACAATGGATTTTTCTTTCTCCACGGGATTTTTCAAAATCTTTCCCTTTAGCAATTGAGGCGGGGGGACCGATGGCCTTTTTATAATTTGCAGACTTCAACTCCAAAAACTCCTGAGCCAGCTGGCTCACAAATTCTGGAAGTCAATCAATCAATCAATCAATCAGAATAGAACTGGAAGGGGGCCTTGGAGGTCTTCTAGTCTAGCCCCCTGCTCAAACGCTTCTCCTCTTCTCCTCTTGCACATTCTTGTATCCCGGTTGCCGCGGTCTCAGGCCAGCCGCCATGGCCGCCATTCCACCGTCGCCGGTGCAGAGGGCAATCCTCCGGCCCCAGGAACCTGCCCGTTCCTCTCGGCCGTCCGAGGGGTCCCTCTCTATCCCTCTGTTCCTACAGGACAGGGTAGGTCCGAAGACCTACCAGCGGGGGCTTGGCAGATGGGTAGACTTGTGATCAGTCGATCCCAAATGCTGACTGTGAATGGTGGTAGCTTTATGGTAGAAGGCCAGAGAAAGGCAGGATATGCAGTGGTGACAGTATGGGAAGTTGGAGAAGTCAACCCATTACCAGTAAACATTTCTGCCCAATTGGCTGAACTGGTCACTCTATTTAGAGCCTTACAGCTGGCTGTGGGACAAACATTAATAGCAAATATACCTTTGGAGCCTTGCGTGCCCACGGAGCCTTATGGAAGGAAAGAGGATTATTAAATGCAAGAGAATCAACCGTTAAATATAGCCCACAAATTTTAAAATTATTGGAGGCTGCTTAGCAAACAAAACAAGTAGGAGTCTAACATTAACAGCCTACTTCATTCCTATTTCTCCCTACCCACTTCTCCACTCTCTTGGACTCCCAAGGGTAGGACATGGACCACATCAGTTGGAGGCAGGGAGAGGAAGGATGGGTGGTGGAAAGTAGAGGGCAGACCTATTCTACCAAATACACCTCAGAGGATTCATTTATAACAAGTACATGCCAGCACACAATGGGGGGTCAAAGGGACTGGTAGACTAAGTGACATGCTGTGTAGTAGACAAGGGTCTCTATTCCGCAGCCTCCGAAGCTGTAGCAGTTTGTCTGATCTATGCCAGAAATAATCCAAAAGTAGCCAGGCGCCCACCCCTTAGGAGTCCAATTTAAAGGCAACTACCCAGGGACAATTTGGGAAATAGACTTCACTGAATTACCTAGAAAGCAAGCTTTTGAGTATGTTGTGGGACTAGAATGTACCTTCACAGAATGGCCTGAGGCTTTTGCTTGCAGGACTAATAGAGAGCATGAAGTAGTAAACGTCCTACTGGAAGAAATCATTCCTGGGTTTGGGCTGCCAAATAGTGTATCCTTTGATTGTGACCCATATTTCACAGCTAAGGTTTGTGTGAACAGTTAAAGATCACTCGGAAGCTTTACTCAGTCTACCACCTGGCAAGTAGTCCTATGGCAGAAAAAGGTAATGATTTAAAAAAACAACAGCTAGCTCAACTTATGCCAGGAGGCTCACCTGTCCTCATCGCAAACTTTGCCACTCACGTTGTTAGGGCTTCACATTGCACCTCGACAGCTAATGGGCTTGAGCCTCTTTTGAGGCCCTTTTTGGGCGACCACATCCCTCCTTAAAGGCAGAGGAGAGGTCCATCCCACTGGTGGGCGAACTGACCTTGTACCAATATGTAAGACAACTCGCTGGGGTTATGAATTTTCTTTCCTGTTATCTGCAGGAAAATCAATACCCTGGACTAGATCATCCAGTACATCCGTTTCAGCCTGCAGACTGGGTGCTTGTAAAGACATGGGGATTAACAACCTCCTTGGATCAGAAGTGGAAGGGACCGTTTCAAGTGCTTCTGACCACCCATGTGGCACTAAAAGTAGAAGGCCTGGCATCTTGGACAGATCACTTCCAGAGTGACGAAATACCCACCATCTGATTCTTGGACTGCGCAGCCTGTGACTTCCTCAGTAGGAGAACTGGGACTTAAATTATTGTTCTGGAAAGAAAAGCCTCTGGAACCATCGTTGCGTGAGAGGAGAACTACCATCTCCCATAGGTCTTCTCTCAATTAAGAAATTTCCCCAAAAGGTATTTGTAGCTACCCACACTAGAATTAGGAGAGTTAGCCAATTATTACCACTAGCTGATTGGGGTGTGTGTATGTGAAGGCTAAGATATTAAGCCAAGTAGACTTAACTACTGTCAGGATGAGACCATATAATTTGTTATGTAACTGTGTGCCTACCACCCACCTATATTATGCCCACTTTACCTGAAAGGAAGATTAGAAACCAGAGGGACCTTGAATAATCCAGATAGTACCTGAAAAACTATCAACCCCTTTCTTTGTTCAGTGGGCTCTGGACCCTCAATAATGCCAGCTACAGGAGCCTTGGTGGCGAAGTGGACTAAAGTGCTGTAAATAGCAATTAGCTGCTAGCTGCCTGCAATTAGTGCGAATTCAAATCTCACCAGGCTCAAGGTTGACTCAGCCTTCCATCCTTCCGAGGTAGGTAAAATGAGGACCCGGATTGTGGGGGCAATAAGATGACTTTGTATAAAAAAGAAAACCATTTGGGGGGGCCAAAAACCCTACTAAGCAGGTATATACAAAAGTATGAAGGCTATTGCTTAACGCATTGTAAGCCGCCCTGAGTCTCTGGAGAAGGGCGGCATATAAATCGAACCAATAAATAAATAAATAAATAAATAAATAAATAAATAAATAAATAAATAATAAATGAATAATAAATAAATAAATAAATAAATAAATAATAAATAAATAAATAAATAAATAAATAAATAAATAAATAAATAAATAAATGTATCGTATACAGGCAGTGGAGGAAATCCTAGCTAATGAGACTGGGGAGTTTCTTTATTGCTGCAGCAGAAGATCAAGAAGCCATTCGGAGAATGACAGTTCAGTTCAGAATAGGATGGCTCTAGATATATGGCATCCTAAGGACGTTTGTCTCCCTTACTTGGACAACAATGCTGTGTGCAGATTCTGGACAAATCAGAGGAATTCCACAGCCGAACTACACACATCACAAAGATAGCTGCAACTCCTCCCCCCACCCCCCATGGACGAATGGAAAGGCTGTTGACATTGACAGGATGGTTGCCTGATTTCAACTGGTTAAGAACCGAATAATGACCCTGGCAGGCATAGTTATTGTTCTCTTAATCACCTGTTCTGCATTACAATGCCTTCTGCTTTGCCTTTCCACCTGTAAGCAAGCTACAGGGTCTCCCAGTACAGGGATATTGATGTTGGGTGAATCTTGGAAAATTAAATAGTTTTCAGATTCAAAGGGTGGTGGTGGTGATGGGATGCCTGCTAAAATGAAGCCAGGTCATGGCACCCACTTGAAAGTAAGTCAGGAAGCCTCTAATTGTGGAGTCTGTCTGGCATGAACGAAGGCTGCTTATCCACAGGAAATATGCATGTGTAAAGCTTGTAACAATTCTGGGTAGTTAGAAAGCTGATAAAAGTAACTAGAGTTAGGCAAATTACAGACCTCAGCTAAAAGTTAGGAATAGAGATGGTCTGCAGCAAATCAAAGGGGTATTAGATAACTCCTGGGGCATTCATTAGCCAAGGCTTAGGAATAGGGACAGCTAGAGACCAATTAAACAAACTGTAAAATTATTAGTAAAATGTTTATTAGATGATATTTCTTACTATCCCGCCTTGTCCCGCCTTCTTCTTTAGTGAAAATGTATAAAGCTTTCTTCATCCTTTGTTCTGGGCTCTCTTGGCATTTTGGCCAGGAGCCCTTTTCCTTGGGGTACCCCAATAAAAAGCAATCAAAACCTGCATCTCGTGTCTGGCGTCCTTCATTGGCCTCAGCACCAGACTCAGACCCCAATTGGGGACAACAATTAGTTAGGAACAGAATTGTTACCTAAGAGTGTCCATTAGTGTAAAAAAAAGGATGCTACAGCAAGATATAGAGAAATGTTTTCAGTGATTTTACTAGTTAGAATACAGACTTTAAAAAATTAGATAGGATTTTGCTATACAGTACTTCTCTTTAACACACTAGATGATACAATTTTAAACTTCCTAGGTTGAAGGTTTTCCTGCAACATAAATATGGAATATTAAAAAGGGATTTAGATATGAATGTTATGGAAATTTGGTATCTATAGTTTCCAGGCCCTAAATCTGTTTAGTAGCATCATAGTAGCCTCAGTCATATTAGTGATTCCTTCCTTCCTTCCTTCCTTCCTTCCTTCCTTCCTTCCTTCCTTCCTTCCTTCCTTCCTTCCTTCCTTCCTTCCTCCTTCCTTCCTTCCCTCCCTCCCTCCCTCCCTCCCAACACAGAAGGGTTTTCACCTGGTGCCAAAATGAGGCCACTGTGGGTGCCAACTGAGGGTCTCTGGGGAGGACATTCCATAAATGAGGTGCCACCTCTGAAATGGCAAGATAAAGGAAGGGGCTTGGGAGTGTCCATGTCCCCTTGGGGAGCCCATTGTGACTAAGGAAGCCTCCCCCAAAAGCCTTTGAACAAAGGGCCTATAACATGTTCTCCACCCACCAGATTCCCTCCCCCTCTTAGGTTGGCCTGAGACTCCTAATGGCTCTTTCTATCCATCTTTTGCCTTAAGGGAGCTCATTGGTCAACCTTGAAGATTTCCATCCAGCAAATGATCCCATTCCACATTCTATATATTGCATAATCCACAAGGTAGTCTTTGCCCAATTTTGGAACTTTTCCTGATCCATTTCCTGATTGGCTGGCTGGGAAAGGGACAGTCCAGGCAGGTCTTCCTTTGCCAGATATTCATATTAGAAGTTAGGGGAAGGATTATAATTTCTACATTCTCCTTTATCTGTGAGACATCCTATCGATTGCAGCATTGGCTTTGGGGTTTTTTCAAGGGTTTCTCCCAGTTTCTGCCATGCCAACTTTACTCCATTCCATTTCTGTCCCATAAACGTTTCGTTCTTCCCATTTTTTAAAAAAGCATTTTCCCCTTTAACAAATGGCTGGCTGAATAATAATTGATGGTGAATCAGTCCCATGGATGTATCTTTCTCCCCAGGATTTTTCAGTATCTTTCCCTCTAGCAGGATACTTGGATCAGTAATTGACTGGGGGGTCCGTCCCAAAAATATTTGCTTCTCCACAGATTTTAAAAAGCAGCACTTTTTCGTGCGGCTGTTGATAAAAATAGGATCACCAACATGATTGCCAACGTCCGATGACGGATATGAAGGAGAAGGAAGAGGAGGAGGAGGGGGAGGAGGAAGGAAGGAAGGAAGGAAGGAAGGAAGGAAGGAAGGAAGAAGAAGAAGAAGAAGAAGAAGAAGAAGAAGAAGAAGAAGAAGAAGAAGAAGAAGAAGAACAAGAACAAGAAGATTATTTTGAAAACTCCCCCCCCTCTTTGACGAGCTGATTGGGCCAATAATAATTGATCGGGGATCCATCCTGTGAATGTTTGCTTCTCTCCAGTTTGTTGTTTATAAAACACTTTTTTTCCCTTTAAGAAGCCAGCGAGGCTGACCGCAAGAATAACAACAATTCAGTTCGGTTTCCCGTCTGGGCAGAGCCCAAAGGCGGTCACCTGATTTGGAGGAAAAGAAACGAAACTTAACTTTCTCTTTCTTTGTCCCGGCGGAGGAGGCGGCGATGGCGGCCGAAGCGCCCTTGCAGGGTTTCCTGGAAGAACTCACCTGCTCCATTTGCCTGGACTTTTTCCAGGACCCCGTGCTCATCCCGGAGTGCGGCCACAACTTCTGCCGGGGCTGCCTGACCTGCGGTTGGGGGACGTCAGAATCGGAGGCTTCCTGTCCCCAATGCAGACAGACCTTCGCGCCCCGCAGCCTCCTCCCCATCCGGCAGCTGGCTGGTGGAGGAGGCCAGGCGATGCGGGGGTCCTAGGGACGAGGAAGGAGGGAGCCTCTGCCCGAAACACCGGGAGCCCCTCAAGCTCTTCTGTAAGTACCACAAGACCCTCATCTGCGTGGTCTGCGACCAATCCAAAGAGCACAGGGGCCACTCGGTGATCCCTGCAGAGGAGGCTTTCCCGGAATACCAGGTAGGAGTCAGCCAGGAGGAATCGCTGTGGAGGGGCATCCAGATCCTTGGTCTTCCTGGCAATCCTTTAATCAATTTACTTTTTCTGTTGTCCACAAACTGGGTTTAGCCTGGCGCAGATGGGAATTAGAACCAGACTGGAGAGGAGGCTCAAGGGACTTTTAATGATGTACTTCAGCAAAAGGGTCTCAGCAGCTAAAGGAGCCAAGACCCCTGAACGATGTAAACATTCAAAATATAGGGTTAAGATTAAGGTAAGGTGACCAGACGTCCCGCTTTTGGCGGGACAGTCCCGCTTTTGAGCAATTTGTCCCGCGTCCCGCGGCGTTTTAAAAAAGTCCCGATTTTTCATTCTGCCTCCTGAATCCCCGCTGATGGCTAGAGGGAAAAAAAACTCTTTAAACTCTTGCCGCCGGGCTTCAAAGGGCCGACCTACAGCTGATCAGTGTTAAAAAAAAAAAATGAATAGACCCATGTCTGCAAAAATAGAAAAACAGCCCCTGTTAACAGCTTCCGCTAGGTTAATTAGCTGCAAAAAGCTGCAAAAAGTTCCTGGAGCAGATTCCCCCCCCCCCTAGCTATACTGAAAACAAAGGCGAAAGCGAAACTAAACCTGCAACCTGACAAAATGAGGCAGAGACAGATTTCTTTCTTTTTTTTTTTCCTCACCAAAAAAGGTAGGTACAAAACTGCAAACAATGGGAAATTTTGGATTTTAAAACACAAAAGAAAAAAAGCTCTATTTAACTAGGGAATTGTAATAATTGAGATACTATTAATAATTGTATATTGTGTTGAAAGCAGAAATGGTTAAATTGTGGTTTGGAGGAATATATGGGGGAAATTATTTGGTTTATTATTATTGGTAAATATAATTAATTGATTTGTAAGAAATTGGATTGCATGGAAATAATTGGAATATTCATGTTCATATTGATTAATATACAAAAAAATATAGTTATATAACTAATTGATTTATATTAAAATGTTGAATTTGTATTAAACAACTGTATTACATAATTACATAATTAACCAATGTGAGGATGGATATAAAAATAGATGACAATGGGAAGGGGTATAATATAGAATAGAAGGGAAAAATTGAATTTGATTAAGATTAGAGATGAGGATGAAGGGTAATATTGTTTTTTTTAAAAAATAGATGAGGAATAAATATGGCAAAAAGGAAATATAGAAATTGTAAATTTAATTGAAATGACTAAACGCTGTTTAAATTTGTGAACCAGCCAAATATTCTGTTCAAAGAAAATACATTGCATGTTTGTATGTGTGTTTCTAAATTCTAATTATTGCTATTTATTCATATTTGTTCTCTTTTATTCTTTAAAGTTTAACAATTCATTCTTAATCTTAATATCTTTATATTTGCTTGGGGTTGGCTTTCTTCCCTTTCATCTTTTTTATTGTACAGCAATCTTTCTCCTCAAACCTACCACCACTCTCTTTTCTTTCCTTCTTACTTTCTCTTCCCCCCACCCTCTTTTTCTCCTCCCTACTTCCTCTTCCTTTCTCCTTCTCCTCCTCTCTTCCTCCCTCTCTTACCCTCACTCCTACTCTAATTTCCATTCCTTCATCCCTCTCTATTGCTGTATCCTTTAATGCATATGGACTACTCAGAGGGCTGAAAAAGTTATTTTTGACTGGTCCTCACACTTTTGACCAGTCCTCGAACTTATGACTGTCCTCACATTTTACATTTTTGCCCTATCTTGTCATCATGGTGAAGAGAAGCAGTTGTGAAATGAGTGACATGGTTGTTAAGAATGCTGCATGGGCATAAATATGAGGATGGTCATAAGTGTGAGGACCAGTCAAAAGTGCGAGGACCTGTCAGAAATGACTTTTTTCAGCCCTCTGGTTAGTCCTTTTGTGCATATGGACTACTCAGAGGGCTGAAAAAGTTATTTTTGACTGGCCCTCACACTTTTGACCAGTCCTCGAACTTACGACTGTCCTCACATTTTACATTTTTGCCCTATTTTATCATCATGGTGAAGAGAAGCAGTTGTGAAATGAGTGACATGGTTGTTAAGAATGCTGCATGGGCATAAATATGAGGATGGTCATAAGTGTGAGGACCAGTCAAAAGTGCGAGGACCTGTCAGAAATGACTTTTTTCAGCCCTCTGGTTAGTCCTTTTGTGCATATGGACTACTCAGAGGGCTGAAAAAGTTATTTTTGACTGGTCCTCACACTTTTGACCAGTCCTCGAACTTACGACTGTCCTCACATTTTACGTTTTTGCCCTATCTTGTCACCATGGTGAAGAGAAGCAGTTGTGAAATGAGTGACATGGTTGTTAAGAATACTGCACGGGCATAAATGTGAGGATGGTCATAAGTGTGAGGACCAGTCAAAAGTGCGAGGACCTGTCAGAAATGACTTTTTTCAGCCCTCTGGTTAGTCCTTTTGTGCATATGGACTACTCAGAGGGCTGAAAAAGTTATTTTTGACTGGTCCTCACACTTTTGACCAGTCCTCGAACTTACGACTGTCCTCACATTTTACGTTTTTGCCCTATCTTGTCACCATGGTGAAGAGAAGCAGTTGTGAAATGAGTGACATGGTTGTTAAGAATACTGCACGGGCATAAATGTGAGGATGGTCATAAGTGTGAGGACCAGTCAAAAGTGCGAGGACCTGTCAGAAATGACTTTTTTCAGCCCTCTGGTTAGTCCTTTTGTGCATATGGACTACTCAGAGGGCTGAAAAAGTTATTTTTGACTGGCCCTCACACTTTTGACCAGTCCTCGAACTTACGACTGTCCTCACATTTTACATTTTTGCCCTATTTTATCATCATGGTGAAGAGAAGCAGTTGTGAAATGAGTGACATGGTTGTTAAGAATGCTGCATGGGCATAAATATGAGGATGGTCATAAGTGTGAGGACCAGTCAAAAGTGCGAGGACCTGTCAGAAATGACTTTTTTCAGCCCTCTGGTTAGTCCTTTTGTGCATATGGACTACTCAGAGGGCTGAAAAAGTTATTTTTGACTGGTCCTCACACTTTTGACCAGTCCTCGAACTTACGACTGTCCTCACATTTTACGTTTTTGCCCTATCTTGTCACCATGGTGAAGAGAAGCAGTTGTGAAATGAGTGACATGGTTGTTAAGAATACTGCACGGGCATAAATGTGAGGATGGTCATAAGTGTGAGGACCAGTCAAAAGTGTGAGGACCTGTCAGAAATGACTTTTCAGCCCTCTGAGTAGTCCCTATACACATAGCCATGGCCACCCGGTCACATGACCAGCTAGCCACGCCCACCCAGTCACATGGCCTCCAAGCCACGCCCACACAACAAGTCACGCCCACAATGGTGTCCTTCTTACCAATGTTAAAATCTGTTCACCTTACCCTATACGCATAGCCATGGCCACCCGGTCACATGACCAGCTAGCCACGGCCACCCAGTCACATGGCCTCCAAGCCACGCCCACACAACAAGTCACGCCCACAATGGTGTCCTTCTTACCAATGTTAAAATCTGTTCACCTTACCCTATACGCATAGCCATGGCCACCCGGTCACATGACCAGCTAGCCACGGCCACCCAGTCACATGACCAGCTAGCCATGCCCACAAAATAAGCCACGCCCACAATGTCCCTCTTTACCAATGTTAAAATCTGGTCATCTTAGATTAAGGTTCCTTGACAGGAGTTTCTTTTGAGTTCTTGTCCTGGCCTACTTTACTCACATTCCTCATACATTGCGTATTTGTACTAATTAGCTTTCTTATCAAAAGAGCTGTTTGTTTTATTATTATAATAAGCAAGAAGTTTCCAAAGTTGATGTCTATGTGTCCCCCCATTGGTTACTGGTCTTATTACAATCCTCTGCAACTTTCTGCCTCGGCCATTCCTTTAACAAACTTCCCTAATTCCAACCTGAGACCTTCACCTCCTGCTTTATCCTCTGTGGCTGCAATTTTTTTGAAGACAGATTTACCATAGTCTTTGATTTACAACCATTCATTTAATGACCTTCTCATAAGCAAAGTCAATTGGGAAGCCAGAATCGCTTCACAACTGTGTTACTAAAAGTGAACAACTGCAATGATTCACTTAACAACTGCAGCAAGACCTTGGAAATTTAAAAACAGAACAGGATTTTAAAAAAAAGAAGGAATAAAAATTGACTGGTGGCCATATTTGCAAATTAGGACAAAATATAAAAAAGACAGGGAACAATATGGTATACACAGAGAACAATTGGAATTGGATAAGATATTATTAGGACCAGGAGAAAAAATGATCACAAAAATGTATAATTTTCTGTTAAAATTTAAAATGGAAGAAGAAACCGTGAAGGAAACAATGATGAGCTGGGCAAGAAATTTTGGCTATAACATTCATTTGGATCAATGGGATAAATTATGGGAGAGAAACTATAAACTAACAATGTCAGCTGCTTAAAAGGAGAATCTCTATAAGATGTTTTACCGATGGCACCTGCCACAAGCAAGATTGGCAAGGATGTTCTCAAAACAGGTCCCCAGATTGTTGGAGGTACGGCCATAGCCGAGGGACCTTCTACCATATGTGGTGGACCTGCCCTAAGATTAGGAAATTTTGGTGGAAGATAAAAAAGTGGCGGGAAGAGATAACTGGGTGGAGGATAGAAAAAAACCCAGAACTATTCCTCCTCGGTATTTAAAAAAAGAAAATGGAAAAAAAAATTACAATATATCACATTACACATACTAACTGCGTGTAGACTTGCCATAGCACAAAATTGGAAACAACCAGATATCCCCCCAGACCAAGTTATAATTTAAAAAAATTATGACTGTGCAGAAATGGACAGATTATCTATGGAAAGTAAGAAAAGGGTAGACACCAAATACTATTTAATTTGGAATAGATGGTATTCCTGGCTGGAGAGTAAATCTAAAATATAAGCGATATTTTGTTACGAAACCGAATTGTGAATAGAAGATATTGTAACTTAGATAAGGATGTAAGTTAAGACAGATAGAAGTAGAATTTGTGTATGGCAGTTAATTAGGATAGAGATGCTGATATAGAAAAGCTGTCACTAGTGCTTAGGTTTTGATGTGTTTGTTTTTGTTGTATGTTATAGTTTTTTATTTTTTGTTCTTTTCTATTTTTTGTACTGTATATTTTAATGTTTGAAAATTTAATAAATATTATTTTTTTTAAAAAAACAACTGCAGCAAGAACATCACTTAACTGTCTTGCTTAGCAATGGAAATTGCCTGTAGGGCAAAATAGGCTCCCTTTGCCAGCTCCCTTTCCACATTTGCTCTAGAACGAAATTGTCATTCCTCCAAAGTCTTGAGTGCAGACCCCGAAAAACACTCCTGCTGGATCAGGCCAAACGTTCATTTCTCAGTGATGCTTCTGGATGACTGCAACCAGGAGACTCAGGCAGCTCACTTTAATGCCATTACAGGTAGTCCTTGACTTAAAACCATTCGTTTAGTGACTGTTCAAAGTTACGACGACAATAAAAAAAGTGACATAATGTTTTTCACCCTTATGATCATTGCAGCATTCTGTGGTCACTTGATCAAAATTTGGACGCTTGCCAACTGCCATGTATTTATGATGATTGCATATATCTTCTAACTGGGTCTTCCCTCCGATGTAATTCTTTACGGAAAAGAAACTCAAAACTTGTATTTTTCAGATCAAGGTGGAGGATTGCCTGAAGGCTCAGAAGGAAGAGAAAGAAAAAATAGCTACATACAAAGGAGACACAGAGCAAACAGTGCAGGAGATGCTTGTAAGTTTTGATCCAAGGGTGAAGAGCTTCTGAGCTACTAGGAAGGAAAACACCGTCTGCCATCTTCGATAATAGGCAGCCTGTCTTTTAGTACAAATTCTGACTGAAATTAATTCAAAGTTAAAGACTGTGTAGGGCACAGAACTTGGTCTTAACCTGGGGACTAAGGTGTCACCATTGGCTGAATGAGTCACGGTTGGGTTATATATATATAAGAGTTACATTGTCCTTGCAATATAGCTTCTGTGTTTCTGAGTTCTGGTTATTCTGGTCCTGGCTTCTACTGCATGGGTATTGTATACATGCATCATGCTCTATATTATTGTATATAAAGAAGTTTCTTCTATAAATGAATCCTGCTGAATTATTTACTTGTGTACTTAGTTGCCTCTACTAGATCTCTTGTTTAACTTGATTAAGGTAGATGAGTGCAGTTCTGGATCAGGATCCACTGAATCGCACATGGTGCCTATATTTGAATAGCTAGCCAGAGAAATGACTGAAGCCTGGGAAACAGGGCCCTTGTCAGTCAACAGGAGTGCTGATTTCCCACCATCTTACCAGGTACTTAGGATCTGAGGACAGGCAACACAAGAAAACGACAATCAATGACTTCATAGCTGTCCATCAACACCCCACTTAACAACTAAAAGCCATACACAACCAGGCACCACATAAATACAAGGCATGGAACAGCCCAATGCACACATTCTGGAGAGAGTGTTCCAATATTTGAGGGTCTGTCACAGAGAGAAGGGGGTCAATCTGTTTTGCAAAGCACCTGAAGGCCAGGCAAGGAATAATGGATGGAAACTGATCAAGGAGAGATTCAACTTAGAAATAAGGAGAACTTTTCTGACTGAGGACAATCAACCAATGAAACAGCTTCCCTCCAGAAGTAGTGGGAGCTTCATCACTGGAAGTTTTCAAGAAGAGGCCGGACTGCCATCTGTCAGAAACAATGTGGGGTCTCCTGCTTGGGTGGTTGGGGGGGATGCTGGACTAGATGACCTACAAGGTCCCTTCCAACTCTGTTATTCTGTTATTTTGTCTTGCCAGGTACCAGGCTAAGGAAATATATGAGAATCCGGTGGATTTACTTCTAGAGCCAAAGTGGACAATCTGGGATTACAGGGATATGACTGAGCTTCTGAAAGGTGCCATGAAAAAACTGAGAGGTAAAAAACAGCCACCAAGGTTTTACACTGGATGACATTTTGAGCATCCAAGAGAGATTCTGGGTCAATGTCACATGGATCAAAGAGGGATAGATTTCAAGATCAGTGTCTCAGTTAGGATTGTAAATGGAGACTACCTGTAGTCTTCGTAGCCCAAATCAGTGGTGGGTTCCTACCGGTTCACTCTGGATCTTGCGAACTGGTAGTAGCGGTGGCGGGAGGCTCCGCCCACCCACCTGGACATCATCACAGACACTCTGCGCACGCACACACATTGTGAACCGGTAGCGAAGGTAAGTGGAACCCACCCCTGGCCCAAACCCATATGCCCTGATCACTGGGGAAGCAGAATAAGTTTCCACAAAGTATAATGGAATACATACAGGTAGTTCTTGACTTACGACCTCCATTGAGCTGAAAATTTCTGTGGCTAAGCAAGGCAGTTGTTAAGTGAGAAGTGCCCCATTTTACGAACTTTTTTGCCACAGTTATTCAGAAAATCATGGGGAGGCTGCAACCGTCATAAGTGTGAGAACCGATCATAAAGCTCCTTTGTCAGTGCTGCTATAACGTCACTAAAAAAATAGTTGTAAATTGAGGATTACCTGTGTATGGAATTTATTCATTTATTTTTATTATTTATTAGTCCAATTTATATGCCGCCCGTCTCCATAGACTCAGGGCGGCTTACAATGCATTATAGCAATAGCCTGCATTCTTTTTTGTATATACCTGCTTATTAGGGCTTTGGCCCCCCCCTCCCCGCGGTGTTGTTCTATACAAAGTTGGCTTATTGGCCCCACAATCCGGGTCCTCAATTTACCTCCCTCAAAAGGATGGAAGGCTGAGTCAACCTTGAGCCTGGTGAGATTTGAACTTGCACTAATTGTAGGCAGCTGGCAGCTAAGTGCTAGCACTTAATAGCACTTTAATCCGCTGCACCACTGAGGTGCATATATAGTAGAATATATTTATACCTGATGGAATATATATAGCCACCAATGACATTCTGGCTTGTAGCTTTCCCTATTCCTTATTTCCTGATCTGAGGCCAAGGAAAGCAAGCCAGGGAATCTGAGGGAGGCCCTTCTGTTGCTCCAATTCCAGGGATGAGATGCTGAATTCCTCCCTTTTCTTCCCCAGATACTCTGGAAAGTGGACTTCAACTACAGGAAGGTAAACATGAGTTATAGGAATTGGAATTCCTTGCTATTTTAAGCTCTGATGCAGTGAAGAGAAACACAATAGATCAAAAAGAAAAATATAGGATTAATTACTATATAAGACTATGATGATCCAGTAAACTTTAATGATTATATGATTTATGAACTATTACTTGCCATTTATATGTACAATATTAGCTAATGCAGTGGAGGAAAATTCCTTGTGTGTCTGATCACATTTGGCCAAATAAAGCTGTTCTGTTCCGTTCTGTTCTGTTCTGTTCTGTTCTACTCCTCTACTACTCCTCTGCTCTGTTCCGTTCCATTCTATACATACCATATTTTTTGGAGTGTAAGACGAACCTTTTCCGCCCTAAAAGAGGCTGAAAATTTGGGTGCAACTTATACTCCGTATGTAGCTTTTTGGAAGCTTTTTTTCAGCCCCACCGAGGCACTAATGAAGCACTAGCAAGCAATCTTCCCAGCTTTGCCTGCTCCCTCAACTCCCTGAGTGAAGCAGTCTCCCTGCTTTGCTCTGACTCTCAGCTGTTCTTTAGAAGCTTTTTCCTGCCCTAACCAGGTACCAGCCGAGTGAAGCTTTGCCTGCTTTTCTCATTGCTGCTTTCTCTCAGCTGTGCCTTAGAAGCTGTTTTTTATCCCCAAGCAGCGGATAAAAAACCAGCAAACTAATGTGCTGAAGCTGACCAGACTAAGGAGGATAGCCAGATGAATACCTGGTAGGCAGATTTTTTTTCCTATTTTCCTCCCCAAAAACTAAGCTGTGTCTTATACTCCGGTGCGTCTTACACTCTGAAAAATATGGTAATCTAAAAAACTGAAGCCAATCTTGGTGTAGAATGAAATACCTGGACAAATGGGAAAATATGACCTGGGAGTGAAAGGAATCTTGAATTCCTACCAAGCTAATAACATCCTCTTGATTTTACTGCCTGACTATAAGTGGGTGAGAGACCAGATCTTTGGGAGCAGAAATTAGGTCCTTTGGGTCAAAGCAAATAGCAAAGTTGGAGCATCAGGTTGCCTCCTCTGTGGGCCATCAGACTGGTGAAAGCAGAGGTTTCCTGTATAAGATCCTCCCCTTTTGTACATCCCTGTGATACCCTGATGCTCATAGAGAAAAAGACGGAGCCTCCTCACATCCCATCATGTGTCCTAAGTTACCTCTGGGGGATCCTTCTGACTTTTCCCAGTTCAGAATTGAAACATGGCAGCCTCTTGCTCTGCCTGATCTTCTGGAAGAGGTGGAGCGCTATGAAGTGTTTCAAGGACTTGGCCATTGTGAGACTTGTGGACTTCAGTTCCCAGAATTCCCCATCCAGGATGGCAAAGCTGGATGGTAATCAGCAGAGTGGCGGCCACATGGGAGACTAGAGACTAGGGGAATTGACCAGTGGAGCCAAGAGACGAAGAGCTGAGGGGAGGAGCCAAAAGCTGCACTGGTAGTCAACGTATCCTGAAGGTGTGCAGCTTAGTAGCAGATGGAGGGGAGGCAGATGGACTGGAAGATGGCGAAGGGAACCTAAGTGAATGGAAGGAGAAGGCCAGAGGAGTGCTGAAGAGGCCGGCAGTTAACAGAGGATGGGACTAAGACAGTGGGAGAGCCCGAGTGCTTGGAGAAAAGGGAGCAGAGGGACCTGGACAATAGCAGCCCCATCAGCCATTGGAATTCTGTTAGTTGAAGTCTACAAGTCTTACAGTTGCCAAAGTTGGAGGACTCTTGACCAGGCAATGCTTAGGTGTTGTTTAAAAAAACAATGAGTCTTCCAGTCCTGGGGGGGGTGTTTGGAAGCTGAACTCCATTCACACAAGAGGGTTAAACTCTTGGGGGTGAAGACACAAACTAGGCCTGCAGCTGAAGCTCTTGTTTTTTTTTTCCTTCCTTCCTTTCCCCCTTACAGAGAATATAATTCTGGATCCAGACACAGCCAATCCTGACCGCCTTGAAGTCTCGGAAGATCGAAAAAGTGTCAAAAGTGTTAAGCCAGTTAACCAAAAATATCTTTTCTCAGACCCCATGAGATTTGTACGTCATCCTTGTGTCCTTGGCTGTCAGAAGTTCTCCACAGGGAGACATTTCTGGGAAGTAATTGTAGGAGGTAAAGGAAGATGGGGTGTAGGGGTTGCCAGCAAACCACTGAATGTAACAAATGTTGATAAGCAGACCAGGTGCTGGATGTTTGGGAGCAAGCCAGTGAACTTAACAGATCTTGATGATCAGATCAGGCTCTGGGAGTTTGTGAAATGGAGAGGGAAATACCAGGCCATATCTCTGTCAAAATGCTCTAAACTGGTCCTGACTGAGGAGCCCAGGAGGATCCGCATCTCTCTCAACTGCGAAGGGGGACAAGTGAGCTTTTTTGATGCCAGCACAGCAACTCTGCTCTATACATTCTCAGACGCTTCCTTGGTTGGAGAGACCCTTCTGCCCCTTTTCTGTTTGAGTGAGGGCACCTGCATGAGATTCCCCTAAAAGAAGTGACCTCCATAAACAAATCTCCCTATTTACCAAGCAGGGATCTCCGAAAGCCTTTAAAGCAGAGATTCCTTAGCTTTTTGCTACTTCAGCTTCCTTTATTGTTCTATGCCACTCTGGTCAGTCAATCAGTCATTATAAAGGAATAACCTGATCAGCATTTCTATTTGTCTGGATAAAAAAAAAAGAGGTGTCCTAGGAGCTTTATCGGCTTTAGCATCATGTGTTCAGGTGTATCAGTATTAAAGATACCTTACAGCTAAGCCTGTCAATCATGATTTTATATGTCTGTCACAGCTCTTCATCGCATTAATGGATCATGCTTGTTTGTTTCATGTTAGTTGCAATCCATGATTGTGTAGGTGTCCATAACTCCATATATTCTATAATCATCCCCTTCTTTTTTTCTTTCCTTCCCCCTTTTATTTTCCTCCGGTTTCCTTTTAACACATAATTGTCATAATCCAAGGAACCCTAGCAGGGCTTCAGCAAGTATTACACTCGATATAAGCTTTATAGCCTCACAGGTATAGGAGGAGGAAGATGTGTTGGATATGTTTGCCACCTCGAGTTATTTGTAAAAATAATAAAAGTGAGATAAAAATAAATAAGGCATTGAAACTTAACTGATATGGTGACTTTGAATGCTGACAGAAGATCTCTGGAACCCCTCAAAGCATCTAAAGAACTGAAGATTGACAAGCTGCTGTTGGCAAAGGAGCAAATGAGTAATCCTAATGAACATACCTAATACAGGTAGTCCTGGACTTACAATTGAGCCCCAAATTTCTGCTCCCAAGTGAGTCAGCTGTTAAGTGAGCTTTGCCCCATTTTAACTCTCACGGGGGAAGAAGGGAATGAAAAGGAGGAGGTTTTGGCAGGAAAAAGGAGGGGAGCAGTGGATAGAGAGAGGGGGCGAGAGGGATAGGTGGGTCTCTTTGGGGGCAAACATGAGGGAGAAGGGAGAGAAGGGAAGTGGGGCCTCCTGGCTCACCTGGCCTCCACCCCACCAAGTGAGGGGGGGAAGCGACACATGAGGATGGGTTGAGGAAAGGGAGAGAAAGGAGTGGGGGGGAAAAGGAGGGAAAAGTGTGTGAGGAAAGGTTGAGAAAGGAGGAGGAGGAAGGAGATGGAGAGAAAGGGAGGCAGGCAGGGGAATCACAGGAGGAGCAGAGGCAATGGCAGGAGAGACCAGCAAGCAGGAGGGGGCGGGGGAGAGACGAAAGAGAGTAAGAACTGGCTGAATAGCCATCTGACTCCCACCCAACCATGTGAGGGAGCTGAGTGGAGTGGCAGCCACAAGGAATGGACTGTACCAGGGGAAGGTGCCTGGATGGTTGGAAAAGAGGGCAGTGGGAACCCGGACCTTTCAGGTGCTTCAATCAATCAATCAATCAATCAATCAATCAATCAATCAGAATAGAGTTGGTAGGGGCCTTGGAGGTCTTCTAGTCTAGCCCCCTGCTAAAACAGGAGACCCTGAATATACCATTTGAAACCCACAAGTCATAAAGGGGCCATGGTTCCCCACCTCTCCTTTCCCAGAAAGTTTGGATCAATAATTGATCGGGGGGGGGGGGAATCCCATGAGTGTTGGCTTCTCCCCAGTTTTTTTTCTTCTTCTCTTTAACAGGATGCTGGGATCAGTTGTAATTGATCGGGATTCGTCCCAGGGATGTTTGCTTCTCTCCAGTTTTTAAAACAATTTTCCCTTTAACGAGCTGGTTGGGCCAAGAATAACTGATCGGGGCTCCATCCCTTGATTTTTTCCTCCTCCCCAATTTGTTCCTTTTAAAATACCGTAGTTCTTCTTTTAGAAGCCAGCGAAGATGACCGCAAGTGCAGCAACAATTCAGAGGACAAAGACGGTCACCTGATTTGGAGGAAAAGAAGCGAAACTAACTTTCTCTTTCCTTTCCCGGCGGAGGAGGTGGCGATGGCAGCCGAATCGTCCTTGCAGGATTTGATGGAAGAAGCCACCTGCTCCATTTGCCTGGACTTTTTCCAGGACCCCGTGCTCATCCCGGAGTGCGGCCACAACTTCTGCCGGGGCTGCCTGACCCGCAGTTGGGGGACGTCGGAATCGGAGGCTTCCTGCCCCCAGTGCAGACAGACCTTCGCGCCCCGCAGCCTCCTCCCCAACAGGCAGCTGGCGCGGATGGTGGAAGAGGCCAGGCGATGTGGAGGTCCTTGGGGGGAGGAAGGAGGGACCCTCTGCCCGAAGCACCGGGAGCCCCTCAAGCTCTTTTGTAAGGGCCACCAGACCCTCATCTGCGTGGTCTGCTACCTATCCAAAGAGCACAGGGGCCACTGGGTGATCCCTGCGGAGGAGGTTTTCCCGGAATACCAGGTAGGAGTCAGCCAGGAGGAATCTCTGGGGAGGGGCATCCAGTGCCAGCCCTCGCAGTCTTTTTACTAGTTTACTTGCTTCCTCCTGCTTTATCCCACCCCTTGTCTCCCTGCCTGAATTTTTAAAAAACAGGTTGACATCCCTGTTGTCCCTGATCAAAATTCAGGTGCTTGTCAACTCTCATATTATGTTGTCCTGGGCTCTTATGTTCACCCTTTTCACCTTCTGATAAGCAAAGTCAATGGAAAGCCAGATTCGCTTAATTGCTGTGTGACTAACGAAACAACTGCAGTGATTCACTCAACAACCGTTGGAAGAAAAGTTGTAAAATGGGACAAAACTTCAGTTAACTGTCTTGCTTAGCAACGGAAATTGCCTGTAGGGAGAAATAGGCTCTCATCGCCAGCTCCCTTTCCACATTTGCTCTAGAGCGAAATTGTCATGGAATCCTCCAAAAATTTGAGTGCAAACCCAGAAAGGGGAGCTTTGATAGTACAGGGGTTTAAGGCACCCTGTTATTAAGCTGATTAAGACCAGCTGCCTGCAATTACTGCAGGGTTCGAATCTCGCCAAGGCTCAAGGTTGACTCAGCCTTCCATTCTTTCTAAGGTAGGTAAATTGAGGACCCAGTTGTGGGGGCAATAAGCTGACTTTGTATAAATATACAAAAGGATGAAGGCTATTGCTGAGCACATTGTAAGCCGCCCTGAGTCTTCGGAGAAGGGCGGCATATAAATCAAATTAAAAAAAAAAATGAAAGAAAAACACTCCTGCTGGATCAGCCCAAACTTTCATTTCTCAGTGATGCTTCTGGGATGACAGCAACCAGGAGATTCAGGCAGTTCACTTTAATGCCCTTGCAGGGAGTCCCAGACTTAGAACCGTTTGTTTAGTGACTGTTCGAAGTTACAATGACAATGAAAAAAGTAATATAAGGGTTTTCACCCTTGTGATCATTGCATCATTCTGTGGTCACATGATCAAAATTTGGACGCTTGCCAACTGCCATATATTTATGAAGGTTGAATATATCTTACATCTCCAATGTAATTCTTTATGGAAAAGAAACTCAAAACTGTATTTTCTCTTCAGATCAAGGTGGAGGATTGCCTGAAGGCTCAGAAGCTCAGAAGGGGCAGAAAGAAAAAATAGCTACATACAAAAGAGACACAGAGGAAAGAGTGCAGGAGATGCTTGTAAGTATTTGATCCAAAGGTGAGGAGCTTTTGAGCTAATGGGAAGGAGAAGCCCATCCGCCATCTTTAATAATAGGCAGCCTATTTGTAAATACAAGTTCTGACTGAAATTAATTCAAAATTAAGGTCTGTGTTAGGGCACAGAACTTGTTCCTAACCTGGAGACTGAGATGTCACCATTGACTGAATGACTCACAGTTGAGTTAAGTGCCCCTATCCCATGAGCCGTGTTTTATACAATGGGTTTGGCTTGCTTAATAAATTAATGCAAACTATATTTCATCTTATTGAAAAAATTGTGAACTCAAACATTTTTCTGTCTCCTTTTTTGGAATCCCTGATTGCCAAGAAAATTTTCATGAGAGATTTATTTTTTTTTTTAAAGAAAACTTCCCCCGCTGCGCTTTTTCATATCAAAAGAGTTTTTTTTTCTCCTTAGGAAATTCTCCCATCTCACTTCTGGATTCTTCAAGGAATCCATTTAATTATTATAACAATTAAAATAAAAGTAAAAATAATTAAGTAAAACAATTAAAATAAAATAAAAATATGCCTTTTTCTTTTTCTTTTTCTTGTTCTAGTATCTCATTGAAAAAGTAAAAAAAAATGTAGTGGCTGCATTCAGAGAGCTACAACTCTGGTTAGAAGGACAGGAGAAGCTTCTATTGACTAAAATAGAACAAACGGAGAAGGATATTATGGCAAGAAAGGAGAAAGGTTTGACCAAGCACGTGGAGGAACTGGACTCTCTTGACCATCTCATCCAGGAGATAGAAGAGAAGCTTCAGCAGCCAGCCAGCAAACTCTTACAGGTCAGTCAGGAAGTTGAGATCATAGAATCCTAGTGCTGGAAGGGACCTGGGAGGTCTTCTGGTCCAATCCTCTGCCCAAGTCAGGAGACCTTATAACCATCCCAAAGAAATGGTTGTCCAAGCTATTATTGGAAGCCTCCAGTGATGGAGCACCCAGAACTCTGGGAGGGAAGCTGTTCCACTGATAAATACTTCTCACTGTCAGGAGTTCTTCTGTATTTTAGGTTGGCTCTCTGTGTAATGAGCTTCCATCACTTTTCCCTATGAGAGCCCTTCAAGTATTGGAAGATGGCTGTTGTGTCTCCCCTAAGCCTTCTCTTTGTTAGGCTGAGCCTACCGTGTTCCCTGATAGCCATTCATTGTATGGTTTGGCCTCCAGAGCCCTTACCATCTTTATTGCACCTCTCTGCATTCTTTAGCCCCTCCACAGAATACTGTTTTTGATTTTTTACTTTTTTTGTTTTTCATAAATTTAACTGAAATTATAATAGTGAAAAGTACAAATGAAAATAAAGAAAATAGGGAAATGGAGGATAAGAATGGAAAAGAAGTGTAGGATAAAGGGAAAAGAAAAAAAACATTGTCTTTCAATTTTTTTCTGCAAAATAAAATAAAAAATAAAATTACAGCCTCAACTTTTATTTTTTAGCCCTGTTTATAAAAACAGATTAGTCTAATAAGCAAAATCAAGCACGAAGAGTTTCTTTTTTTCTATCTCAAGCAGAAAGTTTAGAAGCAGCTTCCAAGTAGAAACAAGGGGTCATATCTAATTAAAGCAGTCAATTTTTTCATTTTTTCTAGCTCCATCACTTTTTCCATCCATTCTTCTGTTGTGGGGATTGATATAACTTTCCATGTCTGCATGTAGGATTCTGGCTGCATTTGACTCTATGGAAAGGAACGGTCACCAAATGAACTATTTAGTCAAGGACTAACTGTAATGGCTTAAATTAGGGATACATAATTTGATACAGAAAAAGCAGGCCATGCAATAAGCAGGAATTCAAAGTATTGGTCACTGACTCTATATTCTTCACAATTTGAGGCTCCTATCCCCTATTAGAGGATGTGGTGGTGGGTGTTCTTTGTAGGGTCTCCCCCTCCCCTTAATCTCCAGGCAAGGAAAAACCCAACACTGATGTCTTTCTACAAAGTATTATAACCACCTGGATTTTCCAAAGTGCCTTGATTCTGGAAGCATAAATGCAGGGCATGTTTTTATTCTATTGATGCACTGTTTTGTTTTTCAAATGGTCTTGATTCTGGCTGCATTCAAAATCTTTTTTTCAACTCCTCATTTAGTAAACTTTTTGACTCTTTCTATGGAAAGGAAACTGGAAGGTTTGAAGACTACAGGTAGTCCTTGACGTATGACCACAGTTGGGCCTGAAATTTCTGTTGCTGAGTGAAACAGTTGTTAAGTGAATTTTGCCCCATTTTAAGACCTTTCCTGGAACTGTTGTTAAGTGAATCATTGCAGTGGTTAAGTTAGTAACACAGTTGTGAAATGAATCCGGCTTCCCCATTGACTTTGCTTGTCAGAAGGTCACAAAGAGTGATCATATGACCCCAGGACGCTGCAACCGTCATAAATATGAATCGGTTGCCAAGTGGCTGAATTTTGATCATGTGACCATTGGGATGCTGTAAGAGTCTTAAGTGTGAAAAATGACCATCACTTTTTTCAGTGCCGTTGTAACTTCAAATGATCATTAAATGAACTATTGAAAGTCAAGGACTACCTGTAATGGCTAATAGTAGGGATACCTAATGTAATTCAGAAAAAGCAGGAATTCAAAGTGCTGGTCACTTTCCCTCTATTCTTCACGATTTTAAGAATGCCTGCTTAGGGTTCCTATCCCCTTTTGGGGGATGTGGCGGTGGATGTTCTTTGTAGGGTCTCCCCCTCCCCTTAATCCCCAGGCCAAGGAAAAACCCAACACTCATCACCTTCTCCAAAGTATTAAAACCACCTGGATTTTCCAAAGTGCCTTCATTCTGGGAGCAGAAATGCAGGGGATTTTTTTATCTTAATGATGCGCTATTTTGTTTTTCAAATAGTCTTTAAGAAAGTAAAAACAATATAAAAGAGATGAACAGCTGGGTAAAAAAGAGCAATGGGATTTTTTTAAAAAAATGGAAGTACTTTATGTGTCTGTTAGTTTCTGGTTGTCGAGACGTTTCACTCATTTATTTTGTGACTGTAAGAATTTAATTTTCTGCCTAGGAAATGGCTCCTTTCAGAGTTTTGTCTCTTTATTTTTTAGGACATTGGAAGCATCTTGAAGAAGTAAGTAAATCCACCCCTTTCTTTACAGACTCAGAGATCAGCAGATCCGCCAAAAGTTTTCCTATTTTGGGAAGCTCTGTTTGTATTTAGCAGTATTTTAATGTAAAGACAACGTACCGTATTTTGAGGGCTATTTAAATAATTCCTCAGATAACTTCAACACAATATAATTAGCAATATTTGATATGATCAATTATTGGTTGGTTGCACACTCAGCCAGATGTTTAGATTGAATTTGGCATTTTTATCTACCTATGGAGTCCTTCCCAAGAACAGACAGATGTTTGATAGTTTTAAAAGTATCATAGTAGGAAGTAGGATGTTCCAAGTAATGCAACTGTCATAAATACATGCTGGTTGCCAATCATCCGAATTGTGATTATAGGGACACTGTGACAGACGTTAAGTGCGAAAATGGTTGTAAGTCAGTTTTTTGAGAGCTATTGTAACTGGTTGCTAACAAATAGTCATAAATAGAAATTTACTTGTAACTGAATTTGACTCTATTAAATTTCATTCCATTACATTTAACCCATCAAGATCAGTTTGAATGTTATGTTCATCTTCTTTTTGATTACCTACCTCACTCATATTAGTCATTAGTCATTTGGTAAGATAGAATCCATTTATTTTGGCCAAGAGATTCAGAAGAAGTTTGAAGAAAAGGGAGCTTCAAACTGAAATGTGCCCATGTTTGAATAGCTAGACAGAGAATTGACTGAAGCCTGGGAAACAGGGGGCCTTGTCAGTCAACGGGAGTGCTGATTTCCCACCAGCTTATCAGGTACTTAGGATCCGAGGACAGGGCAACACAAGGAAAGGACAGCCAATGACTTCATAGCTGTCCATCAACACCCCATTTAACAACTAAAGGCCATAAACAACCAGGCACCACATAAATACAATGTGTAGAACAGCCCACTGCACACATTCTGGAGAGAGAGAGAGAGAAGTTCCCTGAAGATGGGCTCCAGCAGAAGTCCGAAAGCTCAGAAGATAAAACCTCTGGTGACTAACCCAGACTGGATCCTGCCGCTAGCCAATCCTCAAGCACACAGAGGATTGTGCCACAGAGAGGAGGGGGTTAACCTGTTTTCCAAAGCACCTGAAGGCCAGACAAAGAATAATGGATGGAAACTGATCAAGGAGAGATTCAACCTAGAAATAAGGAGACATTTTCTGACTGAGGAGAATGACCCACTGGTACATCTTTGCTTTCAGACGTTGTGGGAGCTTCATTACTAGAAGCTTTCAAGAAGAGGCTGGACTGCCATCTGTCAGAAACAGTGTAGGGTCTCCTGCTTGGGTGGGGGTGGGGGTGGACTAGATGACCTACAAGGTCCCTTCCAACTCTGTTATTCTGTTATTTTGCCCTGCCAGATATCAGGCAAAGGAAACATATGAGAATCCGGTGGAGTTACTTCTAGAGTCAAAGTGGACAATCTGGGATTACATTGATATCACTGTTTCTCTGAACAGTATTATGAAAAAACTGAGAGGTAAAAAACAGCCGCCAGGATTTCACCCTGGATGACATTTTGAGCATCCATGAGAGATTCTGGGCCGGTGTCACATGGATCTAAGAGGGATCGATTTCAGGATCAGCGGAAGAGACACCCTCATTTCTCTGGGGAAAGGCCTCGTGTCTTGGCACCAGGAGGGGAAGAGGAGCTTTCTGGTTTCTCCCATTAAAGATGTGCTACCTAAAAACAGGAACCATTAGCTACTCATAATTGTCCATTTACAGGTAGTCCTTAACTTACAACAATTGACTTAGTGACTGTTCACAGTTATAATGGCATTGAAAAAAGTGACTTATGGTTGTTTTTCACACTTATGACTATTGTACCATCTCCAGAACCACATGATTCACATTTGGATGCTTGACAACGGGTTTATATTTATGACGGTTGCAGTGGTCATCTTTTGTGACCTTCTGACAAGCAAAGTCAATGAAGCCAGTTTCACTTAACAACCGTGTTACCAATTTAGCAACTGCAGTTATTCACTTACCAAATGTGGCAAGAAAAGTCGTACAATGGGGGAAAACTGACTTACCAAATTTCTTACTTAGCAACATAAATTCTGGGCACAATTGTGGGTATAAGACGAGGACTACCTGTATTCTTTGTATCCCAAATCTAAGTGCACGGATCACTGGGGAAGCCAAATACGTTTCCACTAAGTATAATGGAATATATATCGGTAGTTCTTGACTTACGACCTCAGTTGAGTCCAAAATTTATGTTGCTAAGGAAGGCAGTTTTTAAGTGAGCTGTGCCCCATTTTATGAACTTTCTTGGCACAGTTATTCAGAAAATCACAACTGTTAAGTGAAGAATGTGGCTGTTAAGCGAATCTGCCTTCCCCATTGACTTTGCTTGTCAGAAGCTCCCCAGGAAGGTTGAAGATGACAATTCCAGGATCCTGAGAGGCTGCAACAGTTCTAAGTGTGAGAACCGGTCATAAATCACTTTTGTCAGTGCCGCTGTAACTTCACTAAACAAATGGTTGTAAGTTGAGGACCATATACCTAAGTTGAGGTATATGGAATATATAGTAGAATATATACATAGAATATATGTATTTTTCGGTGTATAAGAAGCACTCCCCACCCAAAGGTGGGTGGGAATATCTGTGCGCTTTATACAGCGAATGTTGCCAAAGCCCCGCCCGCCTGCTGGCCCCCACCCTTCAGCCTCTACTCCCAGAAATTTGCCTCCTTGCAGCAAACAGCAAACAGCCTGGTCAGCTTCAGCACAGCCTGATTTAGCATTAGCAGCTGATTGTCCGGTTGGATCTGCCTCCCGGAATACCACCAATCAGCTGTTCTAGGCTGTGGGGATCACCACCTCTGCATGCCCCGTTTTTGGCCTCCTCGTGCCCTGTTTTTGACCTCCACGTGCGGAGGCTGAAAATGGGGTGCGTGGAGGCCAAAAATGGAGCGTGCGGAGGCTGAAAATGGGGTGCACGGAGACCAAAAACAGGGCACGCGGAGGCGACAATAGGCAATGGCGATCCCTGCAGACTGGTACAGCTGATCGTTGGTATTTCAGGAGGCAGATCCAACCAACAATCAGCTGCTCATGCTAAATTGGACTGTGCTGAAGCTGACCAGGCTGTTTGCTGCAAGGAGGCAAATTGTTGGGAGGCAGAGGCAGAGACAGATTTTTTTTTTCTTGTTTTCCTCCCCAAAAGCTAGGTGCGTCTTATAGTTTGGAGCATCTTATAGTCCAAAAAATAATGTATATCTAATGAAATATATATAGCCACCAATGGCATTTTGGCTTGTAGCTTTCCATATTCCATATTTCCTGATTTGAGTCCAAGGAAAGCAAATCAGGGAATCTGAGGGAGGCCCTTCTGTTGCTCCAATTCCAGTGATGAGATGCTTAATCCTTCCCTTTTCTTCCCCAGATACTCTGGAAAGTGGACTTCAACTACAGGAAGGTAAATATGAGTTGTAAGAATCACAATCACTTGCTATTTTGAGCTCTTATGCCATTAACTTTAACATGATAGAGTAACCTAAAAGAAAAATATAGGATTAGATACCTTAAAGACTATGATGATCCAGTAAGCTTTAATGATTTTATTATTTATGACCTATTACTTGCTGTTTATATGTACACTATGAGCTTATGCACAGGAGACAAATTCGTTGTGTGTCTGATCACATTTGGCCAATAAAGAATTGTTCTGTTCTGTTCTGTTCTGTTCTGTTCTGTTCTGTTCTGTTCTGTTCTAGTCTAGTCTAGTCTAGTCTAGTCTAGTCTAGTCTAGTCTAGTCTAGTCTAGTCTAGTCTTGTTTATCTCCAAGGCGTCTGCCATCAACTCTGCCATCATATCAATGAGATCTTCCCCTTTTACTTCTTCAATGTTCTGGAATCTCAAGAAATGGCTTTTTCGATTTCTAGGTTGATTATTGTTCCTTCTAAATCCTTGTCTGCCTGTGTTAATCTTTGATTCATCTCCTCCACTGTTTTGTCTGCTTGTTCTGATTTCTCTTCTATTACCTTAATTTGGTGTTCATATTTAGCTATCATTTGCTGGAAGTTCCTTATTTTTTCATCCATATTCTATTCTATTCTATTCTATTCTATTCTATTCTATTCTATTCTATTCTATTCTATTCTATTCTATTCTATTCTATTCTATTCTATTCTATTCTATTCTATTCTATTCTATTCTATTCTATTCTACTCTACTCTACTCTACTCTACTCTATCTACTCTACCCTACCCTACCCTACCCTACCCTATCCCACCCCATCCCAATTTTAGTCTATTCTGTTCATTATGTATAATTATGTAAAACTCTTGGCTCTCAGGAGAAAGAATTTGATTATGGCTACAATCCCCCAGTTGTCTCTTCCTTCCCCCTCCCACAGCTCGACCTTCTTCGCTGTGGCAGCCCTGAAGTGCCAAGGTGTGTATGTGTGTGTGGGAAATGGTTCCAGGGCTGACACATAGAATTCCTACCAAGCTAATAACAACCTATTGATTTTACTGCCTGAGTGTAAGTTGGTGAGAGACCAGGTCTTTGGGAGCAGAGAAATTAGGTCCTTTGGGTCAAAGCAAATAGCAAAGTTGGAGCATCAGGGTTGCCTCCTCCATGTGGGCCATCAGACTGATGAAAGCAGAGGTTTCCTGTGAAAAATCCTCCCCTTTTGTACATGCCTGTGATACCCTGATGCTTGCAGAGAAAAGGGCAGATCTTCCTCACATCCCATCGTGTGTCCTAAATTACCTCTGGGGGATCCTTCTGACTCTGCCAGTTCAGAATTGAAACATGGCAGCCTCTTGCTCTGCCTGATCTTCTGGATTAATGCTCTAGGTTTAGTTTAGTTTAGTTTAATGCGACTTATATGCCGCCCTATCTCCAATGGATTCAGGGCGACTCACAACAATAAAATGCACAATTGCACATTAAAACTGTATAAAATTAAAAGTCCAAATTAAAACAATTTAAAATCTATTTAAAATCTATTTTTTAAAAAACCCCATCAGTCCAGGCTGTGAAACAGCCAGGTCTTCAAATCACGGTGGAATGAGCGAAGGTCAGGGGCCATCTGGAGCTCCAAAGGAAGTTGGTTCCAAAGGGTGGGTGCGCCCACAGAGAAAGCTCTCCCCCTGGGGGTCACCAGCCGACACTGTCTGGCTGACGGCACCCTGAGGAGGCCCTGTCTGTGGGAACGCACTGGGCGATTGGAGATTGTTGCTGGCTGCAGGGGGTCCGACAAATATCCTGGGCCTAGGCCATGAAGGGCTTTGTAGGTGATAACCAGCACCTTGAGCCTCACCCGAAGGGCAACCGGTAGTCAATGCAGGTCGCACAGGAGGGGTGTAACATGGGAGTGTCGGGACACTCCCATCACAACCCACGCGGCTGCATTCTGCACCAGTTGAAGCCTTCGAGTGGTTTTCAAGGGCAGCCCTAGGTAGAGAGCGTTGCAGTAGTCAAGACAGGAGGTGACCAGCGCATGAGTAACGGTGTGTAGAGCATCTTGGTCCAAGTAAGGGCGCAGCTGGCGCACAAGGCGGACCTGGGCAAAAGCCCTCCTGGTCACGGTCGCGACATGATCTTCCAGAGACAACCGTGAATCCACAAAGACACCCAAGTTGCGGGTCCTATCCACAGGGGGTAACACCTCACCCCCGATGGTCAACGATGGAATATCTCGATTGGACCCAGATGCCAGTACCCACAGCCACTCGGTCTTGGCGGGGTTGAGTCGGTAGAGTCCCTGTTCAACCTGGGCCCTCCCAGCAACTCACTGAAGGCAAAGCCAACTACTCTTCACTCCCAAACCCATTAATCTCATCTGCAAGATGGAAGCTAAAGAGAATTGTGCAGGGAGGCTGGAACAGGTGGAGCACTATGAAGGGTTTGAAGGACTTGGCCAGGGGTCCACAAGTCTTTACAATTGCCAGAGTTGGAGAACCTTGGACAAGGCAATGGTGAGGTGTGGTTGAAAAAAACAATGACTCCTCCAGTTCTGGGTAGTAGTGGTGGTGTTGGAAGCTGAACTCCATTCACAAAGGAGGCTCTAGGGTTAAACCCTTGGGAGTTGAAGACACAAACTAGGCCTCAAGATGACACTCCTGTTTTTTTCCTTCCTTCTCTTCCCCCTTACAGTGAATGTAACTCTGGATCCAGACACAGCCAATACTAGCTGCCTTGATGTCTCCGAAGATCTAAAAAGCGTCAAAGGAGTTAAGCCAGTTGAAGGAAAATATTCTGTCTCAAACCACAACAGATTTGCATATAAACCTTGTGTCCTTGGCTGTCAGAAGTTCTCAACAGGGAGACATTTCTGGGAATTATGGTAGGAGATACAGCAGGATGGGGTGTAGGGGTTGCCAACAAGCCACTGAACTTAACAAATGTTGATGTGCAAACCAGGCGCTGGGAGTTTCAGAAATGGAGATGGGGATACACAGCCGTGTCTCCGTCAAAATGGTCTGAGCTGGTCCTGACTGAGAAGCCCACGAGGATCCGCATCTCTCTCAACTGCGAAAAGGGACGAGTGAGTTTTTTTGATGCCAGCACAGCAACTTTGCTCCATACATTCTCAGATGCTTCCTTGGTTAGAGAGACCCTTCTGCCCTGTTTCTATTTGAGCAAGGGCACCTGCATGACACTCCCCTCAAAGAAGGGACCTCCATAGGCAACACTTTGGAAAACTCCCTATTTGCCAAGCAGGGATCTCTGAAAGCCTTTAAAGCAGAGATTCCTTAGCTTTTTGCTACTTCAGCTTCCTTTATTGTTCTATGCCACCCTGGTCAGTCAATCAGTCAATATAAAGGAATAACCTGATCAGCATTTCTATTTGTCTGGATAAAAAAAAAAGGAGGAGCTTTATTGGCTTTAGCATCATGTGTTCAGGTGTATCAGTATTAAAGAGACCTTACAGCTAAGCCTGTCAATCATGATTTTATATGTCTGTCACAGCTCTTCATCCCATTTATGGATCATGCTTGTTTGTTTAATGTTAGTTGCAATCAATGATTGTCGATGACTCGGTATATTCTGTAATTTTTAACTTTTTTTCTTTCCTTCACCGTTTTTTTCCTGTTTCCTTTTAACACATAATTGTCATAATCCAACAAACCCCAGCAGGGCTTCAGCAAGTATTATACTCAATATAAATTTTATAGCCTCATAGGTTTTTTTAAAAAAAAATCCTAGTACTTTTCCTATCTTTTTATACTTACGTAGGTTATCTACAACAATCGGATTACTGATTGTAAGACTGACTGTAATTTTATACAGTAGGTGTCTCATGGATTGCAATTTTATGCCAATAAATTTATTCAGTGCAATACATAGAAACAGAAGATGCACAGAAGACAGAAAAAAAATAAAACATAGCATTTGTTATCAAGATAGAAAACGTGAGTTTTCTCAAGCCAAAAGTCAAAAAGAATTGTTAATAGAATGGTACAAATGAAATACATTATTAAATAAATACATTATTTGACAATAACATTCTTTTTCCCTCTTGCTTGGAAGAGGAAGACTGTGAGTTCAAGTCCTGCCTTAGCCATGAAAGCCAGTTGGTAACTCTGAGCCAGTCATTCTCTCTCAGTCCAAACCACCTGACAGGATTGTTGTGGGGAAAATAGGAGGAGGAAGATAGGTTTGCCACCTTGAGTTATTTGTAAAAATAATAAAGGCGAGATAAAAATAAATAAGGGGAGTGAAACGTAACTCTGATATGGTGACTTTGCTTGCTGACTGCAGCTCTCTGGAACATCTCAAAGCATCTAAACAACTGAAGATAATCCTAATGAACATACATAATACAGATAGTCCTGGACTTACAATCGAGCCCCAAATTTCTGCTGCCAAGTGAGACACCTGTTAAGTGAGCTTTGCGCCATTTTAACTGAATCATGGTGGAAGAAGGGAATGAAAAGGAGGATGTTTTGGCAGGAAAGAGGAGGAGAGCAGGGGATAGAGAGAGGGTGAGAGGGACAGGTGACTCTCTTTGGAGGCAGAGAAGTGGAGTCTCCTGGCTCACCTGGCCTCCACCCCACCAAGTGAGAGGGGGAAGCGACGCATGAGGAAAGGGGGAGAAAGGAATGTGAAGGAGAGTGGAGTGTGGAGAAAGGTAGGGAAAAGTGTGTGAGGAAAGGCTGAGAAAGGAGGAGGAGGAGGAAGGGGAAAGAGATGAAGAGAAAGGGAGGCAGGCAGGGGAATGAACAGAGGAGCAGAGAAAGTGGTAGGACAGACCAGCAAGCAGCAGAGATAAAGAGGGGAGAGAGGAAGAACTGGCTGATTGGCCGTCTGACCACCTCCAGCTGCATAATCCACCTGCTGACAGGAGACTCCGGAAGGGACCGACTGGAAGGGCAATGCAGCAGAGTCCAGCCGAGCAGGGCAAGTGGAGGTGCCTGAGCAAGGGATCCGAATGGAGTGGCAACCAACAACAGATAGACTGTAGCAGAGGAAGGTGTTTGGATGGTTGAAAAAGAGGGCAAGGGGACCCCAGCGTCCCTTTTGGGGATAGCACCTACATGATGATCTTTCTTGTCACAGTTGTTAAGTGAATCACTGCATTTGTTATGTTAGTGACACAGTTGCTAATGAATTCCATTTCCCCATTGTCAGAAGATCATAAAGGGGGGACACTGCAACCGTCATAAATATGAGCCAATTGCCAAGCGACTGAATTTTGATCAAGGAACCATAAGGATGCTCATAAACGGGAAATGTTAAAATGCTTATTATTTGACTTCACATATCGCTACCTCAGAATTACAGGGTTCTATGTGTGTCACGACCATTTTTTGGGAAACGAGCCTTAAACATTTAGAAAATTGTACTGGTTACCCCATTGTACGTAGAAGGAAAACGTTTGGTAGGTGAGCCTACCAACAAATGGTGCATGCAAGAAAAAAAAATGAGGCCGATGGTGACTCATCTTGGGGTCATACTAGAGGCTCCGAATATCAGATAGAACCTTGTCACACTAAGTTACACCATAAAAATGAGAATTACAAAGTTTAATAAAAAATTTTTTTTGAAAAAAGCACTGAATTCAACATGCTATTAACTCAAATTTGTTTTTGTGACCATAAAATGCTTTAATGTAAGAATGTAAGACCATTAAATGTAAGAATGTAAATGCATGTCTTAATACTGAGAATTACTATTTAACCCGTTTTGCATAACAGTTTCTTCAAAATGGTGCAGTAATAGTCATTATCGACTTTAGGCATCCATTTGAGCATACTTTCTATGTCATCTTGTTTTGCTTTGGATAGTGTGTGTACCTGTAGCTCAGGGGTGGGTTCTACTTACCTTTACTACCAGTTCACAATGGGATCGCTCGCGCCCCCGCCTTGCTTCTGCGCATGCGCAGATCGCTTCTGGTGACATCAGGGTCAGTGGGCGGAGCCTCCCGCCGGTTTTACTACCGGTTCTATAGAACCAGTCCGAACCGGGGGCAACCCACCACTGCTGTAGCTCTGTCTTAGGCACAGGCAATGTAACAGATGTGGCAGGCTGTGTTGGCGAAGCAGGTTTCCTCATCTTCTTTTCAAAGGCACAGATGGTGACCGTGTTCCAATTTTCCACAGCGAAGGTTGTCTTGAACCTTACTGTTGAATGGGTCTGGGTGAATTTTAATTGTGAAACTTCAGCAAACGGCACATTACTGTACTGAAACTGCTTTGAATACATGGAGTGGAAATTTTATGTTCCTTGTTTTTTGGGTACTTGGAATGCCAGGTTAAGTTTATTGTTGAATACTATTTGATAGTAAGAAAGTTTGACTGGTTCAGTTCCCGTTTTGCTGCTTCTTTCTTTATACAGCTCGTACATGATGCTTACATTCAATGAAGATTCGAGGTACTCTTTTTTAGTTCTAGCACAACAATAATACGACTCCACCCTCGGAAATGAATTAATATGGTCAATTACTGTTTGTCTGGCTGTAGCAAAGAATTGCTTATGAGGGTGTTTCCCCCTCTTGTTTGTAGGTGGGGTATCTGTTACTAAATCTTTCTGGCTATGGTAGTTGTACAGTGGGTTTTGACTGATTGCCAGTGTTCCTAGATAAAAATCCTTGCAAACACGAATTGCCCTGATTCACTGAATTCAGAATTCGGCTCCCTGAAACATGTATATTCGAGTGTGACTCATAGCCACAATTATTACTAGGATCCAAATGCAGGGTTCCGGGCCTGCATTGCAATAGCAGTAATGAATGGTATAGACTTACAGTAAAGCACAGAATACTCACTTGTTTTCAATTAAAAGTTCCATATCCAATTGGTCAGCTTCAGTTTCTGGAACATACTCGGATCCACTTGGTTCATATAAGTCTGAACTTGCTTCCATATCGTGGAAAAGAGACATTATTTTAGTATTCACGTGTCCAGAAATGGAGGCAATGCTAGGCGCTCCATAACATGGGAGCACTCAAATACAACAACTGGCTGCTGCAAATAGAAACCTGTAGTTCTGAGTTTTTGTGCGATAGTGAAGATAGAACCTTGTCATTTTGCTATTTGTGGCGAATCTATTTAGAAATTTTACTAAATAAATTGTTAAAAAATTAAGTCATGGTAGATAGAACCTTGTCACACTCTTAACTCATTTTCGACAAAAATGTCAGATAGAACCCTGTAATTCTGAGGTAGTGATATGTCAAATTGAGAGTCACTGATCTAGCCCAACAGAACCTCAAAAGGGATGGGGATTACAGCCAGGGTGTCCCAAGGGATGTCAACAAACTCAAGGTGTCAGACAGCTCTGCCTTCCTCACAAATAAGGGGTGGGGCTTCCCTCCCTTAGGCCTTTGTTGACTCCCTCTAGGGTTGTTCCTGCTTTGCAGCATCTCCCCACTTCTGGGGAATATTCAAAAGAGATTTAGATGTGAATTCTATAAATTAGGTCTCTAAAGTTTCCAGGCCCTAAACCTGTTTAGTAGTAGTACTGTAGTTGCAGTCATATTCGTGGTGCTCTCCTTCCTTCCTTCCTTCCTTCCTTCCTTCCTTCCTTCCTTCCTTCCTTCCTTCCTTCCTTCCTTCCTTCCTTCCTCCCTCCCTTCCTTCCACAGAAACGCCTTCACCTGGTGCCAAAATGATGCCACTGTGAGTGCCAACTAAAAGGACTCTGGGGAGGTCATCCGGAAATTATGTGCCACCACCAAAAAGGCAAGATAAAGGATCCACCCACCAGATTTCCCCCCCCTCCTCCCTCCTAAATTGGCCTGAGACTACTACTAACTCTTTCTATCCATATTTTGCCTTAAGGCACCTCAAACTTGAAGATTTCTATTCAGCAAATGATCTTATTCCACATTGTATATATTCCATATTCTACATCTACAAGATAAGTCTTCTGCCTTATCTCCCTTGTACGGACTGCCCCAGGCTGCCTCTTCACCTTGACTTTTGGCCAGTTTTAGAGCTTTTCCTGGTCCATTTCCTGATTGGCTGGCTGGGAAGGGGGCAGTCCAGGCAGTTCTTCCTCTGCTGGATATTTGTATTAAAAGTGACCAAAGAAAAGAGATTAATTTCTACCTGTCCTTCTCCTTTATCTCTGAGACATCCCATCATTTGCAGCATTAGATTTGGGCTTTTATCAAGGGCTTCTTACTGTCTCTTTCATTCCAGGTTTACTCCCTCTGGTCACATGTTTCCTTCTTCCTAGATTTTAAAAAGATTTCCCCTTTAACAAGCTGGTTGGATCAATAATATTTTTAAAAAGTTTTTTTTATTTTAAGTACATTAAAAGAAAACATAGACACACAACTTTTATACAGATATCACTTTTTCCTTCAGCTACTTCGAAGTGGTCCTTTCCTTCTATATTCAGCTATTTACAGATATTTTAATATCTTATTCTGTTGCGATATTTTCAGGATCAGACTCAATAAATTATTTGAGAATTAATAGTTCAAATATATCTTTCTTTATTTACATAAGGCATTCTATATTCACTGAATATTCACAGATAGAAGCGCAGAATATACGTATGCAGCTCCTTATATATACAATGGGTGGAGCTAAGTATGGGAGTGGTAAAGTATGAATACATTAAGAAGTGAAGAATAAGTTAACCCCTGAGACACTGTTCATGTACTATTTACATAATGGAGAATAAGGCATTTACTTGTGACAAATCCCCCTCTAAATGCCGATTCGATATATTACGACAATTACATTCAGATTCAGAACAATATAAAACATGTAACTTAGAAGTCAAATACTTATGTTGCTTAGACGGCAAAGGCTTTGTTAATATGTCAGCTATTTGCTCTGATATTTCGCAATGAACTGCTTTGATAAATCCATCCTGAGATAACTGTCTCACGTGTTTAAATTTTATATCTATATGTCTGGACCTTTGTCCAATGGCATCAGATCTAGATATTTCGATAGCAGCTTTGTTATCTTCATGCATGATGAAAGGCAAAATGGGTTTCTTCCAAATGTCAGAAAGTAAATCATTGAACCATACAAGGTTATTTGCTGCCTTAGATAGACAAACATATTCTGCTTCTGTTGTTGAGGTGGCTACTAAATCTTGTTTGCCAGTATACCAGTAAACTGGACAGTCATTAAGAAAGAATATATAACCAGATGTACTTTTTCTACATGAGGTATCTCCAGCCCAATCCGCATCGGCGTAACAAGTGAGGATGGGCTCCTTGACATTATTAGGTTCCAACAATAGACAGAAATCTAAACTGTTCTTCAAGTACCTTAATATCCTTTTGACAGCTTCCCAATGGTATAATGATGGTTTGCTGACATGTCTGGACAACAAATTGAGGGGCAAGGCAATATCAGGCCTAGTCCAATTGGAGATATAAAGAAGTGAACCTATGACTGACCTGTAAAATGTATTATCTTTGAATTCAGGAGATGATTCTTCTGTATTCTTCAAAAAATCAGTTTGCATGGGAGTGTCACAGGGCTTAGCATTATTTAAATTACATTTATTCAAGAGTTCTATGATTTTGTCCTTTTGAGAAAGTTTAAATCCCTTTCTGGTTTTACTGATCTGAACACCAAGATACTTATTTACTTTACCTAAAGATTTCAATGAAAAATGTTCACTCAGTTTCGTTACAAATGCCTCTTTTCTTTCTTTATGTTTACCTATGTACAAAATGTCATCCACATAGATCAATACAAATTCTAGTGAATTATTTTCTTTTTTAACAAAGAAGCAATTGTCAGCAGTAGTGGCATTGAAATTCATAGTTTTGAGAACTTTTACTAAACAATCATACCATTGTTTACCAGATTGTTTCAGCCCGTATAAACTTTTATTTAATAACCAAGTCTCGTTTTTGTTTGTGTATTGACTGTGGGGTGCTCTTACATATATTTCTTTATCTAATTTTGCGTGTAAATACGCAGTCTGTATGTCGTATTGAAACACATCGAGATTGAGTGCTGATGCTATAACCAGAGCTGTTTTGACACTCTCTGTTCTTACTGTGGGGGAGTATGTATCTGTATAATCCTCGGGATATTTCTGTGCATAACCTTGTGCAACTAATCTAGCTTTGTATAGAGTATTGCCTCCCTCTAAATTCTTAATTTTATATATCCACCTAGTGCCAATGATGGTTTTGTCCTTTGGTGCAACTGTAGGTGTGAACACATTTAGCCCTCGTAAACTATCCATCTCTTTAGTCATGGCTGCTTCCCATTTTTTCTTTTCTTCAGGAGGAAGTTTTAACACTTCCTCATATGTGTTAGGTATTGATGATTCTCCATCCATATACATTATATAATCTTTATATTTGTTTGGCACTTGACTTCTGTTACTTCTGATTGCTCTTTCTGGTTTACTATCATTGTCATGTAAGTATCTTGCTTCTTTTTTAGTTAATGAATCTGTCTTTATTTTATGTTGACTGTTTGTCCATGTTTTGATTTTATTTTTATGTGTTTTGTTACTGTGTTCTTCTCTAATCCCTTTTTCTTGGAGTTTTGTATCTGTGTTGGTGTTTGGGAATATTTCATTAAGATGTATTCTAGACCAGTTGGCCTGCTCATGGAACACAGCTGTTCTGGAAACTATAAATTTGTTATTATTATCGATAAATCTGTATCCTTTTGTACCTGTCTCATATCCCATGAATCTAAGACTTCTGGATACGTTCTCACCTTTGCGCCTTAGTTGTTTAGGTATGTGTACGTCTGCAGTGACTCCAAATATGTGCATGTGTGTTAGTTTTGGTTTCCTATTATACATTACTTCATATGGTGTCTTATTTACAATGCTGGACCAAGTTCTATTTTGTGTGTAATTAGAATATTGTAGGGCTTCTGACCAGAATTGTTTACCTAAGCCAGCATCTTCTAATGTGCATCTAATCATGGTTTGTAATGTTGAGTTCTTTCTCTCTACCACTCCGTTCTGAAATGCAGAAAATGGGCTAGATGTGTAATGTAACATTCCTTTGTCTCTTAGCCATTGGGAGAATTCTTTAGACATGAATTCACATCCCCTATCTGTCATGATTTGTTTTATTTTAATATTGTGTTGTGTCTCTATACGTTTGTAAAACTCTTTAAATTTCTGAAAAGTTTCATCTTTATGTTTTAATGTGTAAACAAATCCATAACGACTATAATCATCCACAATGGTTAGAAAATAACGTTTTTTATAAGTGATTGATGGTGTTAGTGGACCAACTAGGTCCATATGTACCAAATCAAAAATTTTGTTGGTTGATCTCGTTGATTTTCTAGGTCTGGGGCTAGTTTTGAGCTTTGTAGATTTACATATTGAGCATTCCAAATAGTTTTCACAATTTTTTATTTTAACACCTTCTGCATGTTCAGTCATTTTTTGTACTACAGGAAAACTGGCATGTCCTAATTTCCTATGTAAGATATGAGCACACTCATCATGTATTGGTTTACCTATTTTAGGTTTTTTTTTATTGTGTATATCTTTGTGATCATGGGTTACTTCATGTTCCTCATTGTCACTGTTACTATTGTCTCCATTATCTATTTCATTGTCATTTTCCATATTTGAATCAATGTTGTGTAACCATTCCTCTTTTGTCATTAAGTAGGGTAGACCTCCTTTGATTATTACTGTACCTATATTTATTTTGTTTTTCTCTAATGTTGCTTTTCCTTTTGAGAATACAATGTTAATGTCAGAATCTCTGCTTAGTTTTATGGCACTAAGTATGTTATGAGGAATTTCAGGTATTAGTAATACCCCCTCTATTTTTCCTAGACCAGGTAAGGTTACATTTCCTCTACCTATCACTTGTACTTTTTCTTGATTAGCTACTTTGATTACAAATTTATCTTCTACAAATGAAGATAATATATTTTTATTATTTGTAGTGTGATTAGTTGCTCCAGAATCAATAAGCCAATTATTGTTCTCTGGTTGTTGTGTGTTAATGTTGTTGTGTTTGTTTAGTCCATTCAGTGAGCCAGATTTTCTATCCTTTGAATTATCTCTACCCCCTCTATGTTCTCTGTAGCTGGGTGGACTTCTATACCTAAGTCTATCAATGGAAGACTGTCTGTTGTTGTACCTATTCCTATATTCTGGCCTATGTCTTTCTCTTAGAGTTTTGGGACAATCCCTTCTATTATGTTCTTTGGACCCACAGTTGAGGCATCTAAATGTTTCATGGTATCTTTCTTGAAATACTACCTTTTTATATTGCTTGTGTTCTATGTGATTGTTATAACGACTTCTCCTTGAATTGACTTCAGCTATTAACTTATTGGATAGACTTTCTATTGATAAGTATCCTAGATTAATTGTATCTAAGTGTGACATATAATTGTCCCATGATGGGTCAAGTGAGTTGATGATAACACTTTTCATTGTTTGATCTGAAATCACCTCCCCCCTTAAATGCAGTTCTGCTCTAATCTTGTTTAAAGATATTAAATGTTCACTTATGGTAACCCCTGGCTTTATCCTAGAAGAGAAGAAATCTTTTGACATTCTTGTGGTAGTGGCTACACTTTCACTGTGAAACAAATTAAACATGCATTGAATAATTTCTGAGACAGTCAGACAGTCCCATGATGGGTCAAGTGAGTTGATGATAACACTTTTCATTGTTTGATCTGAAATCACCTCCCCCCTTAAATGCAGTTCTGCTCTATGGTGTAGGCAATCTAATTTTAGAGTCCAAGGTCTTTTTGGGGGATTAGTAATAAAAAACAGTAAGTTTTCTTTCATAAAGACAACCTGGAGCTGCTGATACCATTCTTGCAAATTAATGCCATCTATTCTCAGCTTTGGGAAGTCACTGGGTAAATTCCCAACATTGTTGGGTCCATTACTTACAACTGGGGGTAGTCCGTGGTCTTGCAAGTGATGAAAGTTGCAAAACGGTGTGGGGATGCTCGCAACGAGTCTGTATGATTCTCTTCTGATTTCATGTCTTCCTGGGCTGTCTGCGTAGTTCTGCGCATGCGCGTTGCTCATTTCGTTCCTGGAGTCATCGTGAGAGGTTCTCGCTGTTGCAGCTCCCTCGCTTCGCTCTTCTTCCGATGAATCAGTCTCCGGCTCGATCTTGGGAGTCCTGGTGATAGCGGGCGCTCGTTTTCTTTTGTTGAAGGCGTTGGTCCTTGGATTAGTCTGCGGCGTGGGGTGGTATCTGCAGGGCTCTCTGGGTTCAGGTGTCGGTTCTCTCGCCGTCTGGATAGTAGCGGGTAGATTTTGAAGCGTTGGCTCGCTTGCTTGCTTTTTTGTTGATTTCTTAGTAATCTTCAGTTTCGGTCCAAAAGCAGCAAAAAGCGTTTTCATTGCTGACTTTACTTGTATGTCTATTGAATCTTTTTCGTTCTCTGTTTCCGATTCTTCTGAGGTATATATTTTTTCTTTTTCATTTTTTGTATCGAGTACGGCTTTTCGCGCCAGATATTTTGAATCCTGCTTTCTGATTGGCTCTGCTTCGCTTATCTTAGATGTCTGTTGGAACCAAGATGGCTGCCATTCAAAATTTTGCGCGGGATTGTTGGTTTTCTTCTTTGCTGCATTTTTATCTGTAAGCATATCACTTACTATTTTTAAGTCTTTTGGTTTTTCGGTGGCGATGTGCTTCTCTCTCGCTGCTCCGTTTTTTTTCAGTATCTCTTGGAGGTTCGCGACAAGATTTTCATCGCTCCTTTGGCTTTTTAAGAGTTCTAGTATCTCTGACCTGAGTTCGTTGTTCTCTATTTCGTTTTCTTCTTGGTCATCATTTTCATTTATTATTTCTTCGTCTTCTGTGGTGTATTCTTCAGATTCTCTTGAAATTGCATTCGTGGATTCATCTATTATTTCTTGATCCGCTTCCATTTCTTTGCTGTATGCCCTGGTGTTGGGCCTATCTCTTTTAGACATGTTTAAATTTTTATTGAGTCAATTCAACCATCCTCTGCTACCAGATTGTTGTGATATTTTCAGGATCAGACTCAATAAATTATTTGAGAATTAATAGTTCAAATATATCTTTCTTTATTTACATAAGGCATTCTATATTCACTGAATATTCACAGATAGAAGCGCAGAATATACGTATGCAGCTCCTTATATATACAATGGGTGGAGCTAAGTATGGGAGTGGTAAAGTATGAATACATTAAGAAGTGAAGAATAAGTTAACCCCTGAGACACTGTTCATGTACTATTTACATAATGGAGAATAAGGCATTTACTTGTGACATATTCAACATTTATTTTCCATCTTTCTTTATTCCATCTACCCTGTGTCTTGATCTACAACATTTTTTTGCCCCTCTTTCCTTTATTCCTCTTTCTCATTTTTCCTATGCCTCTATAATAATTGATCGGGAATCCGTCCTTTCTTTCTCCCCAGGATTTTTCAATATCTTTCCCTTTAGCAAGTGGGGGCGGCGGGACGATGGCCCTTTTATAACTTGCAGACTTCAACTCCCAAAATTCCTGAGCCAGCTGGCTCACGAATAAGTCAATAAGTCAATCAATCAATCAATCAGAATAGAGCTGGAAGGGTCCTTGGGGGTCTTCTAGTCTAGCCCCCTGCTCAAACAGGAGGCCCTATATACCATTTGAAATCCACAAGTCATAAAGGGGCCATGGTTCCCCACCTCTCCTTTAGCAGAATGTTTGGATCAATAATTGATCTGGGGAGGGGGGGCATCCCATGAATGTTGGTTTCTCCCTAGTTTTTTAAAACTTTTTTTTTCTCTTTAACTGGATGCTGGGCTAATAATAATTGATCGGGGGTCCGTCCCGCGACTGTTTACTCCTCCCCAATTTGTTCCTTTTAACATACTGCAGTTCTTTAAGAAGCCAGCAAAGCTGACCGGAAGAGCAACAACGATTCATTTCGGTTTCCCGCCTGAGCGGAGCCCAAAGTCGGCCAGCTGATTCGCAGGGAAAGGCGCGAAACTTAACTTTTTCTTTCTTTGTCCCGGCAGAGGAGGCGGCGATGGCGGCTGAAACACCCTTGCAGGGTTTGCTGGAAGAAGCCACCTGCTCCATCTGCCTGGACTTTTTCCAGGACCCCGTGCTCATCCCGGAGTGCGGCCACAACTTCTGCCGGGGCTGCCTGACCCGCAGTTGGGGGACGTCGGAATCGGAGGCTTCCTGTCCCCAATGCAGGCAGACCTTCGCGCCCCGCAGCCTCCTCCCCAACAGGCAGCTGGCGCGGGTGGCTGAAATGGCCAGGCGATGCGGAGGTCCTTGGGGCGAGGAAGGAGGGAGCCTCTGCCCGAAGCACCGGGAGCCCCTCAAGCTCTTCTGTAAGGAGCACGAGACCCTCATCTGCGTGGTCTGCTACTTATCCAAAGAGCACAAGGGCCACTCGGTGATCCCTGCGGAGGAGGCTTTCCCGGAATACCAGGTAGGAATCAGCCAGGAGGAATCGCTTTGGAGGGGAATCCAGTGCCAGCCCTCACAGTCTTTTTATTAGTTTACTTGCTTCCTCCTGCTTTATCCCACCCCTTATCTCCCTGCCTGCAATTTTTTTCCCCAATTTTTTTTTATTTTTCAAAACACAAAACGTAAAATACATCTCTTTAGAGCAGGTACTTGTTCCGTCATATAATAAGTACAATTATTAAGATTCCCACAATCAATTTTGTTCCCATTTTTATCCAATTACATCTTTTTTTAAAAAAAAAGAAAAAAAGAAAAAAATCTTATTCTAAACATTTCTCATTCAATTATTTCGTCCAACATTCTAGACTATAAACACCATTCTAAACCTCTCATTTTAACAATATTTCATATACATTTCTCAATTTAAGACCCATTACACCAAATCTATATTTCACCTCTTCTTGATCACAACTAATATCCAAATCTTATCAAAAATTTATTTCCCTTTTCTCTTAGTAGTTTATATAACTCCAATCTGATTATTTAACTGGTTCACAGTTATATTATTATTCTCCTGTAAAGTTTCTTCCACTTCCTCCTAATTTTATTTTTTAGCTGGTTCACATCTTGATCTGCTGCTTTCCAGCAACGCTTACCTCCACTCCTAACCTTAAATTATTTTGGCTGGTTCACAGTATGATTTTAACTACACACCAACCTTATCTCCTTTACTCCTCCTATATTTATTTTATAACTGGTTTGCAACTTAAATAGTTGCTTTCCAGCAGTGCTTTCCTCCGCTCCCACCTTTATTTTTAACTGGTTCACAGTTCATATAAACTGTTATCCAGCGTATGCTTTCCTCCACTCCTAACTCTGTTTATTGGCTGGTCCACAGCATTGCTTTAACTGTTTTCCAGCTCATGCTTTCCTCCACTCCTAACTCTTATTTTAATTTTTAACTAATTCCAAGCTTTGTTTCAACTGTTTTCTAATATAATACCTTCCTCCACTCCTACCATATTTATTAACCTGGAGCAAAACTCTACTTTAGCTAATTTCCAAAATCATATTTCACATTACTCCTAGTTTCACATTTTTAATTGATTGATAACATTTTGTTTTAATTATTATCTTGCTTGCATTTTCCTCCCTTCCAATTTCTCTTATTCAATCTGTTAGCTTCAAATTACTTCACAATATATTACCCATATTGTTTTTCCATTTATTCTCCTCCGCCTAAGGGAGGGAAGCCCCACCCCTTATTTGTGTAAAAAGGCATAGCTGGCTGACACCTTGACTTTGTTGACATCCCATGGGACACCTTTTTTTTTTAAATTTGATTTATATGCCACCCTTCTCCGGAGACTCAGGGCGGCTTACAATGCGCTAAGCAATAGCCTTCATACTTTTGTATATTTATACAAAGTCATCTTATTGCCCCCATAATCTGGGTCCTCATTTTACCTACCTTAGAAAGGATGGAAGGCTGAGTCAACCTTGAGCCTGGTGAGATTTGAACTTGCAGTAATTGCAGGCAGCAGATGTAAGTGGATGTTAATTAGTCTGCTGAGCCACCAGAGCTCAGCAGACGGCCAGAGCCCCTGGCCATAATCCCCATCCCTTTTGAGGTTCTGTTGGGCTAGATCAGTGACACTCAATTTGACATATCACTACCTCAGAATTACAGGATTCTATTGTTGTAAATCAGAGGTCCAGGCTTTTGCTCTGTTCCAAGATGTCTCCCACATGTCTCCCCGAGAGCTTTATTTTTATCCCACCCCTTGTCTCCCTGAAAAAAGTGACATAATGTTTTTTACCCTTGTGATCATTGCAGGCATTCCATGGTCACAGGATCAAAATTTGGACGTTTGCCAACTGTCATGTATTTATGATGATTGAATATACTGTGTCTTCTAACTGGGTCTTTCTTCCGATGTAATTCTTTACGGAAAAGAAACTCAAAACTTATATTTTTCAGATCAAGGTGGAGGATTGCCTGAAGGCTCAGAAGGAGCAGAAAGAAAAAATAGCGACATACAAAGGAGAGACAGAGCAAACAGTGCAGGAGATGCTTGTAAGTATTCATCCAACCGTTAGGAGCTTCTGAGCTAATAGGAAGGAGAAGCCCATCCGCCATCTTTGATAATAGGCAGCCTGTTTGTAAGTACAAGTTCTGACTGAAATTAATTCAAAGTTAAAGACTGTGTAGGGCACAGAACTTGTTCTTAACCTGGGGACTGAGATGTCACCATTGGCTGAATGAGTCACAGTTGGGTTAAGTGCCCCTATTCCATGAGCTGTGTTTTATGCAATAGGTTTGGCTTGCTTAATAAATTAAGGCAAATCGTATTTCATCACTGAAAAAATTATGAACACAAACATTTTTCTGTCTACTTTTTTGAAATCCCTGATTGCTAAGAAAATTTTCATGAGAGATCATTTAAACTGGAGCCTTTTTTTTTTCTTTTTAGAAACTTTTCCGCCTTGCGTTTTTTAATGTCAAAACGGTTTTTTTTCTCCCTAGGAAATTCTCCCACCTCACTTTTGGATTCTTCAAGGAATCCATTTAATTATCATGACAAAATTAAAATTATTAAATAAAATAATTAGAATAAAATAAAATTATGCCATTTGCTTTTTCCCTTTCTTGTTCTAGGATCGCATCGACAAAGTGAAAAAAAGTGTAATGGCTGAATTCAAAGAGCTACACCTCTGGTTAGAAGCACAGGAGAAGCTTCTATTGACTAAAATGGAAGAAACGGAGAAGGATATTATGGCAAGAAAGGAGGAGGGTTTGGCCAAGCACATGGAGGAACTGGGCTCTCTTGACCATCTCATCCAGGAGATAGAAGAGAAGCTTCAGCAGCCAGCCAGCAAACTCTTACAGGTCAGGCGGGAAGTTGAGATCATAGAATTCTAGGGCTGGAAGGGACCTTGGAGGTCTTCTCTGCAGAAGGCAGAGTCCTTATTCCATCCGGAACAAATCTATTATTGGAAGCCTCCAGTGATGGATCACCCAGAACTCTGGGAGGGAAGCTGTTCCACTGATAAATACTTCTCACTGTCAGGAAATTCTGTATTTTAGGTTGGATCTCTTTGTGATGAGTTTTCACCCCGTGCCTCTTGTCCTGCCTTCAGGTGCTACGGAGACTAAATCGATGCCCTTTTCTCTATGACAGCCTTCCAAGTATTGGAAGATGGCTGTAGGGTCTCCCCTAAGCCTTATCTTTGTTAGGCTGAGCCTACCATGTTCCCTTTGCCATTCATTGTACAGTTTGGCCTCCAGAGCCCTTATCACCTTTATTGCTCCTCTCTGTCTCAGCATTTTTTTGGTATCATGGTGTACCAATGATGAAATGGAATAGCCTGCTTTAGCCCCTCCACAGAATACTCTTTTTCACTCTTTCCTTACCCTTCCCCAGAAATTTAATTGAAATTATAATAGTGAAAAGTACAAATGGAAATAAAGAAAATAGGGAAACCGAGAAAGATAAGAATGGGAAAGAAGTGTCAGATAAAGGGAAAACAAAACATTTTCAGCACAGTAAAATACAAAATAAAATTACTGCCTCAAGTTTTTATTTTTTATATTTTCTCATTATTATCCATGTGTATAAAAACAGATTAGTCTAATAAGAAAAATCAAGTATCAAGAGTTCTTTTTTTTTTTCCTATCTCAAGCAGAAAGTTTAGAAGCAGCTTCCAAGTAGAAGCAATGGGTCAGATCTAATTAAAGCAGTCAATTTTGTCATTTTTTCTAGCTTCATCACTTTTTCCGTCCATTCTTCTACTGTAGAGATTGATATATTTTCCCATGTCTGCATGTAGGATTCTGGCTGCATTCGACCAAGTTCAAAATCTTTTTTTCAAGTCCTCATTTAGTAAACTTTTTGACTCTTTCTATGGAAAGGAACGGTCATTAAATGAACTATTTAGTCAAGGACTAACTGTAATGGCTTAAATTAGGGATCCATAATGTGATACAGAAAAAGCAGGCCATGCAATAAGCAGGAATTCAAAGTACTGGTCACTTTCTCTATATTGTTCACAATTTGAGGTTCCTATCCCCCATTGGAGGATATGGTGGTGGGTGTTCTTTGTAGGGTCTCCCCCTCCCCTTAATCTCCAGGCAAGGAGAAACCCAACACTGATGACTTTCTAGAAAGTATTATAACCACCTGGATTTTCCAAAGTGCCTTCATTCTGGAAGCATAAATGCAGGGCATTTTTTTGTTGAATTCAACCGGGGTATAATTTTTCTTAGGTAAAAAAGTAAAAACAATACCTCTTCAAAAGAGGTTGAATAGCTGAGGAAAAAAGAGGAATGGGATTTTTTTCTTTTAAAAAATGGAAGTACTTTATATGTCTGTTAGTGTCTAGTTGTCCAGAGGATTGACTCATTTATTTTGTAAATGTAAGAATTTTATTTTCTGCCTAGGAAATGGCTCCTTTCAATGCTTTGTCTCTCTTTTTTTTAGGACATTGGAAGCATCTTGAAGAAGTAAGTAAATCCACCCTTTTCTTTACAGTCTCAGTGATCAGCAACTCCTCCAAAAGTTTTCCTATTTTGGAAAGTTCTGTTTGTACTTAGCAGTATTTTAATGTAAAGATTGCGTACTGTATTTCAGGGCTTTTTAGAAATTTCCTCAGATAACACAATATAATTAGCAATATTTGATATGATCAATTATTGTTGGTGCATAGTCAGCCAGACATTTAGATTTAATTTGGCATTTTTCCCTATTGAGTCCTTTCTAAGAAGAGACAGATGTTTGATGGTTTTAAAGGTATTGTAGGATGTAAGCTGTTCCAAGTAATGTATCATAAACACATGCCAAGCACCTGAATTGTGATTACTGGGACATTGTGACAGATGTTATCTGTGATTTCATTGCATTACCTTTAAGTTTAAGGTTAAGTTTACTTTGTGACATTGCACCTTGTACATTGAAATTAAATGCCATCTTCAGTGTACATCATACATAAGAAAACTATAAATAATAATAAAACAAAAACAAAAACACATATCCTTCACATTCTACACAATTAAATTGAAAACCTGTGATACTGCATTAGTATACAGTAGAATTCAACATAGTTACCGCTCTGGGATAGAAGCTGTTTTTCAGCCTATTTGTCCTTGTTTTTATTTACCGTCTGCCAGATGGTAATAGTTCAAAAAAAGGGGTGCCCAGGATGAGATGGATCTTTAAGAACAGTTTGAACTCTCTTAAGGCAGCGGGAGCTATAAAGCTCTTCCAAGGAGGGGAGGGGGCAACCAATGATCCTCTGTGCAATGATCTTAACCCTCTGGAGCGCTGTCCTATCTGCCACGGTGCAATTGGCAAACCATACACAGGTGCAGTAAGTTAAGATACTCTCTATAGTGCAGCGGGTAGAAAGTCACCTGCAGTTTTTCATTCGGTTGTTGTTTCCTGAGAAGTCTCAAGTAGTATAATCTCTGCTGGGCCCTTTTGACCAGTGCTCCAATGTGAGCACCCCAGGTCAGATCCTCTTTTATGATAACACCCAAAAAACTAAACCTGGCCACTTGCTCCACCTGGTCTCCATTGATAAGCGAGGGCTGGATATCTGATCTATTCCTTCTGTAGTCCACTATAAACTCCTTGGTCTTATTGGTGGTAAGGACCAAATTATTGTCTCCACACAGTGAAAGCAACTGCTCCACCTCCTCTCAATAGGCAGACTCATCCCACCCACTGGAGATGAGTCCTACCATTGTTCTATCATCTGCAAATTTAATAATAGTATTATTGGCGTGAGTGAGAATGCAGTCATGTACGTAAAGAGTATAGAGTAAGGGACTCAACACACAACCCTGTGGTTTACCAGTGTTAAGAATAAGGGCCGAGGAGGTGTGATTACCTAATCTGACCCTCTTGAGAGCGGCCAGACAGGAAATCCATAATCCAAAGGTAGATTGAATGAGAAAGTCCAAGGTCCTTAAGTTTAGATAGACACTAGTCTATGTGGAAGAATTGTGTTAAATGCAGAACTAAAATCCATCAAGATCAGTTTGAATGTTATATCCATCGTCTAATTACCTACGTCACCCATAGTAGTCATCTGCCATCAGTCATTTGGTAAGATACAATCCATTGATTTGGCCAAGAGATTCACAAGAATTTTCAAGAGTAGGGAGCCCAAAAACTGAAACTTAGTGGCCTTTACTAGATCTCTCCTTGAACTTGATGAAGGTGGATGAGTGCAGTTCTGGATCAGGATCCACTGAGTCGCTCATGGTGCCCATATTTGAATAGCTAGCCAGAGAAATGACTGAAGCCTGGGAAACAGGGGCCCTTCTCAGTCAACAGGAGTGCTGATTTCTCACCAGCTTACCAGGTACTTAGGATCCGAGGATGGGGCAACACAAGAAAACGACAATCAATGACTTAATAACTGTCCATCAACACCCCACTTAAAGGAGAGAGAGAGAGGGAGAGAGAGAGAAAGAGAGAGAGAGAGATTGGATCCTGTAGCTAGCCAATCCTCAAGCACCATCTGATGGTTTAGAAAGCTTCTTCTATTGGCAGGTTAATAACAGGTGCAGGAACTGGGCATGGCTAGTCTAGTGAAGAGAAGGACCAGGGGAGACATGATAGCAACAGTGTTCCAATATTTGAGGGGCTGCCACAGAGAGGAGGGGGTCAACCTGATTTCCAAAGCACCTGAAGGCCAGACAAGGAATAATGGATGGAAACTGATCAAGGAGGGATTCAACCTGGAAATAAGAGAAAAATTCTGACTGAGGAGAATGAACCACTGGAAGAGCTTTGCCTTCAGACGTTGTAGGAGCTTCATCACTGGAAGCTTTCAAGAAGAGGCCCGACTGCCATCTGTCAGAAATGGTGTGGGGTCTCCTGCTTGGGCGCTGGGTTGTGTGTGTTGGACTAGATGACCTACAAGGTCCCTTCTAACTCTGTTGTTCTGCTATTTTGTCTTGCCAGATATCAGGCAAAGGAAACATATGAAAATCCGGTGGATTTATTTCTAGCACTGAAGTGGACAATCTGGGATTACAGTGATATGACTGAGCTTCAGAAAGGTGCCATGAAAAAACTGAGAGGTAAAAAACAGCCACTGGGGTTTTACGCTGGATGACATTTTGAGCATCCAAGAGAGATTCTGGGTCAGTGTCACATGGATCAAAGAGGGATCGATTTTAGGATCAGTGTCTCAGTTATAATTGTAAGACAAGGCTATGTGTATTCTTCGTAGCCCAAACCCAAACGCACTGATCACTGGCGAAGCAGAATAAGTTTCCACTAAGTATAATGGAATATATGCAGGTAGTTCTTGACTTACGACCTCAGTTGAGCTGTAAATTTCTGTTGCTAAGCAAGGCAGTTGTTAAGTGATCTGTGCCCCATTTTACGAATGCTTTTGCCACAGTTATTCAGAAAATCAGGACAGTTAAGTGAATCACGGTTGATAAATGAATCTGGCTTCCCCCATTGACTTTGCTTGTCAGAAGCTCCCCAGGAAGGTTGCAGAGGACAATCTCAAAATCATGGGATGCTGCAACCATCGTAAATACAAGGTGGTTCCCAGTGTCCGAATTTTGATCACATGACTGGGGAGGCTGCAACAGTCATAAGTGTGAGAACCAGTCATAAAGCACTTTTGTCAGTGCTGCTATAATTTCACTAAAGAAATAGTTGTAAATTGAGGACTACCTGTACATGGAATATATAGTAGAATATATTGATACCTGATGGAATATATATAGCCACCAATGACATTCTGGCTTGTAGCTTTCCCTATTCCTTATTTCCTGATCTGAGGCCAAGGAAAGCAAACCAGGGAATCTGAGGGAGGCCCTTCTGTTGCTCCAATTCCAGGGATGAGATGCTGAATTCCTCCCTTTTCTTCCCCAGATACTCTGGAAAGTGGACTTCAGGTACAGGAAGGTAAATATGAGTTACAGGAATTGGAATTGCTTGCTATTTTAAACTCTGATGCCAATAACTTTAAGAGAAACATAATAGAGTAACAAAAAAGAAAACAATAGGATTAGGTACCTTAAAGATTATGATGATCCAGTAAACTTTAATGATTATATGATTTATGAACTTTTACTTGCCATTTATATGTTCAATATTTGCTAATGCAGCAGAGACAAATTCCTTGTGTGTCTGATCACACTTGGTCAAATAAAGCTTTTGTTCTGTTCTGTTCTGTTCTGTTCTGCTCTACTCCTACTCCGCCCCGCTGTGTTCTGTTCTATACATAATCTGGAAATATTGAATTCCTACCAAACTAATAACTTCCTGTTGATTTTACTGCCTGATTATAAATTGGTGACCAGGTCTTCGTTAGCAGAGAAATTAGATCCTTGGGGTCAAAGCACATAGCAAAGTTGGAGCATCAGGCTGGTCTCCACCAAGTGGGCCATCAGACTGATGAAAGCAGAGGTTTCCTGTGCAAGATCCTCCCCTTTTGTACATGCCTGTGATATCCTATGTTCCCAGAGAAAAGAGAGGATCTTCCTCACATTCCATCCTGTGTCCCAAGTTACCTCTGGGGTGTCCTTCTGACTCTTACCAGTTCAGAATTGAAACATGTCAGCCTCTTGCTCTGCCTGACCTTCTGGATTAATGCTCCAGACAAGAGTCCCTGTTCAACCTGGGCCCTCCCAGCAACTCTCTGAAGGCAAAGCCAAAAACTTTCCTGCCAATTCCATTAATCTCATCTGCAAGATGGAAGCTAAAGAGAATTGTGCACGGAGGCTGAAAGAGGTGGAGCACTGTGAAGGGTTTGAAGGACTTGGCCACTGCAAGACTTGTGGACTTCAGTTCCCAGAATTCTCCAGCCAGCATGGCGGAGCTGGAGGGCAATCAGCATAGTGGTGGCCACATGAGAGACTAGAGACTAGGGGAATTGACCAGTGGAGCCAGGAGACAAAGAGCTGAGCGGAAGAGCCAAGAGCGATACAGGTAATCAACGGATCCTGAAGGCGTACAGCTTAGTGGCAGCTGAAGGGGAGGCAGATGGACAGGAAGATGGCAAAGGCAACCTAAGTGAATGGAACAAGAAGGCCAAAGGCGAGAGGGGTGCCAAAGAGGCTGGCAGTTAACAGAGGATGGGACATAGACAGTGGGAGAGCCTGAGTGCTTGGAGAAAAGTGAGCAGAGGGACCTGTACACTAGCAGTCCCATCAGGGGAATTCTTGAAGTCCACAAGTCTTACAGTTGCCAAAATTGGAGGACTGTTGACCAGACAATGGCTTAGATATTGTTTAAAAAAACAATGAGTCTTCTAGTCCTGGAGGGGGTGTTTGGAAGCTGAACTCCATTCACACAAGATGCCATAGGGTTAAGGTTTTGGGGGTGAAGACACAAACTAGGCCTGCAGCTGAAGCTCTTGTTCTTCTCCTTCCTTCCTTCTCTCCCTTTCCACTTACAGGGAATGTGAGTCTGGATCCAGACACAGCCAATATTGACTGCCTTAAGTTGTCCAAAGATCAAAAAAGTGTCAGAGGAGTTAAGCCAGTTAAAGAAAAATATCGCGCCTCAAATCCCATGAGATTTGTTTGTCATCCTTGTGTCCTTGGCTGTCAGACGTTCTCCACAGGGATACATTTCTGGGAAGTTATTGTTGGAGATAGAGAAGGATGGGGTGTAGGGGTTGCCAGTCAGCCAGTGAACTTAACAGATGTTGATAAGCAGACCAGGTGTTGGATGTTTTGGAAAGGCCTAGGGAAATACGAGGCCGTATCTCCATCAAAACGCTCTGACCTGGTCCTGACTGAGGAGCCCACGACGATCTGCATCTGTCTCAACTGCGAAGGGGGACAAGTGAGCTTTTTTGATTCCAGTACAGCAGCTCTGCTCCATATACTCTCAGACACTTCCTTGGTTGGAGAGACCCTTCTGCCCTATTTCTTTTTGGGTGAGGGCACCTGCATGACATTCCCCTCAAAGAACTGACCTCCATAAACAAAACTCCCTATTTGCCAAGCAGGGATCTCTGAAAGCCTTTAAAGCAGAGATTCCTTAGCTTTTTACTATTTCAGCTTCCTTTATTGTTCTATGCCAACCTGTTCAGTCAATAAGTCATTATAAAGGAATAACCTGATCATCATTTCTATTTGTCTGGATAAAAAAAAAGAGGAGCTTTATTGGCGTTAGCATCATGTGTTCAGATGTATCAGTATTGAAGAGACCTTACAGCTAAGCCTGTCAATCATGATTTTATATGTCTGTCACAACTCTACATCCCATTTATGGATCATGCTTGTTTGTTTAATGTTAATTGCAATCAATGATTGTGTAGGTGTCCATAACTAAGTATATTCTATAATCATCCCCTTCTTTTTTTCTTTCCTTCCCACTTTTTATTCCCTTTTTCTTTTAACACATAATTGTGTTTTTATACTTACGTAGGTTATCTACAACAATCGGATTACTGATTGTAAGACTGATTGTAATTTTATATGGGAGGTGTGTCATGGATTGCAGTTCCTTCTTTTGCAATTTTGTGCCAATAAATTTATTCAGTACAATACATAGAAACAAAAGATGCACACAAAACAGAAAAAAAATAAAACATACCGTCTGTTATCAAGATAGAAAACGTGAGTCCTCTGTGCCCTAAATGTGTCACCTGGCTCAAGCCAAAAGTCAAAAAGAATTGTTAATAGAATTGTACAAATGAAATACATTATTAAATAAATGCATTATCTGACAGTAACACTGTTTTTCCTTCTTGCCTTAAGCCACTCTGCCTTTTATTGAGTAACTACAAGTATCGGGAGTAAAAGAAGCCAATCTAGTTTGGTGGTTAAGAATTCAAGCTAGAAGCCCTGAGTTCTAATCCTCCCTTAGGTACAAGGCCAGTTGGACCCATTACTCTCACTCAGCCTTAGGAAGAGGGCAATGGCAAGCCACTCCTGAATTTTTATCGAGAAAAGTGGAGGGAGATTCGTCTAGGTAGCCACCAGTGGCCAACACTGAGGCAGCCCAAAACTGGCTTTGATATTGAGATGGGCGTCAGATCCAGTTTGATCTAGTGGTTAAGGCACCAGGCTAGGAAGAGGAAGACGGTGAGTTCAAGTCCTGCCTTAGCCCTGAAAGCCAGTTGGTAACTTTGAGCCAGTCATTCTGTCTCAGTCCAATCCACTTCACAGGTTTGTTGTGGGGAAAATAGGAGGAGGAAGATGTGTTGGATATGTTTGCCACCTTGAGGTATTTATAAAAATAAAGGCGAGATACAAATAAATAATAAGGGGAGTGAAACTTAACACTGATATGGTGACTTTGATTGCTAACAGCAGCTCTCTGGAACATCTCAAAGCATCTAAACTGAAGTTGCTGTTGACAAAGGTGCATGTGAGTTATCCAAACTTACCTAATACAGGTAGTCCTCGATTTACAACCACAATTGAGCCCCAAATTTTTGCTGCCAAGTGAGACGGCTATTAAGTGAGCTTTGCCCCATTTTAAGTGCATGAAGAGGGGGAAGGGAAGGTAAAGGAGGAGGTTTTAACAGGAAGGAGGAGACCAAGAGAGAGAGATGGGAAGAGGGAGCAGAGAAGGGAAGTGGGGCCTCCTGGCTCATCTGGCCTCCACCCCATAGAATGAGGGAGGAAGCAATGCGTGAGGATAGATTGGGAAAAGGGGGAGAAAGGAGGGTTGGGAAAGGTAGGGAGAAGTGTGGGAGGAAAGACAGAAAGGAGGAGGGAGGAGAAAGATGGAAAGAATCAAGGAAGGAGCAGAGGCAGCGGCAGGAGAGGCTAGCAAGCAGCAGGAAGGAGAGAGGAAGAAGGACCAACCAGACTTCTGACCACCACCCAACCGTGTGATCCGCCTGCTGAGGAGACAGCACAAGGGTCCAGCTGGAAGGACAAGATAGCAGAGTCCAGCTGAGCCAGGCAAGTGGGGGGATCCAAGTGGACTGGCAGCTATATGATGGATTGTAAGAGGGAAAGGGGGACCTGGTCCCCAGCGACCCTTTCAGGGATGACGCTACATCACCATCTTTCATGTCACAGTTGTTAAGTGAATCACTTCCGTTGTTAAGTTAATGACACAGTTGCTAAGTGTGAATCTGACTTCCCCGTTGACTCTGCTTGTCAGAAGGTCACAAAGGTTCATCACACGACCAGGGGACCCTGCAACCGTCACAGATATGAGCCAATTGCCAAGCGACTGAATGTTGATCATATAATCGTGGGGATGCTGCAATGGTCGTAAGTGTGAAAATCTGTCATAGGGCACTTTTTAATGTCTATGTGCATTAAAAATGAGACATGTTAAAATGCTTATTTATTTGACTTCACAACCTACACATGGAGAGCCACTGATCTAGTGATTAAAATTAAATTAAAAACATAATTAGCAGTACTTGATGCTGCTGGCTAGGTGGCTCAGTGGCTAAGACGCTGAGCTTGTCGATCAGAAAGGTCGGCAGTTTGAATCCCTAGTACAGGTCTTCTGCATGAGCAGGGGGTTGGACTAGATGACCTCCACGATCCCTTCCCACTCTGTGATTGTTACATGTGAATTGTTATAGTCCATCTCACACTCAGCCGGATGTTTAGAGTGAATTTGGCCTTTTGGTCCACCTATTGAGTCCTTCCCAAGAACAGACAGATGTTTGTTGGTTTCAAAGGTATCATTGTAGGATGTAAGCTCTTCCAAGTAATGCAACTATCATAAATACCTGCCAGTTTGAAAGCACCCAAATTGTGACTACAGGGACACTGCAACAGATGTTTAGTGTGAAAATGGTTTTAAGCCTTTTCCCCCCCCAGAGCCGTTTGTACCTGGTTGCTAACAAATAGTCATAAATTGAAGGTTACTTGTAACTCCTTTCGTCCTTATTACATTTTATTCCGTTCCCTTTAATCCATCAAGATCACTTTCCATGTTATATAAAGCTTCTAATTGATTACGGAGTGGGCGGAAATATAGGGGAAAGTCTGAGGGAAAGCTGAGGAAAGGGAAGGAGGAGGAGGAGGAGGAGGAAGGGGAAAGAGATGGAGAGAAGGGGAGGCAGGCAGGGGAATCGAAGGAGGAGCAGAGACAGGAGGGAGAGAGAGAGGGAGAAGGGCCGACTGGCCATCTGAACACTCCCACCACTGCCTGATCCGCCTGCTGAGAGGAGACTCCAGAAGGGACCGGCTGGAAGGAGAAGACAGCAGAGTCCAGCCGAGCAGGGCAAGTGGAGGGGCCTGAGCAAAGGGACCAGAGTGGAGTGGCAGCCACAAGGAATGGACAGTGGCCCTTTCGGGTGTTGAAGTCAATCAATCAACCAATCAGAATAGACCCTATATATACCATTTGAAACCCACCAGTCATAAAGGGGCCGTGATTCCCCACCTCTCCATTAGCAGAATGTGTGGATCAATAATTGATGGGGGGGAGGAGATCCCATGAATGTTGGCTTCTCCCTAATATTTTAAACTTGTTTACTCTCTTTAACAGGATCAATTGTAATTGATCGTGGTTCGTCCCAGGGATGTTTGCTTCTCTCCACAGTTTTTAAAACAATTTTCCCTTTAATGAGCTGGTTGGGCTGAGAATAACTGATCGGGGCTCCATCCCTTGAATTTTTCCTCCTCCCCAATTTGTTCCTTTTAAAATACTGTCCTTCTTCTTTAAGAAGCCAGTGAAGATGCCCGCAAGAGCAGCAACAATTCATTTCGGTTTCCCACCTGGGCACAGCCCAAAGGCGGTCACCTGATTTGGAGGAAAAGAAGCAAAACTTCACTTTCTCTTTCTTTGTCCCGGCGGAGGAGGCGGCGATGGCGGCCGAAGCGCCCTTGCGGGATTTCTTGGCAGAAGCCACCTGCTCCATTTGCTGGGACTTTTTCCAGGACCCCGTGCTCATCCCGGAGTGCGGCCACAACTTCTGCCGGGGCTGCCTGACTCGCAGTTGGGGGACGTCGGAATCGGAGGCTTCCTGCCCCCAATGCAGACAGAACTTCGCGCCCCGCAGAGTCCTCCCCAACAGACAGCTGGCGCGGATGGCTGAAGTGGCCGGGCGATGCGGAGGTTCTTGGGGTGAGGAAGGAGGGAGCTTCTGCCCGAAGCCCCGGGAGCCCCTCAAGCTCTTCTGTAAGGACCACCAGACCCTCATCTGCATGGTCTGCGACCGATCCAGAGAGCACGAGGGCCACTGGGTGATCCCTGCGGAGGAGGCTTTCCCAGAATACCAGGTAGGAGTCAGCCAGGAGGAATCGCTGGGGAGGGGCATCCAGTGCCAGCCCTCGCAGTCTTTTTACTAGTTTACTTGCTTCCTCCTGCTTTATCCCACCCCTTATCTCCCTGCCTGCAATTTTTTAAAAACAGTTTGACATCCCTGTTGTCACTGATCAAAATTCAGGTGCTTGTCAACTCTCATATTGTGTTGTCCTGGGCTCTTGTGATCACCCTTTGCCATCATCTGATAAACAAAGTCAAAGAGAAGCCAGATTCGCTTAACAGCTGTGTGACTAATTTGACAACTGCAGTGATTCATTTAACAAGAAAGGTTGTAAAATGAGAGAAAACTTCACTTCACTGTCTTGCTTAGCAACGGAAATTGCCTGTAGGGTGAAATAGGCTCCCTTTGCCAGCTCCCTTTCCACATTTCCTCTAGAGCGAAATTGTCATGGAGTCCTCCAAAATCTTGAGTGCAGACCCAGAAAAACACTCCTGCTGGATCAGCCCAAACTTTCATTTCTCAGTGATGCTTCTGGGATGACTGCAACCAGGAGATTCAGGCAGCTCATTTTAATGCCCTTGCAGGGAGTCGACTTAGAACCGTTTTTTTAGTGACTGTTCAAAGTTACCATGACAATGAAAAAAGTGACATGTTTTTCACCCTTGTGATCATTGCAGGCATTCCATGGTCACATGATCAAAATTTGGGCGTTTGCCAACTGTCATGTATTTATGATGATTGAATATACTGTGTCTTCTAACTGGGTCTTCCCTCTGATGTAATCCTTTACAGAAAAGAAACTCAAAACTTATATTTTCTCTTCAGATCAAGGTGGAGGATTGCCTGAAGGCTCAGAAGGAGCAGAAAGAAAAAATAGCTACATACAAAAGAGACACAGAGCAAACAGTGCAGGAGATGCTTGTAAGTATTGATCCAACGGTTAGAAGCTTCAGAGCTAATAGGAAGGAGAACCCCATCCACCATCTTTAATAATAGGCAGCCGGTTTGTAAATACAAGTTCTGACTGAAATTAATTCAAAGTTAAAGACTATGTAGGGCACAGAACTTGGTCTTAACCTGGGGACTAAGATGTCACCGTTGGCTGAATGAGTCTCAGTTAAGTGCCCCTATCCCATGAGCTGTGTTTTATACAATGGGTTTGTTTTGTTTAATAAATTAAGGCAAATTGTATTTCATCCTATTGAAAAAAATGTGAACACAAAAATTTTCACGAGAGGTCATTAAACTAGAACCTTTAAAAAAAGTTTTTTAAAAAACCCTTTCCCCCCTATGCTTTTTAATATCAAATGGGTTTTTTGTCTCCTTCAGATATTCTCCCACCTCATTTCTGGATTCTTCAAGGAATCTGTTTAATTATTATAACAATTAAAATAAAAGTAAAAATAACTAAGTAAAACAATTAAAATAAAATAAAAGTATGTCTTTTCTCTTTCTTGTTCTAGGACCTTATCAAAAAAGTGAAAAAAAATGTAGTGGCTGAATTCAGAGAGCTACAACTCTGGTTAGAAGGACAGGAGAAGCTTCTATTGACTAAAATGGAAGAGACAGAGAAGGATATTATGGCAAGAAAGGAGGAGGGTTTGGCCAAGCACATGGAGGAACTGGGCTCTCTTGACCATCTCATCCAGGAGATAGAAGAGAAGCTTCAGCAGCCAGCCAGCAAACTCTTACAGGTCAGGCAGGAAGTTGAGATCATAGAATCCTAGGGCTGGAAGGGACCTTGGAGGTCTTCTGGTCCAATCTTCTACTCAAGGCAGGAGACGTCATAACCATCCCCCAAAAATGGTTGTCCAAACTATTATTGGAATCCTCCAGTGATGGAACACCCAAAACTCAGGGAGGCAGGCTGTTCCACTGATAAATATTTGTCACTGTCAGGAAATTCTTCCTTATTTTAGCTTGCATCTCCAGATGAGCTTCCACCCCATTTCCCTATGAGAGCCCTTCAAGTGTTGGAAGATGGCTGTTGTGTCTCCCCTAAGCCTTTTCTTCCTTAGGCTAAGCATACCGAGTTCCCTTAGCCACTCATTGTATGGTTTGACTTCCTGGCCTCTTACCATCTTCATTGCTCCTCTCTGCATTCTTTAGCCCCTCCATAGAATACTCTTTTTGACTCTTTCCTTTTTTTTCTTTCATAAATTTAATCAAAATTATAATAGTGAAAAGTACCAATGGAAATAAAGAAAATAGGGAAATGGAGAAGGAAAAGAATGGGAAAGATGTGTAAGATAAAGGAAAGAGAAAGAAAATGTCTCTCAACTTTTTTTCTGCACAGTAAAATACAAAATAAAATTACAGCCTCAACGTTTTAATTTTGCACATTTAGTAATTATTAGCCATGTCTATAAAAACAGATTAGTCTAAGAAGAAAAACCAAGCATCAAGAATTCATCTTTTTCTATGTCGAGCACAAAGTTTAGAAGCAGCTTCCAAGAAGCAGCAGTTTAGAAACAACAGGTTATATCGAATTAAAGCAGTCAATGTTTTCATTTTTTCTAACTCCACTTTTTCCATCCATTTTTCTCTTGTGGGGATTGATATATATGTCCATGTCTGCATGTAGGATTCTGGTTGCATTCAGTCAAGTTCAAAATCTTTTTTTCAACTCCTCATTTAGTAAACTTTTTGACTCTTTCTATGGAAAGGAAACTGGAAGGTATGAAGACTACAGGTAGTCCTTGACATATCTTTAAATTTCTGTTGCTGAGTGAAACAGTTGTTAAGTGAATTTTTTCCCATTTTACGACCTTTCTTGCTGCTGTTGTTAAGTGAATCTCTCCAGTGGTTAAGTTAATAACACGTTTGTTAAATGAATCCGGCTTCCGCATTGACTTTGCTTGTCAGAAGGTCACTAATGGTGATCACATGACCCCAGGACGCTGCAACCGTCATAAATATGAATCGGTTGCCAAGTGGCTGAATTTTGATCATGTGACCATGGGGATGCTGCAAGAGTCTTTTTTTTAAAAAAAAAAAGTTTATTTATAACACAGGAAAACAATACAAGACATACAACACTTATATACAAGACTCTTTTTACAGCTTTTTCATAGTGGTCCTTCCTTATTATTTACTATTTCCACCAATTTTACTTCATCTCATTCCAAATTACTATCTGTCCCCATCATTTCATTTACAATATAGTTCTCTTTTTCATTTCAATCACTAAATTGTATTTTACCAAATTTTCCCATTATTTTTGGACATTTCTTGATCTCCCCCTTATTTTTCTTCTTCATTTTTCCTTTCCTCCAACCACTCATACCATCTATACCAAATTTTATAATACTCTGTATCCTCTTTTTCTGCAAGAGCCTTAAGTGTGAAAAATGATCATAAAGAATTTTTTTCAGTGCCGTGGTAACTTTGAACGGTCACTAAATGAACTGTTTAGTCAAGGACTACCTGTAATGGCTAATATTACAGATACATAATGTAATTCAGAAAAAGCAGGAATTCAAAGTTCTGGTCAATTGTCTATATATTCTTCACAGTTTTAAGAATGTCTGCTTAGAGTTCCTATCCTATATTGGAGGATGTAGTGCTGGGTGTTCTTTGTAGGGTCTTCCCCTCCTCTTAAATCTCCAGGCCAAGGAAAAACCCAACACTGATCACCTTCTCTAAAGTATTATCACCACCTGGATTTTCCAAAGTGCCTTCATTCTGGAAGCATAAATGCAGGGGATTTTTTTAATCCTATTGATGCACTATTTTGTTTTTCAAATAAGAGCCTTGATAGTACAAGGGTACAAGGGTTTAGTGCACCCTGTTATTAACACAGCTGCCTGCAATTTCTGCTGGTTCGAATCTCTCCAAGGCTCAAGGTTGACTCAGCCTTCCATCCTTTCTAAGGTAGGTGAAATGAGGACCCAGTTTGTGGGGGCAATAAGCTGACTTTGTATAAAATATACAAAAGAATGAAGGCTATTGCTTAAAGCATTGTAAGCCGCCCTGAGTCTCCGGAGAAGGGCGGCATATAAATCAAATTAAAAAAAAAATAGTCTTTTCTTTTTGCTATCATGTTTTATATATAAATATATATCTTCTGTAATTGTGTTGGATTCAATCTGGGTCTAATTTTTCTTAGACAAGAAAGTAAAAACAATACCACTCTAAAAGTAGGGGGAAAAGAGCAATGGATTGTTTTAAAAAATGGAAGTATTTTATATATCTGTTGGTGTCTGGTTGTCCAGACTTTTCACTCATGTATTTTGTGACTGTAAGAATTTAATTTTCTGCCTAGGAAATGGCTCCTTTCAGTGCTTCCTCTCTTTATTTTTTAGGACATTGGAAGCATCTTGAAGAAGTAAGTAAATCCACCCTTTTCTTTACAGTCTCAGAGATCAGCAGCTCTTCCAGCAGTTTTCATTTTGGAAGCAGTATTTTAATATAAAGACAACATACTGTATTTTCGGGGCTATTTAAATACTTCATCAGATAACTTCAACACAATATAATTAGCAATATTTGATATGATCAATTATGGTTGGTTGCACACACAGCCAGAGGTTTAGATTGAATTTGGCATTATTATCTATCTATGAAGTCCTTCCCAAGAAGAGACAGATGTTTGATGGTTTTAAAAGTATCATTGTAGGATGTAAGCTGTTCCAAGTAATGCAACCATCATAAATACACACCGGTTGCCAATCACCCGAATTGTGATGACAGGGACACTGTGAAGATGTTAAGTGTGAAAATGGATGTAAGTCATTTTTTTTTTGAAAAAGTTTATTTTTTATTTTTTAAAACATAAACATAAAATACATCTTTTCAGAATGAGCCATTGATGCAGTCAAACATAGTTACAATTAAACCCCTCCTCCTTTATCCAAATCTCCACTAATTACCATCTTATAACAATAAAAATAAACAAAAAGGAATACCTTACTTATAATGGTTTACTCAAAACAATTACCGTTCTATTGTTTCACCTCAATCTTAATTTTCAAATAACACAACTTAATATTTTACATCATTATTACCCTAAATTCTATCCATTCAACAATTCCATTATCCTAAAACCCGTTACTTAAATCTTAAAGTCCTAACCCCATGTTATTTGAATTTTCTTTTCCCTACAATTACATAAAATTACTCAATATTTTAACTTTTAATATTTGTTATCATAAATTTTACTACTTTTCTCAGCACAGTCATCCTTATTTGCTATTACTCCCAATATAGTCATTTCATCATTATTATTAATTCTAACAGTCATTTTTATTTTAACTGTCCCAGCATATCATCTTCATTTTAGTCATCTTCTTTTAGCTATTAATCTCAGCATTAAAATCTTTAATGGTGCCTTTTACACCCAGTATAATCATCTTGTTTTTCATATTATCATTATCATCGTTATCATAGCAATTTAACAATGAGACTTAGTTCTTACATTAAACACATCCTTTTTTCTGTTGTGTTTTCTTTACAGTCTCAGAGATCAGCAGCTCCTCCACCAGTTTTCCTATTTTGGAAAGGTCTTTCTTTATTTCGCAGTATTTTATTGTAAAGATAACATACTGTATTTCAGGACTTTTTAGACATTTCCTCAGACAACCTCAACACAATTTAATTAGCAATATTTGATATGATCAATTATTATGTTGGTTGCACACTCAGCCAGAGGTTTAGACTGAATTTGCCTTTTTATCCATTTATTGAGTCCTTCCCAAGGAGAGACAGATGTTTGATGGTTTAAAAAGTATCATTGTAGGATGTAAGCTGTTCCAAGTAATGCAACTATCATAAATACACACTGGTTACCAAGCACCCGAATTATGATTACAGGGACACTGTGACAGATGTTAAGTGGGAAAATGGTTGTAAGTCAGTTTTTTGAGAGCTATTGTAACTGATTGCTAACAAATAGTCATAAACTGAAGGTTACTTGTAACTGAATTTGTCTCTATTAAATTACATTGCATTAGTTTAATCCAGTTTTTCCCAAACTTTTTCAGTCCACCGCCCCCTTGGTGCTACAAACTCATCCTCAGTGCCCCCCACCCCCACCCCTTATAAATAGCATTGTTCGGAATAGCGGTTTGCATGACCCACTAAGGAAGATAGTAACAGTAAAATACAAAACTGTAACAATTAATTGCACATTTATTCAAAATCCAATTCAAAAATCTTTTTTTAATTCAACAAAATTGTTGAACATGATCCAGTGATACTAGGTTTTCAAAGTCTGATAATCATTTATCAAGAACCTTAGCAACTACTTACTTAGTAAACTCAGTAAAATTTAGTAACTACTTTGCTGTTCAGTAAATTCTTAATGTGATGGATGGGTTTGATGAAGTGATTCCAGTTTCCCAATGTCTGGTTTTAAGCCACTTAGCAGGAGTCTTAAATCACCACGTTCAGTAATCTGGAGTCGATTTCTCTGCTTGGAGAGAAATTGGATGACCACACTGAAACCACGTTCCACCAAATATGATGTTGGAAATGAAACAAGGAGCTTCTTAACCACTGTCCCTAGTGCAGGATAGCGATCAGAAATTTCCTTCTGTAATCAAAACTCTTGGTACGATTTCTTAAACTTTGGCTTCAGCTCAATGTCATTTTGCAACTCTATTAGTTGATCCTCCACTACCCCATCTTTCTCAGTATCTGAAAAGGGATTTATCACCCAATCTGGAATTTCCATCAAAAGAAGATCCTGATATTGCTCAGACATATCTTTATGCAGCATGTCCAAATGGTCACAAAAAACTTGCAGATCATCATCTTGTATCCCACCTTTCTCTTCTAGCTCGGACAAGCTCGGAAATTGGTACACTCGTGATGGCCTATATTGCGCTTGAATAGAGTTAACTTTGAAATAAACGTAGAGATGACAGATTTGGCCTTAATAAGATTGACCTCATTTCTTTGCAACTGCAAATTCCCTTCATTGAACTTTGCAAACAGTTCTGATAAATAGGCAATGTCATGCTTGATCTCTTTGAGTTCATCACTAAAGTAATGACTGATGGCCACCTAATGTCTTCACCTCTGCAGATTCTCAAAGATTTCTGAGACCAGTGTTGAATACTTAAATTTCAGTAGTCACCAATCCCAGTCTTAAAATGAGTTTAGAATCAGTGGGAGTCACTGATAACAATGAACTCCTAGCTACTGATAATGAGTCCAGTCCTGCCTTTCTTTTCCTTCTGTCCACGTTTTGCAAGTACTTTTTCCAGGCATCTGTTTTATTCTACCGTATACAAACCATTATTGTTAGGGAAAAAATGGGTCTTCCAAGCAATTTTAAAAGACACTGTCAGAATGACTCTGCTCTCAGCCCCACTTGTGGCTCCTTGAAAAGCAACCCCCCCACGCTCCAACACCTGAGGAGACAGGGGTGGGCTGCAGGTGTCTAGAATTAAAACGTGGGTCAAATCCCTAGTATAGTCCTTCTGCGTGAGAAGGGGGTTGCCAGATGACCTCCAAGGTCCCTTCCAACTCTTACGGATACTGGCCCTGGCTTTCCTGGCGGAACAGCGGCAGTGGCAACGACAGCAGAACAGCCCCCCCCCACACCAGCCCACCTGAATCCTTGGCAGGGGGGTGGCAGGCCTGGCTGGCCGCATCCTAGCCACCCCGGGAAGGCCTCTGGTGATATCGGGGTCTGCGGCAAAGCTCCCGATTTCTCCAAATGCCTCTTTCTTACCGTTGTACAGGGACGGGCTGCAGTGCGTAAACTTCAAAAGTTCTTGCGCCGCCACCTGCAGCGCTTGCTTGGAGCTGGTTTGGAAACGGGAAAAACACAGCCGAATTAGGCAAGACACCCCCCCCCCCAGATTCCTCCAAACGGGTCTCCCTTCGGTAGCCTCCCTGCTGAAAAGCTTTCCTGCTTCTCTTCTACCTGCATTCTGTTACCGGCTCTGCACCCAGGTAGCGGCTGGTGGCCCCGGGTAGCAGCGTGTTGTTGGTCTTGTGGGAGGTGGAGGTGGAGAGCCAGTAACAGTATGCAGGTAGAGAAGCGGGAAATGCTTTTGGCACCCCCAGCTCATTCGCTGCAAGAAAGAGCGGGCGCTCGGAAGAGCGGGCTCCATTTGGGTGGGTGATCACTGTTGGGTCGCGTAGTTCAGTGGGGAGGCTACTGAAGGGTGACCTGTTTGGAGGGATCTGGGTGTGGGGGGGGTGTCCTGCCTAATTCGGCTGCGTTTTTTCTTCCCAAACCAGCTCCAAGCAAGTGCTGCAGGTGGCCCATCCCCTTCCCATGGTAAGAAAGAGGCATTCAGTGAAATCGGGAGCTTTGCTGCCAACCTGGATCTCATCCAGAGGCCTTCCCAGAATGACTAGTATGCAGCCAGCCAGCCAGGCAGAAATTTTCTGACTGAGGAGAATGAACCCCTGGAACAGCTTTGCCTTCAGACATTGTGGGAGCTTCATCACTGGAAGCTTTCAAGAAGAGGCCAGACTGCCATCTGTCAGAAATGGAATATGGTCTCCTGCTTGGGGAGTGGTGGTGGGTGCTGGACTAGATGACCTCCAAGGTCCCTTCCAACTCTGTTATTCTGTTATTTTGTCTTGCCAGGTACCAGGCTAAGGAAACATATGAGAATCCGGTGGATTTACTTCTAGAGCCAAAGAGGACAATCTGGGATTACAGTTATATCCCTGCGGTTCTGAAAAGGGCCATGAAAAAACTGAGAGGTAAAAAACAGCCGCTGGGGTTTTACACTGGATGAGATTTTGAGCATCCAAGAGAGATTCTGGGTCAATGTCACATGGATCAAAGAGGGATCGATTTCAGGATCAGTGTCTCAGTTAGGATTGTAAATGGAGACTACCTGTAGTCTTCGTAGCCCAAACCCAAATGCCCTGATCACTGGGGAAGCAGAATAAGTTTCCACTAAGTATAATGGGATATATGCAGGTAGTTCTTGACTTACGATCTCAGTTGAGCTGAAAATTTCTGTGGCTAAGCAAGGCAGTTGTTAAGTGAGAAGTGCCCCATTTTACAAACTTTTTTGCCACAGTTATTCAAAAAATCATGGCAGTTAAATGAATCGTGGTTGATAAATGAATCTGGATTCATGCATTGACTTTGCGTGTCAGAAGCTCCCCAGGAAGGTTGAAGAGGACAATCCCAGAATCATGAGATGCTGCAACCATCGTAAATACAAGCTGGTTCCCAAGCGCCCAAATTTTGAACAAGTGACTGGGGAGGCTGCAACAGTCGTAAGTGTGAGAACCGGTCATAAAACTCTTTTGTGAGTGCTGTTATAACTTCACTAAAGAAATAGTTGTAAATTGAGGACTACCTGTATATGGAATGTATAGTAGAATATATTCATACCTGATGGAATATATATAGCCACCAATGACATTCTGGCTTGTAGCTTTCCCTATTCCTTATTTCCTGATCTGAGGCCAAGGAAAGCAAACCAGGGAATCTGAGGGAGGCCCTTCTGTTGCTCCAATTCCAGGGATGAGATGCTGAATTCCTCCCTTTTCTTCCCCAGATACTCTGGAAAGTGGACTTCAACTACAGGAAGGTAAATATGAGTTATAGGAATTGGATTTCCTTGCTATTTTAAGCTCTGATGCCAGTAACATTAAGAGAAACATAATAGATCAAAAAGAAAAATATAGGATTAATTACTATATAAGACTATGATGATCCAGTAAACTTTAATGATTATATGATTTATGAACTATTACTTGCCATTTATATGTACAATATTAGCTAATGTAGTGGAGAAAAATTCCTTGTGTGTCTGATCACATTTGGCCAAATAAAGCTGTTCTGTTCTGTTCTGTTCTGTTCTGTTCTGTTCTGTTCTGTTCTGTTCTGTTCTGTTCTACTCCTCTACTCCTACTCCGCTCTGTTCCATTCTATACATACCATATTTTTTGGAATGTAAGATGAACCTTCTCCCCCTAAAAGAGGCTGAAAATTTGGGTGCAATTTATACTCTGTATGTAGCTTTTTGGAAGCTTTTTTCAGCCCTACCGAGGCACTAAGGAAGCACTAGCAAGCCATCTTCCCAGCTGAGTGAAGCAGTCTCCCTGCTTTGCTCCGACTCTCAGCTGTTCTTTAGAAGCTTTTTCCAGCCCTAACCAGGTACCAGCTGAGTGAAGCTTTGCCTGCTTTTCTCATTGCTGCTTCTTCTCAGCTGTGCCTTAGAGGCTGTTTTTTATCCCCAAGCAGGGAATAAAAAAACAGCAAACTAATGTGCTGAAGCTGACCAGACTAAGGACGATAGCCAGATGAATACCTGGTAGGCAGATTTTTTTTTCCTATTTTCCTCCCCAAAAACTAAGCTGTGTCTTATACTCCGGTGCGTCTTATACTCTGAAAAATACGGTAATCTAAAAAACTGAAGTCAATCTTGGTGTAGAATGAAATACCTGGACAAATGGGAAAATATTACCTGGGAGTGAAAGGAATCTTGAATTCCTACCAAGCTAATAACATCCTCTTGATTTTACTGCCTGACTATAAGTTGGTGAGAGACCAGGTCTTTGGGAGCAGAAATTAGGTCCTTTGGGTCAAAGCAAATAGCAAAGTTGGAGCATCAGGGTTGCCTCCACTCTGTGGGCCACCAGACTGATGAAAGCAGAGGTTTCCTGTATAAGATCCTCCCCTTTTGTACATCCCTGTGATACCCTGATGCTCGTAGAGAAAAAGGTGGAGCCACCTCACATCCCATCATGTGTGCTAAGTTACCTCTGGGGGATCCTTCTGACTTTTACCAGTTCAGAATTGAAACATGGCAGCCTCTTGCTCTGCCTGATCTTCTGGAAGAGGTGGAGCGCTATGAAGTGTTTCAAGGACTAGGCCATTGTGAGAATTGTGGACTTCAGTTCACAGAATTCCCCATCCAGGATGGCAAAGCTGGATGGTAATCAGCAGAGTGGTTGCCACATGGGAGACTTGAGACTAGGGGAATTCACCATTGGAGCCAAGAGACGAAGAGCTGAGGGGAGGAGCCAAAAGCTGTACAGGTAGTCAACCTATCCTGAAGGTGTGCAGCTTAGTGGCAGCTGAAGGGGAGACAGATGGACTGGAAGATGGCGAAGGGAACCTAAGTCAATGGAACGAGAAGGCCAGAGGAGCGCTGAAGAGGCCGGCAGTTAACAGAGGATGGGACTAAGACAGTGGGAGAGCCTGAGTGCTTGGAGAAAAGGGAGCAGAGGGGACCTGGACAATAGCAGCCCCATCAGCCATTGGAATTCTGTTAGTTGAAGTCTACAAGTCTTATAGTTGCCAAAGTTGGAGGACTCTTGACCAGGCAATGCTTAGGTGTTGTTTAAAAGAACAATGAGTCTTCCAGTCCTGGAGGGGGTGTTTGGAAGCTGAACTCCATTCACACAAGAGGGTTAAAGTCTTGGGGGTGAAGACGAAAACCAGGCCTGCAGCTGAAGCTCTTGTTTTTTTCCTTCCTTCTCTTCCCCCATACAGTGAATGTAACTCTGGATCCACACACAGTCAATCCTGACCTCCTTGAAGTCTCCCAAGATCTAAAAAGTGTCAAAGGAGTTAAGCCATTTATCGGAAAATATCCTGACACAGACCCCTTGACATTTGTATATAATGCTTGGGTCCTTTGCTGTCAGAAGTTCTCAACAGGGAGATATTTCTGGGAAGTTATTGTAGGAGGTACAGGAGGATGGGGTGTAGGGGTTGCCAGTGATGATCGTCAGGTCATGTGGTGGCAGTTTGTGAAATGGGGAGGGAAATACACAGCCGTATCTCTATCAAAATGCTCTGACCTGGTCCTGACTGAGGAGCCCACGAGGATCCGCATCTCTCTCAACTGCGAAGGGGGACAAGTGAGCTTTTTTGATGCCAGCACAGCAACTCTGCTCCATACATTCTCTGACGCTTCCTTGGTTGGAAAGACCCTTCTGCCCTGTATCTGTTTAGATGAGGGTGCCTGCCTGACACTCCCCTAAAAGAGGGGACAAGTATTACACTCGATATAAGCTTTATAGCCTCACAGGTATAGGAGGAGGAAGATGCGTTGGATATGTTTGCCACCTTGAGTTATTTGTAAAAATAATAAAGGCGAGATAAAAATAAATAAGGGGAGTGAAACTTAACTGATATGGTGACTTTGAATGCTGACAGCAGATCTCTGGAACCCCTCAAAGCATCTAAAGAACTGAAGATTGACAAGCTGCTGGTGGCAAAGGAGCAAATGAGGAATCCTAATGAACATACCTAATACAGGTAGTCCTGGACTTACAATTGAGCCCCAAATTTTTGCTCCCAAGTGGGACAGCTGTTAAGTGAGCTTTGCCCCATTTTAACTATCGCGAGGGAAGAAGGGAATGAAAAGAAGGTTTTGGCAGGAAAAAGGGGAGCAGTGGATAGAGAGAGAGGGCGAGAGGGATAGGTGGGTCTCATTGGGGGCAAACCTGAGGGAGAAGGGAGAGAAGGGAAGTAGCTTCCACCACACCAAGTGAGGGGGGGAAACGACACATGAGGGCGCCTGGATGGTTGGAAAAGAAGGCAAGGGGAATCTATCACATGACTCGGGGACCCTGCAACCGTCATAAATATGAGTCAATAGCCAAGCGACTGAATTTTGATCAAGTAATCATGAGGATGCTGCAATGGTCATAAGTGTGAAACACTGTCATAAAACACTTTTTAATGCCTATATACATTAAAAATGAGAAATGTTAAAATGCTTATTATTTGACTTCACATATGTCAAATTGAGAGCCACTGGTCTAGCCCAACAGACTATCGAAAGGGATGGGGATTACGGCCAGGGTATCCCAAGGGATGTCAACAAACTCAAGATGGCAGCCAGCTCCGCCTTTTCCCTATATGTAAATAAGGGGTGGGGCTTCCCTCAGGTCTTTGTTGACTCCTTCTAGGGTTGTTCCTGCTTTGCATCTCCCCACTTCTGGGGAATATTTAAAAGAGATTTAGATGTCCTAAATTGGCCTGAGACTCCTAATGCCTCTATCTATCTTTTGCCTTAAGAGGCACCTCATTGGTCAAACGTGAAGATTTCCATTCATGATCCTATTCCACATTCTACATATTCCATATTCTACAAGATAGTCTTCTGTGTCTCCCTTCTACAGAGTGATCCAGGATGCCCTTTCACTTTGACTTTTGCCCAGTTTTAGATGGCCCTTTTATAATTTGCAGGCTTCAACTCCCAAAATTCCTGAGGCAGCTGGCTCACAAATTCTGGAAGTCAATCAATCAATCAATCAGAATAGAGCTGGAAGGGGCCTTGGAGGTCTTCTAGTCTAGCCCCCTGCTCAAACAGGAGGCCCTATATACCATTTGAAACCCACAACTCATAAGGGGCCATGGTTCCCCACCCCTCCTTTAGCAGAACGTTTGGATCAATAATTGATCGGGGGGGCATCTTTGTCCAAAGGAGGCCACTGTTCCTCAAATAGTCGGATGTGAGTCCCTCCTTGTGAAGTGGGGCCGTGGGGTGCAGATGGGTTTGCTGACTACGTACCTGGCTCCCTGCCACGTGGCGGCAACCCTGCCTGAGCTGCTCGACGTAATAGCCGGGGTGGCGGTGGATACCCCCAAACTTATGATCATGGGGGATTTTAACCTGCCATCCGTCGGTGAAACGTCGGGGACAGCTCGGGAGTTCATGGCTTCCCTGGCGGCCATGGACCTGACCCAGTTAGTTCAAGACCCTACTCACATGGGGGGGGTCACACTCTGGACTTGATTTTTGTCTCTGGTCAGTGGTTGAATGATCTGCAATTAGGGGATTTAGTTACCACACCCTTGTCATGGTCAGATCATTCACTCCTTCAACTAGACTTTCCAGCTGCTTCCCCCCGCCGCAGGGAGACGGAACCGACCAGGTGGTTCTGTCCCAGGTGCCTGATGGATCCTGATAGGTTCCTGATGGAGCTTGGGCCATTCCCTGAGGCTCTGGCTCACGACTCGACTGAAGAACTGGTGGCCGCCTGGGAAAGGGCGGCCACTGGAGCTTTGGACCATGTCATGCCTTTGCGACCTCTGACCCGGTGCCGATCCCAATTAGCTCCCTGGTTTTCGGAGGAGCTGAGGGAGATGAAGCGCCGGAAAAACGCCTGGAGAGTGATTGGAGGGCCAGCTGTTCCGAATCCGACCGAACACTGGTGAGGTCTTATATCAAGACCTACCTAGTGGCAATAAAAGCGGCAAAATCTAACTATTTTTCCACTCTTATTGTGTCTGCAGAGAACCGCCCAGCCGTCCTGTTTAGGGTGATCCACTCCCTTCTTCATGTGGGAGCGCGGGAAGACCCCTTGCAGGATAGGGCTGAGGATTTTCCGCAATTCCTGCATGATAAAATCGCTCAGATTTGGGAAGGCTTGGACTCCAATTGGGTGGGTCCAGAGGGAGTGACGGGGGTGTGTCTTGAGAGTGTTACCTGGGAAGAGTTTGACTCTGTGGCTCCCGAGGACGTGGACAGGATTCTGGGTAGGTAGAGCTCTGCCACATGTTTATTGGACCCATGTCCCTTTTGGTTGGTGCTGGCCTCCCGGGAGGTTACACAAGGCTGGCTCCAGAAGATTATAAACGCTTCTTTGAGTGAGGGTTTCCTCCCCTCCGCCCTGAAAGAGGTGGTGGTGAGGCCCCTCCTCAAGAAGCCTTCTCTGGACCCGGCTGTATTAGCAAACTACCATCCAGTCTCCAACCTTCGCTTTGTGGCGAAGGTTGTTGAGAGTGTGGTGGTGCAACAGCTTCCCCGGTACCTGGATGAAGCAGTCTATCTAGTTCCATTCCAATCGGGCTTCAGGCCGGGATACAGCACGGAAACGGCACTGGTTGCATTGGTTGATGATCTCTGGAGGGCTCGGGACAGGGGTTGCTCCTCTGTCCTAGTCCTATTGGACCTTTCAGCGGCTTTTGATACCATCGACCATGGTATCATGCTGCGCCGGCTGGAGGGGTTAGGAGTGGGGGGCACCGTGTTGCGGTGGTTCTCCTCCTTCCTCTCCGGTTGGACGCAGTTTGTGTTGGCAGGGGGACAGAGATCGACCCCGAGGCGCCTTATCTATGGGGTGCCACAGGGGACGGTTCTCTCGCCCCTGTTGTTCAACATTTATGTGAAGCCGCTAGGGGAGATCATCCATGGTTTTGGGGTGGAGTGTCATCTGTACGCTGACAATACTCAGCTGTACATCTCCCCCCCAGACCACCCTAATGATGCCCTTGACGTGATGTCTTGTTGTCTGGAGGCCGTGCGGATCTGGATGGGGAGAAACAGGCTCAGACTCAACCCCTCCAAGACTGAGTGGCTATGGCTCCCGGCGTCCCGGTATAGCCAGCTGGTTCCATCGTTGGCTATTGGGGGTGAAATGTTAGCCCCTTCAGAGAGGGCGCGCAATCTCAGTGTCCTCCTGGATGCATGGCTGTCTTTAGACGAACATATGATGGCTGTGGCCAGGGGGGCTTTTTATCAGATTCGCCTGATGTACCAGTTGTGTCCCTTTCTGGACCGGGACACCCTGCGCACGGTCACTCACGTCCTCATCCCATCCCATCTGGACTACTGCAACGCTCTCTACATGGGGCTCCCCTTGAAGAGCACCCTGAGGCTCCAACTGGTCCAGAATGCGGCCGCTTGGGTGATTATGGGTGCGACCCAACGCACCCATGTGACACCTCTCCTGCACTGGCTCCCAGTGGTCTTCCGGGTGCGGTTCAAGGTGTTGGTTACCACCTTTAAAGCGCTCCATGGCTTAGGGCCGGATACTTACGGGACCGCCTTCTGCCACCAATAGCCTCCCACTGACCAACGCGCTCCCACAGAGAGGGGCTCCTCAGGGTGCCGTCGGCAAAACAATGTAGGCTGGCGACCCCCAGAGGGAGAGCCTTCTCTGTGGGGGCACCCGCCCTCTGAAATGAACTACCCCCTGGTATACGTACGATTCCTGATCTCTGCACCTTTCGCCAGGCCCTTAAGACCCTGTTATTTCAACAGGCTGGCCTGGCTGACTAAAAATTTGGAAGGGGTATTTTAAATTATGGGTTTTTAACTGACAAGGCCAAATTTGCTTAATTCTGTTTTAAATGGGTTTTAAATGTTGTATGGTTTATTGTTTTATCATGGCTGTATACCGCCCTGAGTCCCTCGGGAGAAGGGCGGTATATAAATTTAATAAAAAATAAAAAATAAAAAAAATAAATCCCATGAATGTTGGCTTCTCCCCAATATTTTAAACTTGTTTTCCTCCTTAACAGGATGTCGGGATCCATTCTAATCGATAGGGTGTTCCTCCCAGGGATGTTTGCTTCTCTCCAGTTTTTAAAACAAGTTCCCCATTAACGAGCTGATTGGGAGAATAATAATCGATCGAGGGTCCGTTCCCGTGAATGTCTGCTCCTCTCCTATTTCTTCTTTTTAAAATACTGCAAGTCTTTAAGAAGCCAATGAAGCTGATCGCAACAGCAACAGTTTATTTCGGCTTCTCGCCTGCGCAGAGCCCAAAGGTGGTCACCTGACTAGCAGGGAAAGGCCCGGAGCTGAATTTTCTCTTTCCTTTCCCGGCGGAGGAGGCGGCAATGGTGGCCGAAGGGTCCTTGCAGGATTTGGTGGGAGAAGCCACCTGCTCCATTTGCCTGGACTTTTTCCAGGACCCCGTGCTCATCTCGGAGTGCGGCCACAACTTCTGCCGGGGCTGCCTGACCCGCAGTTGGGGGACGTCGGAATCAGAGGCTTCCTGCCCCCAATGCAGACAGACCTTCGGGATCCTCAGCCTCCTCCCCAACAGGCAGCTGGCGCGGATGGTGGAAGAGGCCAGGCGATGCGGCGGCCATCCGGGCGAGGAAGGAGGGAGCCTCTGCCCGAAGCACCGGGAGCCCCTCAACCTCTTCTGTAAGGACCACCAGACCCTCATCTGCGTGGTCTGCAATCAATCCAGAGAGCACAAGGGCCACTCGGTGATCCCTATGGAGGAGTCTTTCCAGGAATACCAGGTAGGAGTCAGCCAGGAGGAATCGCTGTGGAGGAACATCCAGATCCTTGGCCTTCCTGGAAATCCTTAGATCACTTTAATTTGCTTTCTCTGTTGTCTGCCAATTGAATGGAATAGAATAACAGAGTTGGAAGGGACCTTGGAGGTCTTCTAGTCCAACCCCCTGCCCAGGCAGGAAACCCTACACCACTTCAGACAAATGGTTACCCAACATCTACTTAAAAATGTCCAGTGCTGGAGCATTCACAACTTCTGGAGGCAAGTAGTTCCACTGGTTAATTGTTCTAACTGTCAGGAAATTTCTCCTTAGTTCTAAATTGCTTCTCTCCTTGATTAGTTTCCACCCATTGCTTCTTGTCCTACCCTCAGGTGCTTTGAAGAATAGTTTGACTCCCTCTTCTTTGTGGAAACCCCTGAGATATTGGAACACTGCTATCATGTCTCCCCTGGTCCTTCTCTTCATTAAACTAGACGTAGCCAGTTCCTGCAACCGTTTTTCATATGTTTTAGCCTCCAGTCTCCTAATCATCTTTGCTGCTCTTCTCTGCACTCTTTCTAGAGGCTCAACATCTTTTGGGTTTAGCCTGGTGCAGATGCCAATGAGAACCGGACTGGATAGGTGGTTCAAGGAACTTTTATTGAAGTACTCCAAAAGGCTCTCATCACCTAAAAGAGCTGAGACCCTGAACCATATACAAATTTTGTACACTTAAGATTAAGGAAGTTAACACTCTAAGAATCACTCATTGGTTCCTTCATAGGTTACTTTTTATTGGATTCTTCTACTTTACCCTCATCCTTCATACATTGCACATTTATGTTAATAAGATTTCTGATCAAAATGGGTGTGTGTTTTATTTTTATAATAGGCTAGAAGTTACCAAGGTTTATGTCTATGTGCCTTAGCTAGCATCCTTCTAATGAAGTCCTGATAACTTTCTTGTTGAGGTAGTAGTGTCTCACCATTCGTTACACTCTTATTACGCTCAAGTGCAACTTTCTGCCTCGGCCGTTCCTTTAACAAACTTCCCTAATTCCAACCTGAGACCTTCACCTCCTGCTTTATGCTCTGTGCCTGCAATTCTTTTGAAGAGAGATTTACCATAGTCCTCGACTTTCAACCATTCGTTTAGTAGCTGTTCCAAGTTTTAACAGCAATGAAAAAATGACTTACAACCATTCTTTACATTTATGACCATCATGGTTGCAAAAATTTGGACGCTTGCCAACTGTCATGTATTTATGACTGTTGAAAGTATCATCTAGCTAGGTCTTCCCTCTGATGTAATTCTTTACGGAAAAGAAACTCAAAATTTTCTCTTCAGATCAAGGTTGGGGATTGCCTGAAGGCTCGGAAGGAGGAGAAATTAAAAATAGCTACATACAAAAGAGACACAGAGCAAAGAATGCAGAAAATGCTTGTAAGTATTGATCCAAAGGTGAGGAGCTTTTGAGCTAATAGAAGGAGAACCCCATCCGCCATCTTTGATAATAGTCAGCCTATTTGTAAGTACAAGTTCTGACTTAAATGAAATTCAAGTTAAAGACGGTGTTAGGGCACAGAACTTGTTCTTAATGTGGGAACTGGGATGTCACCATTGGCTGAATGACTCACAGTTGGGTTAAGTGCACCTATCCCATGAGTCGTGTTTTATATTATGGATTTGGTTGGCAAAATAAATTAATGCAAACCATATTTCATCATATTGAAAAAATTGTGAACTCAAACATTTTTATGTCTACTTTTTTGGAACTCCTACCAAGAAAATTTTCATGAGAGGTCATTTAAACTGGATCCTTTTTTTAAAAAAGAACCCACCCACCCCCGCACTTTTTAGTATCAAAAGAGTTTTTTTTCTCTCTCTAAGAAATTCTCCCACCTCACTTTTGGATTCTTCACGGAATCTGTTTAATTATTATAACAATAAAAGTAATTAAGTAAATAAATTAAAATAAAAACATCCCTTTTTCACTTTCAGTCTTCTTGTTTTAGGACCTCATTGAAAAAGAGAAAAAAAATGTGGTGGCTGAGTTCAGAGAGCTACAACTCTGGTTAAAAGGACAGGAGAAGCTTCTATTGACTAGAATGGAAGAGACGGAGAAGACTATTATGGCAAGAAAGGAGAAGGGTTTGGCCAAGCACATGGAGGAACTGGGCTCTCTTGACCATCTGATCCAGGAGATAGAAGAGAAGCACCAGCAGCCAGCCAGCAAACTCTTACAGGTCAGTCAGGAAGTTGAGATCATAGAATCCTAGGGCTGGAAGGGACCTTGGAGGTCTTCTAGCCCAAGGCAAGAGTCCTTATTCCATCCGGAACAAATCTATTATTGGAATCCTCCAGTGATGGAGCACCCAGAATTCTGGGAGGGAAGCTGTTATTTATTTATTTATTTATTTATTTATTTATTTATTTATTTATTTATTTATTTATTTATTTATTTATTTATTTATTTATTTATTTATTTATTTATTTATTCATTCATTCATTCATTCATTCATTCATTTATTTATTTATTTATTTATTTATTTATTTATTTATTTATTTATTTATATGCCGCCCTTCTCTGGAGACTCGGGGCGGCTTACAATGCGTTAAGCAATAGCCTTCATACTTTTGTATATTTATACAAAGTCAGCTTATTGCCCCCACAAACTGGCTCCTCATTTTACCTACCTTAGAAAGGATGGAAGGCTGAGTCAACCTTGAGCCTTGGCGAGATTCGAACCTGCAGTAATTGCAGACAGCTGGTGTTAATCACAATGCTTTTAGTCTGCTGAGCCACCAGGCCCTTTTTTTTCTGTTCAAGCTGTTCCATTGATTAATAATTCTCACTGTCAGGAAATTCTTCCTTATTTTAGGTTGGATCTCCGTGTGATGAGCTTCCACCCCTTTTCCCTATGAGAGCCCTTCAAGTGTTGGAAGATGGTTGTTGTGTCTCCCCTAAGCCTTTTCTTCCTTAGGCTAAGCATACCAAGTTCCCTTAGCCATTCATTGTATGTTTGGCCTCCAGAGTCCTTATCATCTTCATTGCCCCCTCTCTGCATTCTTTCTGGGGCCTCAGCATCTTTTTTCTTCCATGGTGTAACAGAATGATGTGTAGAGTTTTGTATCAATGCTGAAAAGGGATAGACTGCTTTAGTCCTGCCACAGAATACTTTTTTTTTTCGTATTTTTCCTTTTTTTTCATAATTTTAATTGAAATTACAATAGTGAAAAGTACAAATGCAAATCAAGAAAATAGGGAAATGGAGAAGGATAAGAAGGAAAGAAATGTAGGAAAAAGAGAAAAGAAAAAAAAAGCATTGACTTCCATCTTTTTTCGGCACAGTAAAATACAAAATAAAATTACAACTTTTTTACATTTGCATGTTTAGTATTTAGGATTTAATTTGTATAAAAACAAATTAATAAAAAAAATCATGTGTCAAGATTTCATTTTTTTCTATTTAGAGCACAAAGTTCAGAAGCAGCAGAAACAAAGGTTCATATCTAATGAAAGCAGTCAATTTTTTTCATTCTATCTAGCTCCATCACTTTTTCCATCCATTCTTCTGTTGGGGAGATTGATATTCCTTCCCATGTCTGCATGTAGGATTCTTGCTGCACTCAACGTATACAGAAACAAAGTTCCACATCTTTTTTCAAGTCCTTGTTTACTAATCTTTCTGACTCTTTCGATGGAAAGGAAACTGGAAAGTATGAAGACTACAGGTAGTCCTTGACTTATGACTACAATAGAGCCCAAAATTTCTGTTGCTAAGCAAAACAGTTATTAAGTGAATTTTCCTTCATTTTACTCCCTTTCTTGCCACTGTTGTTAAGTGAATCACTGCAGTGGTTGAGTTAGTAACACGGTTATTAAATGAATCTGACTTTGCCATTGACTTTACTTGTCAGATAGGCACAAATTGTGGTGACATGACCCCCAGGACACTGTAATCGTCATAAATATGAATCAGTTGCCAAGCAGCTGAATTTGAATCATGTAACCATGGAGATGCTGCAACAGTCTTAAATGTGAAAAATGGTCATAAGTCAGTTTTTTCAGTACTATTGTAAGTTTGAATGGTCACTAAGTGAACTGTTGAATGTCAAGGACCACATGTAATGGCTAATATTAGGAAAAATACTGTAATTCAGAAAAACCAAGCCATGCGATTCATGATTTTAAGAATGCCTACTTAGGGTTCCTTTCTCCTTTTATGTTGTGACCCAGGCCCATGTAGTTGATAAATGTTAAACTGTTAATGATAAATGTTAAAATGTTAAACTGTTAAATGCAAAACAGTTCCAAAAAACAGATTTTATTAAAACAGCTGAGAATTAACTCATTCTTAGTGTATTCTAAATGAAATGAAAGCAAAGTCCTTAAAACACCAGTCTTTAGTTTATCTCTGACCTTGGGATAATTAGGCAAACTGCCAAAGGCTTTTCTTGGCAACAGTTCAGGAACAGAAGAAATAACTACAGCCAAACAAGAAGCAATTCTCTCAAAGGTTGTTTTCCAGCAAAGAGGCCAAGAGCCCTAGCTGGTCTTTTAAGCCTTATGGGAGGGGCCAATCATCTCTTGGCCCTACTCCCGAGTCGTCCTCTCTGCTTTAGCTGCTCCTGCCTTCTGGCAGCTCTTCTCTTACAGGCTCCTCCTGTTCCTCTTGCTCTCTACTGTCAGCCTCTGGAGGCTCCGAAGTCCGCACATCACTCCCGGATGGCCCTGGCCCCATCTCTGCCTCCGACGCAGAGCCCTCATCCGGGCCTTCCCCAGCCTCCAGGACTGGCCCATGTTCTTCCTCAGCCTCATCGCTGTCCGACTCCACTGCCAGCTCCGCAGGCTGCTGGCGGAGCACACATTTTAGGGGATGTGGGGGTTCTTTGTAGGGTGTCCCCCTCCCCTTAATTTCCAGGGTCAACAGTGATGGCCTTCTTCAAAGTTATAACCACCTGTATTTTCCAAAGTGCCTTGATTCTGGAAGCATTAATGCAGGGCATTTTTGTATTCTATTGATGCAGTATTTTTTTTTCAAATAGCCTTTTCTGTTTGCTGTTGTGTTTTATTATTTATTTATTTATACGCAGGATATGTTACGTTCTGTATAATTGTGTCATATTCAACTGGAGTATAATTTTTGTAAGAAAAGGAAATAAAAACAATAGCTCTCTAAAAGAGGTGAACGGCTGGGGAAAACAGAGCAATGAGATTTCTTTTTAAGAAAAATGGAAGTATAATTTATAGGTTGTTTTGTATCTGGTTGTCCAGAGTTTTTGTACATTCCTTATATTAGTTTAAGAATTTAACTCTCTGCATAGAAAATGGCTCCTTTCAGTGTTTTGTCTCTCTTTTTTTAGGACATTGGAAGCACCTTGAAGAAGTAAGTGAATCCCACCCCCCATTCTTTACAGATTGGCAGCTCCTCCAGCAGTTTTCCTATTTTGGAAACTTCTGTTTGTATTTAGCAGTAATTTAATTTAAAGGTAATGTATTATTGTAATCCATCTTTTTCTCCACGGGATGCACAAGGATTTAAAAGAGTAGGGGGCGCAGAGCGGAAACATGAGGGTCTCTATTAGACTTTTCACTTAGCTGGATGAGGGTGGATGAGTTCCGGGTTCCGGCTCAGGATACACAGATATACAGTGTGTAGAACAGCCCAGTGCAAACATTCTGGAGAGAGAGAGAGAGAGAGAGAGGAGTTCCCTGAGGATGGGCTCCAGCACCAGTCTCAAAGCTTGGAAGAATAAACCTCCCTTATCCCAGTAACCGACTCAGACTGGATTCTGTAGTTAGACAATCCTCAAGCACCATCTGATGTAATAATAATAATAATAATAATAATAATAATAATGATGATGATGATGATGATGATGATGATGATGATGATGATGATAATGATGATTTGAGATACGAAATCCAGCATGGTTATCTTGTTTGCTGTGTATACTGTCAAGTTTGTGAATAATAATAATAATAATAATAATAATAATAATAATAATAATAATAATAATAGTAATAATAATAGTAATAATTTTATTGTCATTGTACGGGTATACACAGTATACCCATACAACGAAAGGGGAGGAGGGGGAGGGGGAGGAAGGGGAAAGTGATGGAGAGAAAGGGAGGCAGGCAGGGGAATCGAAGGAGGAGCAGAGACAGGAGAGAGAGAGGGAGGGAGAAGGGCCGACTGGCCATCTGATCACCCCCCCCCCACCACTGCCTGATCCGCCTGCTGAGAGGAGACTCCAGAAGGGACCGGCTGGAAGGAGAAGACAGCAGAGTCCAGCCGAGCAGGGCAAGTGGAGGGGCCTGAGCAAAGGGACCAGAGTGGAGTGGCAGCCACAAGGAATGGACCGAAGCAGGGAAGGGCGCCTGGATGGTAGGAAAAGAGGGCAGGGGGAACCCGGATCTCATTGGCCCTTTCGGGTGTTGAAATCAATCAATCAATCAACCAATCAGAATAGACCCTATATATACCATTTGAAACCCACAAGTCACAAAGGGGCCGTGATTCCCCACCTCTCCATTAGCAGAATGTGTGGATCAATAATTGATCGGAGGGGGGGAGGGGATCCCATGAATGTTGGTGTCAGATGTAAATGCCTTATTCTCTAATGTGTAAATAATGTATATATGGAACATCAGGGGTTAACTTATTCTTTGGACTTTAATGTATTCATAATTTACCACTCCCATTCCTGGCTCCACCCCTTGTATATATAAGGAGCCATCCTCCCCATTTTACTTGCTTCTATCTTGAATATTCAGCGAATATAGAATGCCTATTATGATTAAAGAAAAATATATTTAAATCTCTAACTTCTATTATCTTTATTGAGTCTGATCCTGAAAATATTGCAACAAGCTGGTAGCAGAGGATGGTTAATTGACTCAATAAGTAATTAAAAATGTCCAAGAAAGATAGGCCCAACACCAGGGCCTACAGCAAAGAAATAGAAACTGATCAAGAGACGATCAACGAATCCACTAATGCGATTTCGAGAGAATCCGAAGAATACACCACTGAAGAAGAAGAACTGATGAGTGAAAATAACGACCAGGAAGAAATCGAGATAGAAAATAACGAACTCAGGTCAGAGATATTAAAAATACTAAAAAGCCAAAAGAATGATGAGAGCCTCATCGCGGACCTCCAGGAGATGCTGAGAAACAGCGGAGCAGCGAGAGAGAAAAACGTCATTAAAGAGAAACCCAAAGATCAAAAAACTGTGAGTGAAATGACTACTGAGAAAATAGTTGTAAAAAAGAAAAGATGTGACATCGCGCGAAATTTTGAATGGCAGCCATCTTGGTTTCAACGAACTTCAAAAGAGAGTGAAGCAGAGCCAATCAAAACGCTCAGTTCAAAATTTCTGGCGCGAAAAACGCTATCAGACGAAGAAAGTGAAAAAGAAGTCTCAAACTCTTCAGATGAACCAAAATCAGAAAGTGAAGACGATTTAACAAAGTCTCAAGTAAAGTCAGCAATGAAAACGCTTTTTGCTGCTTTTGGGCCAAGATTGAAAATTTCCAAGACATCAACAAAGAAGCAAGAAATCAAACCGACAACTCAAGACCTGCACGCTCCCATCCTGACTTCGAAAACGACGACACCCGAGCCCAGAGAGCCATGCCGATTCCGTCCTACACCGCAGACAGAATCGAGTGCCAGCGCACACAAGAGAAAGAGAAGAACCGTCGCCATCACCAAAGCCCCAAAAACCGAGCCAGAGACCGACTCATCTGAAGAGGAGCGGATCGAGAGAGCTGAAATGGAGAGAACCTTCCACAACGGCGCCAAAGAAGAAATGAGCAACGCGCATGTGCAAAACTACGTAGACAGCCCCGAAAGACTTGAACTGGCCAGAGAACCGCGCAGACTCGTTACAAGCATCCCAATGCCGTTCTGTAATTTCCTGCACTTGAGAGACCACGGACTGCCTCAGGTTGTAAGTAATGGACAAAATAATGTGGGGAATTTACCCAGTGACTTCCCAAAACTTAGAGTTGATGGCATTAATTTACAAGAGTGGTACCAACAGCTTCAGGTTATTTTTATGAAAGAAAATTTACTATTCTTTATAACTAGTCCTCCAAGAAGACCTTGGACTTTAAAAATAGATTGTTTACATCATAGAGCATTTTTCATAATAATTTCTAGCGTGTCTCCTGCAATGTATCATAGCATCAAACCAAACCTAACTGTATCAGAAATAATTCAATGCATGTTTAATCTATTTCACAGCGATAGCGTAGCCACAACCACAAGAATGTCTAAGGATTTCTTTTCTTCTAGAGTGAAACCAGGGGTTTCTATAAGTGAGCATTTGATAAATCTAAACAAAATAAGAGCTGAGCTGCAATTGAGGGGGGAAGTGATTTCAGATCAAACAATGAAAAGTGTTATTATCAATTCACTTGATCCATCATGGGATAGCTTTATGTCACACTTAGATACCATTAATTTGGGATATTTATCAATAGAAAGTCTATCTAACAAATTGATAGCAGAAGACAATTCAAGAAAAAATCGTTCCAGTAACCAAACAGAACACAAATCCTTTAGGAAAGTAGTCTTTCAAGATAAATATAATGAGGCCTTTAGATGCCACAATTGTGGATCCAGGGAACACAGTAGAAGAGACTGTCCCAAAGTCCCAAGGGAGAGACATAGGCCAGAATATAGGAGCAAATACAATTACAGACAATCTTCCACAGATAGACACAAATATAGAAGTCCACCAAATTACAGAGAAAGTAGAGGGGGTAGAGAAAATTCAAAAGAGAGAAAATCTGGGTCACTAAATGGGCTAAATAAACAAGACAGCATCAGAACACAACAAGATGAGAACAATAATTGGCTTATTGATTCTGGTGCAACAAATCACACCACTAACAACAAAAGTATATTATCTTCATTTACAGAAGATAAGTTTGTGATAAAGGTAGCTAATCAAGAAAAGGTTCAAGTATTAGGCAGAGGAAATGTGACCTTGCCTGGTTTAGGGAAAATAGAGGGGGTATTATTAATCCCAGAAATACCTCACAACATACTGAGTGCTATAAAACTAAGCAGAGAATCTGACATCAATATAGTTTTCTCAAAGGGGAAAGCAACTATAGAAAAGAACAAAACAAATGTAGGCACTGTGATGATAAAAGGGGGTCTACCCTATCTGATAACCAAAGAAAGATGGCTACATAACATTGATTCAAATATGGAAGATTGTATTGAAGCAGATGATGAAAATGTCAGTAACAGTGACAATGATGAATGTAAAATAACTCATGATAACAAAAATACACACAATGAGAAGAAACCAAAAATAGGTAAACCAATTCATGATGAGTGTGCTCACATCTTACATAGGAAGTTAGGACATGCAAGCTTTCCTGTAGTACAAAAAATGACTGAACACGCAGAAGGTGTCAAAATAAAAAATTGTGAAAATTATTTAGAATGCTCAGTATGTAAATCCACCAAACTAAAAACCAGTCCCAGACCAAAAAAATCTAACAGATCAACCAACAATATTTTTGATTTGGTACATATGGACTTAGTTGGTCCATTAACTCCATCAATTACCTATAGAAAACGTTACTTCCTAACAATAGTGGATGATTACAGTCGCTATGGTTTTGTTTACACATTAAAGCACAAGGATGAAACCTTTCAGAAATTTAAGGAATTCTACAAACGCATAGAAACACAACATAATATCAAAATAAAACAAATTATGACAGATAGGGGATGTGAATTCATGTCTAAAGAATTCTCCCAATGGTTAAAGGATAGAGGGATGCTACATTTCACGTCCAATCCATTTTCTGCATTTCAAAATGGGATTGCAGAGAGAAAGAATTCCACACTACAAACCATGATTAGATGCACATTAGAGGATGCTGGTTTAGGCAAACAATTTTGGTCAGAAGCCTTACATTATTCAAATTACACTCAAAATAGGACATGGTCCAGTATTGTGAATAAGACACCATATGAGGTGATGTACAATAGAAAACCCAAATTAGCACACATGCACATATTTGGAGTTACTGCAGACGTACACATACCTAAACAATTGAGGAGAAAGGGAGAAAACGTATCCAGGAGATTAAGATTCATGGGATACGAAACTGGAACCAAAGGGTACAGATTCATTGATAATAATAACAAGTTTATAGTATCCAGAACAGCTGTGTTCCATGAGCAGGCCAATTGGTCTAAATTGCACCTTAATGAAATATTTCCTAATAAAAGCAAAGATAATATATCTTGCGAGGAAGGAACAACAGAAAATCAAAGTATTAACAAAAGTAAGAACAAAACCAAAACTTGGACAAATAGTCAGCATAAAATAAAGACAGACACATTAACAAAAAAGGAAGCTAGATATTTGCATGACAACCATAGCAAACCTGAAAGAAATATTAGAAACAATAGAAACCAAATACCAAATAAATACAAAGATTACATAATGCATATGGATGAAGAACAAATAACACCTAATACATATGAGGAAGTATTGAAACTTCCCCGTGAAGAAAGAGAAAAATGGGAACTAGCTATGGAAAAAGAGATGGAAAGTTTACAAGGATTAAATGTATTCACACCTGCGATCGCACCTAAGGATAAAACAATTATAGGTACCAGGTGGATTTATAAAATTAAGAATTTAGAAGGAGGTAATACCTTATACAAGGCCAGACTAGTTGCACAAGGTTATGCACAAAAATATCCAGAAGACTATACTGACACATATTCACCAACAGTGAGAACAGAGAGTGTCAAAACAGCTCTTGTAGTAGCATCTGCACTCAATCTGGACGTGTTTCAATATGACATACAGACTGCATACTTACACGCAAAATTAGATAAGGAAATATATGTAAGAGCACCACACAGTCAATACACTAATAAGAACGAAATTTGGTTATTAAATAAGAGTCTGTACGGATTGAAGCAATCTGGCAAAAGATGGTACGATTGTTTGGTAAAAGTACTTAAGACCATGGATTTCAACGCCACCACTGCTGATAACTGTTTCTTTGTAAAAAAGAGTAATGATCATATTGAATTTGTATTAATTTATGTTGATGATATTTTATATATTGGAAAGCATAAAGAGAGCAGGGAAATCTTTGTAAATAAGTTAAACGAACACTTCTCATTAAAATCACTAGGTAGAGTGAACAAATACCTTGGTGTACAAATTAACAAAACAAAAAGGGGATTCAAACTTACTCAGAAAGATAAAATCATTGAACTCCTAAACAAATGTAACTTAAATAATGCCAAAACATGTGACACACCTATGCAAACTGATTTTCTCAGAAACATTGATGAATCTTCCCCTGAGTTTAAAGACAACACATTTTACAGATCAGTTATAGGTTCACTCCTTTATATATCTAATTGGACTAGGCCAGATATTGCATTACCTCTCAATTTATTGTCAAGATATGTTAGCAGACCAACCTTGTATCATTGGGAAGCTGTCAAAAGAATTTTAAGATATCTGAAAAGTACATTAGATTTTTGTTTAATATTGGAACCCAATAATGACAAAGAACCAAAAATTACTTGTTATGCTGATGCAGATTGGGCTGGTGATACATCATGCAGAAAGAGTACCTCTGGTTATGTTTTTCTATTGAACGATTGTCCAGTTTACTGGTATACTGGTAAACAAGAACTGGTAGCCACTTCTACCACAGAAGCGGAATATGTTTGCTTGTCTAAAGCTGCAAATAACCTTGTATGGTTCAATGATTTGATCACAGATGTTTGGAAGAAACCTACTTTACCATTTATTATGCATGAAGACAATAAAGCGGCCATTGAAATATCTAGATCCGATGCAATTGGACAAAGGTCCAGGCATATTGATATAAAATTTAAGCACGTGAGACAACTATCTCAAGACGGATTCATCAAAGCAATACATTGTGATACTTCTGAACAATTAGCTGACATATTAACAAAACCCTTACCTTCTAAACAACACAAATATTTAACTTCTAAATTATATGTATTATATTGTCCTGAATCTGAATGTAACTGGTGTTGTATAACGAACCGGCATTTAGAGGGGGATTTGTCAGATGTAAATGCCTTATTCTCTAATGTGTAAATAATGTATATATGGAACATCAGGGGTTAACTTATTCTTTGGACTTTAATGTATTCATAATTTACCACTCCCATTCCTGGCTCCACCCCTTGTATATATAAGGAGCCATCCTCCCCATTTTACTTGCTTCTATCTTGAATATTCAGCGAATATAGAATGCCTATTATGATTAAAGAAAAATATATTTAAATCTCTAACTTCTATTATCTTTATTGAGTCTGATCCTGAAAATATTGCAACAGTTGGCTTCTCCCCAATATTTTAAACTTGTTTACTCTCTTTAACAGGATCAATTGTAATTGATCGGGGTTCGTCCCAGGGATGTTTGCTTCTCTCCAGTTTTTAAAACAATTTTCCCTTTAACGAGCTGGTTGGGCTGAGAATAACTGATCGGGGCTTCGTCCCTTGAATTTTTCCTCCTTCCCAATTTGTTCCTTTTAAAATACTGTCCTTCTTCTTTAAGAAGCCAGCGAAGATGCCTGCAAGAGCAGCAACAATTCATTTCGGTTTCCCGTCTGGGCAGAGCCAAAAAGCGGTCACCTGTTTCGCAGGGAAAGAAGCAAAACTTAACTTTCTCTTTCCTTTCCCGGCGGAGGAAGCTGCGATGGCAGCCGAAGCGCCCTTGCGGGATTTCTTGGAAGAAGCCACCTGCTCCATCTGCCTGGACTTTTTCCAGGACCCCGTGCTCATCCCCAAGTGCGGTCACAACTTCTGCCGGGGCTGCCTGACCCGCAGTTGGGGGACGTCGAAATCAAAGGCTTCCTGTCCCCAATGCAGGCAGACCTTCGCGCCCCGCAGCATCCTCCGCAACAGGCAGCTGGCGCGGATGGCTGAAGTGGCCGGGCGATGCGGAGGTTCTTGGGGGGAGGAAGGAGGGAGCTTCTGCCCGAAGCCCCGGGAGCCCCTCAAGCTCTTTTGTAAGGACCACCAGACCCTCATCTGCTTGGTCTGTGACCGATCCAAAGAGCACGAGAGCCACTCGGTGATCCCTGCGGAGGAGGCTTCCCAGGAGGAATCGCTGGGGAGGGGCATCCAGTGCCAGCCCTTGCAGTCTTTGTAACTGTTTACTTGCTTCCTCCTGCTTTATCCCACCCCTTATCTCCCTGCCTGTAATTTATAAAAAACAGGTTGACATTCCTGTTGTCACTGAGCAAAATTCAGATGCTTGTCAACTGTCATATTATGTTGTCCTGGGCTCTTGTGATCACTCTTTGCCACCTTCTGATAAACTAACTCAATGGAGAAGCCAGATTTGCTTAATAGCTGTGTGACCAACCTGACAACTGCAGTGATTCACTTAAGAACATTTGGAAGAAAGGTTGTAAAATGAGACAAAACTTCACTTAACTGTCTTGCTTAGTAACGGAAATTGCCTGTATGAAGAAATAGGCTCCCTTTGCCAGCTCCCTTTCCACATTTGCTCTAGAGCGAAATTGTCATGGAGTCATGGTCACATGATCAAAATTTGGACGTTTGCCAACTGTCATGTATTTATGATGATTGAATATTCTGTGTCTTCTAACTGGGTTTTCCCTCCGATGTCATTCTTTACAGAAAAGAAACTCAAAACTTGTATTTTTCAGATCAAGGTGGAGAATTGCCTGAAGGCTCAGAAGGAGCAGAAAGAAAAAATAGCTACATACAAAGGAGACACAGAGCAAACAGTGCAGGAAATGCTTGTAAGTATTGATCCAACTGTTAGGAGCTTCAGATCTAATAGGAAGGAGACCACCATTCGCCATCTTTAATAATAGGTAGCCTGCTTGTAAGTACAAGTTCTGACTGAAATTAATTCAAAGTTAAAGAGTGTGTAGGGCACAGAAGTTGTTCTTAACCTGGGGACTGAGATGTCACCATTGGCTGAATGAGTCACAGTTGGGTTAAGTGCCCCATCCCATGAGCTGTGTTTTATGCAATAGGTTTGGCTTGCTTAACCTAAAAAGAGGGGGTTGCGGGGTTTTTTAAAATTGTCTTTGTGTACATTTTTAGGGGGTTTGGGGAAGGGGGAGGGGAGGGAGGGGTATAGGCCTGGCTCGTCACAGGAGCATAGAACGGGAGGCGGGGGGCGGGGTGTGGAGGAGCTCAGTGTTGGAAGAGCTCAGTGTTGATAGGAGGGAGGGCGATCCCATTTAGGCCATAGTTGGGAGGGGCAGATATGGCAGGAGCAGGGGACCACATCATGTGGTGGGGGCATGCACCTGCTGTCTTCAAGCGGTGGCGTGCCTGGGCCCCCAGGACTCTTCTCGTTCCCTGGGCTGTCCAGAGTTGCGGAGCTCGGGTCTTAGGCTGATGCTGTGCAACGCTAGGTCCGTGGTTAATAAGGCCCCGCTCATTTGTGACCTTATTCAGGAGGGGGGCGCGGACCTACCGGGTATTACAGAGACCTTGTTGGGCCAAGAGGGGGGGTTTCCCCTCGTAGAGATGTGCCCGCCAGGTTTCCACGCATTCCATCAGCCAAGGGCCCAGGGTAGGGGTTGGGGGGGTGGCGGTCGTTATAAAGGAAAGTCTTGATTCAAGGGAGGCCACTGTACCTCAGATAGCCGGATGGGAGTCTCCTGGTGAAATGGGGCCATGGGATGCAGGTGCGCCTGCTGATCACGTACCTGGCTCCCTGCCACATGACAGCGGCCCTGCCCGAGCTCCTCAACGTTATTGCCGGGGTGGTGATTGATACGCCCAGACTTTTGGTCCTGGGGGATTTCAACTTGCCGTCTGCCGGTGAGGCGTCTGGGTTGGCTCGGGAGTTTATGGCTTCCATGACAGCCATGGACCTGACACAACTAATTCTTGGCCCTACTCACGTGGGAGGACACACTCTGGACTTGGTTTTTGTCTCTGGTCAGTGGTTGAATGGCCTAGATGTTGGGGATATAGTTATTGAACCCCTGTCATGGTCAGACCATTCTCTCCTGAGGCTCGACTTTCTGACCACCGCACCCCACTGCAGGGAGGTGGAACCGACCAGGTGGTTCCGCCCCAGGCCCCTGATGGATCCTGATAGGTTCCAGAGGGAGCTTGGGCCAGTTCCTGAAACTCTGGCTCACGACTCGGCAGAAGACCTGGTGGCCGCCTGGGATAGGACGGCCGCCGGTGCTCTGGACCAAGTCGTGCCTTTGTGGCCTCTGACCCAGAGCCGAGCCTGCTCAGCTCCTTGGTTCTCTGAGGAGTTGAGGGAGATGAAGCGCCGGAAACGACGCCTAGAGAGTGGTTGGAGGGCTAATCGTTCTGAATCCGACCGAACACTAATTAGGTCTCATGTTAGGACCTATTTGGTGGCGATAAAAGTGGCAAAGTGTAATTACTTTTCCGCTCTTATTTCATCAGCAGATAACCACCCAGCTGCCTTGTTTAGAGTGACCCACTCCCTCCTACACCAGGGAGCGCAGGAGGACCCCTTGCAAGGGCAGGCTGAGGATTTTGCACAGTATCTGCACGATAAAATCGCTCAGATACAGTAAGGTCTGGACTCTGACTGGGTAGACTCCGGCGAGGTGACTGAGGCCAGCCTTCAGAATGTTATCTGGGAGGAGTTCGATTCTGTGACTCCTGAGGACGTGGACAGGATTCTGGGGAGGTTAAACGCAACCACATGTTTATTGGACCCGTGTCCTTCCTGGTTGGTACTGGCCACCTGGGAGGTTACACGAGGCTGGCTCCAGAGGATTATAAATGCTTCTCTGGGGGAGGGTTTCTTGCCTGCCACCTTGAAAGAGGCGGGTGGGGAGGCCCCTCCTCAAGAAACCTTCTCTGGACCCGGCTGTTCTGGCAAATTACCGTCCGGTCTCCAACCTTCGCTTTGTGGCGAAGGTTGTTGAGAGTGTGGTTGCGTGACAGCTCCCGCAGTATCTGGATGAAATCGTCTATCTAGATCCATGCCAGTCCGGCTTCAGGCCTGGGTACAGCACGGAGACGGGATTGGTCACATTGGTGGATGATCTCTGGAGGGCTCGGGACAGGGGTTGTTCCTCTGTTCTAGTCCTGTTAGACCTCTCAGCGGCTTTTGATACCATCGACCATGGTATCATGCTGCGTCGGCTGGAGGGATTAGGGGTGGGAGACACCGTGTGCGGTGGTTCTCCTCCTATCTCTCCGACCGGTCGCACTCTGTGTTGGCAGGGGAGCAGAGGTCGACCTCGAGGCACCTTGTTTGTGGGGTGCCGCAGGGATCGGTCCTCTTGCCACTCCTGTTCAACATTTATGTGAAGCCGCTGGGTGAGATCATCCGTGGTTTTGGGGTGCATTGCCAACTGTACGCTGATGACACTCAGCTGTACATCTCCACCCCTGACCACCCCAATGATGCCCTCGAACTGATGTCCCAGTGCCTGGAGGCCGTGCGGGTCTGGATGGGGAGAAACAGGCTTCGACTCAACCCTTCCAAGACCGACTGGCTGTGGATGCCGGCGTCCCGATATAGCCAGCTGGTGCCATTGCTGGCTATTGGGGGTGAATTTCTGACCCCCACAGAGGGGGCTCGCAACTTGGGCGTCCTCCTGGACACACGGCTGTCTTTGGAAGAGCATATGACAGCTGTGGCCAGGGAGGCTTTCTATCAGGTCCGCCTGATACGCCAGTTGTGCCCCTTTCTGGATTGGGACTCCTTATGCACAGTCACCCATGCCCTCGTCACGTCTCACCTGGACTACTGTAATGCTCTCTACATGGGGCTCCCCTTGAGGTGCACCCGGAGGCTCCAGCTGGTCCAGAACGCGGCCGTGCGGGTGATTATGGGAGCAACATGGCGCTCCCACGTAACACCTCTCCTGCGCGAGCTGCACTGGCTCCCACTGGTCTTCCGGGTGCGCTTCAAGGTGTTGGTTCTCACCTTTAAAGCACTCCATGGCATAGGGCCAGGGTATTTGCGAGACCGCCTGCCGCTACCGATAACCTCCCACCGGCCAATACGCTCACACAGAGAGGGCCTCCTCAGGGTGCCGTTAGCCAAGCAATGTCGGCTGGCAGCCCCCAGGGGGAGAGCCTTCTCTGTGGGGGCACCCGCCCTGTGGAATGAGCTACCTCTGGAATACAATTGATCCCGGACCTCCGTTCTTTCTGTAAGGCCCTGAAGACTTATTTATTCCAAGAAGCTGGCCTAGCTTAAATGGTTTTAATGGGAATTTTGTAAATTCTAGATTTGGGGTTTTAAATTGGGAATTTCTTCAATTTTGTAGATTTGGGGTTTTAAATTGGTAAGCCGACGATTTAATTTATTTTTAGTCTCTTAACTTTTGTATTATATGTATTTTAACTTTGGCTGTTCACCGCCCTGAGTCCCTTTTGGGAGAAGGGCGGTATATAAACTCGAATAAACTTAAACTTAATAAATTAATGCAAATTGTATTTTATCATTGAAAAAATTGTGAACACAAACATTTTTATGTCTACTTTTTTGAAATCCCTGATTGCTAAGAAAATTTTCATGAGAGATCATTTAAACTGGAGCCTTTTTTTTCTTTTTAGAAACTTTTCTCCCTTGCATTTTTTAATTTCAAAAACATTTTTTCTCCCTAGGAAATTCTCCCACCTCACTTTTGGATTCTTCAAGGAATCCATTTAATTATCATGACAAAATTAAAATTATTAAATAAAATAATTAAAATGAAATAAAATTATGTCATTTGCTTTTTCCCTTTCTTGTTCTAGGATCGCATCGACAAAATGAAAAAAAGTATAATGGCTGAATTCAGAGAGCTACAACTCTGGTTAGAAGAAAAGGAGAAGCTTCTATTGACTAAAATGGAAGAAACGGAGAAGGATATTATGGCAAGAAAGGAGAAGGGTTTGGCCAAGCACATGGAGGAACTGGGCTCTCTTGACCATCTCATCCAGGAGATAGAAGAGAAGCTTCAGCAGCCAGCCAGCAAACTCTTACAGGTCAGTCAGGAAGTTGAGATCATAGAATCCCAGGGCTGGAAGGGACCTCGGAGGTCTTCTCTGCAGAAGGCAGAGTCCTTATTCCATCCGGAACAAATCTATTATTGGAAGCCTCCAGTGATGGATCACCCAGAACTCTGGGAGGGAAGCTGTTCCACTGATAAATACTTCTCACTGTCAGGAAATTCTTTTGTATTTTAGGTTGGATCTCTTTGTGCTGAGTTTTCACCCCGTGCCTCTTGTCCTGCCTTCAGGTGCTACGGAGACTAAATCGATGCCCTTTTCTCTATGACAGCCTTCCAAGTATTGGAAGATGGCTGTAGGGTCTCCCCTAAGCCTTCTCTTTGTTAGGCTGAGCCTACCGTGTCCCCTTTGCCATTCATTGTACAGTTTGGCCTCCAGAGCCCTTATCACCTTTATTGCTCCTCTCTGTCTCAGCATTTTTTTGGTATCATGGTGTACCAATGATGAAATGGAATAGCCTGCTTTAGCCCCTCCACAGAATACTCTTTTTGACTCTTTCCTTCCCCCTCCCCAGAAATTTAATTGAAATTGTAATAGTGAAAAGTTCAAATGGAAATAAAGAAAATAGGGAAACCGAGAAGGATAAGAATGGGAAAGAAGTGTCAGATAAAGGGAAAACAAAACATTTTCAGCACAGTAAAATACAAAATAAAATGACAGCCTCAAGTTTTTATTTTTTATATTTTCTCATTATTATCCATGTGTATAAAAACAGATTAGTCTAATAAGAAAAATCTAGTATCAAGAGTTCCTTTTTTTCTATCTCAAGCAGAAAGTTTAGAAGCAGCTTCCAAGTAGAAAAAAGGAGTCATATCTAATTAAAGCAGTCAATTTTGTCATTTTTTCTAGCTCCATCACTTTTTCCATCCATTCTTCTCTTGTGGAGGTTGTTATATTTTTCCATGTCTGCATGTAGGATTCTGGCTGCATTTGACCACGTTCAAAATCTTTTTTTCAAGTCCTCATTTAGTAAACTTTTTGACTCTTTCTATGGAAAGGAACGGTCATTAAATGAGCTATTTAGTCAAGGACTAACTGTAATGGCTTAAATTAGGGATCCATAATTTGATACAGAAAAAGCAGGCCATGCAATAAGCAGGAATTCAAAGTATTGGTCACTGACTCTATATTCTTCACAATTTGAGGCTCCTATCCCCTATTAGAGGATGTGGTGGTGGGTGTTCTTTGTAGGGTCTCCCCCTCCCCTTAATCTCCAGGCAAGGAAAAACCCAACACTGATGACTTTCCACAAAGTATTATAACCACCTGGATTTTCCAAAGTGCCTTCATTCTGGAAGCATAAATGCAGGGCATTTTTTTAATCTATGGACGCACTGTTTTGTTTTTCAAATGGTCTTTTCTTTTGGCTATTATGTTTTATATATATATATATATATATATATATATATATATATATATATATATATGTGTGTGTGTGTGTGTGTTTTTCTTCTAGCCAGGTTTTCCCTACGTAGCCAAGGTTTTTTTTTGTAGCTCCAGCTCAGTAGAATCTCATCTACTCGGTTCTGGGCTTTTTTCTTTTCTAACACCTAGCAAGCTCTCACTGCTAGGTGGGAGACCTAAATAGATCCATTTCTAGCTCGTTAGCTTTCATCAGTAGGCCACACCCATCTCCTCCCTGTAAAGGCATAGTATCAATTTTCTTACTTCTTCGTAGGGTCTATGTGTGTTTTTCTTCTAGCCAGGTTTTCCCTACGTAGCCAAGGTTTTTTTTTTGTAGCTCCAGCTCAGTAGAATCTCATCTACTCGGTTCTGGGCTTTTTTCTTTTCTAACACCTAGCAAGCTCTCACTGCTAGGTGGGAGACCTAAATAGATCCATTTCTAGCTCGTTAGCTTTCATCAGTAGGCCACACCCATCTCCTCCCTGTAAAGGCATAGTATCAATTTTCTTACTTCTTCGTAGGGTCTATGTGTGTTTTTCTTCTAGCCAGGTTTTCCCTACGTAGCCAAGGTTTTTTTTTTTTTTGTAGCTCCAGCTCAGTAGAATCTCATCTACTCGGTTCTGGGCTTTTTTCTTTTCTAACACCTAGCAAGCTCTCACTGCTAGGTGGGAGACCTAAATAGATCCATTTCTAGCTCGTTAGCTTTCATCAGTAGGCCACACCCATCTCCTCCCTGTAAAGGCATAGTATCAATTTTCTTACTTCTTCGTAGGGTCTATGTGTGTTTTTCTTCTAGCCAGGTTTTCCCTACGTAGCCAAGGTTTTTTTTTTGTAGCTCCAGCTCAGTAGAATCTCATCTACTCGGTTCTGGGCTTTTTTCTTTTCTAACACCTAGCAAGCTCTCACTGCTAGGTGGGAGACCTAAATAGATCCATTTCTAGCTCGTTAGCTTTCATCAGTAGGCCACACCCATCTCCTCCCTGTAAAGGCATAGTATCAATTTTCTTACTTCTTCGTAGGGTCTATGTGTGTTTTTCTTCTAGCCAGGTTTTCCCTACGTAGCCAAGGTTTTTTTTTTTTTTGTAGCTCCAGCTCAGTAGAATCTCATCTACTCGGTTCTGGGCTTTTTTCTTTTCTAACACCTAGCAAGCTCTCACTGCTAGGTGGGAGACCTAAATAGATCCATTTCTAGCTCGTTAGCTTTCATCAGTAGGCCACACCCATCTCCTCCCTGTAAAGGCATAGTATCAATTTTCTTACTTCTTCGTAGGGTCTATGTGTGTTTTTCTTCTAGCCAGGTTTTCCCTACGTAGCCAAGGTTTTTTTTTTGTAGCTCCAGCTCAGTAGAATCTCATCTACTCGGTTCTGGGCTTTTTTCTTTTCTAACACCTAGCAAGCTCTCACTGCTAGGTGGGAGACCTAAATAGATCCATTTCTAGCTCGTTAGCTTTCATCAGTAGGCCACACCCATCTCCTCCCTGTAAAGGCATAGTATCAATTTTCTTACTTCTTCGTAGGGTCTATGTGTGTTTTTCTTCTAGCCAGGTTTTCCCTACGTAGCCAAGGTTTTTTTTTTGTAGCTCCAGCTCAGTAGAATCTCATCTACTCGGTTCTGGGCTTTTTTCTTTTCTAACACCTAGCAAGCTCTCACTGCTAGGTGGGAGACCTAAATAGATCCATTTCTAGCTCGTTAGCTTTCATCAGTAGGCCACACCCATCTCCTCCCTGTAAAGGCATAGTATCAATTTTCTTACTTCTTCGTAGGGTCTATGTGTGTTTTTCTTCTAGCCAGGTTTTCCCTACGTAGCCAAGGTTTTTTTTTTTTTGTAGCTCCAGCTCAGTAGAATCTCATCTACTCGGTTCTGGGCTTTTTTCTTTTCTAACACCTAGCAAGCTCTCACTGCTAGGTGGGAGACCTAAATAGATCCATTTCTAGCTCGTTAGCTTTCATCAGTAGGCCACACCCATCTCCTCCCTGTAAAGGCATAGTATCAATTTTCTTACTTCTTCGTAGGGTCTATGTGTGTTTTTCTTCTATCCAGGTTTTCCCTACGTAGCCAAGGTTTTTTTTTTTTTTGTAGCTCCAGCTCAGTAGAATCTCATCTACTCGGTTCTGGGCTTTTTTCTTTTCTAACACCTAGCAAGCTCTCACTGCTAGGTGGGAGACCTAAATAGATCCATTTCTAGCTCGTTAGCTTTCATCAGTAGGCCACACCCATCTCCTCCCTGTAAAGGCATAGTATCAATTTTCTTACTTCTTCGTAGGGTCTATGTGTGTTTTTCTTCTAGCCAGGTTTTCCCTACGTAGCCAAGGTTTTTTTTTTGTAGCTCCAGCTCAGTAGAATCTCATCTACTCGGTTCTGGGCTTTTTTCTTTTCTAACACCTAGCAAGCTCTCACTGCTAGGTGGGAGACCTAAATAGATCCATTTCTAGCTCGTTAGCTTTCATCAGTAGGCCACACCCATCTCCTCCCTGTAAAGGCATAGTATCAATTTTCTTACTTCTTCGTAGGGTCTATGTGTGTTTTTCTTCTAGCCAGGTTTTCCCTACGTAGCCAAGGTTTTTTTTTTTTTTGTAGCTCCAGCTCAGTAGAATCTCATCTACTCGGTTCTGGGCTTTTTTCTTTTCTAACACCTAGCAAGCTCTCACTGCTAGGTGGGAGACCTAAATAGATCCATTTCTAGCTCGTTAGCTTTCATCAGTAGGCCACACCCATCTCCTCCCTGTAAAGGCATAGTATTAATTTTCTTACTTCTTCGTAGGGTCTATGTGTGTTTTTCTTCTAGCCAGGTTTTCCCTACGTAGCCAAGGTTTTTTTTTTGTAGCTCCAGCTCAGTAGAATCTCATCTACTCGGTTCTGGGCTTTTTTCTTTTCTAACACCTAGCAAGCTCTCACTGCTAGGTGGGAGACCTAAATAGATCCATTTCTAGCTCGTTAGCTTTCATCAGTAGGCCACACCCATCTCCTCCCTGTAAAGGCATAGTATCAATTTTCTTACTTCTTCGTAGGGTCTATGTGTGTTTTTCTTCTAGCCAGGTTTTCCCTACGTAGCCAAGGTTTTTTTTTTTGTAGCTCCAGCTCAGTAGAATCTCATCTACTCGGTTCTGGGCTTTTTTCTTTTCTAACACCTAGCAAGCTCTCACTGCTAGGTGGGAGACCTAAATAGATCCATTTCTAGCTCGTTAGCTTTCATCAGTAGGCCACACCCATCTCCTCCCTGTAAAGGCATAGTATCAATTTTCTTACTTCTTCGTAGGGTCTATGTGTGTTTTTCTTCTAGCCAGGTTTTCCCTACGTAGCCAAGGTTTTTTTTTTTTTTGTAGCTCCAGCTCAGTAGAATCTCATCTACTCGGTTCTGGGCTTTTTTCTTTTCTAACACCTAGCAAGCTCTCACTGCTAGGTGGGAGACCTAAATAGATCCATTTCTAGCTCGTTAGCTTTCATCAGTAGGCCACACCCATCTCCTCCCTGTAAAGGCATAGTATCAATTTTCTTACTTCTTCGTAGGGTCTATGTGTGTTTTTCTTCTAGCCAGGTTTTCCCTACGTAGCCAAGGTTTTTTTTTTTTGTAGCTCCAGCTCAGTAGAATCTCATCTACTCGGTTCTGGGCTTTTTTCTTTTCTAACACCTAGCAAGCTCTCACTGCTAGGTGGGAGACCTAAATAGATCCATTTCTAGCTCGTTAGCTTTCATCAGTAGGCCACACCCATCTCCTCCCTGTAAAGGCATAGTATCAATTTTCTTACTTCTTCGTAGGGTCTATGTGTGTTTTTCTTCTAGCCAGGTTTTCCCTACGTAGCCAAGGTTTTTTTTTTTTTTGTAGCTCCAGCTCAGTAGAATCTCATCTACTCGGTTCTGGGCTTTTTTCTTTTCTAACACCTAGCAAGCTCTCACTGCTAGGTGGGAGACCTAAATAGATCCATTTCTAGCTCGTTAGCTTTCATCAGTAGGCCACACCCATCTCCTCCCTGTAAAGGCATAGTATCAATTTTCTTACTTCTTCGTAGGGTCTATGTGTGTTTTTCTTCTAGCCAGGTTTTCCCTACGTAGCCAAGGTTTTTTTTTTGTAGCTCCAGCTCAGTAGAATCTCATCTACTCGGTTCTGGGCTTTTTTCTTTTCTAACACCTAGCAAGCTCTCACTGCTAGGTGGGAGACCTAAATAGATCCATTTCTAGCTCGTTAGCTTTCATCAGTAGGCCACACCCATCTCCTCCCTGTAAAGGCATAGTATCAATTTTCTTACTTCTTCGTAGGGTCTATGTGTGTTTTTCTTCTAGCCAGGTTTTCCCTACGTAGCCAAGGTTTTTTTTTTGTAGCTCCAGCTCAGTAGAATCTCATCTACTCGGTTCTGGGCTTTTTTCTTTTCTAACACCTAGCAAGCTCTCACTGCTAGGTGGGAGACCTAAATAGATCCATTTCTAGCTCGTTAGCTTTCATCAATAGGCCACACCCATCTCCTCCCTGTAAAGGCATAGTATCAATTTTCTTACTTCTTCGTAGGGTCTATGTGTGTTTTCTTCTATGTGTGTTTTTCTTCTATATATCAAGAAAATTGATATATATATATATATATATATATATATACACACACACAGTATATATATATATATATATTCTGTAATTGTGTTGGGATTTTTTTTCTTTGAAAAAATGGAAGTATTTTATCTGTCTGTTAGTGTCTGGTTGTCCAGAGGTTTCACTCATTTGTTTTGTAAATGTAAGAATCTAATTTTCTGCCTAGGAAATGGCTCCTTTCAGTGCTTTGTCTCTCTTTTTTTTAGGACATTGGAAGCATCTTGAAGAAGTAAGTAAATCCACCCTTTTCTTTACTGTCTCAGAGATCAGCAGCTCCTCCAACAGTTTTCCTATTTTGGAAAGTTCTGTTTGTATTTCGGAGTATTTTAATGTAAAGATTGCGTACTGTATTTCAGGGCTTTTTAGACATTTCCTCAGATAACTTCAACACAATATAATTAGCAATATTTGAGATGATCAATTATTGTTGGTTGCATAGTCAGCCAGATGTTTAGACTGAATTTGGCCATTTTACCTGCCTATTGAGTCCTTCCCAAGAAGAGACAGATGTTTGATGGTTTTGAAGGTATCATTGTACGATGTAAGCTGTTCCAAGTAATGCAACTATCATGAATACATGCCAGTTGCCAAGCACCAGAATAGTGATTACAGGGACACTGTGACAGATGTTAAGTGCGAAAATGGTTGTAAGTCAGTTTTTTGAGAGCCGTTGTAACTGGTTGCTAACAAATAGTCATCAATTTCCTTAGACAACCTCAACAGGACATAATTAGCAGTATTTGATATGGTGAATTGTTATAGTCCGTCACACACTCAACCAGACGTTTAGATTTAATTTGGCATTTTTTTCCACCTATTGACTCCTTTCTAAGAAGAGACAGATGTTTGATGGTTTTAAAGGTATTGTAGGATGTAAGCTGTTCCAAGTAATGCAACTGTCATAAATACATGCCAGTTGCCAAGCACCTGAATTGTGATTATAGAAACATTGTGACAGATGTTATCTGCTATTTCATTGCATTACTTTTAAGTTCAAGGTTAAGTTTACTTTGTGTCATTGCACCTCGTACATCGAAATTAAATGCCATCTTCAGTGTACATCATACATAAGAAAACTATAAATAATAATAATAAAACAAAAACAAATCCTTCACATTCTACACAATTAAATTGAAAGCCTGTGATACTGCATTAGTATTGCACTATACAGTAGAATTCAACAGAGTTACCGCTCTGGGATAGAAGCTGTTTTTCAGCCTATTTGTCCTTGTTTTTATTTACCGTCTGCCAGATGGCAATAGTTCAAAAAAAGGGGTGCCAGGATGAGATTTATTTTATTTTATCTATTTTACTTCAAATTTATATACCGCCCTTCTTCCTGGGAACTCAGGGCGGTGTACAGCCAGATAAAAACACATAATATAAACATTAAGAACAAATTAAAAGGAAATATCTCAATTTGGCCAAGAATTTAAAAAACATACAAATTTAAAATCATTTAAAAGGATTTGTTAGGCCAGCCCGGCTTGTTGGAAAAGGAAAGTTTTAAGGGCACAGCGGAAGGCACGGAGGTCTTGGATTCTCCTCATCTCTGGGGGCAGCTGATTCCAGAGGGTGGGTGCCCCCACAGAGAAGGCCCTCCTCCTTAAAGATGGATCTTTAAGAACGTTTTGAACTTTCTTAAGGCAGTGGGAGCTATAAAGCTCTTCCAAGGAGGGGAGGGGGCAACCAATGATCCTCTGGGCAATGATGTTAACCCTCTGGAGCGCTGTCCTATCTGCCACGGTGCAATTGGCAAACCATACACAGGTGCAGTAAGTTAAGATACTCTCTATAGTGCAGCGGTAGAAGGTCACCTGCAGTTTTTCATTCGGCTGTTTTTTCCTGAGTAGCCTCAAGTAGTATAATCTCTGCTGGGCCCTTTTGACCAGTGCTCCAATGTGAGCACCCCAGGTCAGATCCTCTTTTATGATAACACCCAAAAATCTAAAACTGGCCACTTGCTCCACCTGGTCTCCATTGATAAGCGAGGGCTGGATATCTGATCTATTCCTTCTGTAGTCCACTATAAACTCCTTGGTCTTATTGGTGGTAAGGACCAAATTATTGTCTCCACACAGTGAAAGCAACTGGTCCACTTCATCTCAATAGGCAGACTCATCCCACCCCCTGGAGATGAGTCCTACCATTGTTCTATCATCTGAAAGTCCAAGGTCCTTAAGTTTAGATAGACACTAGTCTATGTGGAAGAATTATGTTAAATGCAGAAGTAAAATCCATCAAGATCAGTTTGAATGTTATATCCATCGTCTAATTACCTACATCACCCATAGTAGTCATGTGTCATCAGTCATTTGGTAAGATACAATCCATTGTTTTGGCCAAGAGATTCACAAGAATTTTCAAGAGTAGGGAGCCCAAAAACTGAAACTTAGTGGCCTTTACTAGATCTGTCCTTGAACTTGATGAAGGTGGATGAGTACAGTTCTGGGTCAGGATCCACTGAGTCGCACATGGTGCCCATATTTGAATAGCTAGCCAGAGAAATGACTGAAGCCTGGGAAACAGGGCCCTTGTCAGTCAACAGGAGTGCTGATTTCCCACCATTTTACCAGGTACTTAGGATCTGAGGACAGGGCAACACAAGAAAACGACAATCAATGAGTTAATAGCTGGCCATCAACACCCCACTTAATAACGAAAAGCCACACACAACCAGGCACCACATAAATACAATGCATAGTACAGCCCAGTGCACACATTCTGGAGAGAAAGAGAGAGAGAAGTTCCCTGAGGATGGGCTCCAGCACAAGTCTGAAAGCTCAGAAGACAAATCCTCTGGTGACCAACTCAGATTGGATCCTGTAGCTAGCCAATCCTCAAGCACCATCTGGTGGTTTAGAAAGCTTCTTCTATTGGCAGGTTGATAATGGTTGCAGGAACTGTGCATGGCTAGTCTAGTGAAGAGAAGAACCAGGGGAGACATGATAACAGTCTTTATTTTATTTATTTTATTTATTTTATTAGTTCGATTTATATGCCGCCCTTATATGCAGTCCGGAGACTCAGGGCGGCTTACAATGCATTAAGCAATAGCCTTCATACTTTTGTATATACCTGCTTAGTAGGGCTTTTGCCCCCCGCCCCCAAGTGGTGTTCTTTTTTATACAAAGTCAGCTTATTGCCCCCACAATCCGGGTCCTCATTTTACCTACCTCGAAAGGATGGAAGGCTGAGTCAACCTTGAGCCTGGTGAGATTTGAACTTGCAATAATTGCAGGCAGCTGGCAGCTAAGTGCTACTTTAACAGCACTTAGTCCACTGCGCCACCAAGGCTCTTGTCTTCCAATATTTGAGGGGCTGCCACAGACAGGAGGGGGTCAACCTGAAGGCCAGACAAGGAATAATGGATGGAAACTGATCAAGGAGGGATTCAACCTAGAAATAAGAGAACAATTCTGACTGAGGAGAACCATTGGAACAGCTTTGCCTTCAGACGTTCTGAAAGCTTCATCACTGGAAGCTTTCAAGAAGAGGCCCGACTGCCATCTGTCAGAAACTGAGTAGGGTCTCCTGCTTGGGGTTTGGTGGTTTGTGTGTTGGACTAGATGACCTACAAGGTCCCTTCCAAATCTGTTGTTCTGCTATTTTGTCTTGCCAGATACCAGGCAAAGGAAACATATGAGAATCCGGTGGATTTACTTCTAGAGCCGAAGTGGACAGTCTGGGATTACAGTGATATGACTGAGCTTCTGAAAAGCACCATGAAAAAACTGAGAGGTAAAAAACAGCCGCTGGGGTTTTACACTGGATGACATTTGGAAAATCCAAGAGAGATTCTGGGTCAGTGTCACATGGATCAAAGTGGGAACCATTTCAGGATCAGTGTCTCAGTTAGGATTGTAAATGGAGACTACCTGTAGTCTTCGTAGCCCAAATCAGTGGTGGGTTCCTACCGGTTCGCTCTGGATCTTGCAAATTGGTAGTAGCGGTGGCGGGAGGCTCCGCCCATCCACCTGGACATCATCACAGACACTCTGCGCACGCACCCACATTGTGAACCGGTAGCGAAGGTAAGTGGAACCCACCCCTGGCCCAAATCCATATGCCCTGATCACTGGGGAAGCAGAATAAGTTTCCACTAAGTATAATGGAATATATGCAGGTAGTTCTTGACTTACAACCTCAGTTGAGCTGTAAATTTCTGTTGCTAAGCAAGGCAGTTGATAAGTGATCTGTGCCCCATTTTACAAACTTTTCTGCCAGTGTTATTCAGAAAATCACAGCAGTTAAGTGAATCACAGTTGATCAATGAATTTGGATTCCCCCATTGACTTTGCGTGTGACAAGCTTCCCAGGAAGGTTGAAGAGGACAATCCCAGAACCATGGGATGCTGCAACCATCGTAAATAAAAGCTGGTCCCCAAGTACCCAAATTTTGAACACGTGACTGGGGAGGCTGCAACAGTGATCAGTGTGAGAAACAGTCCTAAAGCACTTTTGTGAGTGCTGTTATAATTTCACTAAAGAAATAGTTGTAAATTGAGGACTACCTGTATACGGAATGTATAGTAGAATATATTTATACCTGATGGAATATATATAGCCACCAATGACATTCTGGCTTGTAGCTTTCTCTATTCCATATGTCCTTATTTCAGTCCAAGGAAAGCAAACCAGGGAATCTGAGGGAGGCCCTTCTGTTCCTCCAATTCCAGTGATGAGATGCTGAATTCCTCCCTTTTCTTCCCCAGATACTCTGGAAAGTGGACTTCAACTACAGGAAGGTAAATATGAGTTATAGGAATTGGAATTCCTTACTATTTTAAGCTCTGATGCCAGTAACTTTAAGAGAAACATAATAGATCAAAAACAAAAATATAGGAGTAATTACTATATAAGACTATGATGATTTATGAACTATTACTTGCCATTTATATGTACAATATTAGCTAATGCAGTGGAGAAAAATTCCTTGTGTGTCTGATCACATTGGCCAAATAAAGCGGTTGTTCTGTTCTGTTCTGTTCGGTTATGTTCGGTTATGTTCTACTCCTCTACTCCTACTCCGCTCCGTTCCGTTCTATCCATACCATATTTTTTGGAGTGTAAGACGAACCTTTCCCCCCCTAAAAGAGGCTGAAAATTTGGGTGCAACTTATACTCCGTATGTAGCTTTTTGGAAGCTTTTTTCAGCCCCACCGAGGTACTAATGAAGCACTAGCAAGCAATCTTCCCAGCTTTGCCTGCTCCCTCAACTCCCTGAGTGAAGCGGTCTCCCTGCTTTGCTCCGACTCTCAGCTGTTCTTTAGAAGCTTTTTTCTGCCCTAACCAGGTACCAGCTGAGTGAAGGTTTGCCTGCTTTTCTCATTGCTGCTTCCTCTCAGCTGTTCCTTAGGGGCTGTTTTTTATCCCCAAGCAGGGGATAAAAAACCAGCAAATTAATGTGCTGAAGCTGACCAGACTAAGGATGATAGCCAGATGAATACCTGGTAGGCAGATTTTTTTCCCCTATTTTCCTCCCCAAAAACTAGCTGTGTCTTATACTCCGGTGCGTCTTATACTCCGAAAAATACGGTAATCTAAAAAACTGAAGTCAATCTTGGTGTAAAATGAAATATTTGGATAAATGGGAAAATATGGACTGGGAGTGAAAGGAATCTTGAATTCCTACCAAGCTAATAACATCCTCTTGATTTTACTGCCTGACTATAAGTTGGTGAGAGACCAGGTCTTTGGGAGCAGAAATTAGGACCTTTGGGTCAAAGCAAATAGCAAAGTTGGAGCATCAGGGATGCCTCCACTATGTGGGCCATCAGACTGATGAAAGCAGAGGTTTCCTGTATAAGATCCTCCCCTTTTGTACATCCCTGTGATACCCTGATGCTCGTAGAGAAAAAGACGGAGCCTCCTCACATCCCATCATGTGTCCTAAGTTACCTCTGGGGGATCCTTCTGACTTTTACCAGTTCAGAATTGAAACATGGCAGCCTCTGGCTCTGCCTGATCTTCTGGAAGAGGTTGAGCACTATGAAGTGTTTGAAGGACTTGGCCATTGTGAGACTTGTGGACTTCAGTTCCCAGAATTCCCCATCCAGGATGGCGAAGCTGGATGGTAATCAGCAGAGTGGCTGCCACATGGGAGACTAGAGACTAGGGGAATTGACCAGTGGAGCCAAGAGACGAAGAGCTGAGGGGAGGAGCCAAAACTGTACAGGTAGTGAACGTATCCTGAAGGTGTGCATCTTAGTGGCAGCTGAAGGGGAGGCAGATGGCCTGGAAGATGGCGAAATTTACCTAAGTGAATGGAATGAGAAGGCCAGAGGAGCGCTGAAGAGGCCGGCAGTTAACAGAGGATGGGACTAAGACAGTGGGAGAGCCCGAGTGCTTGGAGAAAAGGGAGCAGAGGGACCTGGACAATAGCAGCCCCATCAGCCATTGGAATTCTGTTAGTTGAAGTCTACAAGTCTTACAGTTGCCAAAGTTGGAGGACTCTTGACCAGGCAATGCTGAGGTGTTGTTTAAAAAAACAATGAGTCTTCCAGTCCTGGGGGGGGGGAGGTGTTTGGAAGCTGAACTCCATTCACACAAGAGGGTTAAACTCTTGGGGGTGAAGACACAAACCAGGCCTGCAGCTGAAGTTCTTGTTTTTTTCCTTCCTTCCTTCTTCTCTTCCCCCTTACAGAGAATGTAACTCTGGATTCAGGCACAGCCTATCCTGGCCGCCTTGAAATCTCTGAAGATCGGAAAAGTGTCAAAAGAGTTAAGCCAGTTGAAGAAAAATATCTTGCCTCAGACCCCGTGATATTTGTACATTATGCTTCTGTCCTTGGCTGTCAGAAGTTCTCCCCAGGGAGACATTTCTGGGAAATTATTGTAGGAGGTACAGGAGAATGGAGTGTAGGGGTTGCCAAAAAGCCAGTGAACTTAACAAATCTTGATGAGCAGATCAGGCTCTGGGAGTTTGTGAAAAGCGTAGGGAAATACTGGGCCATATCATCAAGATTCTCTGAACTGGTCCTGACTGAGGAGCCCACGAGGATCCGCATCTCTCTCAACTGCGAAGGGGGACAAGTGAGCTTTTTTGATGCCAGCACAGCAACTCTGCTCCATACATTCTCAGACGCTTCCTTGGTTGGAGAGACCCTTCTGCCCTTTTTCTCTTTGGGTGAAGACACCTCCATGACACTCCCCTAAAAGAAGGGACCTCCATAAACAAATCTCCCTATTTACCAAGCAGGGATCTCCGAAAGCCTTTAAAGCAGAGATTCCTTAGCTTTTTGCTACTTCAGCTTCCTTTATTGTTCTATGCCACCCTGATCAGTCAATCAGTCCTTATAAAGGAATAACCTGATCATCATTTCTATTTGTCTGGATAAAAAAAATTGAAGTGTCCTAGGATCTTTATCGGCTTTAGCATCATGTGTTCAGGTGTATCAGTATTAAAGATACCTTACAGCTAAGCCTGTCAATCATGATTTTATATGTCTGTCACAGCTCTTCATCCCATTTATGGATCATGCTTGTTTGTTTCATGTTAGTTAGTGTAGGTGTCCATAACTCCATATATTCTATAATCATCCCCTTCTTATTTTCTTTCCTTCCCCCTTTTATTTTTCTCCAGTTTCCTTTTAATACATAATTGTCATAATCCAACGAACCCTAGCAGAGCTTCAGCAAGTATTACACTCGATATAAGCTTTATAGCCTCACAGGTACAGGAGGAGGAAGATGTGTTGGATATGTTTGCCACCTTGAGTTATTTGTTGAGGAAAGGGAGAGAAAGGAGGAGGAGGAAGGAGAAAGATGGAGAGAAAGGGAGGCAGGCAGGGGAATCACGGGAGGAGCAGAGGCAGTGGCAGGAGAGACCAGCAAGCAGGAGGGGGCGGGGGAGAGAGGAGAGAGAGCAAGAACTGGCTGAATAGCCATCTGACCCCCACCCAACCATGTGAGGGAGCTGAGTGGAGTGGCAGCCACAAGGAATGGACTGTACCAGGGGAAGGCGCCTGGATGGTTGGAAAAGAAGGCAAGGGGAATCTATCATATGACTCGACCCTGCAACCGTCATAAATATGAGTCAATAGCCAAGCGACTAAATTTTGATCAAGTAATCATGAGGATGCTGCAATGGTCATAAGTCTGAAACACTGTCATAAAGCACTTTTTAATGTCTATATACATTAAAAATGAGAAATGTTAAAATGCTTATTATTTGATTTCGCATATGTCAAATTGGGAGCCAGTGATCTAGCCCAACAGACTATCGAAAGGGATGGGGATTACGGCCACGGTGTCCCAAGGCATGTCAACAAGCTCAAGATGGCAGCCAGCTCCGCCTTTTCCCTATATGTAAATAAGGGGTGGGGCTTCCCTCCCTTAGGTCTTTGTTGACTCCCTCTAGGGTTGTTTCTGCCTTGCATCTCCCCACTTCTGGGGAATATTTAAAAGAGATTTAGATGTGAATGTTCTGTAAATTAGGTCCCAGTCCTAAACCTGTTTAGTAGTAGTACTGTAGTTGCAATCATATTCATGGTTCCTTCCTTCCTTCCTTCCTTCCTTCCTTCCTTCCTTCCTTCCTTCCTTCCTTCCTTCGAAAGGTCTTCACCTGGTGCCAAAATGAGGCCACTGTGGGTGCCAATTAAGGGACTCTGGGGAGGGCATTCCATAAACGAGGTGCCACCAACAAAAAGGCAAGATAAAGGAGGGGGCTTGGGACTCTGTATGTCCCCTCAGAGACCCTGTTGGGATTAAAGAAGCCTCCCCAAAAAGCCCTTGAACAAAGGACAAAGGTGTATAAGATGTTCTCCACCCACCAGATCCCCCCACCTCTCCCCATGGGTCCCGCTGTCCTAAGTTGGCCTGAGACTCCTAATGCCTCTTTCTATCCACCTTTTGCCTTAAGAGGCATTTCATTGGTCAAACCTGAAGATCTCCATTCAGCAAATGATCCTATCCCACATTCTACATATTCCATATTCTACATCTACAAGATAGTCTTCTCTGTCTCCCTTCCACAGAGTGATCCAGGCTGCCTCTTTATGTTGACTTTTGCCCAGTTTTAGAGCTTTTCCTGATCCGTTTCCTGATTGGATGGCTGGGAAGGGGGCAGTCCAGGCAGTTCTTTCTCTGCAGGATATTCCAATTAAAAGTGACTGAAAAGAGTTTAATTTCCCCTTTATCTCTGAGACAACCCATCAATTGCAGGATTAGTTTTGGGCTTTTATCCAGGGCTTCTTACTGTCTCTTTCAGTCCAAGTTTACTCCCTCTGGTCCCATAAATATTTCCTTCTTCCTATTTAAAAAAAAAGCATTTTCCCCTTTAACAAGCTGGTTGGATCAATAATAATTGCCCTACGCACAGTTACTCATGCGCTGGTCACCTCACAGATTGACTACTGCAATGCTCTCTACATGGGGCTGCCCTTGAGGACCACCCGGAGGCTTCAGCTGGTGCAGAATGCAGCCGCGCGGGTTGTGATGGGAGAATCCCGATACTCCCATGTTACACCCCTCCTACGCGGTTTGCATTGGCTACCGGTTGCCCTCCGGGTGAGATTCAAGGTGCTGGTGATGACCCATAAAGCCCAACATGGCTTAGGACCAGGATATTTGGCGGACCACTTACGGCCAGCAACGATATCCCATCGCCCGGTTCGCGCCCATAGAGAGGGCCTACTCAGGGTGCTGGCGGCTAGACAGTGGCGGCTGGCGGCCCCCAGGGGTAGAGCCTTCTCGGTCGGTGCGCCCACCCTCTGGAATCAACTTCCCTTGGAGCTCCGATTAGCGCCTGACCTTCGCACCTTCCGCCGTGAATTAAAAACTTGGCTTTTTAATTCTCTTGACCTGGACTGACGATGGGGTTTTAATGGTTTTAAGGGTTAATTTTAAATTTTTTAGATTTAAATTTTTATTTTATATTGTGGCTTGTGTTTTCTTGTTGTGAGCCGCCCTGAGTCCATTGTGAGATAGGGCGACATATAAGCCAAATAAAATAAAATAAAATAAAATAAAATAAAATAAAATAAAATAAAATAAAATAAAATAAAATAAAATAAATAAAATAATAAAATAAAATAAAATAAAATAATAAAATAAAATAAAATAAAATAAAATAAAATAATAAAATAATAAAATAAAATAAAATAAAATAAAATAAATAAAATAATAAAATAAAATAAAATAAAATAATAAAATAAAATAAAATAAAATAAAATAAATAAAATAATAAAATAAAATAAAATAAAATAATAAAATAAAATAAAATAAAATAAAATAAAATAAAATAAAATAAAATAAAATAAAATAAAATAAAATAATTGTTGGCAATCTGTACAATGGATGTTTCTTTCTCCCCGGGATTTTTCAAAATCTTTCCCTTTAGCAATTGGGGGGTGGGGCGGAACCGATGGCCTTTTTATAATTTGCAGACTTCAGCTCCAAAAACTCCTGAGCCAGCTGGCTCACAAATTCTGGAAGTCAATCAATCAATCAATCAGAATAGAGCTGGAAGGGGCCTTGGAGGTCTTCTAGTCTAGCCCCCTGCTCAAACGCTTCTCCTCTTCTCCTCCTGCACATTCTTGTATCCCGGTTGCCGCGGTCTCAGGCCAGCCGCCATGGCCGCCATTCCACCGCCGCCGGCGCAGAGGGCAAGCCTCCAGCCCCAGGAACCTGCCCGTTCCTCTCGGCCGTCCGAGGGGTCCCTCTCTATCCCCCTGTCCCTACAGGACAGGGTAGGTCCAAAGACCTACCGGCGGGGGCTTGGCAGACGGGTAGACTTGTGATCAGTTGATCCCAAATGATGACTGTGAATGCTGGTAGCTTTATGGTAGAAGGCCAGAGAAAGGCAGGATATGCAGTGGTGACAGCATGGGAAGTTGGAGAAGTCAACCCATTACCAGTAAACATTTCTGCCCAACTGGCTGAACTGGTCACTCTAACTAGAGCCTTACAGCTGGCTGTGGGACAAACATTAATAGCAAATATACCTTTGGAGCCTTGCGTGCCCATGGAGCCTTATGGAAGGAAAGAGGATTATTAAATGCAAGAGAATCAACCGTTAAATATAGCCCACAAATTTTAAAAGTATTGGAGGCTGCTTGGCAAGCAAAACAAGTAGGAGTCTTACATGTCAAGGGACATTCTAAGATTCCCCTTTACACAAAAGGAAATTGGGCTGCAGATGGAGCTGCTAAGGAAGCCTCCGTACCACACTTAGAATGAACAGCCTACCTCATTCCTATTTCTCCCTACCCACTTCTCCACTCTCTTGGACTCCCAAGGGTAGGACATGGGCCACATCAGTTGGAGGCAGGGAGAGGAAGGATGGATGGTGGAAGGTAGAGGGCAGACCTATTCTACCAAATACACCTCAGAGGATTCATTTATAACAAATACATGCCAGCACACAATGGGGGGGTCAAAGGGACTGGTAGACTAAGTGACATGCTGTGTAGTAGACAAGGGTCTCTATTCCGCAGCCTCCCAAGCTGTAGCAGTTTGTCTGATCTATGCCAGAAATAATCTAAAAGTAGCCAGGCGCCCACCCCTTAGGAGTCCAACTTAAAGGCAACTACCCAGGGACAATTTGGGAAATAGACTTCACTGAATTACCTAGAAAGCAAGCTTTTGAGTATGTTGTGGGACTAGCATGGACCTTCACAGGATGGCCTGAGGCTTTTGCTTGCAGGACTAATAGAGAGCATGAAGTAGTAAACGTCCTACTGGAAGAAATCATTCCTGGGTTTGGGCTGCCAAATAATATATCCTTTGATTGTGACCCATATTTCATAGCTAAGGTTTGTGTGAACAGTTAAAGATCGCTCGGAAGCTTTACTCAGTCTACCACCTGGCAAGTAGTCCTATGGCAGAAAAAGGTAATGATTTTAAAAAAAAAACAGCTAGCTCACTTATGCCAGGAGGCTCACCTGTCCTCATCGCAAACTTTGCCACTCAGGTTGTTAGGGCTGCACATTGCACCTCAACAGCGAATGGGCTTGAGCCTCTTTTGAGGCCCTTTTTGGGCGACCACATCCCTCCCTAAAGGCAGAGGAGAGGTCCATCCCACTGGTGGGCGAACTGACCTTGTACCAATATGTAAGACAACTCGCTGGGGTTATGAGTTTTCTTTCCTGTTATCTGCAGGAAAATCAATACCCTGGACTAGATCATCCAGTACATCCGTTTCAGCCTACAGACTGGGTGCTTGTAAAGACATGGGGATTAACAACCTCCTTGGATCAGAAGTGGAAGGGACCGTTTCAAGTGCTTCTGACCACCCATGTGGCACTAAAAGTGGAAGGCCTGGCATCTTGGATAGATCACTTCCAGAGTGATGAAATACCCACCATCTGATTCTTGGACTGCGCAGCCTGTGACTTCCTCAGTAGAAGAACTGGGAGTTCAGTTATTGTTCTGGAAAGAAAAGCTTAACTACTGTCAGGATGAGACCATATGATTTGTTATGTAACTGTGTTCCTATCACCCACCTATATTATGCCCACTTTACCTGAAAGGAAGATTAGAAACCAGAGGGACCTTGAACAATCCAGAAAGTACCTGAAAAACTATCAACCCCTTTCTTTGTTCGGTGGGCTCTGGACCCTCAATAATGCCAGTTACAGGAGCCTTGGTGGCGCAGTGGAGTAAAGTGCTGTTAAATAGCACTTAGCTGCCAGCTGCCTGCAATTACTGCGAGTTTAAATCTCACCAGGCTCAAGGTTGACTCAGCCTTCCATCCTTCCGAGGTAAGTAAAATAAAGACCCAGATAGTGGGGGCAATAAGGTGACTTTGTATAAAAAAGAACACTGCTTAGAAGGGGCCAAAAGCCCTACTAAGCAGGTATATACAAAAGTATGAAAGCTACTGCTTAAGGCATTGTAAGCCGCCCTGAGTCTCCGGAGAAGGGCGGCATATAAATCGACCTAATAAATGAATGAATGAATGAATGAATGAATGAATGAATGAATGTATAGGCAGTGGAGGAAATCCTAGCTAATGAGACTGGGGAGTTTCTTTATTGCTGCAGCAGAAGATCAAGAAGCCATTCGGAGATATATCTAGATATATGGCATCCAAAGGAAGTGTCTGTGCCCTACTTGGACAACAATGCTGTGTGCAGATTCTGGACAAATCAGAGGAATTCCACAGCTGAACTACACACATCACAAAGATAGCTGCAACTCCTCCCCCCAACCCCCATGGACGAATGGAAAGGCTGGTGGCATTGACTGACAGGATGGTTGCCTGATTCCAAATGGTTAAGAACCGGATATTGATGTTGGGTGAATCTTGGAAAATTAAATCGTTTTCAGATTCAAAGGCAGGGGCGGGTGTGTGTGTGTGTGAATGATGGGCTGTCTGCTAAAATGAAGCCAGGTCATGGCACACACTTGGAAGTAAGTCAGGAAGCCTGTAATTGTGGAGTCTGTCTGGCAAAAACAAAGGCTGCTGATTCACAGGAAATATGCATGTGTAAAGCTTGTAACAATTCTGGGTAGTTAGAAAGTTTATACAAGTAACAGTTAGGCAACTTGCAGACTTCAGCTAAAAGTTAGGAATAGAGATGGCCTGCAGCAAATCAAAGGGGTATTAGATAACTCCTGGGGCATTCATTAGCCAAGGCTTAGGAATAGGGACAGCTAGAGATCAATAAAACAAATTGTAAAATTATTAGTAAAATGTTTATTAGGTGATATTTCTTACTATCCTGCCTTGTCCCGCCTTCTTCTTTAGTGAAAATGTATAAAGCTTTCTTCATCCTTTGTTCTGGGCTCTCTTGGCATTTTGCCCAGGAGCCCTTTTCCTTGGGTTACCCCAATAAAAAGCAATCAAAACCTGCATCTCGTGTCTGGCATCCTTCATTGGCCTCAGCACCAGGCTCAGACCCCAATTGGGGACAACAATTAGTTAGGAACAGAATTGTTACCTAAGAGTGTCCATTAGTGTAAGAAAAAGGATGTTACAGCAAGATATACAGAAATGTTTTCAGTGATTTTACTAGTTAGAATACAGACTTTAAAAAATTAGATAGGATTTTGCTATACAGTACTTCCCTTTAACACACTAGATGATAAAATTTTAAACTTCCTAGGTTGAAGGTTTTCCTGCAACATAAATATGGGATATCAAAAAGAGATTTAGATGTGAATGTTATGGAAATTAGGTCTCTATAGTTTCCAGGCCCTAAATCTGTTTAATACCATCATAGTAGCCTCAGTCATATTAGTGATTCCTTCCTTCCTTCCTTCCTTCCTTCCTTCTACCCTCCCTCCCAACACAGAAAGGTCTTCATCTGGTGCCAAAATGTGGCCACTGTGGGTGCCAACTGAGGGTCTCTGGGGAGGACATTCCATAAATGAGGTGCCACCTCTGAAATGGGAAGATAAAGGAAGGGGCTTGGGAGTGTCCATGTCCCCTTGGGGAGCCCATTGTGACTAAGGAAGCCTCCCCCAAAAGCCCTTGAACAAAGGGGTTATAAGATGTTCTCCACCCACCACATCTCCCCCCTCTTAGGTTGGCCTGAGACTCCTAATGGCTCTTTCTATCCATCTTTTGCCTTAAGGGAGAGCTCATTGGTCAGACTTGAAGATTTCCATCCAGCAAATGATCCCATTCTACATTCTATATATTGCATATTCCACAAGGTAGTCTTTGCCCAATTTTGGAACTTTTCTGATCCACTTCCTGGCTGGGAAAGGGACAGTCCAGGCAGGTCTTCCTTTGCCAGATATTCATATTAGAAGTTAGGGAATGGATTATAATTTCTACATTCTCCTTTATCTGTGAGACATCCTATCGATTGCAGCATTGGCTTTGGGGTTTTATCAAGGGTTTCTCCCAGTTTCCTCCATGCCAACTTTACTCCATTCTGTTTCTGTCCCATAAATATTTCATTCTTCCCATTTTTTAAAAAAGCGTTTTCCCCTTTAACAAGTGGGTGGCTGAATAATAATTGATGGTGAATCAGCCCCATGGAGGTTTCTTTCTCCCCAGGATTTTTCAATATCTTTCCCTTTAGTAGGATACTTGGATCAGTAATTGACTGGGGGGGTCTGTCCCAAAAATATTTGCTTCTCCCCAGATTTTAAAAAGCAGCACTTTTTCGTGCGGCTGTTGATAAAAATAGGATCGCCAACATGATCGCCAACGTCCGATGAGGGATATGAAGGAGAAGGAAGAGGAGGAGGAGGGGGAGGAGGAAGGAAGGAAGATGGAAGAAGGAAGAAAAAGAAGGATTATTATTTTGAAAACTCCCCCCCCCTTTGACGAGCTGATTGGGCCAATAATAATTGATCGGGGGTCCATCCTGCGAATGTTTGCTTTTCCCCAGTTTGTTGTTTATAAAACACTTTTTTTTCCCTCAGCCAGCGAGACTGACCACAAGAATAACAACAATTCATTTCGGTTTCCCGTCTGGGCAGAGCCCAAAGGCGGTCACCTGATTTGGAGGAAAAGAAACGAAACTTAACTTTCTCTTTCTTTGTCCTGGTGGAGGAGGAGGTGATGGCGGCCGAAGCGTCCTTCCCTGTTTTGCTGGAAGAAGCCACCTGCTCCATTTGCCTGGACTATTTCCAGGACCCCGTGCTCATCCCGGAGTGCGGCCACAACTTCTGCCGGGGCTGCCTGACCCGCAGTTGGGGAACGTCGGAATCGGAGGCTTCCTGCCCCCAATGCAGACAGACCTTCGCGCCCCGCAGCCTCCTCTCCAACTGGCAGCTGGCGCGGGTGCTGGAAGGGGCCAGCCTATGCAGCAGCCGTCCGGGTGAGGAAGGAGGGAGCCTCTGCCAGAAGCACCGGGAGCCCCTCAAGCTCTTCTGTAAGGACCACGAGACCCTCATCTGCTTGGTCTGCTACCTATCCAAAGAGCACAGGGGCCACTCGGTGATCCCTGCGGAGGAGGCTTTCCAGGAATACCAGGTAGGAATCAGCCAGGAGGAATCGCTGCGGAGGGGCATCCAGATCCTTGGTCTTCCTGGCAATCCTTGGACCAATTTACTTGCTTCCTCTGTTGTCGGCAAACTGGGTTTAATCTGGCTCAGATGCCATTGAGAACCAGACTGGAGAGGCGGCTCAAGGGACTTTTAATGAGGTACTTCAGCAAAAGGGTATCAGCAGCTAAAGGAGCCAAGACCCCTGAACGATGTAAACATTCAAAATATAGGGTTAAGATTAAGGTTCCTTGACAGGAGTTTCTTTTGATTTCTTGTCCTGGCCTACTTTACTCACATTCTTCATACATTGCGTATTTGTGCTAATTAGCTTTCTTATCAAAAGAGCTGTGTGTTTTATTATTATAATAAGAAGTTTCCAAAGTTGATGTCTATGTGTCCCCCCATTGGTTCCTGGTGTTATTACACTCTTCTGCAACTTTCTGCCTCGTCCATTCCTTTAACAAACTTCCCTAATTCCAACCTGAGACCTTCACCTCCTGCTTTATCCTTTGTGGCTGCAATTTTTTTGAAGACAGATTTACCATAGTCTTTGAATTACAACCATTCATTTAGTGACTTTCTCACAAGCAAAGTCAATTGGGAAGCCAGAATCACTTCACAACTGTGTTACTAAAAGTGAACAACTGCAGTGATTCACTTAACAACTGCAGCAAGACCTTGGAAATTTAAAAACAGAACAAGATTAAAAAAAACAAGGAATAAAAATTGACTGGTGGCCATATTTGCAAATTAGGACAAAATATAAAAAAGACAGGGAACAATATGGTATACACAGAGAACAATTGGAATTGGATAAGATATTTTTAGGACCAAGAGAAAAAATGATCACAAAAAAGCTGTTACTAGTGCTTAGGTTTTGATGTGTTTGTTTTTGTTTGTTTGTTTTTGCTGTGTGTTATAGTTTTTTATTTTTTATTCTTTTCTATTTTTTGTACTGTATATTTTAATCTTTGAAAATTTAATAAATATTATTTTTTTTAAAAAACAACTGCAGCAAGAACATCACTTAACTGTCTTGCTTAGCAAGGGAAATTGCCTGTAGGGTAAAATAGGCTCCCTTTCCACGTTGGCTCTAGAACGAAATTGTCATTCCTCCAAAGTCTTGAGTGCAGACCCCGAAAAACACTCCTGCTGGATCAGGCCAAATGTTCATTTCTCAGTGATGCTTCTGGATGACTGCAACCAGGAGACTCAGGCAGCTCACTTTAATGCCATTACAGGTAGTCCTTGACTTAAAACAATTCGTTTAGTGACTGTTCAAAGTTATGACGACAATGAAAAAAGTGACATAATGTTTTTCACCCTTATGATCATTGCAGCATTCTGTGGTCACATGATCAAAATTTGGACGCTTGCCAACTGCCATGTATTTATGACGATTGCATATATCTTCTAACTGGGTCTTCCCTCTGATGTAATCCTTTACGGAAAAGAAACTCAAAACTTGTATTTTTCAGATCAAGGTGGAGGATTGCCTGAAGGCTCAGAAGGAGGAGAAAGAAAAAATAGCTACATACAAAGGAGACACAGAGCAAACAGTGCAGGAGATGCTTGTAAGTATTGATCCAACAGTGAGGAGCTTCTGAGCTAATAGGATGGAAAACACCATCTGCCATCTTTGATAATAGGCAGCCTGTGTTTTAGTACAAATTCTGACTTAAATGAAATTCAAGTTTGTTTATTTATTTATTTATTTATTTATTTATTTATTTATTTATTTATTTATTTATTATTGTGATTTATATGCCGCCATTCTCCCGAAGGACTCAGGGCGGCTTACATACAGCAATCAACAATACAAATCACAGTGTTAATTCAAATTAAAATTAAAACCCCCATTAAAAACAATTTAAAATTATAGCATTGTACAACCCCACGATCAGATTATTGTTGGAACAGCCACGCCTTCAGTTCGCGGTGAAAGGAGAGGAGGTCGGGGGCTATCCTGAGCTCGGTGGGCAGACCATTCCAGAGGGTCGGCGCTCCAACAGAGAAAGCTCTCCCCCTGGGGGCCCCTAGCCGACATTGTTTGGCCGACAGCACCCTGAGGAGGCCTGCTCTGTGGGAGCGCACAGGATGGTGGGAGGAAGGCAGAAGATGGTCTCGTAAGTACCCCGGGCCTAAGCCATGTAGGGCTTTATAGGTAAGCACCAGCACCTTGAAACGGACCCGGAGAACAACCAGCAGCCAGTGCAGCTCGCGCAGGAGAGGTGTAACACGGGAGTAACGAGGAACCCCCGTAACTGCCCGCGCGGCCGCATTCTGGACTAGCTGGAGCCTCTGGATGCATCCCAAGGGAAGCCCCATGTAGAGGGCATTACAGTAGTCCAACCGAGAAGTAACAAGGGCATGAGTGACCGTGGCGAGGGCATCTCGGTCTAGGAAAGGGCGCAACTGGCTCACAAGATGCACTTGTGTGAAAGCCCCCCTGGTTACGGCCGTCAGATGATCATCCAGGGACAGCCGAGAATCCAGGAGGACACCCAGATTGTGAACCCTGTTGGAGGGGGTAAGCGTCTCCCCTCCAATCACTAAAGATGGTACTTATAGATCCTGAGATGCCGACATCCTCAGCCACTCAGTCTTGGAAGGGTTGAGTCTGAGCCTGTTCCTTCCCATCCAAGCCTGCACTGCCTCCAGGCAACAAGACATCACGGAAAGGGCATCCCCAGGGTGTCCTGGGGTGGAGATATAAAGCTGGGTATCATCCGCATATTGGTGATACCTCACCCCAAAACCACGAATGATCTCACCCAGCGGCTTCATATAGATGTTAAAAAGCAGGGGGGAGAGAACTGATCCCTGAGGCACCCCACAAGTGAGGGGCCTCTGGGAGGATCTCTGACCCCCCCGCCGATACAAACTGCGAGCGGCCCGAGAGGTAGGAGGAGAACCACTGCAACACAGTGCCTCCTATCCCCAACCCCCCGAGTCGCTGCAGTAGGATACCATGGTCGATGGTATCAAAAGCCGCTGAGAGGTCAAGAAGGACCAGGATAGAGGAACAACCCCCATCACGGGCCCGCCAGAGATCATTCACTAGGGTGACCAATGCCGTTTCCGTGCTGTGACTGTGCCTGAAACCAGATTGGTAAGGGTCCAGGTAGTCTGTTTCCTCCAGGAAATGAGGGAATTGCTGTGCCACCATGGTCTCAACAACCTTCACTAAAAAGTGGAGGTTGCAAACTGGACAATAGTTGTTAAGGGAGTCCGGGTCCAGGTTGGGCTTCTTAAGGAGGGGTTGAACCACCGCCTCTTTGAGTGCAGCGGGGACGAATCCCTCCCTCAGCGAGGCGTTAACAAGAGCCTTGATCCAGTCTCCGGTCACCTCTCTGGCTGCAGAAACAAGCCAGGAGGGACACGGGTCCAATGCACACGTGGAGGCCCCCAGCCGACCCATAATCCTGTCCACTTCATCCAACGAAACAGGCTCAAACTCAACCCAGGACTAGGCCCAGTCTCCTCAGTGGACTCTGCTCAGTCAGAGTCCAACCCGGTCCGGATCTGAGCGATTTTATCTTCCAGAAACTGTGCAAAATCCTCAGCTCGGCCCTGCAAGGGGTCCTCCCTCGCTCCAAGGTTAAGGAGGGAGTGGGTCACCCTAAACAGGGCGGCTGGGAGGTTTTCTGCAGATGCAATGAGAGCGGTGAAATATTGTTGTTTTGCCGCTTCCATCGCCACAAAATAAGACCTAGTATAGGTTCTTAACTGTGTTCGGTCGGATTCAGATCAGGAGGACCTCCAACCAACCTCAAGGTGTCTTTTCCAACGCTTCATTTCCCTGAGCTCCGCGGTGAACCATGGAGCCGCCCGGGATCTGCATCGAATCAGAGGCCGCATAGGCGCGATTTGATCCCAGGCCGCCACTAGGGCCTCGGAGGAATCGTGGGTTAAGGAGGCGGGAAATGATCCAAGCTCCATCAGGAACCTTTCGGGTTCCATCAGGCGCCTGGGGCGGAACCATCTCACTGGTTAAAGTTAAAGACGGTGTTAGGGCACAGAACGTGTTCTTAACCTGGGGACTAAGATGTCACCATTGGCTGAATGAGTCACAGTTGGGTTAAGTGCCCCTATCCCATGAGCTTTGTTTAATACAATGGGTTTGTTTTGTTTAATAAATTAATGCAAACCATATTTCATCCTATTGAAAAAATTGTGAACACAAACATTTTTCTGTCTCCTTTTTTGGAATCCCGGATTGCTAAGAAAATTTTCATGAGAGGTCATTAAACTAGAGCCTTTAAAAAAAAACAAAAACCCTTTCCCCCTACGCTTTTTATTATCAAATGGGTTTTTTGTTTGCTTCGGATATTCTCCCACCTCACTTCTGGATTCTTCAAGGAATCTGTTTAATTATTGTAACAATTAAAATAAAAGTAAAAATAATTAAGTAAAACAATTAAAAATAAAATTATGACTTTTGTTTTTTCTCTTTCTTATTCTAGGAGCTCATCAAAGAAGTGAAGAAAAATGTAGTGGCTGAATTCAGAGAGCTACAACTCTGGTTAGAAGGACAGGAGAAGCTTCTGTTGACTCAAATGGAAGAAACGGAGAAGGATATTATGGCAAGAAAGGAGAAGGGTTTGGCCAAGCACATGGAAGAACTGGGCTCTCTTGACCATCTCATCCAGGAGATAGAAGAGAAGCTTCAGCAGCCAGCCAGCAAACTCTTACAGGTCAGTCAGGAAGTTGAGATCATAGAATCCCAGGGCTGGAAGGGACCTTGGAGGTCTTCTAGTCCAATCTTCTACCCAAGGCAGGAGACCTTATAACCATCCCCTCAAAAATAGTTGTCCAAACTATTATTGGAATCCTTCAGTGATGGAGCACCAAAACTCAGGGAGGCATGCTGTTCCACTGATAAATATTTCTCACTGTCAGGAAATTCTTCCTTATTTTAGCTTGACCAAGTTCAAAATCTTTTTTTCAACTCCTCATTTAGTAAACTTTTTGACTCTTTCTATGGAAAGGAAACTGGAAGGTATGAAGACTACAGGTAGTCCTTGACATATGAGCACACTTGGACTTGAAATTTCTGTTGCTGAGGGAAACAATTGTTAAGTGAATTTTGCCCCATTTTACGACCTTTCTTGCCGCTGTTGTTAAGTGAACCTCTGCAGTGGTTAAGTTAGTAACACGGTTGTTAAATGAATCAGGCTTCACACTGACTTTGCTTGTCAGAAGGTCACTAATGGTGATCACATGACCCCAGGAAGCTGCAACCGTCATAAATATGAATCTGTTTCCAAGTGGCTGAATTTGATCATGTGACCATGGGGATTAAAAAAAAAAAGTTTATTTATAACACAGTAAAACAACACAAGACATACAACACTTATATACAAGACTCTTTTTACAGCTTTTTCATAGTGGTCCTTCCTTATTATTTACTATTTCCACAAATTTTACTTCATTTTATTCCAAATTACGATCTGTCCCCATCATTTCATTTACAATATATTTCTCTTTTTCATTTCAATCACTAAATTGTATTTTACCAATTTTTCCCATTATTTTTGGACATTTCTTTATCTCCCCCTTATTTTTCTTCTTCATTTTTCCTTCCCTCCAACCACTCATACCCTCTATACCAAATTTTATAATATTCTGTATCCTCTTTTTCTGCAAGAGCCTTAAGTGTGAAAAATGATCATAAATAATTTCTTTCAGTGCCGTGGTAACTTCGAATGGTCACTAAATGAACTGTTTGGTCAAGGACTACCTGTAATGGCTAATATTAGGGATACATAAGGTAATTCAGAAAAAGCAGGAATTCAAAGTTCTGGTCAATTGTCTATAGATTCTTCACGATTTTAAGAATGCCTGCTTGGGGTTCCTATCCCCTATTAGGGGATGTGGTGGTGGGTGTTCTTTGTAGGGTCTCCCCCTCCCCTTAAATCTCCAGGCCAAGGAGAAACCCAACACTGATCACCTTCTCCAAAGTATTATCACCACCTGGATTTTCCAAAGTGCCTTCATTCTGGAAGCATAAATGCAGGGGATTTTTTTATCCTATTGATGCACTATTTTGATTTTCAAATAGTCTTTTCTTTTTGCTATCATGTTTTATATATAAATATATATCTTCTGTAATTGTGTTGGATTCAATCTGGGTCTAATTTTTCTTAGACAAGAAAGTAAAAACAATACCTCTCTAAAACGGGGGGGGGGGGGGAAGAGCAATGGATTTTTTTAAAAAAATTGAAGTATTTTGTATGTCTGTTAGTGTCTGGTTGTCCAGACGTTTCACTCATGTATTTTGTGACTGTAAGAATTTAATTTTCTGCCTAGGAAATGGCTCCTTTCAGTGCTTCCTCTCTTTATTTTTTAGGACATTGGAAGCATCTTGAAGAAGTAAGTAAATCCACCTTTTCTTTACAGACTCAGAGATCAGAAGCTCTGCCAGCAGTTTTCCTATTTTGGAAAGGTTTTTTCTTTATTTCACAGTATTTTATTGTAAAGACAACGTACTGTATTTCAGGGCTTTTTAGACCTTTCCTCAGACAACCTCAACACAATATAATTAGCAATATTTAATTCTCCCCAGCCCCTCCCCCCCACAGCCCTCCTCCTTCCTGGGCAGCACATCACAGGTGGCAGTAGCCAGCCAGGCATGCCGCCCCCCAGCCCCTCCCCCCCATCCGCGGCAGCCCACCTGCAACTTACCAAAAGCTAGGAAGGCAACAGCAATCAAGTGGGCGAGGAGCGGAGCAGCTGGGCCTGGGTCGAGTGGTTTGGGCAAGCAGCGACCGATAGCAAGCAAAGAGAGCAATAAGAGAGCATCCAAGAGTTCAGCCTCACACACTTGGTAAGAGGAGCTGCCCAGTGGCATGCGTGCCCCGGGAAACAAACTTTCAGTTTCTGATGCACACATGTGCACTGGCCAGCTAGTCTGATGATCTGAGCTTTGGGTTGTGAACCCGGAAGAGGAATGGCCGATGCCGTGTGTGCCAGGTGACATGGCTCCACATGCCACCTGTGGCACGCGTGCCATAGGTTTGCCATCACGGACTTACATATCACGTCTGATTTAAAAAGAGTTACAGTTGCAGGGGGGAGCCCAACTCCAGCACTCTCTGCCACCCCCTTTGCCTCTTAGCGCATTCTGGACCAGTTGGAGCCTCCGGGTGCTCCTCAAAGGGAGCCCCATGTAGAGAGCGTTGCAGTAGTCCAGGCGCGAGGTGACGAGGGCATGAGTGAGTGTGCACAGGGAATCCCGATCAATAAAGGGCCGCAACTGGCAAATCAGGCGAACCTGACAAAAGGTCCCCCTGGCTACAGCCATCACATGTTCCTCCAAGGACAGCTGCGAATCGAGGAGGACTCCCAGATTGCGCGCCCTCTCTGTGGGGGCCAAAGACTCGTCCCCGATAGTCAGTGATGGAGTCAACTGAGTATATCGGGATGCCGGGAGCCACAGCCACTCAGTCTTGGAAGGGTTGAGCTTGAGCCTGTTCCTCCCCATCCAGATCCGCATGGGACATCACTTCAAGGGCATTGTTGGGGTGGCCTGGGGTGGAGATGTACAGCTGGGTATCATCAGCGTACTGATGGTACTTCACCCCAAAGCCACGGATGATCTCACCCAGCGGCTTCACATAAATGTTGAAGAGAAGGGGCGAGAGGACCGACCCCTGAGGCACTCCACAAATGAGAGGCTGATGAAGCTATCTATCTGGACCCATACCAGTACCTTTGAGACCGTCTTCTGCCACCAGTAGCCTCCCACCGGCCAGTCCGCTCCCACAGAGAGGGTCTCCTCAGGGTGCCATCGGCCAAATTATTTCGGCTGGCGACACCCAGAGGGAGGGCCTCCTCTGTGGGAGCCCCTGCCATTTGGAATGAACTCCCCCCAGAAATACGTAAAAATTCTGATCTCACCGTTTTGCTGCTGTTTTTCTGTCTCCTGCTGTCTTTGCTGAACGCCATCCCCCTCAGAGCTGGGATAACCCGGAGAGCTGACGAAACTCTCAAAATGCTCCACAGACACTCCTTTACCCAGGCGGGGGGCCGTAGATGATCAAACTGGCCCCCTGAAGCCTCTTTGAACCAGGACATCACCCCGAAGATCGGAGCTCTAGCACTGGGGTGCCATCTTGGACATGCGCAGAAGGGAATGACTTAATAGCTGTCCATCAACACCCCACTTAACAACTAAAAGCCATACACAACCAGGCACCACATAAATACAAGGCATGGAACAGCCCAATGCACACATTCTGGAGAGAGTGTTCCAATATTTGAGGGTCTGTCACAGAGAGAAGGGGGTCAATCTGTATTGCAAAGCACCTGAAGGCCAGGCAAGGAATAATGGATGGAAACTGATCAAGGAGAGATTCAAATTAGAAATGAGGAGAAATTTTCTGACTGAGGAGAATGAACCAATGAAACAGCTTCTCTCCAGAAGTAGTGGGAGCTTCATCACTGGAAGTTTTCAAGAAGAGGCCGGACTGCCACCTGTCAGAAACAATGTGGGGTCTCCTGTTTGGGTGGTTGGGGGGGATGCTGGACTAGATGACCTACAAGGTCCCTTCCAACTCTGTTGTTCTGTTATTTTGCCTTGCCAGGTACCAGGCTAAGGAAACATATGAGAATCCGGTGGATTTACTTCTAGAGCCAAAGGGGACAATTCGGGATTACAGTAATATGACTGAGCTTCTGAAAAGGGCAATGAAAAAACTGAGAGGTAAAAAAACAGCAACCAAGGTTTTACACTGGATGACATTTTGAGCATCCAAGAGAGATTCTGGGTCAATGTCACATGGATCAAAGAGGGATCGATTTCAGGATCAGTGTCTCAGTTAGGATTGTAAATGGAGACTACCTGTAGTCTTCGTAGCCCAAATCAGTGGCGGGTTCCTACCGGTTCGCTCTGGATCTTGCAAACTGGTAGTAGCGGTGGCGGGAGGCTCCGCCCATCCACCTGGACATCATCACAGACACTCTGCGCACGCACGCACATTGTGAACCGGTAGCGAAGGTAAGTGGAACCCACCCCTGGCCCAAATCCATATGCCCTGATCACTGGGGAAGCAGAATAAGTTTCCACTAAGTATAATGGAATACATACAGGTAGTTCTTGACTTACGACCTCTGTTGAGCTGAAAATTTCTGTTGCTAAGGAAGGCAGTTGTTAAGTGAGAAGTGCCCCATTTTACGAACTTTTTTGCCACAGTTATTCAGAAAATGACGGCAGTTAAGTGAATCGTGGTTGATAAATGAATCTGGATTCATGTATTGACTTTGCGTGTCAGAAGCTCCCCAGGAAGGTTGAAGAGGACAATCCCAGAATCATGGGATGCTGCAACCATCGTAAATACAAACTGGTTCCCAAGTGCCCAAATTTTGATCACGGGACTGGGGAGGCTGCAACCATCATAAGTGTAAGAACCGATCATAAAGCTCCTTTGTCAGTGCTGCTATAACGTCACTAAAAAAATAGTTGTAACTTGAGGACTACCTGTATATGGAATTTATTTATTTATTTTTATTATTTATTAGTCCAATTTATATGCCGCCCTTCTCCGTAGACTCAGGGTGGCTTACAATGCATTATAGCAACAGCCTGCATTCTTTTTTGTCTATACCTGCTTATTAGGGCTTTCGCCCCCCTCCCCCCCGCGGTGTTGTTCTATACAAAGTTGGCTTATTGGCCCCACAATCCGGGTCCTCAATTTACCTACCTCGAAAGGATGGAAGGCTGAGTCAACCTTGAGCCTGGTGAGATTCGAACTTGCGCTAATTGCAGGCAGCTGGCAGCTAAGTGCTAGCACTTAATAGCACTTTAGTCCATTGCACCACCAAGGTGCATATATAGTAGAATATATTTATACCTGATGGAATATATATAGCCACCAATGACATTCTGGCTTGTAGCTTTCCCTATTCCTTATTTCCTGATCTGAGGCCAAGGAAAGCAAACCAGGGAATCTGAGGGAGGCCCTTCTGTTGCCCCAATTCCAGGGATGAGATGCTGAATTCCTCCCTTTTCTTCCCCAGATACTCTGGAAAGTGGACTTCAGGTACAGGAAGGTAAATATGAGTTACAGGAATTGGAATTGCTTGCTATTTTAAGCTCTGATGCCAGTAACGTGAAGAGAAACATAATAGATCAAAAAGAAAAATATAGGATTAATTACTATATAAGACTATGATGATCCAGTAAACTTTAATGATTATATGATTTATGAACTATTACTTGCCATTTATATGTACAATATTAGCTAATGCAATGGAGAAAAATTCCTTGTGTGTCTGATCACATTTGGCCAAATCAAGCGGTTGTTCTGTTCTGTTCTGTTCTACTCCTCTACTCCTGCTCCGCTCTGTTCCGTTCTATACATACCATATTTTTTGGAGTGTAAGACGAACCTTTTCCCCCCTAAAAGAGGCTGAAAATTTGGGTGCAACTTATACTCCGTATGTAGCTTTTTGGAAGCATTTTTCAGCCCCACCGAGGCACTAACGAAGCACTAGCAAGCAATCTTCCCAGCTTTGCCTGCTCCCTCAACTCCCTGAGTGAAGCAGTCTCCCTGCTTTGCTCCGACTCTCAGCTGTTCTTTAGAAGCTTTTTTCAGCCCTAACCAGGTACCAGCCGAGTGAAGCTTTGCCTGCTTTTCTCATTGCTGCTTCCTCTCAGCTGTGCCTTAGAAGCTGTTTTTTATCCCCAAGCAGGGGATAAAAAACCAGCAAACTAATGTGCTGAAGCTGACCAGACTAAGGACGATAGCCAGATGAATACCTGGTAGGCAGATTTTTTTCCCCTATTTTCCTCCCCAAAAACTAAGCTGTGTCTTACACTCTGGTGCATCTTATACTCTGAAAAATACGGTAATCTAAAAAACTGAAGCCAATCTTGGTGTAGAATGAAATACCTGGACAAATGGGAAAATATGGAATGGGAGTGAAAGGAATCTTGAATTCCTACCAAGCTAATAACATCCTCTTGATTTTACTGCCTGACTATAAGTTGGTGAGAGACCAGGTCTTTGGGAGCAGAAATTAGGTCCTTTGGGTCAAAGCAAATAGCAAAGTTGGAGCATCAGGGTTGCCTCCACTCTGTGGGCCATCAGACTGGTGAAAGCAGAGGTTTCCTGTATAAGATCCTCCCCTTTTGTACATCCCTGTGATACCCTGATGCTCATAGAGAAAAAGACGGAGCCTCCTCCCATCCCATCATGTTTCCTAAGTTACCTCTTCTGACTTTTACCAGTTCAGAATTGAAACATGGCAGCCTCTTGCTCTGCCTGATCTTCTGGAAGAGGTGGAGCGCTATGAAGTGTTTGAAGGACTTGGCCATTGTGAGACTTGTGGACTTCAGTTCCCAGAATTCCCCATCCAGGATGGCGAAGCTGGACGGTAGTCAGCAGAGTGGCGGCCACATGGGAGACTAGAGACTAGGGGAATTGACCAGTGGAGCCAAGAGACGAAGAGCTGAGGGGAGGAGCCAAAAGCTGTACAGGTAGTCAACGTATCCTGAAGGTGTGCAGCTTAGTGGCAGCTGAAAGGGAGGCAGATGGACTGGAAGATGGTGAAGGCAACCTAAGTGAATGGAAGGAGAAGGCCAGAGGAGCGCTGAACAGGCCGGCAGTTAACAGAGGATGGGACTAAGAGTGTGGGAGAGCCTGAGTGCTTGGAGAAAAGGGAGCAGAGGGACCTGGACAATAGCAGCCCCATCAGCCATTGGAATTCTGTTAGTTGAAGTCTACAAGTCTTACAGTTGCCAAAGTTGGAGGACTCTTGACCAGGCAATGCTTAGGTGTTGTTTAAAAGAACAATGAGTCTTCCAGTCCTGGAGGGGGTGTTTGGAAGCTGAACTCCATTCACACAAGAGGGTTAAACTCTTGGGGCTGAGGACACAAACCAGGCCTGCAGCTGAAGCTCTTGGTTTTTTTTCCTTCCTTCTTCTCTTCCCCCTTACAGAGAATGTAACTCTGGATGCAGACACAGCCCATCCTGACTTCCTTGAAGTCTCTGAAGATCGGAAAAGTGTCAAAGTAGTTAAGCCAGTTAAAGGAAAAAATCCTGTCCCAGACCCCATGAGATTTGTATATACGCCTTGTGTCCTTGGCTGTCAGAAGTTCTCAACAGGGAGACATTTCTGGGAAGTTATTGTAGGAGGTAAAGGAATATGGAGTGTAGGGGTTGCCAAAAAGCCAGTGAACTTAACAAATCTTGATGAGACCATATGGTGGGAGTTTGGGAAATGGCGAGGGGGATACATAGCCATATCTCCATTAAAACGCTCTGAACTGGTCCTGGCTGAGGAGCCCACGAGGATCCGCGTCTCTCTCAACTGTGAAGGGGGACAAGTGAGCTTTTTTGATGCCAGCACAGCAGCTCTGCTCCATACATTCTCAGACGCTTCCTTGGTTGGAGAGACCCTTCTGCCCTGTTTCTCTTTGTGGGAGGGAGTCTGCATGACACTCCCCTAAAAGAAGGGACATCCATAAACAAAACTCCCTATTTGCCAAGCAGGGATCTCCGAAAGCCTTTAGAGCAGAGATTCCTTAGCTTTTTGCTACTTCAGCTTCCTTTATTGTTCGATGCCACCCTGGTCAGTCAATCAGTCCTTATAAAGGAATAACCTGATCATCGTTTCTATTTGTCTGGACAAAAAAAAAATGAAGTGTCCTAGGAGCTTTATCGGCTTTAGCATCATGTGTTCGGGTGTATCAGTATTAAAGATACCTTACAGCTAAGCCTGTCAATCATGATTTAATATGTCTGTCACAGCTCTTCATCCCATTTATGGATCATGCTTGTTTGTTTCATGTTAGTTGCAATCAATGATTGTGTAGGTGTCCATAACTCAGTATATTCTATAATCATCCCCTTCTTTTTTTCTTTCCTTCCCCCTTTTTTCCTCCAGTTTCCTTTTAAGACATAATTGTCATAATCCAAGGAACCCTAGCAGGGCTTCAGCAAGTATTACACTCGATATAAGCTTTATAGCCTCACAGGTATAGGAGGAGGAAGATGTGTTGGATATGTTTGCCACCTTGAGTTATTTGTAAAAATAATAAAGGCGAGATAAAAATAAATAAGGGGAGTGAAACTTAACTGATATGGTGACTTTGAATGCTGACAGCAGATCTCTGGAACTCCTCAAAGCATCTAAAGAACTGAAGATTGAGAAGCTGCTGTTGGCAAAGGAGCAAATGAGGAATCCTAATGAACATACCTAATACAGGTAGTCCTTGACTTACAACTGAGCCCCAAATTTCTGCTCCCAAGTGAGACAGCTGTTAAGTGAGCTTTGCCCCATTTTAACTATCACGGGGGAAGAAGGGAATGAAAAGGAGGAGGTTTTGGCAGGAAAAAGGAGGGGAGCAGTGGATAGAGAGAGAGGGCGAGAGGGATAGGTGGGTCTCTTTGGGGGCAAACCTGAGGGAGAAGGGAGAGAAGGGAAGTGGGGCCTCCTGGCTCACCTGGCCTCCACCCCACCAAGTGAGGGGGGGAAGCGACACATGAGGACGGGTTGAGGAAAGGGAGAGAAAGGAGTGGAGGGGGGAAAAGAAGGGAAAAGTGTGTGAGGAAAGGTTGAGAAAGGAGGAGGAGGAAGGAGAAAGAGAGAAAGGGAGGCAGGCAGGGGAATCACGGGAGGAGCAGAGGCAGTGGCAGGAGAGACCAGCAAGCAGGAGGGGGTGGGGGGGAGAGGAGAGAGAGCAAGAACTGGCTGAATAGCCATCTGACCCCCACCCAACCATGTGAGGGAGCTGAGTGGAGTGGCAGCCACAAGGAATGGACTGGACCAGGGGAAGGCGCCTGGATGGTTGGAAAAGAAGGCAAGAGGAATCTATCACACGACTCGGGGACCCTGCAACCGTCATAAATATGAGTCAATAGCCAAGCCACTGAATTTTGATCAAGTAATCATGAGGATGCTGCAATGGTCATAAGTGTGAAACACTCTCATAAAGCACTTTTTAATGCCTATATACATTAAAAAATGAGAAATGTTAAAATGCTTATTATTTGACTTCACATATGTCAAATTGGCAGCCACTGATCTAGCCCAACAGACTATCGAAAGGGATGGGGATTACGGCCAGGGTGTCCCAAGGCATGTCAACAAACTCAAGATGGCAGCCAGCTCCGCCTTTTCCCTATATGTAAATAAGGGGCGGGGCTTCCCTCCCTTAGGTCTTTGTTGACTCCCTCTAGGGTTGTTTCTGCGTTGCATCTCCCCACTTCTGGGGAATATTTAAAAGAGATTTAGATGTGAATGTTCTGTAAATTAGGTCCCAGCCCTAAACCTGTTTAGTAGTAGTACTGTAGTTGCAGTCATATTCGTGGTTCCTTTCCTTCCTTCCTTCCTTCCTTTCCTTCCTTCCTTCGAAAGGTCTTCACCTGGTGCCAAACTGAGGCCACTGTGGGTGCCAATTAAGGGACTCTGGGGAGGTCATTCCATAAACGAGATGCCACCAACAAAAAGGCAAGATAAAGGAGGGGGCTTGGGACTCTGTATGTCCCCTCATGAGACCCTGTTGGGATTAAAGAAGCCTCCCCAAAAAGCCCTTGAACAAAGGACAAAGGTGTATAAGATGTTCTCCACCCACCAGATCCCCCCACCTCTCCCCATGGGTCCCCCTGTCCTAAGTTGGCCTGAGACTCCTAATGCCTCTTTCTATCCACCTTTTGCCTTAAGAGGCATTTCATTGGTCAAACGTGAAGATTTACGGTCAGCAAATGATCCTATCCCACATTCTACATGTTATGTTGGGTGAATGAGGACGCAGCAAGCCAGAGTAGTGAGTGACAACAGCTCTTTATTATATGGTGAGAACCCAGCAACTGACCCAGGGAGCCAGCTCCCTTTATATACCTTGCAGCTGTGGTGGTCAGCCAATCAGCTGATGGTCAGTTAATTCAAACTTCCCACCAAACAAACCTATTTACATAACACTCCTCCCTTCCCAGAAGTCACTTAGGGCGTTATTTGCATACAAAGTCTCTCAGGTGACTAGGGCGTGTACGAATCCTAGTTGACCTGCGCAGTTCAGTTGGAGGGGCGTCGTCGAGCAGGTCGGAGGGACTCTCTGTTTCTCCCTGCTCCGCCAATGGAACCTCCGAGACTTCTTTGTGGGCGGCGACTTCCCCGGCGGGCTGGACCTCCTCGATGGGGCAGCGCTGGATACCCGAATCCTCAGCTAAGTCCTCCGCTTTGCCGGGCTTGTAGTTTGTGTTTCTGGTTGGTAGTCAGGGTTAGGGATCGGCTCATCGAATCTGTCCTCGGTGTCTGCGGCTATTCGTTTCCTTAGTTGATCAATGTGCCTGCGCCAAACTCTCCTGTCCCTCATGTCTACCCTGTATGATTTGGGCCCCGTGATTTCTGCAATGGTTCCTGCCTCCCAGAGTGGGCCCTTCCCGTAGTTTCTGGCATGGACCGGTGTTCCTATGGTGAACTCTCTGAGCTTCCTCTCCCCCCCTTGAAGACTTCTGGGGAGTAGTTGGAGTTAAGTCTGTCTAGTACCCCTCGGAGTTTCCACCCCATTAATAGCTCCGCCGGACTTCGGCCTGTGGCTGTACAGGGTGTGGAGTGCTGTGCTGTTAGGAATTTGTCTACCCTTTCCTGCCAGTCCCCGGGGCTTAACCGTGAAAGGGCCTCCTTTGCTGACCTCACAAATCTCTCAGCCTGACCATTACTAGCCGGATGAAAAGGGGCCGAAAGGACATGTCTGATCCCTAGGTCCGCTAAGTACCCCTCGAATTGTGTCGTGGTGAACTGTGGTCCATTGTCCGACACTAGGATGTCCAGTAATCCATGGGTGGCAAATAACTGTCTGAGCTCCCTGATGGTTGCTTCGGTGGTAGTGGCCTTCATTAGCTTAATCTCCAGCCACTTGGAAAACGCATCTACAACGACCATGAAGGTCTGTCCGTGAAACGGGCCAGCAAAATCAATGTGGATCCTGGACCAGGGTCCCTGGGGTCTTTCCCACTCCCTCACGGGTGCTGTTGGCGGATCTGATCTAGACTCTTGGCAGGGCTGGCATCTCCCCACCCACTCGGTAATGTCTGCATCCATACTGGGCCACCAGACGTAGCTCCTGGCTAGCCCCTTCATGCGTACAATCCCAGGGTGCCCCTCATGCAACAACGTTAATACTTTTTCCCTTAGGCGCAAGGGAATAACAACCCGGTCGCCCCATAGTAAACAACCCCCTTGCATGGTTAGTTCGTCCCGTTTTCCCGTGAACTGTTTAAATTCCCCGCTCCCAGTCTTTTCTGGCCACCCCCTCATGACCCAACTTGCGACTGTCCGGATCACGTGGTCTTTGGTTGAGGCTCTCGCAACCTCTTCTGATGTTATAGGTCCCAAGTCCAATACGTCTATCAGCAAGATGGGGATGCCGGGCATGGGATCCTCTAGGTTGTCGGGTAGTGGGCATTGGCTGAGTGCGTTCGTGTTGCCCATGTCTGCCCCTGGTCGGTGTACCAGGCGATAGGAGTATGCTGCGAGGAAGATGGCCCAGCATGTCATCCTGGGCGATAGGGCTGCCTGTGTTGGTCGGTCTCCCGCGAGGAGGCCCAGGAGCGGTCGATGGTTGGTGATTAGGTCAAAGTCTCTCCCAAACAAGTATTCGTGGAATTTTTTCACTCCCGAAACGGCGGCGAGGGCATCCTTGTCGAGCTGACTATAATTCCTCTCGGCACTTGACAGAGTTTGGGAGTAGTAGGCGATGGGCGCCTCCATTCCATTCGGGAGTCTATGGCTCAGGACGGCTCCCACCCCGAACGGAGACGTGTCACAAGCTAGAACAAGGGGAAGGGTTGCATTGTACTGGATTAGGAAACTCTCAGCTGATAACAGTTTTTTAATGCCGGCGAATGCCCTGTCTTCGACCTTCCCCCATTTCCAAGTGGATTTTTTGGCTAATAGTCTGTGTAGGTGTTCAGCCACTGTCGCCTTGTCTTTTAAGAAGATGGTGTAAAAATTTAATAGCCCCAGGAAGGCCTGTAGTTCCGCTTTATCCTTGGGGTTGGGTGCTTCTTTGATTGCCCTGATCTTGCTCTCCGTGGGGTGTATGCCGGTGCCATCTACCCTGTATCCTAGGAATTCAACTGAGGGGACCGCAATCATGTATTTGTTTCTTTTTACTCTGAGTCCCGCGTCCCTGAATTTCCCTAGGACCTTCCTCAGCCTTTCCCCTAGCTGTTGCTCGTTTTCAGCGGTAATGAGCACGTCGTCGAAATAGGGGACCACCCCGGGGATTCCCTGTAGTAACCGCTCCATGGTGCTTTGAAAAAGCCTGGGGGCTATGCTTACTCCAAACTGCAGGCGGGTGCACTTGAAAGCCCCTCTGTGGGTTACGATAGTCTGTGCTTCCACGGTAGCGCCATCTACCGGCAGTTGCTGGTACGCCTGCGCAAGATCAAGTTTTGCGAAGATCTTGCCGGGACCCAGGGAATGCAGTAGGTGGTGGACGATGGGCACCGGATAGGCGCTTTGCTGCAGGGCCTTATTTATTGTGCATTTATAATCAGCGCATATGCGCACTGATCCGTCCGGCTTTACTGGTGTTACGATTGGGGTCTCCCATTTGGCGTAGTCGACCGGAACTAGCACCCCTGGCTTGATTAGTTTGTCTAATTCGACATCAATTTTGGGCTTCAGGGCGAACGGTACCCGCCTAGGCTTTAAACGAATGGGTGCAATATTGGGGTTGAGATTGAACGAAATAGGGGTCCCCACATACTTGCCAAGCTGTTTGTCGAACACGTCCTGAAACTCCTGCATCAGGTCGTCTTTCAGGGTGCCTCGAACGTTCCTTACTCCGGTGAATCCCATGCCCAGGGCTCGAAACCAGTCCATGCCCAGGAGGCTCGGGAGGTTGTCGCTGACGATGGTGAGGGGTAGCTTCTCGGTTAACTCCCTGTACTGCACTTGGAACTCGCCTCTTCCTTCGACGGGGATGCGGTTCCCCTGGTAGTCTTTCAGCCTGCGTTGTTGCGGTTGGAGCTGTCGCTTGTGTACGCTGGGGATGGCTTTCTTTAGATTGGCCCACGACATGATGGATATGGGAGATCCTGTGTCGATTTCCATCTGGCACTCCCACCCCTCGATTTTGACCGTGGTGTAGGTCTTTTCTCCGGGCGAGGTGCAGGTCTGCTCGATGCGTATGGTGTAGGCCCCAGCATCTTCGAATTTCGCTCCCTTCCAGCTGCCGCCATCTTTGTTGGGCCTCCGGTGTGGCACTGATTCAGATTGGCCGGATTGGCCATGTAGTTTGTAGCTCTGGTGTGGCTTGGACCTGCAGATCCGAGCGATGTGGCCCCTTTTCTCGCAGGAATGGCAGATGGCGTCCCTGAACTTACAGTTTTGTCGGGGATGGGGCCCTCCGCAGCTGGCGCACCCGTTTCTGGGTTCCCTCCGGGCCGTCCGGGACTGCTCGGTGCGGTAGACTTCCTCTTCGGACTCCCCCTCGCTCTCGGTGTTTACGGCTTCTCGGTGCATGGTTGCCGTCCTCTGCGCTGTCCGGCCGAGATAGGAGCCCTTCAGTTTCTTGGCAGCTTTTACAGATGACTCTTGGGCTCTTGCCTCATCCAGGGCAATGTATAGGGTCAGGTTTGACCTCGCGAGTAGTCTTCTCTGTAGCCGGCCGTCCCTCACTCCGCAAATTAGTTGCTCTAGAAGCATTTCATCCAGGTCTCGGTACTAGCACTGGGTTGCGGCCTTACGCAGGGCAGCGACATACTCGCTGATCGACTCGCCGTCCTGCTGAAGCCTTTGCTGGAAATTGTACCGCTGGACGTACTTCGATGGCATTGGGGCATAGTGGTCTTTCAGCAGGGTCTACAGCGTTGACCAGGAAATGTTGTGGACCGAATTTGACACAGGCTTCAGCTGTGTCGAATACCCATGGTCCGCAGTGGCTCAGGAACAGGGCCTTCTTCCGAACGTCCGGTAGCCCTTGCATGTCCTTCGCCACCATAAAACACTCGAACCGGGTCATGTAGGATCCCCACTTCTCCTCTTTGGGGTCGAACGGCGCTGGCGGGGTGTAGGCAGACATCGTTTCGGGATTCTCCTGTGCTCCGCTCGCTCGCCTGGCTGGATTCAGGATGCAGTCTCCGGTCCTCTCTCTGAACGTGGCCTCAGCTCTTTTTCTCTTGAGTGTGGCTTCAGCTCTTCTCTGCTTCTGGCCTCAAAATCCCACCTTCGTCGCCAATGTTATGTTGGGTGAATGAGGACCCAGCAAGCCAGAGTAGTGAGTGACAACAGCTCTTTATTATATGTTGAGAACCCAGCAACTGACTCAGGGAGCCATCTCCCTTTATATACCTTGCAGCTGTGGTGGTCAGCCAATCAGCTGATGGTCAGTTAATTCAAACTTCCCGCCAAACAAACCTATTTACATAACACTACATATTCCATATTCTACATCTACAAGATAGTCTTCTCTGTCTCCCTTCCACAGAGTGATCCAGGCTGCCTTTTCACTTTGACTTTTGCCCAGTTTTAGGGCTTTTCCTGATCCGTTTCCTGATTGGATGGCTGGGAAGGGGGCAGTCCAGGCAGTTCTTTCTCTGCAGGATATTCCAATTAAAAGTGACTGAAAAGAGTTTAATTTCCCCTTTATCTCTGAGACATCCCATCAATTGCAGCATTAGTTTTGGGCTTTTTTCAAGGGCTTCTTACTGTCTCTTTCAGTCCAAGTTTACTCCCTCTGGTCCCATAAATGTTTCCTTCTTCCTATTGGAAAAAAAAAGCATTTTCCCCTTTAACAAGCTGGTTGGATCCATCATAATTGCCCTACGCACAGTTACTCATGCGCTGGTCACCTCACAGATTGACTACTGTAACGCTCTCTACATGGGGCTGCCCTTGAGGACCACCCGGAGGCTTCAGCTGGTGCAGAATGCAGCCGCGCGGGTTGTGATGGGAGAATCCCGATACTCCCATGTTACACCCCTCCTACGCGGTTTGCATTGGCTACCGGTTGCCCTCCGGGTGAGATTCAAGGTGCTGGTGATGACCTATAAAGCCCAACATGGCTTAGGACCAGGATATTTGGCGGACCACTTACAGCCAGCAACGATATCCCATCGCCCGGTTCGCGCCCATAGAGAGGGCCTACTCAGGGTGCCGTCGGCTAGACAGTGGCGGCTGGCGGCCCCCAGGGGTAGAGCCTTCTCGGTCGGTGCGCCCACCCTCTGGAATCAACTTCCCTTGGAGCTCCGATTAGCGCCTGACCTTCGCACCTTCCGCCGTGAATTAAAAACTTGGCTTTTTAATTCCCTTGACCTGGACTGACGATGGGGTTTTGATGGTTTTAAGGGTTAATTTTAAATTTTTTAGATTTTAATTTTTATTTTATATTGTGGCTTGTGTTTTATTGTTGTGAGCCCCCTGCTCAAACGCTTCACCTCTTCTCCTCTTGCACATTCTTGTATCCCGGTTGCCGCTGTCTCAGGCCAGCCGCCATGGCCGCCATTCCACCGCCGCCGGCGCAGAGGGCAAGCCTCCAGCCCCAGGAACCTGCCCGTTCTTCTCAGCCGTCCGAGGGGTCCCTCTCTATCCCCCTGTCCCTACAGGACAAGGTAGGTCCAAAGACCTACCGGCGGGGGCTTGGCAGATGGGTAGACTTGTGATCAGTCGATCCCAAATGCTGACTGTGAATGTTGGTAGCTTTATGGTAGAAGGCCAGAGAAAGGCCGGATATGCAGTGGTGACAGCATGGGAAATTGGAGAAGTCAACCCATTACCAGTAAACATTTCTGCCCAACTGGATGAACTGGTCACTCTAACTAGAGCCTTACAGCTGGCTGTGGGACAAACATTAAAAGCAAATATACCTTTGGAGCCTTGCGTGCCCACGGAGCCTTATGGAAGGAAAGAGGATTATTTTATTTATTTATTTTTATTTGATTTTATTTGATTTCTATATCGCCCTACTCCCGAAGGACTCAGGGCGGTGCATAGCCAAACAATAAAACACATACATACAAAATAGTAGAATAAAATCAAATTAAATAATTTTGGCCCCGACAAATTTAAAACCCCAATCTTTTAAAACCAATTTAAAATTGAATGTATAAAATACTAAAAGATATTTTAAAAATATTTTAAAATTAAAAATCTTTTATAAAAGAGGGAGAAAATTAGGCCAGGCCCGCCTGGTGAAATAGTAAGGTCTTTAAAGCGCGGCGGAAGGTGCGCAGATCCGGGATCCTCCGTATCTCTGGGGGGAGCTCGTTCCAGATAGTAGGTGCCCCCACAGAGAAGGCTCTCCCCCTGGGGGCCACCAGTCGGCATTGTTTGGCTGACGGCACCCGGAGGAGCCCCTCTCTATGGGAGTGTACCGGCCGGTGGGAGGCTATTGGTGGTAGTAGGCGGTCCCGCAAGTACCCAGGTCCTAAGCCATGGAGCGCTTTAAAGGTGGTAACCAAAACCTTGAAGCGCACCCGGAAGACCACCGGAAGCCAGTGCAGCTCGCGCAGGAGGGGTGTTACATGGGAACGCCATGTCGCTCCCATTACCACCCGCGCGGCCGCACTCTGCGCCAGTTGGAGCCTCCGGGTGCTCCTCAAGGGGAGCCCCATGTAGAGAGCATTGCAATAGTAAATTATTAAATGCAAGAGAATCAACCGTTAAATATAGCCCACAAATTTTAAAAGTATTGGAGGCTGCTTGGCAAACAAAACAAGTAGCAGTCTTACATGTCAAGGGACATTCTAAGATACCCCTTTACACAAAAGGAAATTGGGCTGCAGATGGAGCTGCTAAGGAAGCCTCCCTACCACACTTAGAATGAACAGCCTACCTAATTCCTATTTCTCCCTACCCATCTCTCCACTCTCTTGGACTCCCAAGGGCAGGACATGGGCCACATCAGTTGGAGGCAGGGAGAGGAAGGATGGGTGGTGGGCAGACCTATTCTACCAAATACACCTCAGAGGATTCATTTATAACAAATACATGCCAGCACACAATGGGGGGTCAAAGGGACTGGTAGACTAAGTGACATGCTGTGTAGTAGACAAGGGTCTCTATTCCGCAGCCTCCCAAGCTGTAGCAGTTTGTCTGATCTATGCCAGAAATAATCCAAAAGTAGCCAGGCGCCCACCCCTTAGGAGTCCAACTTAAAGGCAACTACCCAGGGACAATTTGGGAAATAGACTTCACTGAATTACCTAGAAAGCAATCTTTTGAGTATGTTGTGGGACTAGCATGGACCTTCACAGGATGGCCTGAGGCTTTTGCTTGCAGGACTAATAGAGAGCATGAAGTAGTAAACGTCCTACTGGAAGAAATCATTCCTGGGTTTGGGCTGCCAAATAGTATATCCTTTGATTGTGACCCATATTTCACAGCTAAGGTTTGTGTGAACAGTTAAAGATCGCTCGGAAGCTTTACTCAGTCTACCACCTGGCAAGTAGTCCTATGGCAGAAAAAGGTAATGATTTAAAAAAAAAAACAGCTAGCTCACTTATGCCAGGAGGCTCACCTGTCCTCATCGCAAACCTTGCCACTCAGGTTGTTAGGGCTGCACATTGCACCTCGACAGCGAATGGGCTTGAGCCTCTTTTGAGGCCCTTTTTGGGTGATCACATCCCTCCCTAAAAGCAGAGGAGAGGCCCATCCCACTGGTGGGCGAACTGACCTTGTACCAATATGTAAGACAACTCCCTGGGGTTATGAATTTTCTTTCCCGTTATCTGCAGGAAAATCAATACCCTGGACTAGATCATCCAGTACATCCGTTTCAGCCTGCAGACTGGGTGCTTGTAAAGACGTGGGGACCAACAACCTCCTGACAGGATGGTTGCCTGATTTCCATTGGCTAAGAACCAAATAATGACCCTGGCAGGCATAGTCATTGTTCTCTTAATCACCTGTTGTGCATTACAATGCCTTCTGCTTTGCCTTTCCAACTGTAAGCAAGCTACGGGGTCTCCCAGTACAGGGATATTGATGTTGGGTGAATCTTGGAAAATTAAATCATTTTCAGATTCAAAGGGAGGGGGGGATGATGGGCTGTCTGCTAAAATAAAGCCAGGTCATGGCCCACACTTGAAAGTAAGTCAGGAAGCCTGTAATTGTGGAGTCTGTCTGGCAAGAACAAAGGCTGCTTATCCGCAGGAAATATGCATGTGTAAAGCTTGTAACAATTCTGGGTAGTTAGAAAGCTGATAAAAGTAACTAGAGTTAGGCAACTTGCAGACCTCAGCTAAAAGTTAGGAATAGAGATGGCCTGCAGGAAATCAAAGGAGTATTAGATAACTCCTGGGGCATTCATTATCCAAGGTTTAGGAATAGGGACAGCTAGAGACTCCAAAAGATCAAATTGTAGAATTATTAGTAAAATGTTTATTAGATGATATTTCTTATTATCTCGCCTTGTTCCGCCTTCTTCTTTAGTGAAAATGTATAAAGCTTTCTTAATCCTTTGTTCTTGGCTCTCTTGGCATTTTGGCCAGGAGCCCTTTCCTTGGGGTACCCCAATAAAAAGCAATTAAAACCTGCACTGCGTGTCTGGCATCCTTCATTGGCCTCGGCACCAGGCTCAGACCCCAATTGGGGACAACAGTTAGGAACAGAATTGTTACCTAAGAGTGTCCATTAGTGTAAAAAAAGGATGCTACAGCAAGATATAGAGAAATGTTTTCAGTGATTTTACTAGTTAGAATACGCAGTTTAAAAAATTAGATAGGATTTTGCTATACAGTACTTCCCTTTAACACACTAGATGATAAAATGTTAAACCTTCCTAGGTTGAAGGTTTTCCTGCAACATAAATAAGGGATATCAAAAAGAGATTTAGATGTGAATGTTATGGAAATTAGGTCTCTATAGTTTCCAGCCCTAAATCTGTTTAGTAGCATCATAGTAGCCTCAGTCATATTAGTGATTCCTTCCTTCCTTCCTTCCTTCCTTCCTTCCTTCCTTCCTTCCTTCCTTCCTTCCTTCCTTCCTTCCTCCCTTCTTTCCTTCCTTCCTTCCTTCCTTCCTTCCTTCCTCCCTTCTTTCCGTTGGAAGAATTTTCCGGTTCGTTCCAGCTGGCAGAAGCCGACAAAGAAAGATTTGAAGACAGCAAGCTACCAAAAAGCAGGTTTTATTACAGGAAGGCAGTACAGTGGCAGCAAAAGTGACTTTAGAGTAAAGTGGCCTTTGGGGTCCTGAGTTGTGGTTTTATACATTTTTCTACCCTGAGGAAATGTGAGGTGAGGGTTCCTTCTTTTGTTTCCCATGTCTGTCTGGTTCTTTCCTCCATGTGGATCGGAAATAATCCGATCAAAGGGCAGGGCAGGGCAGAGAGTTCCTGTGACTACGTGATTTGTATTTGGGGGGGGGGGGGTATAATCCCTTCAGGGGCAAAGGAGGGATTATTCCTATGGCTATCTGAGTTTTCTCAATGGTTTCCTCCAGGCAAACTCCAGGCATCTAGGGAAAGGAAAATGGAGCAAAAAGTGTCATTTTATTATACTGTTGTGTCCATGTCCCCTTGGGGAGCCCATTGTGACTAAGGAAGCCTCCCCCAAAAGCCCTTGAACAAAGGGGCTATAAGATGTTCTCCACCCACCAGATTCCCTCCCCGCCCCCCATGGATCCCCCTGTCCTAGGTTGGCCTGAGACTCCTAATGGCTCTTTCTATCCATCTTTTGCCTTAAGGGAGCTCATTGGTCAAACTTGAAGATTTCCATCCAGCAAATGATCCCATTCCACATTCTACATATTCCACATTCTACAAGGTAGTCTTTGCCCAATTTTAGAGCTTTTCCTGATCCATTTCCTGATTGGCTGGCTGGGAAAGGGACAGTCCAGGGAAGTCTTCCTCTGTCCACCTGATTTGGAGGAAAAGAAGTGAAACTTAACTTTCTCTCTCCTTTCCTGGCGGAGGAGGCGGTGATGGCGGCCGAAGCGCCCTTGCAGGATTTGGTGGGAGAAGCCACCTGCTCCATCTGCCTGGACTTTTTCCAGGACCCCCTGCTCATCCCGGAGTGCGGCCGCAACTTCTGCCGGGGCTGCCTGACCCGCAGTTGGGAGACGTCAGAATCAGAGGCTTCCTGCCCCCAATGCAGACAGACCTTGGTGCCCCGCAGCCTCCTCCCCAACAGGCAGCTGGCGCGGATGGCTGAAATGGCCAGGTGATGCGGAGGTCCTTGGGGCGAAGAAGGAGGGAGCTTCTGCCTGAAGCACCGGGAGCCCCTCAAGCTCTTCTGTAAGCACCACCAGACCCTCATCTGCTTGGTCTGCGACCGATCCAGAGACCACTGGAGCCACTCAGTGATCCCTGCGGAGGAGGCTTTCCAGGACTACCAGGTAGGAGTCAGCCAGGAGGAATCGCTGGGGAGGGGCATCCAGTCTTTGGAACCGTTTACTTGCTTCCTCCTGCTTTATCCCACCCCTTATTTCCCTGCCTGCAGTGTTTAAAAAACAGGTTGACATCCCTGATGTCCCTGATCAAAATTCAGGTGCTTGTCAACTGTCATGTTGTGTTGTTCTGGGCTCTTGTGATCACCCTTTTCCACCTTCTGATAAGCAAAGTCAATGGGGAAGCCAGATTCGCTTAACTGCTGTGTGACTAAAGTAACAACTGCAGTGATTCACTTAACAACAGTGGGAAGAAAAGTTGTAAAATGGGACAAAACTTCACTTAACTGTCTTGCTTAGCAACAGAAATTGCCTGTAGGGAGAAATAGGCTCCCTTTGCCAGCTCCCTTTCCACATTTTCTCTAGAGCAAAATTGTCATGGAGTCCTCCAAAATCTTGAGTGCAGACCCAGAAAAACACTCCTGCTGGATCAGCCCAAACTTTCATTTCTCAGTGATGCTTCTGGGATGACTGTAACCAGGAGATTCAGGCAGCTCACTTTAATGCCCTTGCAGGGAGTCCTCGACTTAGAACCGTTTGTTTAGTGACTGTTCAAAGTTACAATGACAATGAAAAAAGTAATATAAGAGTTTTCACCCTTCTGATCATTGCATCATTCTGTGGTCACATGATCAAAATTTGGAAGTTTGCCAACTGTCATGCATTTATGACGATTGAATATACTTTATCTTCTAACTGGGTCTTCCCTCCGATGTAATTCTTTACGGAAAAGAAACTCAAAACTTGTATTTTCTCTTCAGATCAAGGTGGATTGCCTGAAGGCTCAGAAGGAGCAGAAAGAAAAAATAGCTACATACAAAAGAGACACAGAGCAAACAGTGCAGGAGAGGCTTGTAAGTATTGATCCAAAGGTGAAGAGCTTCTGAGCTAATAGGAAGGAGAACCTCATTCGCTATCTTTAATAATAGGCAGCCTGTCTGTAAGTACAAGTTCTGACTGAGATTAATTCAAAGTTAAAGACTGTGTGAGGCACAGAACTTGTTCTTAACCTGGGGACTGAGAGGTCACCATTGACTGAATGAGTCACAGTTGGGTTAAGTGCCCCTATCCCATGAGCTGTGTTTTATGCAATGGGTTTGTTTTGTTTAATAAATTAATGCAAACTATATTTCATCTTATTGAAAAAATTGTGAATTCAGACATTTTTCTGCCTCCTTTTTTGAAATCCCTGATTGCCAAGAAAATTTTCATGAGAGGTCATTTTAAACGTGGGCCTTTTTTTTTTAGAAACCTTTCCCGTTTGCGTTTTTTAATGTCAAAAGGGTTTTTTTTTTCTTAGGTAATTCTCCCACCTCACTTTTGGATTCTTCAAGGAATTTGTTTAATTATTATATCAATTAAAATAAAAATAATTAAGTAAAATAATAAAAATAAAAATATGCCTTTTGCTTTTTCTCTTTCTTGTCCTAGGACATCATCAAAGAAGTGAAAAAAAATGTAGTGGCTGAATTCAGAGAGCTACAACTCTGGTTAGAAGGACAGGAGAAGCTTCTGTTGACTCAGATGGAAAAAACGGAGAAGGATATTATGGCAAGAAAGGAGGAGGGTTTGGCCAAGCACATGGAGGAACTGGGCTCTCTTGACCATCTCATCCAGGAGATAGAAGAGAAGCTTCAGCAGCCAGCCAGCAAACTCTTACAGGTCAGGCGGGAAGTTGAGATCATAGAATCCCAGGGCTGGAAGGGACCTTGGAGGTCTTCCCTTCCCAAGGCAGAGTCCTTATTCCATCCGGAACAAAACAAAGCAAGGCAGGTGTCAGGATGTGTGAGGCCTGGTAAGTAGGGCATCCCTACCCTAGCTTAATTTTTATCCGTTCCCCTTGCCCCACCTCCTGCACCTTGGAGTGGGCGGGGTCTTAATTATGCCTTATTGTGGCGGCTGGGCTTATATTGGGCAAACATGTAAAAATCAAGCTAGGACTTCCTTTGGGAGCAAGTCGTATTTTCAGGGAAACTTGGTAGTAAAAAGTACAAATGAAAATAAAATAGGGAAATGGAGAAGAATTAGAATGGGAAAGATGTGTAGGATAAAGGAGAAAGAAAAAAATGTCTCTCAACTTTTTTTCTGCACAGTAAAATACAAAATAATTTTTTTTTTTAAATTTCGATTTATATGCCGCCCTTCTCCGGAGACTCAGGACGGCTTACAATGCGTTAAGCAATAGCCTTCATACTTTTGTATATTTATACAAAGTCATCTTATTGATCACCTTTTTCAAAGTATTATCACCACCTGGATTTTCCAAAGTGCCTTCATTCTGGAAGCATAAATGCAGGGGATTTTTTTAATCCTATTGATGTACTATTTCGTTTTTCAAATAGTCTTTTCTTTTTGCTATTATGTTTTATATATAAATATATATCTTCTGTAGTTGTGTTGGATTCAATCTGGGTCTAATTTTTCTTAGATAAGAAAGTAAAAACAATACCTCTCTAAAAAGGGGGGGGGGGAGAGCAATGGATTTTTTTAAAAAATGGAAGTACTTTATGTGTCTGTTAGTGTCTGGTTGTCCAGACGTTTCACTCAACAGGAGGTGCTGATTTCCCACCAGTTTACCAGGTACTTAGGATCCGAGGACAGGGCAACACAAGGAAAGGACAGTCAATGACTTAATAGCTGTCCATCAACACCTCACTTAACAACTAAAAGCCACACACAACCAGGCCCCACATAAATGCAAGGCTTCGAATAGCAGACATTCTGGAGAGAGAGAGAGAGAGAGAGAGAGAGAGAGAGAGAGAGAGAGAGAGAGAGAGAGAGAGAGAGAGGAGATTGGATCCTGTAGCTAGCCAATCCTCAAGCACCATCTGATGCTTTAGAAAGCTTCTTCTATTGGCAGGTTGATAACGGTTGCAGAAACTGGGCGTGGCTAGTCTAGTGAAGAGAAGGATCAGGGGAGACATGATAGCAACAGTGTTCCAATATTTGAGGGTCTGTCACAGAGAGAAGGGGGTCAATCTGTTTTCCAAAGCATCTGAAGGCCAGGCAAGGAATAATGGATGGAAACTGATCAAGGAGAGATTCAACCTAGAATTAAGGATAAATTTTCTGACTGAGGAGAATGAACTACTAGAAACAGCCTTGCCTTCAGACGTTGTAGGATCTTCATCAGTGAAGTTTTCAAGAAGGGACTGGAGTGCCATCTGTCAGAACAATGTGGGGTCTCCTCCTTGGGCCGTTGGGGTGTGTGTGCTGGACTAGATGACCTACAAGGTCCCTTCCAACTCTGTTATTCTGCTATTTTGTCTTGCCAGGTACCAGGCTAAGGAAACATATGAGAATCCAGTGGATTTACTTCTAGAGCCAAAGTGGACAATTCGGGATTACAGTTATATCCCTGGGCTTCTGAAAAGCACTATGAAAAAACTGAGAGGTAAAAAACAGCCGCTGGGGTTTTACACTGGATGACATTTGGAGCATCCAAGAGAGATTCTGGGTCAATGTAACATGGATCAAAGAGGGATCGATTTCAGGATCAGTGTCTCAGTTAGGATTGTAAATGGAGACTACCTGTATTCATCGTAGCCCAAACCCAAATGCACTGATCACTGGGGAAGCAGAATAAGTTTCCACTAAGTATAATGGAATATATGCAGGTAGTTCTTGACTTACAATCTCAGTTGAGCTGAAAATTTTTGTTGCTAAGCAAGGCAGTTGCTAAGTGATCTGTGCCCCATTTTATGAACTTTTTTGCCAGTTATTCAGAAAATCACAGCAGTTAAGTGAATCATGGTTGATAAATGAATCTGGATTCCCCCATTGACTTGAATGTCAGAAGCTCCCCCAGGAAGGTTGAAGAGGACAATCCCAGAACCATGGAATGCTGCAATCCTCGTAAATACAAGCTGGTTCCCAAGTGTCCCGAATTTTGATCACGTGACTGGGGAGGCTGCAACAGTCCTAAGTGTGAGAACCGGTCATAAAGCACTTTTGTCAGTGCTGCTATCATTTCACTACAGAATAGTTGTAAATTGAGGACTACCAGTATATGGAATATATAGTAGAATATATTTATACCTGATGGAATATATATAAAGTCACCAATGACATTCTGGCTTGTAGCTTTCCTTATTCCTTATTTCCTGATCTGAGTCCAAGGAAAGCAAACCAGGGAATCTGAGGAGGCCCACCTGTTGCTCCAATTCCAGTGATGAGATGCTGAATTCTTCCCTTTTCTTCCCCAGATACGCTGGAAAGTGGATTTCATCTACAGAAAGGTAAATATAAGTTATAGGAATTGCAATTGCTTGCTGTTTTAAGCTCTGATGCAACTAACTTTAAAAGAAATATAATAGAGCAAGAAAAAAGAAAAATATAGGATTAGATACCTTAAGCAGCATGATTATTCAGTAAACTTTAATGATTTTATGATTATTTGCTGTTTATATGTACATTTTGAGCTTATGCACAGGAGACATTCCTTGCGTGTCTGATCACACTTGGTCAATAAAGAATTGAAGTGCATTCCACTCCACTCACTGAAGGCAAAGCCAATCACATTACTCTCATCTGCAAGATGGAAGCTAAAGAGAATTGTGCAGGGAGCTAGAAGAGGTGGAGCACTATGAAGGGTTTGAAGAAGTTGGCCAGAGGTCTTCAACCTTGGCCACTGTAAGACTTGTGGACTTCAGTTCCCAGAATTCTCCATCCAGCATGGCGGAGCTGGAGGGCAATCAGCAGAATGGTGGCCACATGGGAGACTAGAGACCAGGGGAATTGACCAGTGGAGCCAAGAGAGGAACAGCTGAGTGGAGGAGCCAAAAGCAGGACAACTAATGGACAGATTCTGAGGAAGTGCAGCTGAGTGGCAGCTGGATTTGCAAGTGGCAAATGCAACCTAAGTGAATGGAAGGAGAAGGCCAGAGGGGTGCCAAACAGGCTGGCAGTTAACAGAGAATGGGACAAAGACGGTGGGAGAGCCTGAGTGCTTGGAGAAAAGGGAGCTGAGGGACCTGGACACTAGCAGCTCCTTCAGGGGAATTCTGGGAGTTGAAGTCCACAAGTCTTACAGTTGCCAAAGTTGGAGGACTCTTAACCAGACAATGATTAGGTGTTGTTTAAAAAAACAATGAGACTTCCAGTCCTGGAGGGGGTGTTTGGAAGCTGAACTCCATTCACACAAGAGGGTTAAACTCTTGGGGGTGAAGACACAAACCAGGCCTGCAGCCAACCTTCCTTCCTTCCTTCCTTCCTTCCTTCCTTCCTTCCTTCCTTCCTTCCTTCCTTCCTTCCTTCCTTCCTTCCTTCCTTCCTTCTCTCCCTTCCCCCTTATAGAGAATGTAACTCTGGATGCAGATACAGCCCATCCTGGCCTCCTTGAAATCTCTGAAGATCGGAAAAGCGTCAAAGGAATTAAGCCAGTTAAAACAATAAATGCTCCCAGAAACTGCAGGAGATTTAAAACTAAACCTTACGTCCTTGGCTGTCAGGAGTTTTCAAGAGGGAGGCATTTCTGGGAAGTTATTATAGAAGGCAGAGAAGGATGGGGTGTAGGGGTTGCCAGCAAGCCCTACACTTAACAGATGTTGACGTGCAGACCAGACGCTGGCAGATTGGGAAATGGGGAGGGAAATACGGGGCCATCTCTCCATCAGAACGCTCTGACCTGGTCCTGACTGAGAGGCCCACGAGGGTCTGCATCTGTCTCAACTGCGAAGGGGGACAAGTAAACCTCTTTGATGCCAGAACCGCAGCTTTTCTCCATACGTTCTCAGACGCTTCCTTGTTGGAGAGGCTCTTCTGCCCTGTTTCTATTTGCCAGTTGGTGTCTACATGACGCTCCCCTAAAAGAGGGGACATCCATAAGCAAAACTTGTGAAAAATCCCTATTTGCCAAGCAGGGATCTCTGAAAGCCTTTAAAGCAGAGACTCCTTAGCTTTTGCTACTACACCTTCCTTGATTGTGTATTCTATGCTGCACTGAATTGCTTGCAGTTGTGGAGCTTTGGAAATTGAAGGAATGGGTCAGTCAATATGAGATTGTATTTCTACTTTAGAGTGACGTTATTAATTTTATGCTGTTTAAAATCAAACAGATCAGTGATTATTCAGTGTAACACATAGAAAAAGAAGACAAACAAGACAGTAGACAAAAACAAAACATACCATCTGTTATCAAGATAGGAGATGTGAGCACTATGGCGACTAAATGTGTCACTTGGCTCAAGCCAAAATTGAAATAGAATTGTTAATGGAATTATAAAAATGAGATCCATTATTAAATAAATACATTATTTGAGAAGATGCCGAATAACTCTCTTTTTCCTTCTTGCTTTAAGCCTTTTATTGAGTAGCTGTAAAAGAAGAAGCAAATCTAGTGTGGTGGTTAAGAAATTAAGCTAGAAACCATGAGTTCTAATCCTGACTTAGGCACAAATCCATGTGGGCAACCTTGGACCAGTCACTCTCACTCAGCCCTAGGAAGCGGGCAATGGTAAAGCCACTTCCGAATCTTTACCAAGAAAAGTGGAGAGAGATTCGTCCAGGCAGTTACCGGGAGTCAACAATTGGAGGCACCCCAAAAATGACTTCGATAGTGAGATGGAAGTCAGATCCAGTCAGATCTACTGGTTAAGGCACCAGGCTAGGAAGAGGAAGACTAAGTTCAAGTCCTGCCTTAGCCATGAAAGCCAGCTGGGTGACTTTGAGGGCCCCCCTCTTTCCCTCCCTCCCTCCCTCTCTCTTGAATTGCCTGCTGGCATCTCCTTCCACCACCTCTGCTCCTTCGTGGATTCCTCTGCCTGCCCCACAGAAGCCTCTCCTATCCTATCCCCCTTCGCTCCCTCAGCCTTACCGCACAGCAGCCTCTCCTATCCTATCCCCCTTCGCTCCCTCAGCCTTACCGCACAGCAGCCTCTCCTATCCTCCCTATTGCCATCACTCCCTCTCCTTTCCCTCCTTAAGCCTCCTTTCCTATCCTCTCAGGCCTCCTTTTCCCCAGGAATCCCTTCCTATCCTATCACAGGATAGGGGAAAATAGGAGGAGGAAGATGTGTTGGATATGTTTGCCACCTTGAGTTATTAGTAGAAAGAATAAAGGCAGGATACAAAATTAACTTTGATATGGTGACTTTGAATGCCAACAGCAGCTCTCTGGTACATCTCAAAGCATCTAAACAGCTGAAGATTGAGAAGCTGCTGTTGGCAAAGGAGCAAATGAGTAATCCAAACATACCTAATACAGGTTGTCCTTGATTTACAACCAATGGAGCCTCAAATTTCTGCTGCCAAGTGAGACTGCTGTTAATTGAGCGTTGCCCCATTTTAAGTGCATCAAGGCAGAAAAAAGGAATGAAAAGAGGTTTTGGCAGGAAAGAGGAGGAGAGCAGGGGATAGAGAGAGAGAGAGAAGGTGAGAGGGATAGGTGAGTCTCTTTGGGGGGTGGGGAAGGCAAGTGGGGCCTCCCGGCTCATCTGGCCTCCACCCCACCAAGTGAATGGGGGTGAAGCAACACATGAATATAGGTTGAGAAAAGGGGGAGAAAAGTGAGGGAATGGAGAAATGAGTGTGGGGAAAGGTAGAGAAAAATGTGTATTGAAAGCCTGAGGAGGAAGGAGAAAGAGATGGAGAGAAAGGGAGGCAGGCAGGGGAATCAACGGAGGAGCAGAGGCAGTGGCAGGAGAGAGAGAGAGAGAGAGAGAGAGCAGAGAGAGGAAGAAGGGCTGACCGGCATCTGGCCACCATCCCACCGTGTGACCCGCCTGCTGAGAGGAGACCCCAGAAGGGACCGCCTGGAAGGAGAAGACAGCAGAGTCCAGCTGAGCAGGGCAAGTGGGGGGCCTGAGCAAAGGGACCAGAGTGGAGTGGCAGCCACAAGGAATGGAGGGTAGCAGGGGAAGGCGCCTGGATGGCTGGAAAAGAGGGCAAGGGGAACCCGGACCCCAGGGAAACGGGGGGTAGCGTTATATCACCATCTTTCCTGTCACAGTTGTTAAGTGAAGCACTGCAAATTTCCGTGGTCCGTGGAGAAACCTTCGTGCTTTTGCCGTTGCGCCCTGTTGGAGGAGCTGCTCCGGGAGGACCAATGGGCCAGTCCTGGGAGGGCGACTACTACAGCTCTGCATACGGGAGCGGCCGTGGCGGGGCTGGGAATCTCTGCCCCAACTTTGCAGGTGGGGCAATTGGCAAAAGGCGCGCAGCCTCTCCGTCCGGGAGGGAATCCTGGCGCTGGGGCCGCGGCGGGGGAGGGGGCGGCGCAAAGGGGCCGGAGCAGCGACGGCGATGGCTGGAAGCTGCGGGAGCGAAGCGCTACGTGCACCTGCGCGGCATCCGCCTTCCGCCTCGGGAGATTTGCGCCAGCCGGGGGGGCAACGCAGCCCTCGTCTCCTGCTGCTTGGGACGCGGAGCGGTAAACGGCGCCTGGTCCGGGGAGCAGCCGGATTTTGCGCTCCATTGCAGACGCCAGATCGGCCCCCCGCAAGCTCTCGTCTCTCGAGGAGCCCGGCCGAAGTTTCCCGCACCGCTTCAGCCAGCGCTCCTCGAGAGAGAGAGAGAATGAAAGAGAATGAGACAGAGAGAGAATCAGAATGAGAGAGAATGAGAGACAGAGAGAGAGTGTGTGTGTGTGGGGAAGAGAGAGAGAGATGTGAGAGAGAGAGAGAGAGAATCAGAGAGAGAGACAGAATGAAAGAGAATCAGAGAGAGAGAATCAGAATTAGAGAATCATAATGAGAGAGAGAGAGAGATGTGTGAGAGAGAAAGAGAGAGAAAGAAGGAGAGAGAGAGAGAGAGAGAGTGGGAGAGGGAGAGAAAGAGATGTGAGAGGGAGGGAGAGAGAGACTGGGAGAGAGAGGGGAGAGAGAGAGAAAGAGAGAGAGAGAGAGTGGGAGAGAGAGGGGGGAGAGGGAGAGAAAGAGAGATGTGAGAGAGAGAAAGAGAAAAGGGGAGAGAGAGAGTGGGAGAGATGGGAGAGAGAGAGTGGGAGAGAGAGACAGAATGAAAGAGAATCAGAGAGAGAGAATCAGAATTAGAGAATCATAATGAGAGAGAGAGAGATGTGTGAGAGAGAAAGAGAGAGAAAGAAGGAGAGAGAGAGAGAGAGAGTGGGAGAGGGAGAGAAAGAGATGTGAGAGGGAGGGAGAGAGAGACTGGGAGAGAGAGGGGAGAGAGAGAGAAAGAGAGAGAGAGAGAGTGGGAGAGAGAGGGGGGAGAGGGAGAGAAAGAGAGATGTGAGAGAGAGAAAGAGAAAAGGGGGAGAGAGAGAGTGGGAGAGATGGGAGAGAGAGAGGGAGAAAGAGAGAAAGAGAGAGGGAGAGAGAGAAAGAGGGAGGGAGAGAGAGAGAGTGGGAGAGAGAGGGGGGAGAGGGAGAGAAAGAGAGATGTGAGAGAGAGAAAGAGAAAGGGGGAGAGAGAGAGTGGGAGAGATGGGAGAGAGAGGGAGAAAGAGAGAGAGAAAGAGAGAGGGAGAGAGAGAAAGAGGGAGGGAGAGAGAGAGAGTGGGAGAGAGAGGGGGGGAGAGGGAGAGAAAGAGAGATGTGAGAGAGAGAAAGAGAGAGGAGGGAGAGCGCCTGAAGGACCCCATCCCGTCACTGGGAGTCCAGGCGCTTCAGCAAGCGGCGCGCTGGATTCGTATTAGTGGGACGCGGGATTTAAAATTGTGAACTTGGTGGTCCCTGAGGTCCAAAAGGTTGGGGACCCCTGGACTAGAAGACCTCCAAGGCACATTCCAGCTCTATTCTGATTGATGATTGGTTGATTGATCTCCCCTCCCCGGCCGTGGCAACAGCACCATTATTTCATTCCAGACGGAGAGGGCTGCGCTCCTTTTTTGCGTCCTCTACCACTTGCAAAGTTGCTCATTGCACATGCCTGCCCAGGGCAGAGATGCCCAGCCCAGTCACAGCCAGTCCCATATTCCAGAGCTGTAGTAGTCACACTCACAGGACTGGCTCATTGGTCATCCCAGAGCAGGTCCTCCAATAGGGTGCACCAGCAAAAATACGAAGATTTCTCCACGGACCACCAAAAGTTTCTGATGTGCATTACAATGCCTTCTGCTTTGCCTTTCCACCTGTAAGCAAGCTACGGGGTCTCCCAGTACAGGGGTGTTGATGTTGGGTGAATCTTGGAAAATTAAATTGTTTTCAGATTCAAAGGGGGGGGGCAGGGGGGAGGGATGATGGGCTGTCTGTTAAAATAAAACCAGGTCATGGCACCCACTTGAAAGTAAGTCAGGAAGCCTGTAATTGTGGAGTCTGTCTGGCAAGAACAAAGGCTGCTTATTCACAGGAAATATGCATGTGTAAAGCTTGTAACAATTCTGGGTAGTTAGAAAGCTTATACAAGTAACTAGAGTTAGGCAAATTACAGACCTCAGCTAAAAGTTAGGAATAGAGATGGCCTGCAGCAAATCAAAGGGGCATTAGATAACTCCTGGGGCATTCATTAGCCAAGGCTTAGGAATAGGGACAGCTAGAGACCAATTAAACAAACTGTAAAATTATTAGTAAAGTGTTTATTAGATGATATTTCTTAGTATCCCGCCTTGTCCTGCCTTCTTCTTTAGTGAAAATGTATAAAGCTTTCTTCATCCTTTGTTCTTGGCTCTCTTGGCATTTTGCCCAGGAGCCCTTTTCCTTGGGGTACCCCAATAAAAAGCAATCAAAACCTGCACCTCGTGTCTGACGTCCTTCATTGGCCTCAGCACCAGGCTCAGACCCCAATTGGGGACAACAATTAGTTAGGAACAGAATTGTTACCTAAGAGTGTCCATTAGTGTAAAAAAAAGGATGCTACAGCAAGATATAGAGAAATGTTTTCAGTGATTTTACTAGTTAGAATACAGACTTTAAAAATTAGATAGGATTTTGCTATACAGTACTTCTCTTTAACACACTAGATGATAAAATGTTAAACTTCCTAGGTTGAAGGTTTTCCTGCAACATAAATATGTGATATCAAAAAGAGATTTAGATGTGAATGTTATGGAAATTTGGTCTCTATAGTTTCCAGGCCCTAAATCTGTTTAGTAGTACTATAGTAGCCTCAGTCACATTAGTGATTCCTTCCTTCCTTCCTTCCTTCCTTCCTTCCTTCCTTCCTTCCTTCCTTCCTTCCTTCCTTCCTTCCTTCCTCCCTCCCTCCCTCCCTCCCTCCCTCCCTCCCTCCCTTCCTTCCCCTCCCTCCCTCCCTCCCTCCCAACACAGAAGGGTTTTCAACTGGTGCCAAAATGCGGCCACTGTGGGTGCCAACTGAGGGTCTCTGGGGAGGACATTCCATAAATGAGGTGCCACCTCTGAAATGGCAAGATAAAGGAAGGGGCTTGGGAGTGTCCATGTCCCCTTGGGGAGCCCATTGTGACTAAGGAAGCCTCCCCCAAAAGCCCTTGAATAAATGGCCTATAAGATGTTCTCCACCCACCAGATTCCCTCCCCTTCTTAGGTTGGCCTGAGACTCCAAATAGCTCTTTCTATCCATCTTTTGCCTTAAGGGAGCTCATTGGTCACACTTGAAGATTTCCATCCAGCATATGATCCCATTCCACATTCTATATATTCCACATTCCACAAGGTAGTCTTTGCCCAATTTTGGAACTTTTCCTGATCCATTTCCTGATTGGCTGGCTGGGAAAGGGACAGTCCAGGCAGGTCTTCCTTTGCCAGATATTCATATTAGAAGTTAGGGAACAGATTATAATTTCTACATTCTCCTTTATCTGTGAGACATCCTATCGATTGCAGCATTGGCTTTGGGGTTTTATCAAGGGTTTCTCCCGGTTTCTTCCATGCCAACTTTACTCCATTCCGTTTCTGTCCCATAAACGTTTCGTTCTTCCCATTTTTTAAAGAAGCATTTTCCCGTTTAGCAAGTGGCTGGCTGAATAATAATTGATGGTGAATCAGCCCCATGGATGTTTCTTTCTCCCCATGATTTTTCAATGTCTTTCCCTCTAGCAGGATTCTTGGATCAGTAATTGACTGGGGGTCCGTCCCAAAAATATTTGCTTCTCCCCAGATTTAAAAAAGCAGCACTTTTTCGTGCGGCTGTTGATAAAAATAGGATCGGCAACATGATCGCCAACGTCTGATGAAGGATATGAAGGAGAAGGAAGAGGAGGAGGAGGGGGAGGAGGAAGGAAGGAAGGAAGATGGAAGAAGGATTATTATTTTGAAAACTCCCCCCCCTTTGACAAGCTGATTGGGCCAATAATAATTGATCGGGGGTCCATCCTGCGAATGTTTGCTTCTCTCCAGTTTGTTGTTTATAAAACACTTTTTCCCCCTTTAAGAAGCCAGCGAGGCTGACCGCAAGAGGAACAACAATTCATTTCGGTTTCCCCGGCTGGGCAGAGCCCAAAGGCGGTCACCTGATTTGGAGGAAAAGAAACGAAACTTAACTTTCTGTTTCTTTGGCCCGGCGGAGGAGGCGGCGATGGCGGCCGAAGGGTCCTTGCCTGTTTTGCTGGAAAAACTTACCTGCTCCATTTGCCTGGACTTTTTCCAGGACCCCGTGCTCATCCCTGAGTGCGGCCACAACTTCTGCCGGGGCTGCCTGACCCGCAGTTGGGGAACGTCGGAATCGGAGGCTTCCTGTCCCCAATGCAGACAGACCTTTGGGATCCTCAGCCTCCTCCCCAACCGGCAGCTGGCGCGGGTGGCTGAAGTGGCCAGGCGATGCGGCGGTCCTAGGGATGAGGAAGGAGGGAGCCTCTGCCTGAAGCACCGGGAGCCCCTCAAGCTCTTCTGTAAGGACCACAAGACCCTCATCTACGTGGTCTGCGACCGATCCAAAGAGCAGGAGGGCCACTCGGTGATCCCAATGGAGGAGGCTTTCCCAGAATACCAGGTAGGAGTCAGCCAGGAGGAATCGCTGCGGAGGGAGAGCCAGATCCTTGGTCTTCCTGGCAATCCTTGGACCAATTTACTTTTTCTGTTGTCCACAAACTGGGTTTAGCCTGGCGCAGATGCGAATTAGAACCAGACTGGAGAGGCGGCTCAAGGGACTTTTAATGACATACTTCAGTAAAAGGGTCGCAGCAGCTAAAGGAGCCAAGACCCCTGAACGATGTAAACATTCAAAATATAGGATTAAGATTAAGGTTCCTTGACAGGAGTTTCTTTTTATTATTATTAAAAAGTTTTTAAAAAGTTTTACACATGTTTTCCCCCTCTCCTCCCCCCCTCCTGCCCCAACCCCCCCTGGACTTCCCAGAGCAAATACAGGATATAGAATTTAACAAGCGCAAAAAAGAAACCTGAGCTAACTATCTATAGATTTATCTCCCCCTTGCACTTTAACTCCCCTTGTTCATATCTAAATATAACTATTTAAACCAATTATTGCTTGAAAGTAATCAATCCAACTTCGTTCTTGTCCAGTATTCAATAATAAGAAAGTCTTCTTTCTTCCAGCATTACACAATCAAAGCCCAATTACAGTTAACCATCAGATCCCCAACCCTTACATATATTAACACATTAACAAAATATTTTAACCAATCTCAAATAAAGTATAGTGTAAGAGCCTTTTTTTTTTACTTTTTACTCCATAAACTTATATTAAATCTTACTGGAAACATTCCTTGCTTAATAACTTTGCCTGAACTTATTCATCTTATTTTCTACTATATAAAATATTATCAAACCTTCCCTCAACCCTTGCACCACTTATATTTTCCTTATACCCCACTAGTTTATATTTTTTTTTATTGAAAAAGTTTTTCAAATACAAATTTTTCCTCCTTTCCCCCCCCTCCTCTCTAACCCCCCTCCCCCCTCCCCTCCCCCTGTGGCTTTTTCAAAATAAAACCCAAATTCATAACAGATTATATAATACTTTACCATCCCCTTACTCCATCCCCCATATGCTGACCCTTTCTTTCTAATAATATTATTATATCCCCCTTATACTATACATTTCAAAATAACATTCTACTATAACATTATATAATAACTCCTAATTTAACATAATAATATTATTATATCTCCCAGTTTAGCAATTTCTACTCATAATCTACCCTTTTTCTCCCCCCATACATATATCTCTTAAATCAAATCTTTTATGTATATTAATATAACATTTCAAAGCAACCTTCCACTATAAAACTATATAATAAATCCTAATTTAACATTTATTCAACTCATAGTCTGCCCATTTCCTCCACCCCCATAGATATATCTCTTAACTCAAATCTTTTACATATATTCATATCTAAACATAATATCCCTTTTCTTAAACTAAACAATCAATAAGCTAACCTGTCTCCACCCACTTTCCTACAGGACTACCATACTTAAAGAATCCAAAAAAGATAATTCCAATCCATTCAGTTTAAGGCCCTTTTCACATCCCAAAAGTACAGCACTGCAGAAGTCTGTCACCCTCCTCAAGATAATATAAACCAATACTTTGCCTCAGCTATCTTTTCATATATTCAATCATCTCTTAGATAACTGGCATTACACTGTTGTTTAGTTTAAAAGTTTTTGTGTTTGTGAGACCTGCTTCTTCTTTTCTTGACTTTTTGTGGGTTAGATCTCCATCCTGATTTCCTTTCTATAAATTGTATATCAACTGTTTGGTTTTCATGCTGATCTATAACTTGATCTTGTTGGTTTGGTTTTTGTGGCTTAAGTCTCCATTCTGGTTCTATAAGTTGTATATCAACTGATCGATTTCCATGCTGGTCTGTAACTTGATAAGTCATCACATTAGAATCCAGAGCCGCCTCTCTTGTATTTATAAATAGTCCAGCTGAGACCTCTAAAGGAGAATCCAGAAGCGGCTCATCTACAAAGACCTCTGTAACTTGTTGTTTTTCCATTATTTCCACCTCCTTCTGCTTATCCTGAATTTCTATCTCTTGTTGATTTTGCTTTTCTTTATTCCACTCATATATTATACATGAAGATGTTGAACCCATTTTGAGAACCTTGTAATAAAATTCTTCCGCTTTTTCAACAGTATTTAGTTGATATCTTTCTCCTTGATATCTCAATATTATGCCAACTGGGACATCCCACCTGAATGAGATGTTTTGTTTCTTTAGCTCAGTCACCAAAAATCCAAATTTCTTTCTGACTTTTAACATCTTGGGCGCAAACTCTTTATATATCCAAATCTTTCTTCCATACAGTTGTAGAGTAGAATTAAAGGATTTTTGCACAATATCATTTCTTATTTCTTTATCTGTAAAGTAAATCACCACATCTCCAGGCAATTGCCTTTGCTTTGCAATCCAAGAATTTACTCTATAGGCCTTGTCAATCTTACAAAATACCTCCTCAGGATGAACCTTTAAAATCCCGGCCAGAACTTGAGCAGATATTTTTCTTAAATCATCTCTATTATTTTCCTGTAACCCTCTCATTCTGACCGCAAATTCCGTGAGCCTGTATTGCATCATTGTAACTTCTTTTTCAATCCCTTGCTTTATATCTTCTGCATTGTAAGTCTCGTGAGCAGCTTCCTTTTTAGACTTTACTTCTAAACTATTGTCTTGAATATTTATCAAATCATTTTCAATTCTTTGTATTTTATTATCCAAATTATAAATCTTATCATCAACTTCCTCCATTTTAGACTCTAATAACTTGATATTTGTATCCATCTTTATAACTATTTCTGAAAAAGCATTAGTCACTGTTACAATCTTTCGTTGCAAATTATCATACTTTAGTTGTATCAATTCTTTAATTTCCTGCCTAAATTTTTCAAGATTCTGGTTCACAGTCTCGTGATGTCTTGCCATTTCCTCCAGGACAAATTCTTTTAAATTAAAGCCATTCTTCTGACTCTGTAAGCTCGAAACTTGTTCACATAATTGTAAATGGGGGAACCCCCCCCCCCGCTGCTTGTTTGTCAGGCTTTATTAGTTTTAATGCCATCCTGCCACACAGACAAACTCTTTTTAAAGAAAGAGAGCTTCTCTCCAAACAAGATCAATATCAAATCTCCAAGAAAAAAGAAACTTAAAATATAAATTTTTCTTCTCGATTCTAGCCAGCACTGTTTATTCCGCTACTTTGTAGCTTGTTACGGAAGGACTTTCGCTTTTGGCTTTCTTCCTCTCAAGCCTCAGCGGTCGCCATTTTAAACTTTTTTTTTCCTTCACTTAAGATCGCTTATAAAATCGTTAAGAATACTTGCGATTTAGGGTCCCAAGTCCAAATCTCATCCTCTTTAATTAAACAATCTGTTGATTTTCGTTGAAAGGCTTGGTCTCGTCGCCTGGCTCTGAAAAAGGCAGAGGTCTCCCAAAGCCCGGAGCAGCGGCGAAGAAAATAGGGAGCCTCATCCTGCTTCGTCCCCAAGAGTAAAAGAAAAACTCTGGGGACTTCGCAGAGGACTCTACCTGCCCTCGCCTGCTCTATCTCACATTTCCTTATGGAAATGGAGTTTTTCAAGCCGCCTTTCAGCTGTGAAGGCGGCTCTTTACGGGCGACGGGGCTGGCAGTCCCAAGGGACCGTCTGACAGCGACGGAACCCCACTAGTTTATATTTATTCTTCAACAAAGCATTATTTAATATAGTATTAATGTAATTTAAAACAAAATATAAAGGTTTAATTAATATCCTTCTTCTAACCCATAAACTTATATTGAATGATCTACACTGTCCATAACTTTCTCATCCACAATATTCAAACATAACAATATGTAATATAACTTTTCAAAACAAATCATGTCCCTAAATATAGATAAATCATTCATTTCCACTATAATATAACTTTTCAAAACCAATCATATCTTTAAATACAGATATAATCATTCCTTTCCACTATTACTATCCTCCCCAACAAAGAGGATTGTAATTTTCCCTTCTCCATTTTTTCCTGACTTTTTTGCGAACTTTCTTCTTTCTTTCTTTCTTCTTCAGTCTTATTCCTCCGCCACAATCCTGTTCTCTTTTCAAAGTAATTCCTTTCAATAAAAACACCTCTTTAACTGCGATTGGGAGTCCATTTTTGTAAAAAAGTTGTGAAGTTTCACTTCAAATCTTCCTTTTTGTATAAAGAATCCCAACACCTCCTGACAATTTTCCATTTGTCTGTATCAAAGCCTTTGGAGGAATGTCTCTCAATATTTCCTGGTTACACTCCTTCAAGCCTCTCTGCCTTTCCTTCTTAATTTGAAGAACCTCCATTTCATTTTCCAAAGGCACAATAAACTGGGTTTTTTCTTCCGCCTCCTCATTCAGCAACTGAAATACCGATACAGTATCTTCACTTATATCTTTGTTTCGGATTTGAGTAAAATCCTTCTTGAAAAACCCTTCAATTCTTTCCACTAACGTGGAGGTAAATGATTCTAAAATTTCTTCAGAAAGATCCACAGTCAGCATTTGTGAGCCTTCATCACTTTCAGAAAAGCCAGCCATTTTTCCCCCCCAATAAAACTTTTCCTTTTATACTTTTCCAACAACTAAGTCAATTATTCCAATCCTTAAGTGGTACAAGTCTTTTTTTTTTTTTTTTGAAATAATTTTTAAATCCTTCTTCTCTTAGAATAAAGTCCTCTTCTTTTAAGCAGGGGCTTTCAACACCACATAATACTTTGTATCTAACTTTCATTTCTCCACGCCCCGTTAGAGTCAAACGCCATCTTACTTTCTCTTTCTCCCATAGAAATTCAGAGGGAAGTGATAGATTTTTCGGAGTTAAAGTTTAGTACTTGCAATTTTTGTTTCTCCTGTATTTGCTCTGCCAGCTTTCAAGTCCAAAATTATTTTTTTCTTTAAAATTGAGTTGCTGGGGTGGTCGCGACGTCTGGTTCTGCTTGAAGCAGAAGCATCCCAGGTCCGGAGCAATGACGGGCTTCCCGGGGAGCTCTCACCCTTTAAGCCCCAGATTTAAAAAGAACCTGGGGCTTTTGGAGAGCTCTACCCACACCCATCAGCTCTCTATCCCCCCTTCTCCCAGGGGGAAAGTTTTCAAGCCGCTAGACAGCTGATTTTCGCTGTTCTAGCGGCTCTAACGGAGTCCTGGGGCTGGCACTTGCAAGGGAGTGTCTTTTGGCGCCGTGGAGCCACTGGAAGTCCGACAGGAGTTTCTTTTGATTTCTTGTCCTGGCCTACTTTATTCACATTCCTCATGCATTGCGTATTTGTGCTAATAAGCTTTCTTATCAAAAGAGCTGTGTGTTTTATTATTATAATAAGCAAGAAGTTTCCAACGTTGATGTCTATGTGTCCCCCCATTGGTTACTGGTCTTATTACACTCCTCTGCAACTTTCTGCCTCTGTCATTCCTTTAACAAACTTCCCTAATTCCAACCTGACCTTCACCTCCTGCTTTATCCTCTGTGGCTGAAATTTTTTGGAAGACAGATTTACCATAGTCTTTGAATTACAACTATTCGTTTAGTGACCTTCTTACAAGCAAAGTCAATTGGGAAGCCAGAATCGCTTCACAACTGTGTTACTAAGTGAACAACTGCAGTGATTCACTTAACAACTGCAGCAAGACCTTGGAAATTTTTAAAAAAACAGAACAGGATTTAAAAAAACAAGGAATAAAAATTGACTGGGGGCCGTATTTGCAAATTAAGACAAAATATAAAAAAGACAGGGGACAATATGGTATACACGGAAAACAATTGGAATTGGATAAGATATTATTAGGACCAGGAGAAAAAATGACCACAAAAATGTATAATTTTCTGTTAAAATTTAAAATGGAAGAAGAAACCATGAAGGAAACAATGATTAGCTGGGCAAGAAATTTTGGATATAACATTCATTTGGATCAATGGGATAAATTGTGGGGGAGAAACTGTAAACTAACAATGTCAGCTGCTTACAAGGAGAATCTTTATAAGACGTTTTACCGATGGCACCTGCCACAAGCGAGATTGGCAAGGATGTTCTCAAAACAGGTCCCCAGATTGTTGGAGGTACGGCCATAGCCAGGGGACCTTCTACCACATGAGGTGGACCTGCCCTAAGATTAAGAAATTTTGGTGGAAGATAAAAAAGTGGCGGGAAGAGATAACTGGGTGGAGGATAGAAAAAAAACCAGAACTATTCCTCCTTCGTATTTAAGAAAGGAAAATGGAAAAAAAAATACAATATATCACTTTACACATACTAACTGCGTGTAGACTTGCCATAACACAAAATTGGAAACAACCAGATATCCCCTCCAGACAAATTTATAATTTTAAAAAATTATGACTGCGCAGAAATGGACAGATTATCTATGGAAATTAAGAAAAGGGTAGACACCAAGTACTATTTAATTTGGAATAGATGGTATTCCTGGCTGGAGAGTAAATCTAAAATATAAGCGATATTTTGTTACGAAACCGAATTGTGAATAGAAGATATTGTAACTTAGATAAGGATGTAAGTTAAGACAGATAGAAGTAGAATTTGTATATGGAAGTTAATTAGGATAGAGATACTGATATAGAAAAGCTGTTACTAGTGCTTAGGTTTTAATGTGTTTGTTTTTGTTTGTTTTTGTTGTGTGTTATAGATTTTTATTTTTTTTTCTTTTCTATTTTTTGTACTGTATATTTTAATGTTTGAAAATTTAATAAATATTTTTTTAAAAAAACAACTGCAGCAAGAACATCACTTAACTGTCTTCCTTAGCAACGGAAATTGCCTGTAGGGCGAAATAGGCTCCCTTTGCCAGCTCCCTTTCCACATTTGCTCTATGTTATGTAAATAGATTTTCTAGGCGGGAAGTTTGAATTAACTGACCATCAGCTGATTGGCTGACCACAATCGAGAAAGAGCTAAGACCACGTTCCAAGAGAGACACGGAGCGGCCGCATCCTTAATCCAGCCAGGCGAGCAAGCGGAGCACAGGAGAATCACGAGACGATGTCTGCCTACACACCGCCAGCGCCTTTCAACCCCAAGGAGGAAAAGTGGGGATTCTACATGTCCCGGTTCGAGTGTTTCATGGTGGCCAATGACTTGCAAGGGCTACCGGACGTTCGAAAGAAGACCCTATTCCTGAGCCACTGTGGACTTCGGGTATTCGACACGGCCGAAGCATTGTTGGAGCTGAATTCGGTCCACAACATTTCCTGGTCGACGCTACAGACCTTGCCGAAAGACCACTATGCCCCAATGCCATCGAAGTATGTCAGAGGTACGAGTTCCGGCAGAGGCTGCAGCAGGATGGCGAATCAATCAGCGAGTATGTCGCTGCCCTGCGTAAGGCCGCAAACCAGTGCAAGTACCGAGACCTGGATGAAATGCTCCTAGAGCAACTAATTTGCGGAGTGAGGGACGGCCGACTACAACAGAGACTACTCGCGAGGTCAAACCTGACCCTGCACATTGCCCTGGACGAAGCGAGAGCCCAAGAGTCGTCCGTTAATGCCGCCGAGAGACTACAAGGCACCATCCACGGCAGGACAGTGCAGAGCTCAGCGACCGTGCACCGGGAAGCCGTAAGCACCGAGAGTGAGAGGGAGTCTGAAGAGGTGGTCTACCACACTGAGCAGTCCCAGACGGACCAGAGGGAAGCCAGAGATGGGTGTGCCAGCTGTGGAGGACCTCATCCCCGACAGAGCTGTAAGTTCAGGGACGCAATCTGCCGTTCCTACAAAAAAAAGGGTCACATCGCTCGAGTCTGCAGATCCAAGTCAGCCCAAGTCTACAGTCCACGAGGCCAACCTGGCCAATCCGAGGCAGCGCCACGCCAGCGGCCCAACAAAGATGGCGGAAGCCAGAAGGGCGCGAAATTCGAAGATGCCGGGGCCTACAACATTCGCATCAGGCAGACCTGCACCTATCTGGGGGAGAAACCCTACACCATGGTTGAGATCGAGGGACGTGAGTGCCAGATGGAGATCGACACGGGATCCCCCATATTCATCATGTCGTGGGCCAATCTGAAGAAAGCCATCCCCAACGTACACAAGCAACAACTCCAGCCACAATGATGCAGGCTGAAAGACTACCAGGGCAATCGCATCCCAGTCGAAGGTAGAGGCGAGTTCCAAGTGAAATATGGGGAGTTTACCAAGAAACTGCCCCTCACCATTGTTAGCGGCAAGCTCCCGAGCCTCCTGGGCATGGACTGGTTTTGAACCCTGGGCATGGGATTCACCGGAGTAAGGAACATACGAAGCACCCTGAAGGACGACCTGATGCAAGAGTTCCAGGACGTTTTTGACGAACGGCTTGGCAAATATGTGGGGACCCCCATTTCGTTCAACCTCAATTCCAACGTTGCCCCTATTCGTTTAAAGCCAAGGAGGGTACCGTTCGCCCTAAACCCAAAATTGATGTCGAGCTGGACAAATTAATCAAACAAGGGGTGCTTGTGCCAGTCGACCATGCCAAGTGGGAGACCCCAATCGTAACGCCAGTAAAACCGGATGGGTCAGTGCGCATATGCGCTGACTATAAGTGCACAATAAATAAGGCCCTGCAACAAAGCGCTTATCCAGTGCCCATTGTCCACCATTTACTGCATTCCCTGGGTCCCGGCAAGATCTTCGCAAAACTTGATCTTGCGCAGGCGTACCAGCAACTGCCGGTAGATGGCACTACCGCGAAAGCACAGACTATCGTAACTCACAGAGGGGCTTTCAAATGTACCCACCTGCAGTTTGGAGTTAGCATAGCCCCCGGACTTTTTCAAAGTACCATGGAGCGGCTGTTACAAGGGATCCCCGGGGTGGTCCCCTATTTCGACGATGTGCTCATCACCACCAAAGATGAGCAGCAGCTGGGGGGAGGCTGAGGAAGGTCCTAGAGAAGTTCAGAGACATGGGACTCAGGGTCAAGCGCAACAAATGCATGATCGCGGTCCCTTCAGTGGAGTTCCTGGGGTACAGAGTAGATGGCACTGGCATACACCCCACAAAAAGCAAAATCAGGGCAATCCAAGAGGCACCCACCCCCAAGGACAAGGCAGAACTACAAGAGTTCCTGGGACTGTTAAATTTCTATGCGATCTTTTTAAAGGACAAGGCAACAGTGGCTGAACCCTTACATAGACTGTTAGCCAAGAAATCCATTTGGAAATGGGGGAAGGCCGAAGACAAAGCATTCGCGGGAATTAAAAAATTGCTGTCAGCTGAAAGTTTTCTAATACAGTACAACTCCACGCTTCCCCTTGTTTTAGCTTGTGACGCGTCTCCGTTCGGGGTGGGAGCCGTCCTGAGCCATAGACTCCCGAATGGCCTAGAGGCGCTCATCGCCTACTACTCCCGAACTCTGTCAAGTGCCGAGAGGAATTACAGCCAGCTTGACAAGGAGGCCCTGGCCGCCGTCTCGGGAGTAAAAAAGTTCCACGAGTACCTATTCGGGAGGGACTTTGATCTGATCACCGACCATCGACTGCTCCTGGGTCTCCTTGCAGGTGTCAGCCTCCGACTTTCTGTCAGCCTCCTCCTTCTGTCAACAAACGGAGACGAGATAACCTACCCTTCAAAATAGGAGAAAAAGTGTATTTGTCCACAAAATATATCAATCTGCGTATGCCCAGTAAAAAATTAGGTCCAAAGTATATAGGTCCCTTTCCCATCACCAAAATAATAAATCCCGTAACGGTGTCTTTACAACTACCCCCCTTACTGAAAAGAATACACCCAGTATTCCACAGTAGTCTCCTAAAACCAGCAGCCAAAATAAGAGAGAAAGGAACACGTCCAGGGCCTGTGACAGGAAGTTCATACGAAATTAAAAAGATCCTCGATTCTAAGATATATCATGGGAAGCTTAGGTATTTAGTACATTGGAAGGGATACCCTATATCAGAAGCAACATGGGTGAAAACGAAGGATATAGATGCTCCACGATTACTAAAACAATTCCATGAAACATATCAAAACAAACCAGGTGGACACTTTCCCACTTAATGAGAATAACCGAATGTTTTATGTCCCTACAGGAAGAGACCTGGTAGGGGGGGCCCGCATGTCGAGTGTCAGCCATTCCCTCGACACAAGATCCCGGGGACTGTGACAAGCCAGAAGAACAGAGACACGGTGAAGGGGGGTGTTGTAGCGTTTAGCAGGGCACGGTGATATCAGGTGGTGGACGGTATAGGGAATCTGGGGACAGGGTCAATAAAACGATATCAAAGGAAACAAACGCCCTTCAATACGAGGGACAGCGCGATCCGGAAGTAACTGAAGGATTAAATAGCGGGGTCACTTTAAATGCATAATTGAGCAAGGGAGGGGCGCTTGGGGGCATTCTATAAAGCCAGATAAGCGGAGGAATCGGGCGTCTCCGACTTTGTCTTTCATCAGAAAACTTCAGCGCTTACTGTATGACCACCGTGTAAGCTACGATTAAACCGGATAGCCCTATCACCCAGGATGACATGCTGGGCCATCTTCCTCGCGGTATACTCGTTATCGCCTGGTACATCAACCAGGGGCGGACATGGGCAACGCAGACACACTCAGCCGATGCCCATTACCTGACAACTTAGAGGATCCCACACCCGGCATTCCCATTCTGCTGATAGATGTACTAGACTTGGGACCCATTACATCAGCAGAAGTGGCGGGAGCTTCAACCAAGGACCACGTGATCCGGACAGTCACAAGTTGGGTCATGAGGGGGTGGCCGGAAAGGATTGGGAGCGGGGAATTTAAACAGTTCGCGAACAAACAGGATGAACTAACTATGCAAGGGGGGTGTCTGCTATGGGGCGATCGGGTCGTTATTCCCTTGTGCCTAAGGGAGAAAGTGTTAATGTTGTTGCATGAGGGGCATCCTGGGATTGTTCGGATGAAGGGGCTAGCCAGGAGCTATGTCTGGTGGCCCAATATGGATGTAGACATTACCGAGTGGGTGGGGAAATGCCAGCCCTGCCAAGAGTCTAGGCCAGATCCGCTGACAGCACCAGGAAGGGAGTGGGAAAGACCCCAGGGACCCTGGTCTAGGATCCACATAGATTTTGCCAGCCCGTTTCATGGATTGATCTTCATGGTCATCGTAGATGCATTTTCCAAGTGGCTGGAGGTTAAGTTAATGAAGGCCACTACCACTGACACAGTTATCAGGGAGCTCAGACAGTTATTCACCACCCATTGGCGGAGCAGGGAAAAACAGGGAGTCCCTCCGACCTGCTCGACGCCGCCCCTCCGACTGAATTGCGCAGGTCGACTAGGATACGTACACGCCCTAGTCATCTGAGAGACTTTGTATGCAAATAACACCTAAGTGACTTCTGGGAGGGGAGGAGTGTTATGTAAATAGGTTTTCTAGGCGGGAAGTTTGAATTAACTGACCATCAGCTGATTGGCTGACCACCACAGCTGCAAGGTATATAAAGAGAGCTGGCTCCCTGGGTCAGTCGCTGGGTTCTCACCATATAATAAAGAGTTGTTGTCACTCACTACTCCAACTTTCTGCGTCCTCATTCAGCCAACTTAACACTCTAGAGCGAAATTGTCATTCCTCCTAAGTCTTGAGTGCAGACCCCGAAAAACACTCCTGCTGGATCAGGCCAAACGTTCATTTCTCAGTGATGCTTCTAGGATGACTGCAACCAGGAGACTCAGGCAGCTCACTTTAATGCCATTACATGTAGTCCTTGACTTAAAACCATTTGTTTAGTGACTGTTCAAAGTTACGACGACAATGAAAAAAGTGACATAATGTTTTTCACCCTTATGATCATTGGAGCATTCTGTGGTCACATGATCAAAATTTGGACACCTCACACCCCTTTCACACCTCTGTACAAGTGGGGGGCTCACGACTTGTAATTTTTAAAGAATTACCTCCTAAAATGCTGAAAGCTAGAAAAGAATTTGGTTTTCTTGTTAAGGAATTGAAAGATTTACAGATACCCTTCCGGTGGGACGCACCAGCTGGGATAATTTTTAGATATAAGGGAGAAGGATATCGATTGAATACCGTGGAGAAGGCACAACATTTTTATAGTACTATTCTTAAGGAAAGAACACCATCTCCACGTACATCTACAGTTTTGGAGGTTAAGGAGAGTGAAGAGAGGCAATTGGAAGAACAGCCTAAGCAGGAATTAGAAAATGTGCAAGGTGCAGAAGGAGGTTTTCTGAGTGAGCCCTTGCTGGACTCTTCTCCAATTTTGGATTTGATTCAGTTGACTGAAGTTAAAGATCAACGTATAACTAGAGCTCAATCCAAGTTACTTAAACAAAAGCAACAACAACAACAGGAAAGACAAGACAAGAAGGCAGCTAAGAGTACCCCACAAGAGAGTGGCGCTATGGGAGGAGCAAGATCGAAGCTCTTGGATGAACTTCAAATATTTTGCTCTGCGCTCCAGAAACAGGCCGATGACCCTTAAGTGTTTATCTTGGAATGTTAATGGGTTGAATTCAGCACAGAAAAGGAAGAAACTATTTACATATTTGAAACAATTTAATAATGATATAATATGTTTACAAGAAACGCATATTACAACTCAAGATCAGAAATATTTGATAAATTCAAAATTAGGAGTACATTATATATCTTCAACTTCGCAGAAAAAGAATGGTGTGGTTATTTATGTAAATAAAAAATTAACAGCAAAAGTTATAGAAGTAGATCAAGATGGTAGGTTTGTAGCAATTGAATTGCTTACAGCAAATGGTCAAATTCTTTTGATTGGAATTTATGCTCCCAACCAACAACAGGACTGTTTTTACAAGATGTTACATACTAAAATATTGCAATGGGATTATAGATCTATTTTATTTATGGGAGATTGGAATGGAGTAATTGATTCTAAATTAGACAAAAAGAGCTTGGCAAAGTCTAGAATTAGACTACCGCAGACTTTTTTTGATATGAAAGAAGATATGGAACTAAAAGATGTTTGGAGAATACATAATCCAAATGAATTGGATTACACTTTCTTTTCCGATAGACATAGATCCTTTTCTAGGATTGATTTTATCCTGTTGTCAAATGATCTACTTACTAAGACAAAAAGAACAAAGATTTTTCCAAGAACTTTGACTGACCATAGCCCTGTATGGATAGAAATTGAGATGGATAAGGTTGAGAGACGTTCCTGGAGATTAAATGAGAACTTGTTTAGATATGAAAAAAATACAATAGAACTTAAAAAGCATTTGAAAGAATTTTTTGAAATAAATTTGAATAAAGGTACCCCAATTGAAATTGTTTGGGACGCTAGTAAAGCTTATATGAGAGGGGTACTTATCTACATGAATTCTAAACATAGACTGTTCCGACAAAAGAAAAGATCTGAGTTGGAAATGGAAATAAAGAATAAGGAACAGTTACTTATTAAAAACCCAACAGATGAAAGAATACGAAGTGCTATAAAACTTTTGAAAGACCAATTTCAAATGCTTATGGCGGAACAAGTTGCAACAAGTTTACAATACGCGAAGCATAATACATTTTGCAATGCTAATAAACCGGGCAGATGGTTGGCTTACACACTGAGGAAAAAACAAAGTATACGGACTATTGATAGTATTGACATTGGAGGGAAAGAAATTTTTCAACAAAAATTAATTAAAGAAGCTTTTGTGGATTATTATACTAAATTATATGCCAAAGAAGAGGTGCAGAATGGACTTATAGAAAAATATTTAAAGGATAAGAGAGTTACAAAAATTACTGATCAACAAAAGGAAAGAATGAATTATCCTATAACAGAGGAGGAGATAATAGCAGCAATTAAGCAGCTAAAAACAGCCAAAGCTCCTGGCACGGATGGTCTGACTGCAGTGTATTACAAAACTTTACAAGCTGAAATGGTGGAACAACTTAGAGATTTATTTTGCAATATTCAACAAGGGGGTAAAATACCCCCATCTTGGACAACTGCTTATATATCTTTGATACCAAAGGAACAAGTTGGTCCTAAAAAACCAGAGAACTACAGACCAATATCTCTTTTGAACACAGACTATAAAATTTACGCGAAGGTATTAGCCAACAGGTTGATGCCAGTAATCCAAAAAGTGATTCATGAGGACCAAGCGGGATTTATTGAGGGCAGATATATGAAGGACAATGTAAGGCAAGTAATAGACTTATTGGAATATCTTGATAAGAATAAACAGATTTCTGCAGTGCTGGTTTTTTTGGATGTGGAGAAAGCCTTTGATAGAGTGGATTGGAACTTTCTACTAAAGACTTTAAAAAAGATGGGCTTTGGGGACCAATTTATACAGGCGATTTCAGCAATTTATCAAGAGCAAAAAGCACAGATTATTATTAATGGAAGTTTGACGACAGAGTTTAAAATTGAAAAAGGAACAAGACAGGGATGTCCGTTGTCCCCACTTTTATTTATATTAACATTGGAAGTCTTGCTAAATACAATACGGGACTCAAAAATTTTGAAAGGTATAGTGATAAGGCAAGAGGATTATAGAATAAAGGCATTTGCAGATGATCTGGTTGTTACCCTATCACAACCAATGGAATCAATAATCCTGATGAATGACATTATACAAGACTATGGTAGAGTTTCAGGTTTTAAACTGAACTCAAAAAAGACTAAAATGATAGTTAAGAATATGACACAAGATCGTAAACATGAGCTTGAAAGGAGGGCAGGTTTTGAAATTGTACCTAAGGTAAAATATCTTGGAATTCAGGTTGCAGAATCAAATACGAAATTGTTTCAAAATAATTATGAGGTGCTGTGGCGAGAGGTTCAGAAAGACATGGAGACCTGGAAAAAGCTGCAACTGTCTTTACTTGGAAGAATAGCAGCAGTTAAGATGAATATTTTGCCAAGATTTCTGTTCTTGTTCCAAATGATTCCGGTGCTTAAAAGTGATAAACAACTGAAAGTCTGGCAGTCTGGTGTGAATAAGTTTGTCTGGAACGAGAAAAAGCCGAGAGTGAAATTGAAAATTATGCAAGATGTTCCAGAAAGAGGAGGCCTTAAACTCCCAAACCTACAGTTATATTATGAGGCAGCAGCTTTAACTTCAACAAGTGACTGGTTTGGAAATAAAAAGGCTGGAATATTGAATGCAGAAAGTTTTGATCTTGAATTTGGATGGCATGCTTACTTATTTTATGATGATAAAGTTGATAAAGTATTTAAAAGTCATATACTCAGAGATTCTTTGATGAGAGTCTGGAAGAAGCACCGACTCAAATGGGATTATAAAATACCGCTATGGCTGGATCTTGGTCATACTTTGTGGAATACAAATATAATGTCACTCGGGGGGTTTTTATACAAAGAGGTTCTTTTTACAGATGCGGGCAGATGGCAGCTGAAGACATTGCAGACACTGTTGGACGAAGGGATTAATTTAACCTGGTTACAATATAATCAATTACAAATGAGATGGAAAGAGGACCAAAAAACTGGTATTATGTTGTATGAGGAAGAATTGGTTAGACATATAAGAGAGAAAGGTCCAATGCATATTAAAAGGCTTTATAATGTTTTGTTAGAAAGAGATTCAGAAACGGAATTAGTTAAAGATTGTATGATTAAGTGGGCACAGAATTTTGAAGAACCAGTGATGCTGGAAACTTGGGAAAAAAATTGGGTTCAGAATGTTAAATTTACACAGTCGCAAAACCTGAGAGAAAATTTTTATAAAATGTTTTATAGATGGCATTTAGATCCTAAAAAGTTGTCATGTATGTACCCTAATGTTCAGCCAAAATGTTGGAGATGTGATTGTGTAGATGCTACATATTATCATGTTTGGTGGACCTGTAGGAAAGTTAAGGCTTTTTGGATAAAAATTTGGTGGGTCATGCAGAATGTTTTGAAGAAAAAAATTCAATTTTCTCCACAATTGTTTTTATTGGGTATAGTTAAGGGTTTTACACGGGGTGAAATAAAACTAATATTGTATATGATAACAGCAGCAAGATTGTTGATAGGTAAATATTGGAAGAATGAAGCTTTGCCTACTATCGAGGAATGGACTTTGAAGATGGCCAGTTTTGCAGAGATGGCGAAGATTTCAGCGTATTTAAAAGACTGTTCACAAGAGACTTATGAATGGGAATGGAAAAGGTGGATAGAATATGTTCAGAACAAATACCAAACTAGAAAGTATCAAATAGCTTTTATTTGAAAATAATGTATTAGAAATATTTTAATGTAAAGAGATAAAGAGGAAAAATTATATAGGGGGAGGGAGGGGTTCAGGTTTATATATTAGTGTTATTAGTTATGAGTATGTAATAGGGAAGTCTGGGGAGGGAGGGTTAGGGAGGATGGGAAGTTTGGGGAGGGAGGTGGGGGGGTGAAAAAAGGGGTGAAAATGTAATTGTAAAACTTTTGCAATAAAAAAAAAAAAAAATTTGGACACTTGCCAACTGCCATGTATTTATAACGATTGCATATATCTTCTAACTGGGTCTTCCCTCCGATGTAATTCTTTACAGAAAAGAAACTGAAAAGTTGTATTTTTCAGATCAAGGTTGAGGATTGCCTGAAGGCTCAGAAGGAGGAGAAAGAAAAAATAGCTACATACAAGAGAGACACAGAACAAACAGTGCAGAAGATGCTTGTAAGTATTGATCCAACAGTGAGGAGCTTCTGAGCTAATAGGAAGGAAAGCACCATCTGCCATCTTTGATAATAGGCAGCCTGTGTTTTAGTACAAATTCAAGTTTATTTATTTATTATTGTGATTTATATGCCGCCATTCTCCCGAAGGACTCAGGGCGGCTTACATACAGCAATCAACAATACAAATCACAGTGTTAATTCAAATTAAAATTAAAACCCCCCTTAAAAACAATTTAATATTATAGCATTGTACAACCCCACGATCAGATTATTGTTGGAACAGCCACACCTTCAGTTCGCGGGGAAAGGAGAGGAGGTCGGGGGCTATCCTGAGCTCGGTGGGCAGACCATTCCAGAGGGTTGGCGCTCCAACAGAGAAAGCTCTCCCCCTGGGGGCCGCTAGCCGACATTGTTTGGCCGACGGCACCCTGAGGAAGCCTGCTCTGTGGGAGCGCATGGGATGGTGGGAGGAAGGCAGAAGATGGTCCCGTAAGTACCCCGGGCCTAAGCCATGTAGGGCTTTATAGGTAAGCACCAGCACCTTGAAACGGACCTGGAGAGCAACCGGCAGCCAGTGCAGCTCGCGCAGGAGAGGTGTAACACGGGAGTAACAAGGAGCCCCCATAACTGCCCGCGCGGCCGCATTCTGGACTAGCTGGAGCTTTCCAGATGCATCCCAAGGGCAGCCCCATGTAGAGCACATTACAGTAGTCCAACCGAGAAGTAACAAGGGTATGAGTGACCGTGGCGAGGGCATCTCGGTCTAGGAAAGGGCGCAACTGATGCACAAGACGCACTTGTGTGAAAGCCCCCCTGGTTACGGCCGTCAGATGATCATCCAGGGACAGCCAAGAATCCAGGAGGACACCCAGATTGCGAACCATGTTGGAGGGGGTAAGAATCTCCCCTCCGATCACTAAAGATGGTACCTCTAGATCTTGAGATTCTGGCATCCACAGTCACTCAGTCTTGGAAAGAAGTCTGAGCCTGTTCCTTCCCATCCAAGCCCGCACTGCCTCCAGACAACGGGACATCATGGAAAGGGCATCCCCAGGGTGGAGACATAAAGCTGGGTATCATCCGCATATTGGTGATACCTCACCCCAAAACCACGAATGATCTCACCCAGCGGCTTCATATAGATGTTAAAAAGCAGGGGGGAGAGAACTGATCCCTGAGGCACCCCACAAGTGAGGGGCCTCTGGGAGGATCTCTGACCCCCCGCCGATACAAACTGTGAGCGGCCCGAGAGGTAGGAGGAGAACCACTGCAACACAGTGCCTCCTATCCCCAACCCCCCGAGTCGCTGCAGTAGGATACCATGGTCGATGGTATCAAAAGCCGCTGAGAGGTCAAGAAGGACCAGGATGGAGGAACAACCCCCATCACGGGCCCACCAGAAATCATTCACTAGGGCAACCAATGCCGTTTCCGTGCTGTGACCGCGCCTGAAACCAGATTAGTAAGGGTCCAGGTAGTCTGTTTCTTCCAGGAAATGAGAGAATTGCTGTGCCACCACGGTCTCAACAACCTTCGCTAAAAAGCGGAGGTTGGAGACTGGACGATAGTTGTTAAGGGAGTCCAGGTCCATGTTGGGCTTCTTAAGGAGGGGTCGAACCACCGTCTCTTTGAGTGCAGCGGGGACAAATCCCTCCCTCAGCGAGGCGTTAACAACAGCCTGGATCCAGTCTCCGGTCACCTCTCTGGCTGCAGAAACAAGCCAGGAGGGACACGGGTCCAATGCACACGTGGAGGCCCCCAGCCCACCCATAATCCTGTCCACTTCATCCAACGAAACAGGCTCAAACTCAACCCAGGTGTCCCCACCAAGACTAGGCCCGGTCTCCTCAGTGGACTCTGCCCAGTCAGAGTCCAACCCGGTCCGGATCTGAGTGATTTTATCTTGCAGAAATTGTGCAAAATCCTCAGCTCGGCCCTGCAAGGGATCCTCCCTCTCTCCAAGGTTAAGGAGGGAGCGGGTCACCCTAAACAGGGCGGCTGGGCAGTTTTCTGCAGATGCAATGAGAGCGGCGAAATATTGTCGTTTCGCCGCTTCCATCACCACAAGATAAGACCTAATATAGGTTATTAACTATGTTCGATCGAATTCAGATCGGGAGGACCTCCAACCACCCTCCAGGCGTCTTTTCCGACACTTCATTTCCCTGAGCTCCGCGGTGAACCATAGAGTCACCCGGGATCTGTGTCGGATTAGAGGCCGCATAGGCGCGATTCGATCCAGGGCCCCTACCGCAGCCTGTTCCCAGGCTGCCACTAGGGCCTCGGAGGAATCGTGGGTTAAGGAGGCGGGAAATGACCCAAGCTCCATCAGGAAACTTTCGGGTTCCATCAGGCGCCTGGGGCAGAACCATCTCACTGGTTAAAGTTAAAGACGGTGTTAGGGCACAGAACTTGTTCTTAACCTGGGGACTAAGATATCACTATCAGCTTGCGCTGCGTGTCCGGGTGTGTCAGAAAGAAATACGCTACAGCCAGGTCACAGTTGCTGCAATTGTTTAATCCAGGCAATCTCCAGCACTACCAGTGGCAATTCTGACATTCAATGCGAAGATACACAAAGTCGGCGTTGGGAGCGGCGGCCTCCCAACGCCATTTAAATAAGCGCGCCAGCAATTACAGCAGCTACCACCCATGCGCGAATCAGCAACCTCTCCAATTCCGGTGTCTGGCAGCAAGGCAGAAGGGCGTCAGAAACATAATGCCTCTCCCGGCCACAGCGTGACCGACCACCTATCATTACATCTATCACCCCCACCACTAGTGTGAATATGAATCCCCAAACCACCCCCCACAGGTATCCTTTATAGTATCAGGATCCGCAGTCGCCATTACAAGTCGGGGTGTCGAGGGGATCTCGACAGTCACCATTGACTGAATGAGTCACAGTTGGGTTAAGTGCCCCTATCCCATGAGCTGTGTTTTATATAATGGGTTTGTTTTGTTTAATAAATTAATGCAAACCATATTTTATCCTATTGAAAAAATTGTGAACTCAAACATTTTTCTGTCTCCTGACTCAAATGGGTTTTTTGTCTCCTTCAGATATTCTCCCACCTCATTTCTGGATTCTTCAAGGAATCTGTTTAATTATTATAACAATTAAAATAAAAGTAAAAATAATTAAGTAAAACAATTAAAATAAAATAAAAGTATGTCTTTTGTCTTTCTTGTTCTAGGACCTCATTGAAAAAGAGAGAAAAAATGTGGTGGCTGAATTCAGAGAGCTACATCTCTGGTTAGAAGGACAGGAGAAGCTTCTATTGACTAAAATGGAAGAGACAGAGAAGGATATTATGGCAAGAAAGGAGAAGGGTTTGGCCAAGAACATGGAGGAACTGGGCTCTCTTGACCATCTCATCCAGGAGATAGAAGAGAAGCTTAAGCAGCCAGCCAGCAAACTCTTACAGGTCAGTCAGGAAGTTGAGATCATAGAATCCTAGGGCTGGAAGGGACCTTGGAGGTCTTCTGGTCCAATCTTCTACCCAAGGCAGGAGACCTTATAACCATCCCCCAAAAATGGTTGTCCAAACTATTATTGGAATCCTCCAGTGATGGAGCACCCAAAACTCAGGGAGGCAGGCTGTTCCACTGATAAATATTTGTCACAGTCAGGAAATTCTTCCTTATTTTAGCTTGCATCTCCAGATGAGCTTCCACCCCTTTTCCCTATGAGAGCCCTTCAAGTGTTGGAAGATGGCGGTTGTGTCTCCCCTAAGCCTCTTCTTCCTTAGGCTAAGCATACTGAGTTCCCTTAGCCACTCATTGTATGGTTTGACTTCCTGGCCTCTTACCATCTTCATTGCTCCTCTCTGCATTCTTTAGCCTCTCCATAGAATACTCTTTTTGACTCTTTCCTTTTTTTTTTCTTTCATAAATTTAATCAAAATTATAATAGTGAAAAGTACCAATGGAAATAAAGAAAATGGGGAAATGGAGAAGGAAAAGAATGGGAAAGATGTGTAGGATAAAGGAAAAAGAAAAAAAAATCAACTTTTTTTCTGCACAGTAAAATACAAAATAAAATTACAGCCTCAACATTTTAATTTTGCATATTTAGTAATTATTAGCCATGTCTATAAAAACAGATTAGTTTAATAAGCAAAACCAAGCATCAAGAATTCATTTTTTTCTCTCTCAAGCACAAAGTTTAGAAGCAGCTTCCAAGTAGAAACAACAGGTTATATCGAATTAAAGCAGTCAATTTTTTCATTTTTTCTAGCTCCATCATTTTTTCCATCCATTTTCCATTTTTTCTCTTGTGGGGATTGATATATATGTCCATGTCTACATGTAGGATTCAGGCTGCATTTGACCAAGTTCAAAATCTTTTTTTCAACTCCTCATTTAGTAAACTTTTTGACACTTTCTATGGAAAGGAAACTGGAAGGTATGAAGACTACAGGTAGTCCTTGACATATCAGCACACTTGGACTCGAAATTTCTGTTTCTGAGTGAAACAGTTGTTAAGTGAATTTTCCCCATTTTACGACCTTTCTTGCTGCTGTTGTTAAGTGAATCTCTCCAGTGGTTAAGTTAGTAACATGGTTGTTAAATGAATCCGGCTTCCGCATTGACTTTGCTTTTCAGAAGTCACAAATGGTGATCACATGACCCCAGGAAGCTGCAACCGTCATAAATATGAATTGGTTGCCAAGTGGCTGAATTTGATCATGTGACCATGGGGATGCTGCAAGAGTCTTTTTTTAAAAAAAAAAAAGTTTATTTATTACACAGTGTTGGAAGAAACATCCTTCTGGGTTCTGCTCCAAGTGGGGAAACAGACACTGGAAACATGGAGACTGCTTGGAAAGATGGTTTAATGGTGGACAGGATCACATGGCTTGAGTTCCTGAACAGAAAAGGGGCAGATACAGCAAGTTTTCCAGGTTTTATGCTCTCTCTGGCTCTGCATTTCTTGGGGCCCCGAAAGAGTATCCTGATTGGTTGTCAGACTCCCGGGGGTGGGGGTCTTGCTGGCTGATGCAATCTTCCCAGGTGCCATGTGGTGAGCCTCTGTCTAGATGGGTCCCATTGTGTTAGTTTCTGTTGCTATTGTGTTGAGGGCTAATCCTATCTTTGTCAATTCCTACTATGGCTCTGCCTGAAGGAGGTAGATCTTTGTTATGTAGAATAGACTGGCCCAGGCCTTAATGGCCCATTGACAAAGGGTGGGGGCAGGAAGATGGGAGCTGCTTCCAAACATGCTTATCCCAGGGAAATATAATATTCTGCCTTTTTCATATTTCCTAAAATATTTCACTCTTCCAGGAAAGGGGTGAGTGCTAACTTCCTACAATCCCTACTTTTTTTTTATCAAAACGTGAGTTTTGAAACAAGTTCTTGGCAAAAGATTAAAATTGATCACATCAGGGAGGCTTAATGGGTGCTTTTAATTTTCTAATGCAAAGGGGAGGCATTGATAGAGGCAACAGAAAAGGATTCCTTCAGTGGCTTCCAAAAGCTTTCAACCATGAAGGTCTAGCAGCCAGGAAAAAATTTCTGGTAAGAATTTTACAGTATCCAATTTTCCATGCCAATTAATTTCAGATTTCAGATATTACTTTCTGTGAGCTTCCAGTCAGGTTTCAAGCAAGCACATATCCCAAAAATTTTTCATAGCCATGGTTTTCCTTTAAATTGCAGGCTGCCCATTTCCAAGGGTTGGTTACTGAACCTGCCCTAGCTCTTTATTGCACCCAGGATTTGTGAGTCCAAATTGAGGTTAGCCAGTGTACAATATCCATTCTTTTTTTTTTCTTTTTCTTTTCTTTCTTTTTTTTTTTTTTGGTGTTACACATAATGAGCCCTGGGATTTCTACTCATGAGACCACCAGTGCAATATATCTTCCTTTACTGGGCAACTGGGCAGCATCATTTGTAAGTCACAGTCAGGGCTTGGGTTTTGGATATCACTTTTTCTGTTATCTCTTCAAGTGAGGGAATTGCCTGAGGGGGATTGCTTCCTTCCCCAATGGAATTAGCAGGGAGATATGACTACTTGGGCTTTTAGTGCTACAGAGCAAAAATCAACCTAGGAGAAGCTTTGTGTGGAGGTAAGTGAAGGAAATAGTTTCAATCTAATTCTGAATAGTGTGTTTCTCTGTGTGTGCATGTGTATGCAGCTACTTTTACAATACAGGCAATACAAACATTTTGGACATATTTCTCCTCTCCACCAGACAGAAATCTAGAGTGTACATAACTTGCTGTGGCAACCACTCCCAAATACAATTCTTACAATAAACTGATTACAATATAAATGAGACAAGAAAGAAAACCTTACAATGAATTTCCACCCTCCCCCCATAGTCTTTCCAGCTGTCTTCTGAGGATTGAAAAGAGTCTTTTGGTCTTTACTTGTACATCTCAGGGTCTCTTCTTTCATGTCTGCTGGGTAGCATGCTTGGTGGTAAGGCTGGTCAGTCAGGTTTGGGAAGATCTGCTCCACTCTGGTTGCTGTGATGACTTTCAGTGGAGACTGGATTCAAACCCAATTTCTGGTTCAAACTGATGGAAGGTCTCCTTTGGAGGCAGCATCTGGATCCATGTGCTCTGCTTCCACAGTTGCAGAGTCATTTGTGCAGGGCTGAAAGACATGAGAACAGGGTCCCCTCCCCCCTTTTGTGGGTAATCTTCCCAGGAAAGGCATTGTAACAGATTAGAGATGGGGGGGGGGGGTTAGATAGCTTGCAGGCAGAGTTTGAAAAGAAACAACACAACAGTATTGCAGTTACTAAACAGATAACGCAGTTTCAACAAAATGGAGACACAACAGATAAGAAAAAACTGGATTCACATACTTCAGGAAAGAGATGAACAGGTAAACCTATTTAAACACATACAGTAAATGCAAGACTGATTTTTTTTTTCTTGTAAATGAACTTAAAACGTTTCCTCATAAACTTGAGTTGTTACTTTAAGATACAGCGAGAGGAGGAGAAAAAAAATAGAAATGAAATGAAAAGCTCTCTTTAATCTGTATTTGTTGGCCAGACAAATACAGGGCAAAGGCTCTTTCTTTCTTTTTTCTCTCTCTCCCCCATTTTCATTGCTTCAACCTTTTTTTTTTCTTTTCTAACAATTTAAAATTCTTGTCTCTAGAGATCAGATACATTTTACAGTTACAATTACCTCGAGGGTGCACAAAGACTTAGACACACACACATAAAAAGAAGGAAGACAAAGAGAAGAAAACAGAACTCTGAGATTTCACACACACTGATCATTCCCACATAAATCTCAGTTAAATTAGGGAAGGCACAAATCTTAAACATACCACGTGGTTGCACAGAAGACAGAGAGACAAACAAACAAACAAAACAAACAAAAACCCCAACATTCCTATTTATATATCTCCCTTTTCTTTTAAGTACCTTTATTTAGCCAAATTTGTCTCCCAGTGTTATCTCTTAGCAAAGCCCATTTTTGACACAATTTTCCTAATTTCCTTTTATCCATGCCCCTCAATATGGGCACCCGCCTGGCGTCCCAGGCCGCGAGCACTTCATCTACTGGGGTTCCCGCCACCCGCAAACTATCGCTACCCATGACCCTTTCCTTTTCTCCGGAAGGATCACTTCGACTTAGCCGGGTGGCACGCTCTCAGTTTTCAGAGGAAAAAGCTCTGGGAAGGACTTCGATTCCCTTGCAAAGTATGGGCCCCTTCCTCCAGGGAATCACCACAACTTTTCGGATCCAAAAAGGGGATCCGCGAGGACCTGCTGACCCCTGCAGCCAGGTGTGGGCACCTCCTCTTACACACACACACACGCTCGCCCCGTGTCTGGGCTGGACAAAACCGGGTTTCCCTTTCACAATTTATTACCCCCCCCTTTTTCACACACTTGGCTTTCGCTCGGCTTCCATTCCCTTTAAACACAAAGTTCCACGTTTGGCAACCCCCGCTTGCTTTCTCTATCCTACCGGTCATGGCTTGGTGGAGCTAGCAGTAGGCAGAGGTGCGGCTAGAGGTCACTCAAAGAGGTGAAATCAGACTGTTTTCCAGGTGGAATCCCACACACACACTTCCTCCTTCCCTAACAGAAGGTTCTGTGCTCTGGCAAAACCCCCATGCTCTCCAGACTGTTAGTCTTTCTGCGGTTAGGAAATGCACAGAGGAAGCAAGATCCAGCTGTACTTGGGAGAAGGGCCTTCACTCACACACATGCAGGCATACACACATTTCCCATGCTTTTCCATACTTTAAAATTAAAATTTAGAGGTACTCACCTTCTTTCCAAGCAGCCTTTGAGCTCAACACACAAAACCCCTTTAAAACCTAGTTCCAAATGGCTAAGGTCCAGGAAAACCTACCCACAGACTCAATGGGTCTGCTGCTAGCAAGGGAGGCTTACCTGGGCCTGGTCCATTGGTTAGGTTAGCTTGGAGTCCCATCTGGGTCGCCAATTGTTGGAAGAAACATCCTTCTGGGTTCTGCTCCAAGTGGGGAAACAGACACTGGAAACATGGAGACTGCTTGGAAAGATGGTTTAATGGTGGACAGGATCACATGGCTTGAGTTCCTGAACAGAAAAGGGGCAGATACAGCAAGTTTTCCAGGTTTTATGCTCTCTCTGGCTCTGCATTTCTTGGGGCCCCGAAAGAGTATCCTGATTGGTTGTCAGACTCCCAGGGGGTGGGGGTCTTGCTGGCTGATGCAATCTTCCCAGATGCCATGTGGTGAGCCTCTGTCTAGATGGGTCCCATTGTGTTAGTTTCTGTTGCTATTGTGTTGAGGGCTAATCCTATCTTTGTCAATTCCTACTATGGCTCTGCCTGAAGGAGGTAGATCTTTGTTATGTAGAATAGACTGGCCCAGGCCTTAATGGCCCATTGACAAAGGGTGGGGGCAGGAAGATGGGAGCTGCTTCCAAACATGCTTATCCCAGGGAAATATAATATTCTGCCTTTTTCATATTTCCTAAAATATTTCACTCTTCCAGGAAAGGGGTGAGTGCTAACTTCCAGAACAGTAAAACAATACAAGACATACAACACTTATATACGAGACTCTTTTTACAGCTTTTTCATAGTGGTCCTTCCTTATTATTTACTATTTCCAGAAATTTTACTTCATCTCATTCCAAATTACTATCTGTCCCCATCATTTCATTTACAATATATTTCTCTTTTTCATTTCAATCCCTAAATTGTATTTTACCAATTTTTCCCATTATTTTTGGACATTTCTTTATCTCCCCCTTATTTCTCTTCTTCATTTTTCCTTCCCTCCAACCACTCATACCCTCTATACCAAATTTTATAGTATTCTGAATCCTCTTTTTCTGAAAGAGCCTTAAGTGTGAAAAATGATCATAAATATTTTTTTTCAGTGCCGTGGTAACTTTGAATGGTCACTAAATGAACTGTTTAGTCAAGGACTACCTGTAATGGCTAATATTAGGGATACATAATGTAATTCAGAAAAAGCAGGAATTCAAAGTTCTGGTCAATTGTCTATATATTCTTCACAATTTTAAGAATGCCTGCTTGGGGTTCCTATCCCCTATTAGGGGAAGTGGTGGTGGGTGTTCTTTGTAGGGTCTCCCCCTCCCCTTAAATCTCCAGGCCAAGGAGAAACCCAACACTGATCACCTTCTCCAAAGTATTATCACCACCTGGATTTTCCAAAGTGCCTTCATTCTGGAAGCATAAATGCAGGGGATTTTTTTATCCTATTGATGCACTATTTTGTTTTTCAAATAGTCTTTTCTTTTTGCTATCATGTTTTACATATAAATATATATCTTCTGTAATTGTGTTGGATTTAACCGGGGTCTAATTTTTCTTAGACAAGAAAGTAAAAACAATACCACTCTAAAAGTGGGGGGGAAAGAGCAATGGATTTTTTTTTAAAAATGGAAGTATTTTGTATGTCTATTAGTGTCTGGCTGTACAGACATTTCACTTATGTATTTTGTGACTCTAAGAATTTAATTTTCTACCTAGGAAATGGCTCCTTTCAGTGCTTCCTCTCTTTATTTTTCAGGACATTGGAAGCATCTTGAAGAAGTAAGTAAATCCACCCTTTTCTTTACAGACTCAGAGATCAGCAGCTCCGCCAGCAGTTTTCCTATTTTGGAAAGGTCTTTCTTTATTTCGCAGTATTTTATTGTAAAGACAACGTACTGTATTTCAGGGCTTTTTAGACATTTCCTCAGACAACCTCAACACAATATAATTAGCAATATTTGATATGATCAATTATTATGTTGGTTGCACACTCAGCCAGAGGTTTAGACTGAATTTGCCTTTTTATCCATTTATTGAGTCCTTCCCAAGAAGAGACAGATGTTTGATGGTTTTAAAAGTATCATTGTAGGATGTAAGCTGTTCCAAGTAATGCAACTATCATAAATATACACCGGTTCCCAAGCACCCGAATTGTGAGTACAGGGACACTGTGACAGATGTTAAGTGGGAAAATGGTTGTAAGTCAGTTTTTTGAGAGCTATTGTAACTGGTTGCTAACAAATAGTCATAAACTGAAGGTTACTTGTAACTGGATTTGTCTCTATTAAATGACATTGCATTAGTTTAATCCAGTGGTTCCCAAACTTTTTCAGTCCACCGCCCCCTTGGTGCTACAAACTCATCCTCAGTGCCCCCCATCCCCACTCCGTATAAATAGCATTGTTCGGAATAGCGGTTTGCACGACCCACTAAGGAAGATAGTAACAGTAAATTACAAAACTGTAACAATTAATTGCACATTTATTCAAAATCCAATTTAAAAATCTTTTGTTAATTCAACAAAATTGTTGAACATGATCCAGTGATACCAGGTTTTCAAAGTCTGATAATCGTTTATCAAGAACCTTTTGAACTACTTACTTAATAAACTCAGTAAAATTTAGTAACTACTTCGCTGTTCAGTAAATTCTTAATGTGATGGATGGGCTTGATGAAGTGATTCCAGTTTCCCAATGTCTGGTTTTAAGTCACTTAGCAGGAGTCTTAAACCACCACATTCAGTAATCTGGACTCGATTTCTCTGCTTGGAGCTTCTTAACCACTGTCCATAGTGCAGGATAGCGATCAGAAATTTCCTTCTGTAATCAAAACTCTTGGTACGATTTCTTAAACTTTGGCTTCAGCTCAATGTCATTTTGCAACTCTATTAGTTGATCCTCCACTACCCCATCTTCCTCAGTATCTGAAAATGGATTTATCACCCAATCTGGGATTTCCATCAAAAGAAGATCCTGATATTGCTCAGACGTATCTTTATGCAGCATGTCCAAATGGTCACAAAAAACTTGCAGATCATCATCTTGTATCCCACCTTTCTCTTCTAGCTCAGACAAGCTCGGAAATTGGTATAGCTCTCGATGGCCTATATTGCACTTGAATAGAGTTAACTTTGAAATAAACGTAGAGATGACAGATTTGGCCTTAATAAGATTGACCTCATTTCCTTGCAACTGCAAATTCATTTCATTGAACTTTGCAAACAGTTCTGATAAATAAGCAATGTCATGCTTGATCTCTTTTAGTTCATCACTAAAGTAATGACTGATGGCCACCTAATGTCTTCACCTCTGCAGATTCTCAAAGATTTCTGAGACCAGTGTTGACTACTTAATTTCAGTATTTTTTTTTATTGAAAAAGTTTTCAAATACAAATTTTTCCCCCATTTTTCTCCCCCCCTCCTCCCTAACCCCCCCTCACCACCCATCCCCCCCCTGTGACTTCTTCACAACAAAAACCTAATTCATAACAGATTATATAATATTATATAATATTTTACCATCCCCTTACTCCTTCTCTAAATACTGACCCTTACATGCTAATAATATTATTAATATTATTACTTCCCCCATTTACCATACATTTCAAGATAACATTATATAATAACTTCTAATTTAGCATAATAATATTATTATAATTCCCAATCTAGCAACAATCTGCCTTTTTTTTCTCCTCCCCCATACTTATATATATAACATTTCAAAGCAGCCTTCCCCATAAATCTTAATTTTACATTTATTCAACTCTATCCATTTCCTCCACTCCCCTAAATATATCACTTAAACATCCCTTTTCTTAAACTAAACAATCAGTAAACTAACCTATTTCCACCCACTTTCCTACAAAATTACCATGCACAACAATTCTTAATATCTTTAAACCACTGCCCGCCCTGCTAAAAAAAATATATTCCGTTATATAAAAAAAATCAATAACTTTAAATTTATAATCCATATAATGTCTTCTTTGATGTCTTTCCACTGGATTGTTGAGTCCATCATCCATATTAGGGTAACATAGCATCCTGGTTGCAACAGTTTGTTCAAAATCCTCAGTCATCATCTGCCCCCATCAGTAATGAATATCCTCATATATATATAAAAAAGGAAAACAACCACCCGAGTGACATTATAATTATATTCCATATAGTATCTGTAATTGTGGCTTTCATCAGGATTATTAATTCCCATCATCATAAGGGGGTAACAACCAAATCTTCTGCGTGCCCCAGCATAGCTCTCTTGCCTTACAGCTCAAGATAAATATAATACATTTATCAATAAAAAAAAAAGAAATCCAAAATAGATAATTCCAATCCAACAATTTAAGGCTCTTTTCACATCCCAAAGTTACGGCATTGCAGAAGTCTGTCACTCTCCTCAGGATAATGTTAACCAATACTTCGCCTCAACTATCTTTTCATATATTCATTCATTTTTTTAAAAATAACTGGCTTCACTGTTGCTTAATTTAGAAATTTTTGTTTTTGTGAGACCTATTTCTTTTTTTCTTTTCTTTTTGTGGGTTTGATCTCCATCCTGGTTTCCTTTCTACAAGTTGTATATCAACTGATCGGTTTTCATTCTGCTTTATGACTTGATCTTGTTGGTTTTGCTTTTGTATCTCATATTTCTTTTTTATCAATTGTGTATCAGCTAATTGGTTTCCATACTTGTCTGTGTCTTGATGAATCATCACGTTAGAGTCCGATGCCATTTCTCTCATATTTGTAGATAATCCAGCTGAGGTGTCTAAAGAATCCAAAGGCAATTTGTCCACAGTGGCCTCTATAATTCGATGTTTTCCCTTTATTTCCAACTCCTTCTGCTTATCCTGTATTGTGCCTAAAGATGTTAAGTTCATTTTCAAAATTTTTTGATAAAATTCTTCTGCTTTTTCAACAGTATTTAGTTGGTATCTTTCTCCTTGATATCTCAATATTATACCAACTAGAGCATCCCACCTGAATAGAATTTTTTTTTTTTTAAGCTCAGTCACCAGAAAACCAAATTTCTTTCTTTCCGATAACATCTTGGGTGGGAGCTCTTTGTAAATCCAAATCTTTCTTCCAAACAATTGCAAAGTAGAGTTGAAGGAATTTTGCACAATATTATTTCTTATTTCTTTATCTATAAAATAAATCACCACATCTCTACGCAGTTGCCTTTGCTTTGCAATCCAGGAATTTATTCTATAAACTCTATCGATCCTGCAAAATACTTCCTCAGGTTGAACCTTTAAGATCCCAGCCAGAAATTCAGAAGATATTTTCCTTAAATCATCTCTGTTATTTTCCTGCAATCCTCTCAGTCTAATCGCATATTCAGTAAAATTATATTGCATCATTAAAACTTCTCTTTCAATCCATTGTTGTATGTTTTCTGCATTACAAGTCTTTTGATCAGCCTCCATTTTAAATTTTTCTTCTGAGCTATTGTCTTGAGTGTTTGTCAGATCATTTTCAATTTTTTGTATTCTATTGTCCAAATTATCCTCAATTTCTTCCACTTTAGACTCTAATAAATTAGTATTTGCATCCAACTTGATCATAAATTCTGTAAAACCATTAGCCATTTTTATAATCTTTCGGTCCAAAGTATCAAACTTTAATTGCACTAATTCTTTAATTTCCTGCTTAAATTTTTCAAAGTTCTGATTCACAATCTCATCCCTTCTTACAATCTCCTCCAAAAGAAATTCAATTATGTTAAAATCAGTTTTCTGAGACTGAAGATTTAGAACTTGCTCACGTAATTTATTAATGGGGGAATCCCCCCCCCCACTGCTTGTTTATCCGGCTTTGTAAGTTTTAATGCCATGTTTCCACACAGACAAACTTTTTTTAAAAAAAGAAAAGAGAGGCAAAGAAGAAAAAAAAAACTTTCCAACCAAGATCAATATCAGACCTCCAGGAAAAAGAAAACACAAAAGTAGAGCTTTATCTTCAATTGTAGCCAGAAGTATTTATTCCGCTACTTTGTATCTTAATAGGAAACGGAAGGACTCTCCCTTTCAGCCCCTTCTCAAGCCTCGGCAGTCGCCATTTTTAAAAAAATCTTTTTTCCTTTTCCTTTTCCTTCTTCAATAATTGTTATAAAATAAATGAAATGCTTGCGATTCAGGGTCACAGGTCCAGCTCATATCCTTTTTAATTGTTCTGTTAATTTTATAGGCTTGTTCTTGTCTCCTAGCTCTGCATAAGCAGAGGTCTCCCAAAGCCCGGAGCGGCGGCGAGGGAAATAGGGAGCCTCATCTGCTTCGTCCCCAAAAGTAAAAAAAAACTTTTGGGGCTACGCAGAGAGCTCTACCTGCCCCCGCCGGCTCTATCTCCATTTCCTCATGGAAACGGAGTTTTTTTGAGCCGCCTTTCAGGTGTAAAGGCGGCTCTTTACAGGCAATGGGGCTGGCGATCCCGAGGGATCGTCTGGCGGCGGCAAGAAGCAAACCGGAAGTCACTTAATTTCAGTATTGACCAATCCCAGTCTTAAAATGAGTTTAGAATCAGTGGGAGTCACTGATAACAATGAACTATTAGCTACTGATAATGAGTCCAGTCCTGCCTTTCTTTTCTTTCTGTCCACGTTTTGCAAGTACTTTTTCCAGGCATGTTTTATTCTACCGGATACAAACCATTATTGTTAGGGAAAAAATGGGCCTTCCAAGCAATTTTAAAAGACACTGTCAGAATGACTCTGCTCTCAGCCCCACTTGTGGCTCCTTGAAAAGCACACCCCCCCCACGCTCCAACACCTGAGGAGACAGGGGTGTCTAGAATTAAAACGTGGTTCAAATCCCTAGTATAGTCCTTCTGCGTGAGAAGGGGGTTGCTAGATGACCTCCAAGGTCCCTTCCAACTCTTACTGATACTGGCCCTGGCTTTCCTGGCGGAACAGCGGCAGTGGCAATGACAGTGGCAACAGCCCCCCCCCCACAGCAGCCCACCTGGATCATCGGCAGGGGGGTGGCAGGCCTGGCTGGCCACATACTAGACACCCCGGGAAGGCCTCTGGTGATATCGGGGTCTGCAGCAAAGCTCCCGATTTCTCCAAATGCCTCTTTCTTACCATTCTACAGGGATGGGCTGCGGTGGGCAAACTTCAAAAGTTCTTGTGCCACCACCTGCAGCGCTTGCTTGGGGCTGGTTTGGAAAGAGGAAAAACGCAGCCGAATTAGGCAGACACCCTCCCCCCCAGATCCCTCCAAATGGGTCTCCCTGATCTGTCCCGGTCCACACACACACACAAACACAGCCAGCCGAGGGTTAAGGAAACACTTTGGAACGCACCCAGGTCTTATCTCCAACTTATCTCCAACTGGCAGCAATTTACACACCGTCTGCCAAATGCCTTTATTTTCACAAACAGAAAGATAAGATACTTAACGTACAAAAAGTCCAAACAGAATAATATTTCTCTCAGCAGTTCCGGACGAGGCTTTAGTGACTATCCAAGGTTTACTTTTGTTCATCACAAGGATCACTGACCACTACCCTCTATTATATAGTCTCTGGGGTGTGGTCCAGTGACTCAGTTCTAATCCCTAGCACGCCTCCTAAGCTGCTGCAATCGTTTATCACGCCTTCGGAGGCGTGCATCCAGGAATGATGTTTCTTCGTCACTCTGAGATGAGCCACCTGTCTCCCTGCTAATCTCCTCTCCCTCGGCCGGCACCTGAGACAATGCCAGAGGGGAGGGGCCTGGAGAGGGAGGCCTGGCTGACTCCTCTTCCTCATGCTCGGAGCTTTCTTCCTCCAATGGGACAGGCTCAGAGGGCGGGGCCACAACACTCCCTTCGGTAGCCTCCCTGCTGAAAAGCTTTCCTGGTTCTCTTCTACCTGCATTCTGTTACCGGCTCTGCACCCAGGTAGCGGCCGGTGGCCCTGGGTAGCAGCGTCTTGTTGGTCTTGTGGGGGGTGGAGAGCCAGTAACATATGCAGGTAGAGAAGCGGGAAATGCTTTTCACGCCTCCAGCTCATTCGCTGCAAGAAAGAGCGGGCGCTCGGAAGAGCGGGCTCCATTTGGGTGGGTGATCACTGTTGGGTCGCATAGTTCAGGGGGGAGGCTACCGAAGGGTGACCTGTTTGGAGGGATCTGGGTGGTGGGGGGGTGTCCCGCCTAATTCGGCTGCGTTTTTTCTCTTCTCTTTTCCAAACCAGCTCCAAGCAAGTGCTGCAGGTGGCAGCGCAAAAGCTGCTGACGTTTTGCACCGCAGCCCATCGCCTTCCCACGGTAAGAAAGAGGCATTCAGTGAAATCGGGAGCTTTGCTGCCAACCCTGATGTCACCAGAGGCCTTCCCAGAATGGTTAGTATGCAGCCATCCAGCCAGCCAGCCAGGCCTGCCCCCTCCCCACCCCGCACGGCAGCTTACCTCGATCCTGGGCAGCATGGCACTGGCGGCAGCCAGCCAGGCCTGCTGTCCTCCCCAGGCCTCCCCCCTCCCTCACAGCCCTCCTCCTTCCTGGGCAGCACATCACTGGTGGCAGCAGCCAGCCAGGCATGCTGCCCCCCAGCCCCTCCCCCCATCCGCAGATGCCCACCTGCAACTTACCAAAAGTTAGGAAGGCAACGGCAGTCAAGCGGGCGAGGAGCAGAGCAGCTGGGCCTGGGCAGAGTGGTTCGGGCAACCAGTGACCGATAGCAAGCAAGGAGAGCAATAAGAGAGCATCCAAGAGTTCAGCCTCACACGCGTGGTAAGAGGAGCTGCCCAGTGGCATGCGTGCCCCGGGAAACACACTTTCAGTTTCTGATGCACACATGTGCACTGGCCAGCTAGTCTGATGATCTGAGCTTTGGGTTGTGAACCCCCGTTGCCTCTTAGCGCCCCCCTGCTGCCTCCGTTGCCTCTTAGCGCCCCCTAATTCATCCCGCCCACTTTGGGAACCACTGGTTTAATCTATGAATATCAGTTTGAGTGTTATATCAATCTTCTAATTGTTTATCTACCTCACCCATATTAGTCATCAGTCATTTGGTCAGATACAATCCTGTCAGTGTATAAGAAATTATGAGCTGGAATAGCCATAACAACAAGACAGCCAATGGGAACTGTTTGGTGACTAACAAACAGGATCTATTGTGAGCCATGGGAGATGGCTCGGAGCCTGGGCGGGGCTTAGCTTGACTGATCTGTATATATATAAGAGTTACTTTGTCCTTGCAATATAGCTTCTGTGTTTCTGAGTTCTGGTTATTCTGGTCCTGGCTTCTACTGCATGGGTATTGTATACATGCATCATGCTCTATATTATTGTATATAAAGAAGTTTCTTCTATAAATGAATCCTGCTGAATTATTTACTGGTGTGCTGGTTGGATTGCTGCAAACTCTGACAAATCCATTGTTTTGGCCAAGAGATTCACAAGAATTTTGAAGAGTAGGGAGCCCAAAACTGGAAGTTAGTTGCCTCTACTAGATCTCTTGTTTAAGTTGATGAAGGTAGATGAGTGCAGTTCTGGGTCAGGATCCACTGAGTGCCCATATTTGAATAGCTAGCCAGAGAATTGACTGAAGCCTGGGAAACAGGGACCTTGTCAGTCAACAGGAGTGCTGATTTCCCACCATCTTACCAGGTACTTAGGATCTGAGGACAGGGCAACACAAGAAAACGACAATCAATGACTTCATAGCTGTCCATCAACACCCCACTTAACAACTAAAGGCCATACACAACCAGGCACCACATAAATACAAGGCTTCGAACAGCGCAATGCACACATTCTGGAGAGAGTGTTCCAATATTTGAGGGTCTGTCACGGAGAGAAGGGGGTCAATCTGTTTTCCAAAGCACCTGAAGGCCAGGCAAGGAATAATGGATGGAAACTGATCAAGGAGAGATTCAACTTAGAAATAAGGAGAAATTTTCTGACTGAGGACAATCAAGCAATGAAACAGCTTCCCTCCAGAAGTAGTGGGAGCTTCATCAGTGGAAGTTTTCAAGAAGAGGCCGGACTGCCATCTGTCAGAAACAAAGGCGGGTCTCCTGTTTGGGTGGTTGGGGGAGATGCTGGACTAGATGACCTACAAGGTCGCTTCCAACTCTGTTATTCTGTTATTTTGTCTTGCCAGGTACCAGGCTAAGGAAACATATGAGAATCTGGTGGATTTACTTCTAGAGCCAAAGTGGACAATGTGGGATTACAGTGAAATGACTGAGCTTCTGAAAAGGGCCATGAAAAAATTGAGAGGTAAAAAACAGCCGCTGGGGTTTTACACTGGATGACATTTTGAGCATCCAAGAGAGATTCTGGGTCAATGTCACATGGATCAAAGAGGGATCGATTTCAGGATCACTGTCTCAGTTAGGATTGTAAATGGAGACTACCTGTAGTCTTCGTAGCCCAAATCAGTGGTGGGTTCCTACCGGTTCGCTCTGGATCTTGCGAACTGGTAGTAGCGGTGGCGGGAGGCTCCGCCCATCCACCTGGACATCATCACAGACACTCTGCGCACGCACGCACATTGTGAACCGGTAGCGAAGGTAAGTGGAACCCACCCCTGGCCCAAATCCATATGCCCTGATCACTGGGGAAGCAGAATAAGTTTCCACAAAGTATAATGGAATACATGCAGGTAGTTCTTGACTTACGACCTGAAGCTGAAAATTTGAGCTGAAAATTTCTGTTGCTAAGCAAGGCAGTTGTTAAGTGAGAAGTGCCCCATTTTACGAACTTTTTTGCCACAGTTATTCAGAAAATCATGGCAGTTAAGTGAATCGTGGTTGATAAATGAATCTGGATTCATGCATTGATTTTGCATGTCAGAAGCTCCCCAGGAAGGTTGAAGAGGACAATCCCAGAATCATGAGATGCTGCAACCATCGTAAATACAAGCTGGTTCCCAAGTGCCCAAATTTTGATCACGGGACTGGGGAGGCTGCAACAGTCATAAGTGTGAGAACCGATCATAAAGCTCCTTTGTCAGTGCTGCTATAACGTCACTAAAAAAATAGTTGTAAATTGAGGACTACCTGTATATGGAATTTATTTATTTATTTTTATTATTTATTAGTCCAATTTATATGCCGCCCTTCTCCGTAGACTCAGGGCGGCTTACAATGCATTATAGCAATAGCCTGCATACTTTTTTGTCTATACCTGCTTATTAGGGCTTTCGCCCCCCCCCCAAGCGGTGTTGTTCTATACAAAGTTGGCTTATTGCCCCCACAATCCGGGTCCTCAATTTACCTACCTCGAAAGGATGGAAGGCTGAGTCAACCTTGAGCCTGGTGAGATTTGAACTTGCACTAATTGTAGGCAGCTGGCAGCTAAGTGCTAGCACTTAATAGCACTTTAGTCCGCTGCACCACTGAGGTGCATATATAGTAGAATATATTTATACCTGATGGAATATATATAGCCACCAATGACATTCTGGCTTGTAGCTTTCCCTATTCCTTATTTCCTCATCTGAGGCCAAGGAAAGCAAACCAGGGAATCTGAGGGAGGCCCTTCTGTTGCTCCAATTCCAGGGATGAGATGCTGAATTCCTCCCTTTTCTTCCCCAGATACTCTGGAAAGTGGACTTCAACTACAGGAAGGTAAATATGAGTTACAGGAATTGGATTTCCTTGCTATTTTAAGCTCTGATGCCAGTAACTTTAAGAGAAACATAATAGATGAAAAAAAAAGAAAACTATAGGATTAAGTACCTTAAAGACTATGATGATCCAGTAAACTTTAATGATTATATGATTTATGAACTATTACTTGCCATTTATATGTACAATATTAGCTAATGCAGTGGAGAAAAATTCCTTGTGTGTCTGATCACATTTGGCCAAATAAAGCTGTTCTGTTCTGTTCTGTTCTACTCCTCTACTCCTACTCCGCTCCGTTCCATTCTACATATACCATATTTTTTGGAATGTAAGACGAACCTTTTCCCCCATAAAAGAGGCTGAAAATTTGGGTGCAACTTATACTCCGTATGTAGCTTTTTGGAAGCTTTTTTCAGCCCCACCGAGGCACTAATGAAGCACTAGCAAGCAATCTTCCCAGCTTTGCCTGCTCCCTCAACTCCCTGAGTGAAGCAGTCTCCCTGCTTTGCTCCGACTCTCAGCTGTTCTTTAGAAGCTTTTTTCTGCCCTAACCAGGTACCAGCCGAGTGAAGCTTTGCCTGCTTTTCTCATTGCTGCTTCCTCTCAGCTATGCCTTAGAAGCTGTTTTTTATTCCCAAGCAGGGGATAAAAAGCCAGCAAACTAATGTGCTGAAGCTGACCAGACTAAGGACGATAGCCAGATGAATACCTGGTAGGCAGATTTTTTTTCCTATTTTCCTCCCCCAAAACTAAGCTGTGTCTTATACTCTGGTGCGTCCTATACTCTGAAAAATACGGTAATCTAAAAACCTGAAGCCAATCTTGGTGTAGAATGAAATACCTGGACAAATGGGAAAATATGACCTGGGAGTGAAAGGAATCTTGAATTCCTACCAAGCTGATAACATCCTCTTGATTTTACTGCCTGACTATAAATTGGTGAGAGACCAGGTCTTTGGGAGCAGAAATTAGGTCCTTTGGGTCAAAGCAAATAGCAAAGTTGGAGCATCAGGGTTGCCTCCACTCTTTGGGCCATCAGACTGATGAAAGCAGAGGTTTCCTGTATAAGATCCTCCCCTTTTGTACATCCCTGTGATACCCTGATGCTCGTAGAGAAAAAGACGGAGCCTCTTCACATCCCATCATGTGTCCTAAATTACCTCTGGGGGATCCTTCTGACTTTTCCCAGTTCAGAATTGAAACATGGCAGCCTCTGGCTCTGCCTGATCTTCTGGAAGAGGTGGAGCGCTATGAAGTGTTTGAAGGACTTGGCCATTGTGAGACTTGTGGACTTCAGTTCCCAGAATTCCCCATCCAGAATGGCGAAGCTGGACGGTAATCAGCAGAGTGGCGGCCACATGGGAGACTAGAGACTAGAGGAATTGACCAGTGGAGCCAAGAGACGAAGAGCTGAGGGGAGGAGCCAAAAGCTGTACAGATAGTCAACGTATCCTGAAGGTGTGCAGCTTAGTGGCAGCTGAAGGGGAGGCAGATGGACTGGAAGATGGCGAAGGCAACCTAAGTGAATGGAAGGAGAAGGCCAGAGGAGCGCTGAAGAGGCCGGCAGTTAACAGAGGATGGGACTAAGAGTGTGGGAGAGCCCGAGTGCTTGGAGAAAAGGGAGCAGAGGGACCTGGACAATAGAAGCCCCATCAGCCATTGGAATTCTGTTAGTTGAAGTCTACAAGTCTTACAGTTGCCAAAGTTGGAGGACTCTTGACCAGGCAATGCTGAGGTGTTGTTTAAAAGAACAATGAGTCTTCCAGTCCTGGAGGGGGTGTTTGGAAGCAGAACTCCATTCACACAAGAGGGTTAAACTCTTGAGGGTGAAGACACAAACCAGGCCTGCAGCTGAAGCTCTTTTTTTTTTTTTCTTTCTTTCCTTCCCCCTTACAGTGAATGTAACTCTGGATCCAGACACAGCCAATCCTGGCCTCCTTGAAATCTCCCAAGATCGAAAAAGTGTCAAAGGAGTTAAGCCAGACCACATGACATTTGTACATCTTGCTTGTGTCCTTGGCTGTCAGAAGTTCTCCACAGGGAGACATTTCTGGGAAGTTATTGCAAGAGGTACAGCAGGATGGGGTGTAGGGGTTGCCAACAAGCGAATGAACGTAACAAATGTTGATGAGCAGATCAGGCGCTGGGAGTTTCAGAAATGGGGAAGGAGCTACTGGGCCATATCTCCATCAAAACGCTCTGAACTGGTCCTGACTGAGGAGCCCACGAGGATCCGCATCTCTCTCAACTGCGAAGAGGGACAAGTGAGCTTTTTTAATGCCAGCACAGCAACTCTGCTCCATACATTCTCAGACGCTTCCTTGGTTGGAGAGACCCTTCTGCCCTCTTTCTCTTTGTGGGAGGGCGTCTGCATGACACTCCCCTAAAAGAAGGGACCTCCATAAACAAAAATCCCTATTTGCCAAGCAGGGATCTCCGAAAGCCTTTAAAGCAGAGATTCCTTAGCTTTTTGCTACTTCAGCTTTTTTTATTGTTCTATGCCACCCTGGTCAGTCAATCAGTCATTATAAAGGAATAACCTGATCAGCATTTCTATTTGTCTGGATAAAAAAAAATGAAGTGTCCTAGGAGCTTTATCGGCTTTAGCATCATGTGTTCAGGTGTATCAGTATTAAAGATACCTTACAGCTAAGCCTGTGAATCATGATTTTATATGTCTGTTACAGCTCTTCATCCCATTTATGGATCATGCTTGTTTGTTTCATATTAGTTGCAATCAATGATTGTGTAGGTGTCCATAACTCCGTATATTCTATAATCATTCCCTTCTTTTTTTTCTTTCCTTCCCCCTTTTTTCCTCCGGTTTCCTTTTAACACATAATTATCATAATCCAAGGAACCCTAGCAGAGCTTCAGCAAGTATTACACTCGATATAAGCTTTATAGCCTCACAGGTATAGGAGGAGGAAGATGCGTTGGATATGTTTGCCACCTTGAGTTATTTGTAAAAATAATAAAGGTGAGATAAAAATAAATAAGGGGAGTGAAACTTAACTGATATGGTGACTTTGAATGCTGACAGCAGATCTCTGGAACCCCTCAAAGCATCTAAAGAACTGAAGATTGACAAACTGCTGTTGGCAAAGGAGCAAATGAGGAATCCTAATGAAGATACCTAATACAGGTAGTCCTGGACTTACAATTGAGCCCCAAATTTCTGCTCCCAAGTGAGTCAGCTGTTAAGTGAGCTTTGCCCCATTTTAACTATCACGGGGGAAGAAGGGAATGAAAAGGAGGAGGTTTTGGCAGGAAAAAGGAGGGGAGCAGTGGATAGAGAGAGAGGGCGAGAGGGATAGGTGGGTCTCTTTGGGGGCAAACCTGAGGGAGAAGGGAGAGAAGGGAAGTGGGGCCTCCTGGCTCACCTGGCCTCCACCCCACCAAGTGAGGGGGGGAAGCGACACATGAGGACGGGTTGAGGAAAGGGAGAGAAAGGAGGGGGGAAAAGGTTGAGAAAGGAGGAGAAGGAAGGAGAAAGAGATGGAGAGAAAAGGTGGCAGGCAGGGGAATCACGGGAGGAGCAGAGGCAGTGGCAGGAGAGACCAGCAAGCAGGAGGGGGCGGGGGAGAGAGGAAAGAGAGGGAGAACTGGCTGAATAGCCATCTGACCCCCACCCAACCATGTGAGGGAGCTGAGTGGAGTGGCAGCCACAAGGAATGGACTGTACCAGGGGAAGGCGCCTGGATGGTTGGAAAAGAAGGCAAGGGGAATCTATCACATGACTCGGGGACCCTGCAACCGTCATAAATATGAGTCAATAGCCAAGCGACTGAATTTTGATCAAGTAATTATGAGGATGCTGCAATGGTCATAAGTGTGAAACACTCTCATAAAGCACTTTTTAATGTCTATATACATTAAAAATGAGAAATGTTAAAATGCTTATTATTTGACTTCACATATGTCAAATTGAGAGCCACTGATCTAGCCCAACAGACTATCGAAAGGGATGGGGATTACGGCCACGGTGTCCCAAGGCATGTCAACAAACTCCAGATGGCAGCCAGCTCCGCCTTTTCCGTATATGTAAATAAGGGGTGGAGCTTCCCTCCCTTAGGTCTTTGTTGACTCCCTCTAGGGTTGTTTCTGCTTTGCATCTCCCCACTTCTGGGGAATATTTAAAAGAGATTTAGATGTGAATGTTCTCTAAATTAGGTCCCAGCCCTAAACCTGTTGAGTAGTAGTACTGTAGTTGCAGTCATATTCGTGGTTCCTTCCTTCCTTCCTTCCTTCCTTCCTTCCTTCCTTCCTTCCTTCCTTCCTTCCTTCGAAAGGTCTTCACCTGGTGCCAAAATGAGGCCACTGTGGCTGCCAATTAAGGGACTCTGGGGAGGTCATTCCAGAAATGAGGTGCCACCAACAAAAAGGCAAGATAAAGGAGGGGGCTTGGGACTCTCTATGTCCCCTCAGAGACCCTGTTGGGATTAAAGAAGCCTCCCCAAAAAGCCCTTGAACAAAGGACAAAGATGTATAAGATGTTCTCCACCCACCAGATCCCCCCACCTCTCCCCATGGGTCCCCCTGTCCTAAGTTGGCCTGAGACTCCTAATGCCTCTTTCTATCCACCTTTTGCCTTAAGAGGCATTTCATTGGTCAAACGTGAAGATTTCCAGTCAGCAAATGATCCTATTCCACATTCTACATATTCCATATTCTACATCTACAAGATAGTCTTCTCTGTCTCCCTTCCACAGAGTGATCCAGGCTGCCTCCTGGGGTTGACTTTTGCCCAGTTTTAGGGCTTTTCCTGATCCGTTTCCTGATTGGATGGCTGGGAAGGGGGCAGTCCAGGCAGTTCTTTCTCTGCAGGATATTCCAATTAAAAGTGACTGAAAAGAGTTTAATTTCCCCTTTATCTCTGAGACAACCCATCATTTGCAGGATTAGTTTTGGGCTTTTATCAAGGGCTTCTTACTGTCTCTTTCAGTCCAAGTTTACTCCCTCTGGTCCCATAAATGTTTCCTTCTTCCTATTGAAAAAAAAAGCATTTTCCCCTTTAACAACCTGGTTGGATCAATAATAATTGCCCTACGTACAGTTACTCATGCGCTGGTCACCTCACAGATTGACTACTGCAATGCTCTCTACATGGGGCTGCCCTTGAGGACCACCCGGAGGCTTCAGCTGGTGCAGAATGCAGCCACGCGGGTTGTGATGGGAGAATCCCGATACTCCCATGTTACACCCCTCCTACGCGGTTTGCATTGGCTACCGGTTGCCCTCCGGGTGAGATTCAAGGTGCTGGTGATGACCTATAAAGCCCAACATGGCTTAGGACCAGGATATTTGGCGGACCACTTACAGCCAGCAACGATATCCCATCGCCCGGTTCGCGCCCATAGAGAGGGCCTACTCAGGGTGCCGTCGGCTACACAGTGGCGGCTGGCGGCCCCCAGGGGTAGAGCCTTCTCGGTCGGTGCGCCCACCCTCTGGAATCAACTTCCTTTGGAGCTCTGATTAGCGCCTGACCTTCGCACCTTCCGCCGTGAATTAAAAACTTGGCTTTTTAATTCCCTTGACCTGGACTGACGATGGGGTTTTAAGGGTTTTAAGGGTTAATTTTAAATTTTTTAGATTTTAATTTTTATTTTATATTGTGGCTTGTGTTTTATTGTTGTGAGCCGCCCTGAGTCCATTGTGAGATAGGGCGGCATATAAGCCGAATAAAATAAAATAAAATAAAATAAATAATTGTTTGGCAATCTCTACAATGGATGTTTCTTTCTCCCCGGGATTTTTCAAAATCTTTCCCTTTAGCGATTGGGGTGGGGGGAACCGATGGCCTTTTTATAATTTGCAGTCTTTAGCTCCAAAAACTCCTGAGCCAGCTGGCTCACAAATTCTGGAAGTCAATCAATCAATCAATCAATCAATCAATCAATCAATCAATCAATCAATCAGAATAGAACTGAAAGGGGCCTTGGAGGTCTTCTAGTCTAGCCCCCTGCTCAAACGCTTCTCCTCTTCTCCTCCTGCACATTCTTGTATCCCGGTTGCCGCGGTCTCAGGGCAGCCGCCATGGCCGCCATTCCACCGTCGCCGGCGCAGAAGGCAATCCTTCGGCCGTCTGAGGGGTCCCTCTCTTTCCCCCTGTCCCTACAGGACAGGGTAGTCCAAAGACCTACCGGCGGGGGCTTGGCAGACGGGTAGACTTGTGATCAGTCGATCCCAAATGCTGACTGTGAATTGTTGTGTTCGGCGGCCCCGGCAACTGGGGACGCCACCCCGTGATTGGCCAAGAGGCGTGGCCTCCCTAAAGCGGGAGTATCTGTGGTTGCTGATTGGTTATCGTTTGACAAGCTAAGGAGTATAAATAGGCTGTCAGTTCTCCTCAGCCTTGTTCGTGTTTTCTCAATGCCTGTTGCTGTTTAATAAAGTGTTCTGTTTAAACGCAACCTCGGCCTAATTCATGCCTGAACAAACTATTTAACACTGGCAACGAGGAAGAGGAAGAATTCCAATGGCTCCACCGACTTTTGCCCCTTTTGACCCATCCACTGAGGTCTGGGAAGCTTATATGGAACGTTTCGAATGTTTCTTAGAGGCAAACGACTTCACCGTCCTTTCTGGAGGTAAAAAGAGAGCTCATTTCTTGAATTCTTGTGGCCCTGAGGTTTTCGCGACCACTCGGGCTTTATTTGCCCCTACCCCGGTGCACACAGTTGCCTGGGATGTCCTGCGCCTTAAGTTAAAAGACCACTACTCCCCTGCACCTTCCCGATTTGCCCGTCGGTTTCAACTGCGACAGGTGTTACAAGAGGAGGGGGAGTCTATCAATCGTTATGTGGCTTGTTTGAGGACAGCTGCTCTCGATTGTGAATACCGCGACCTTGATGATGCGCTGGTGGAACAACTGGTGTGTGGCGTTAAAGACATCTGTCTGCAAAGACGTTTACTGGCCAAAAAGAATTTAGATCTCCCGACTGCGATCGAGGAGGCACAGGCGGCTGAAATGTCGGACAAATCTACTGCCGACATTAGAAAGTTCTACCCTTCCAGGGGGTTGTCATCTACTACTGTTAACCTGCAAGACGTTGCCTCTGACGAGTCTACGGATGAGGAGGACGATATTAGTCGTCTACAAGCTTCTAAGCCTAGACCGAAGAACAAACGTTGGCCAATTAAACCTCAGCCCTCTCTATGCTTCAGCTGCGGTGAACAGCATCCAAGGGCGACCTGTCGATTTAGATCTGCAACTTGCCGCCATTGTGGGAAACTGGGTCACATTGCTCGAGCATGCCGATCTCTGCCCAAACCTGCTGTTTTGCCGAAGTCTCACCGTCCTAAAAAGGAGGAATGTTTCTTGATTTCGCGCAACTGCCTATCACTGAGGTGACTTCCCTTTCCAGACTACCCAGTAACAACAAACTTTCAATGACAGTGCTCATCGAAGACGCCTCCTGTCCGATGGAGGTGGACACTGGTTCGGCAAAGTCAATCGTGTCATGGGGGGTGTTAAAGCGGCTAATTCCAACGATTCAGAAGAGACGTTTGAAACCCTGCCCTGTCAGATTGAGAGACTACCAGGGGAACTTCATTCCTATTTTAGGGCAGGATTCCTTTTTAATTGAAACTGAGGGGTTTGTGGGACTTCTTCCATTGATCGTAGTCAAGGGTTTCCTTCCCAGCCTACTGGGAATGGATTGGTTTCGGGCATTGGGGTTACAAGTATCAGGGATTCACTCCACACACGTGGACAGTTTTGGGGACCTGTTTAATGAGTTTTCTGACATTTTTGATGGGGGCCTGGGTCAGTATGTGGGCTCCCCCATCTCCCTCAATCTGGACCCCCAGGTTGCCCCGATTAGGCTTAAACCGCGCCGTGTCCCTTTTGCTCTTAGGCCAAAGGTGGACGCGGAATTAGATAAGCTCTTAGCACAAGGTGTCCTTGAGCCAACCGATCACTCTAAGTGGGAGACCCCCATCGTGGTTCCCATCAAATCTGATGGGTCTATTAGGATTTGTGGTGACTTTAAATGCACCCTAAATAAGGTGTTGACAGCTAATCCTTACCCTGTTCCTGTAGTTCAACATCTACTACATTCCCTAGGCCCAGGGTCCATTTTTGCCAAATTAGATTTGGCCCAGGTGTATCAACAGCTCCCAGTGGATGATGCCTCGGCTGAGGCTCAAACCATCGTGACCCACCGTGGAGCTTTTAAGTGTCGGCGCCTCCAGTTTGGTGTGAACATAGCCCCGGGCCTCTTTCAAAATTTAATGGAGCGTCTTTTGCAGGGCCTGCTGGGGGTAGTGCCTTACTTTGATGATGTGCTTGTCTCCGCTTCGTGTCGGGGCGAGCTCATCGAACGAGTAAGGGCTGTCCTCCTCCGTTTCCGTGAATCAGGCTTAAAATTAAACAAGAGCAAGTGCAAAATTGGTGTTTCCCAAATTGAATTCTTAGGCTACTTATTGGATGGTAAGGGGATCCGTCCCACCCCATCTAAGGTCGCTGCCATTAAGCATGCACCGGTGCCCACCTGCCGGGCTGAGTTGCAATCCTTTTTGGGTCTCTTAAATTTTTATAATGTATTTTTACCCCACAAAGCCACGGTAGCCGAACCCCTCCACCGGTTGCTGTCCAAAGCAACTCCCTGGGTTTGGACAAAAGTACATGACCGCGCATTCCAGGCGGTTAAAGACCTGTTATCTTCGTCAGCTGTGTTAGTCCAATACAGCTCAGATTTACTCCTCACTCTGACAGCTGATGCGTCCCCATTCGGAATTGGGGCAGTGTTGAGTCACCGTTTTCCGAATGGGTTAGAAGCACCGATAGCGTTCTACTCGAGGACTTTGTCCTCCGCAGAACGTAACTACAGTCAGCTTGACCGGGAGGCTCTTGCGGCTGTCGCTTCTATCAAACGCTTTCACGAATATGTGTATGGCAGGCCGTTTGAATTAGTAACAGATCATAAACCTCTGTTAGGGTTACTGGATGATTGCCGCCAAACGCCTCTGGTCATGTCCCCTCGCATGTCCCGGTGGTCAGTATTCCTGGCCGCTTATAACTACTCATTAGTCTACAGACCAGGTAAGCTCATTCCCCACGCGGACGCACTGAGTCGTTTCCCTTTGCCGGCCCCTGTACTGGATCCATCTCCGGCCCTGCCTGTCCTTCTGGTGGACAAGTTGTCATTACCACTGACCTCCACTGACATAGCAGCCCACTCCCTCCGTGACCCGATCCTCTCTCAGGTTCTCCACTGGGTTACTAAGGGGTGGCCTTTAGGGCAGGTGCCTCCTGCTTTTGCTCCTTACCGTACCCGCCAAAATGAGTTATCGGTCCACCTAGGGTGTCTACTGTGGGGACACAGGGTTGTGGTTCCTCCCTCCCTCCAGCCTGAGGTTCTTAGATGTTTACATACAGGCCACCCAGGCATCGTACGTATGAAAGAGTTAGGGCGTAGTTATGTGTGGTGGCCCTTATTCAACCACGATGTCTCTCCATGGGTCTCCGAGTGTCAGCCTTGTCAGCTCTCCCGGCCAGCCCCTCCGTCCACCCCGTCCAGGGATTGGGAAACTCCCCGCGGCCCCTGGTCGAGGCTGCACCTGGATCTTGCCGGCCCTTTCCGGGGCCGACATTTCTTAATCGTAGTAGATGCCCTATCAAAATGGGTGGAACTGGAACTCATGCCTTCCACAACTGCTGAGGCCACTGTTAGGGTATTACGACGCCTTTTTACCACCCATGGGATCCCGGATGTGATCGTTACTGATAATGGACCTCAGTTCATCTCTGCCACTTTCCAGTCTTTCCTCGTGAGTTTAGGAACCCGTCACGCCCAGATTGCCCCTTACCGGCCGTCAGGGAATGGTTTGGCTGAACGGGCTGTGCGGTCTGCCAAGGACGCGTTGGCCCGGTTTACCTCGGGGAGCTGGCAGGACAAGATTGACACTTATCTGTTTGCTCAACATGTGACTCCTTGCCCGCTCACCCATCGCAGTCCCGCGGAGGTTTTGATGGGGCGGCGGCTGCAAACGGTGATGGATCGTTTGCACCCTACCTATGCTCCAGAGGGCTATCAGGGTGTTAGTGTGGGGCTCAGGGCATTTAAGGAAGGAGACCTGGTGTTTGCCAGAAACTATGGGGGCGAACCTCGTTGGTTACCGGGATGGGTGATAGATGTAACCGGCCCCTGTTCTTACAGGATTCAACTGACTGATGGTCGATCGTGGCGCCGACACGCGGACCAACTGAGGGGCCGACAAGATACCCCATCAGACGCTGGGGACAGAAGAGACCCAAGCGTAGTCCTACAAGATGTAAAACCACCCAGATACGCCCTGGTGGCCGTCACACGTCCTCCAACCCCCCAGGGGCCGAGTCTCACCCAAGACTTACCAGCACTTCCGGATGTCCCCATTGGCTATGACGGCTCGCCGGCCACGCCAGCTCCTGACACTGATCTGCCCCCCTCTGCCGCTGCAGCCGCGCCGGCGCTGAGACGTTCATCTCGTCTGCGCAGGCGCCCAGAGTACCTTAAAGACTATGTCTGTTCAAGCCAGGGGTGAAGGAGTGTTGTGTTCAGCGGCCCCGGCAACTGGGGACGCCACCCCGTTATTGGCCAAGAGGCGTGGCCTCCCTAAAGCGGGAGTATCTGTGGTTGCTGATTGATTATCGTTTGACAAGCTAAGGAGTATAAATAGGCTGTCAGTTCTCCTCAGCCTTGTTCGTGTTTTCTCAATGCCTGTTGCTGTTTAATAAAGTGTTCTGTTTAAACGCAACCTCGGCCTAATTCATGCCTGAACAAACTATTTAACAGAATGGTGGTAGCTTTATGGTAGAAGGCCAGAGAAAGGCAGGATATGCAGTGGTGACAGCATGGGAAGTTGGAGAAGTCAACCCATTACCAGTAAACATTTCTGCCCAACTGGCTGAACTGGTCACTCTAACTAGAGCCTTACAGCTGGCTCTGGCAAATATACCTTTGGAGCCTTGCGTGCCCATGGAGCCTTATGGAAGGAAAGAGGATTATTAAATGCAAGAGAATCAACTGTTAAATATAGCCCACAAATTTTAAAATTATTGGAGGCTGCTTGGCAAGCAAAACAAGTAGGAGTCTTACATGTCAAGGGACATTCTAAGATTCCCCTTTACACAAAAGGAAATTGGGCTGCAGATGGAGCTGCTAAGGAAGCCTCCCTACCACACTTAGAATGAACAGCCTACCTCATTCCTATTTCTCCCTACCCACTTCTCCACTCTCTTGGACTCCCAAGGGTAGGACATGGGCCACATCAGTTGGAGGCAGGGAGAGGAAGGATGGGTGGTGGAAGGTAGAGGGCAGACCTATTCTACCAAATACACCTCAGAGGATTCATTTATAACAAATACATGCCAGCACACAATGGGGGGTCAAAGGCACTGGTAGACTAAGTGACATGCTGTGTAGTAGACAAGGGTCTCTATTCCGCAGCCTCCCAAGCTGTAGCAGTTTGTCTGATCTATGCCAGAAATAATCCAAAAGTAGCCAGGCGCCCACCCCTTAGGAGTCCAACTTAAAGGCAACTACCCAGGGACAATTTGGGAAATAGACTTCACTGAATTCCCTAGAAAGCAAGCTTTTGAGTATGTTGTGGGACTAGCATGGACCTTCACAGGATGGCCTGAGGCTTTTGCTTGCAGGACTAATAGAGAGCATGAAGTAGTAAACGTCCTACTGGAAGAAATCATTCCTGGGGTTGGGCTGCCAAATAGTATATCCTTTGATTGTGACCCATATTTCACAGCTAAGGTTTGTGTGAACGGTTAAAGATCACTCGGAAGCTTTACTCAGTCTACCACCTGGCAAGTAGTCCTATGGCAGAAAAAGGTAATGACTGAAAAAACAACAACAGCTAGCTCACTTATGCCAGGAGGCTCACCTGTCCTCATTGCAAACTTTGCCACTCATGTTGTTAGGGCTGCACATTGCACCTCGACAGCGAATGGGCTTGAGCCTCTTTTGAGGCCCTTTTTGGGCGACCACATCCCTCCCTAAAGGCAGAGGAGAGGTCCATCCCACTGATGGGAGAACTGACCTTGTACCAATATGTAAGACAACTCCCTGGGGTTATGAATTTTTTCCCCTGTTATCTGCTGGAAAATCAATACCCTGGACTAGATCATCCAGTACATCCGTTTCAGCCTGCAGACTGGGTGCTTGTAAAGACATGGGGATTAACAACCTCCTTGGATCAGAAGTGGAAGGGACCGTTTCAAGTGCTTCTGACCACCCATGTGGCACTAAAAGTGGAAGGCCTGGCATCTTGGACAGATCACTTCCAGAGTGACGAAAAACCCACCATCTGATTCTTGGACTGTGCAGCCTGTGACTTCCTCAGTAGGAGAACTGGGACTTAAGTTATTGTTCTGGAAAGAAAAGCTTCCGGAACCATCGTTGCGTGAGAGGAGAACTACCATCTCCCATAGGTCTTCTCTCAACTAGGAAATTTCCCCAAAAGGTATTTGTAGCTCCCCACACTAGAATTAGGAGAGTTAGCCAATTATTACCACTAGCTGATTGGGGTGTGTGTATGTGAAGGCTAAGATATTAAGCCAAGTAGACTTAACTACTGTCAGGATGAGACCATATGATTTGTTATGTAACTGTGCTCCTCCCACCCACCTATATTATGCCCACTTTACCTGAAAGGAAGATTAGAAACCAGAGGGACCTTGAACGATCCAGAAAGTACCTGAAGAACTACCAACCCCTTTCTTTGTTCGGTGGGCTCTGGACCCTCAATAATGCCATGCAAGGCAGTGGAGGAAATCCAAGCTAACAAGACTGGGGAGTTTCTTTATTGCTGCAGCAAAAGATCAAGAAGCCATTCAGAGAATGACAGTTCAGTTCAGAATAGGATGGCTCTAGGTATATGGCATCCTAAGGAGGTGTGACAACAATGGACAACAATGCTGTGTGCAGATTCTGGACAAATCAGAGGAATTCCAAGGCCGAACTACACACATCACAAAGATAGCTGCAACTCCTCCCCCCACCCCCCATGGACGAATGGAAAGGCTGGTGGCATTGACTGACAGGATGGTTGCCTGATTCCAACTGGTTAAGAACCAGATATTGATGTTGGGTGAATCTTGGAAAATTAAATAGTTTTCAGATTCAAAGTGGGGGAGGGATGATGGGCTGGCTGCTAAAATAAAGCCAGGTTTTGCACACACTTGAAAGTAAGTCAGGAAGCCTGTAATTGTGGAGTCTGTCTGGCAAGAACAAAGGCTGCTTATCCACAGGAAATATGCATGTGTAAAGCTTGTAACAATTCTGGGTAGTTAGAAAGCTTATACAAGTAACTAGAGTTAGGCAAATTACGGACCTCAGCTAAAAGTTAGGAATAGAGATGGCCTGCAGCAAATCAAAGGGGTATTAGATAACTCCTGGGGCATTCATTAGCCAAGGCTTAGGAACAGGGACAGCTAGAGACCAATAGAACAAATTGTAGAATTATTACTAAAATGTTTATTAGATGATATTTCTTACTATCCCGCCTTGTCCTGCCTTCTTCTTTAGTGAAAATGTATAAAGCTTTCTTCATCCCTTGTTCTTGGCTCTCTTGGCATTTTGGCCAGGAGCCCTTTTCCTTGGGGTACCCCAATAAAAAGCAATCAAAACCTGCACCTCGTTTCTGACATTCTTCATTGGCCTCAGCACCAGACTCAGACCCCAATTGGGGACAACAATTAGTTAGGAACAGAATTGTTACCTAAGAGTGTCCATTAGTGTAAAAAAGAATGGTACAGCAAGATATAGAGAAATGTTTTCAGTGATTTTACTAGTAAGAATACGGACTTAAAAAACCAGATAGGATTTTGCTATACAGTACTTCCCTTTAACACACTAGATGATAAAATGTTAAACTTCCTAGGTTGAAGGTTTTCCTCCAACATAAATATGGGATATCAAAAAGAGATTTAGATGTGAATGTTATGGAAATTAGGTCTCTATAGTTTCCAGGCCCCAAATCTGTTTAATAGTACTATGGTAGCCTCAGTCATATTAGTAATTCCTTCCTTCCTTCCTTCCTTCCTTCCTTCCTTCCTTCCTTCCTTCCTTCCTTCCTTCCTTCCTTCCTTCTACCCTCCCTCCCTCCCTCCCTCCCAACAGAGAAGGGTTTTCACCTGGTGCCAAAATGCAGCCACTGTGGGTGCCAACTGAGGGTCTCTGGGGAGGACATTCCATAAATGAGGTGCCACCTCTGAAATGGCAAGATAAAGGAAGGGTCTTGGGAGTGTCCATGTCCCCTTGGGGAGCCCATTGTGACTAAGGAAGCCTCCCCCAAAAGCCCTTGAACAAAGGGCCTATAAGATGTTCTCCACCCACCAGATTCCCTCCACCCCCCCATGGGTCCCCCTGTCCTAGGTTGGCCTGAGACTCCTAATGGCTCTTTCTATCCATCTTTTGCCTTAAGATTTCCATCCAGCAAATGACCCCATTCCCAATTCTACGTATTCCACATTCTACAAGGTAGTCTTTGCCCAATTTTAGAGCTTTTCCTGATCCATTTCCTGATTGACTGGCTGGGAAAGGGACAGTTCAGGCAAGTCTTAATCTTCCGGATATTCATATTAGAAGTTAGAGAAAGGATTATAATTTCTACATTCTCCTTTATCTGTGAGATCTGTTATCCTATTGATAGCAGCCTTGGCTTTGGGGTTTTATCAAGGGTTTCTCCCAGTTTCTTCCATGCCAACTTTACTCCCATAAACGTTTCTGTCCCATAAACGTTTCGTTCTTCTCATTTTTTAAAAAAGCATTTTCCCCTTTAACAAGTGGCTGGCTGAATAATAATTGATGGTGAATCAGCCCCATGGAGGTTTCTTTCACCCCAGGATTTTTCAATATCTTTCCCTCTAGCAGGATACTTGGATCAGTAATTGACTGGGGGTCCGTCCCAAAAATATTTGCTTCTCCCCAGATTTTAAAAAGCAGCACTTTTTCGTGCCGCTGTTGATAAAAATAGGATCACCAACATGATTGCCAACGTCCGATGAGGGATATGAAGGAGAAGGAAGAGGAGGAGGAGGGGGAGGAGGAAGGAAGGAAGATGGAAGAAAGAAGAAAAAGAAGGATTATTATTTTGAAAACTCCCCCCCCCCTTTGATGAGCTGATTGGGCCAATAATAATTGATCGGGGGTCCATCCTGCGAATGTTTGCTTCTCTCCAGTTTGTTGTTTATAAAACATTTTTTCCCCTTTAAGAAGCCAGCGAGGCTGACCGCAAGAGCAACAACAATTCATTTCAGTTTCCCATCTGGGCACAGCCCAAAGGCGGTCACCTGATTTGGAGGAAAAGAAACGAAACTTAACTTTCTCTTTCTTTGTCCCGGCGGAGGAGGCGGTGATGGCGGCCGAAGCATCCTTCCCTGTTTTGCTGGAAGAAGCCACCTGCTCCATCTGCCTGGACTATTTCCAGGACCCCGTGCTCATCCCGGAGTGCGGCCACAATTTCTGCCGGGGCTGCCTGACCCGCAGTTGGGGAACGTCGGAATCAGAGGCTTCCTGCCCCCAATGCAGACAGACCTTCACGCCCCGCAGCCTCCTCTCCAACTGGCAGCTGGCGCGGGTGCTGGAAGGGGCCAGCCTATGCAGCAGCCGTCCGGGTGAGGAAGGAGGGAGCCTCTGCCAGAAGCACCGGGAGCCCCTCAAGCTCTTCTGTAAGGACCACCAGACCCTCATCTGCTTGGTCTGCTACCTATCCAAAGAGCACAGGGGCCACTCGGTGATCCCTGCGGAGGAGGCTTTTCAGGAATACCAGGTAGGAATCAGCCAGGAGGAATCGCTGTGGAGGGGCATCCAGATCCTTGGTCTTCCTGGCAATCCTTGGACCAATTTACTTGCTTCCTCTGTTGTCGGCAAACTGGGTTTAGCCTGGCGCAGATGTGAATTAGAACCAGACTGGAGAGGCCTTTCAAGGGACTTTTAATGAGGTACTTGAGCAAAAGGGTCTCAGCAGCTAAAGGAGCCAAGACCCCTGAACGATGTAAAAATTCAAAATATAGGGTTAAGGTTCCTTGACAGGAGTTTCTTTTGATTTCTTGTCCTGGCCTACTTTACTCACATTCCTCATACATTGCGTATTTGTGCTAATTAGCTTTCTTATCAAAAGAGCTGTGTGTTTTACTATTATAATAAGCAAGAAGTTTCCAAAGTTGATGTCTATGTGTTACCCCCATTGGTTACTGGTCTTATTACACTCCTCTACAACTTTCTGCCTCGGCCATTCCTTTAACAAACTTACCTGAGACCTTCACCTCCTGCTTTATCCTCTGTGGCTGAAATTTTTTTGAAGACTGATTTACCATAGTCTTTGATTTACAACCGTTCATTTAATGACCTTCTCATAAGCAAAGTCAATTGGGAAGCCAGAATCGCTTCACAACTGTGTTACTAAAAGTGAACAACTGCAGTGATTCACTTAACAACTGCAGCAAGACCTTGGAAATTTAAAAACAGAACAGCATTTAAAAAAACAAGGAATAAAAATTGACTGGTGGCCATATTTGCAAATTTGGACAAAATATAAAAAAGACAGGGAACAATATGGTATACACAGAGAACAATTGGAATTGGATAAGATATTATTAGGACCAGGAGAAAAAATTATCACAAAAATATATAATTTTCCGTTAAAATTTAAAATGGAAGAAGAAACCGTGAAGGAAACAATGATTAGCTGGGCAACAAATTTTGGCTATAACATTCATTTGGCTCAATGGGATTAATTATGGGAGAGAAACTATAAACTAACAATGTCAGCTGCTTACAAGGAGAATCTTTATAAGACGTTTTACCGATGGCACCTGCCACAAGCAAGATTGGCAAGGATGTTCTCAAAACAGGTCCCCAGATTGTTGGAGGTACGGCCATAGCCGAGGGACCTTCTACCATATGTGGTGGACCTGCCCTAAGATTAGGAAATTTTGGTGGAAGATAAAAAAATGCCTGGAAGAGATAATTGGGTGGAAGATAGAAAGAAAACCGGAAGTATTCCTCCTTGGTATTTAAGAAGGGAAAATGAAAAAAAAATTACAATATATCACATTACACATACTAACTGCATGTAGACTTGCCATAACACAAAATTGGAAACAACCGGATATCCCCTCCAGACCAATTTATAATTTAAAAAATTTTTGACTGCGCAGAAATAGACAGATTATCTATGGAAATTAAGAAAAGGGAAGACACCAAGTACTATTTAATTTGGAATAGATGGTATTCCTGGCTGGAGAGGAAATCTATAATGTAAGCGATATTTTGTTACGAAACTGAATTGTGAATAGAAGATATTGTAACTTAGATAAGGATGTAAGTTAAGACAGATAGAAGTAGAATTTGTGTATGGAAGTTAATTAGGATAGAGATACCGATATAGAAAAGCTGTTACTAGTGCTTAGGTTTGATGTGTTTCTTTTTGTTTGTTTGTTTTTGCTGTGTGTTAGTTTTTATTTTTTATTCTTTTCTATTTTTTGTACTGTACATTTTAATCTTTGAAAATTTAATAAATATTATTTTTTTAAAAAAACAACTGCAGCAAGAACATCACTTAACTGTCTTGCTTAGCAATGGAAATTGCCTGTAGGGCGAAATAGGCTCCCTTTGCCAGCTCCCTTTCCACATTTGCTCTAGGACGAAATTATCATTCTTCCAAAGTCTTGAGTGCAGACCCCGAAAAACACTCCTGCTGTATCAGGCCAAACGTTCATTTTCAGTGATGCTTCTGGATGACTGCAACCAGGAGACTCAGGCAGCTCACTTTAATGCCATTACAGGTAGTCCTCGACTTAAAACCATTCGTTTAGTGACTGTTCAAAGTTATGACGACAATGAAAAAAGTGACATAATGTTTTTCACCCTTATGATCATTGCAGCATTCTGTGGTCACATGATCAAAATTTGGACGCTTGCCAACTGTCATGTATTTATGATGATTGCATATATCTTCTAACTGGGTCTTCCCTCCGATGTAATCCTTTACCGAAAAGAAACTCAAAACTTGTATTTTTCAGATCAAGGTAGAAGATTGCCTGAAGGCTCAGAAGGAGGAGAAAGAAAAAATAGCTACATACAAAGGAGACACAGAGCAAACAGTGCAGGAGATGCTTGTAAGTATTGATCCAACGGTTAGGAGCTTCTGAGCTAATAGGAAGGAAAACACCATCTGCCATCTTTGATAATAGGCAGCCTGTGTTTTAGTACAAATTCTGACTTAAATGAAATTCAAGTTCATTTATTTATTTATTTATTTATTTATTTATTTATTTATTTATTTATTTATTTATTTATTATTGTGATTTATATGCCGCCATTCTCCCGAAGGACTCAGGGCGGCTTACATACAGCAATCAACAATACAAATCACAGTGTTAATTCAAATTAAAATTAAAACCCCCATTAAAAACAATTTAAAATTATAGCATTGTACAACCCCACGATCAGATTATTGTTGGAACAGCCACGCCTTCAGTTGGCGGGGAAAGGAGAGGAGGTCGGGGGCTATCCTGAGCTTGGTGGGCAGACCATTCCAGAGGGTCGGCGCTCCAACAGAGAAAGCTCTCCCCCTAGGGCCGCTAGCCGACATTGTTTGGCCGACGGCACCCTGAGGAGGCCTGCTCTGTGGGAGCACACAGGACGGTGGGAGGAAGGCAGAAGATGGTCCCGTAAGTACCCCGGGCCTTTAGGGCTTTATAGGTAAGCACCAGCACCTTGAAATGGACCCGGAGAACAACCAGCAGCCAGTGCAGCTCGCGCAGGAGAGGTGTAACACGGGAGTAACGAGGAGCCCCCGTAACTGCCCGCGCGGCCGCATTCTGGACTAGCTGGAGCCTCTGGATGCATCCCAAGGGAAGCCCCATGTAGAGGGCGTTACAGTAGTCCAACCGAGAAGTAACAAGGGCATGAGTGACCGTGGCGAGGGCATCTCGGTCTAGGAAAGGGCGCAACTGGCTCACAAGATGCACTTGTGTGAAAGCCCCCCTGGTTACGGCCGTCAGATGATCATCCAGGGACAGCCGAGAATCCAGGAGGACACCCAGATTGTGAACCCTGTTGGAGGGGGTAAGCATCTCCCGTCCAATCACTAAAGATGGTACTTATAGATCCTGAGATGCCGACATCCTCAGCCACTCAGTCTTGGAAGGGTTGAGTCTGAGCCTGTTCCTTCCCATCCAAGCCTGCACTGCCTCCAGGCAACAAGACATCACGGAAAGGGCATCCCCAGGGTGGCCTGGGGTGGAGATATAAAGCTGGGTATCATCCGCATATTGGTGATACCTCACCCCAAAACCACAAATGATCTCACCCAGTGGCTTCATATAGATGTTAAAAAGCAGGGGGGAGAGAACTGATCCCTGAGGCACCCCACAAGTGAGGGGCCTCTGGGAGGATCTCTGACCCCCCCGCCGATACAAACTGCGAGCGGCCCGAGAGGTAGGAGGAGAACCACTGCAACACAGTGCCTCCTATCCCCAACCCCCCGAGTCGCTGCAGTAGGATACCATGGTCGATGGTATCAAAAGCCGCTGAGAGGTCAAGAAGGACCAGGATGGAGGAACAACCCCCATCACGGGCCCGCCAGAGATCATTCACTAGGGTGACCAATGCCGTTTCCGTGCTGTGACTGCGCCTGAAACCAGATTGGTAAGGGTCCAGGTAGTCTGTTTCCTCCAGGAAATGAGGGAATTGCTGTGCCACCATGGTCTCAACAACCTTCACTAAAAAGCGGAGGTTGGAGACTGGACAATAGTTGTTAAGGGAGTCCGGGTCCAGGTTGGGCTTCTTAAGGAGGGGTTGAACCACCGCCTCTTTGAGTGCAGCGGGGACGAATCCCTCCCTCAGCGAGGCGTTAACAACAGCCTTGATCCAGTCTCCGGTCACCTCTCTGGCTGCAGAAACAAGCCAGGAGGGACATGGGTCCAATGCACACATGGAGGCCCCCAGCCGACCCATAATCCTGTCCACTTCATCCAACGAAACAGGCTCAAACTCAACCCAGGTCTAGGCCTGGTCTCCTCAGTGGACTCTGCTCAGTCAGAGTCCAACCTGGTCCGGATCTGAGCGATTTTATCTTCCAGAAACTGTGCAAAATCCTCAGCTCAGCCCTGCAAGGGTTCCTCCCTCGCACCAAGGTTAAGGAGGGAGTGGGTCACCCTAAACAGGGCGGCTGGGCGGTTTTCTGCAGAGGCAATGAGAGCGGCGAAATATTGTCGTTTTGCCGCTTCCATCGCCACAAATAAGACCTAGTTCTTAACTGTGTTCGGTCGGATTCAGATCAGGAGGACCTCCAACCACCCTCCAGGTGTCTTTTCCAACGCTTCATTTCCCTGAGCTCCGCGGTGAACCATGGAGCCGCCCGGGATCTGCATCGAATCAGAGGCCGCCACTAGGGCCTCGGAGGAATCGTGGGTTAAGGAGGCGGGAAATGATCCAAGCTCCATCAGGAACCTTTCGGGTTCCATCAGGCGCCTGGGGCGGAACCATCTCATTGGTTAAAGTTAAAGACGGTGTTAGGGCACAGAACGTGTTCTTAACCTGGGGACTAAGATGTCACCATTGGCTGAATGAGTCACAGTTGGGTTAAGTGCCCCTATCCCATGAGCCATCTTTCATACAATGGGTTTGTTTTGTTTAATAAATTAATGCAAACCATATTTCATCCTATTGAAAAAATTGTGAACACAAACATTTTTCTGTCTCCTTTTTTGGAATCCCTGATTGCTAAGAAAATTTTCATGAGAGGTCATTAAACTAGAGCCTTTAAAAAAAAAAAACCCTTTCCCCCTACGCTTTTTATTATCAAATGGGTTTTTTGTTTGCTTCGGATATTCTCCCACCTCACTTCTGGATTCTTCAAGGAATCTGTTTAATTATTATAACAATTAAAATAAAAGAAAAAATAATTAAGTAAAACAATTAAAAATAAAATTATGACTTTTGCTTTTTCTCTTTCTTGTCCTAGGACCTCATCAAAGACGTGAAGAAAAATGTAGTGGCTGAATTCAGAGAGCTACAACTCTGGTTAGAAGGACAGGAGAAGCTTCTATTGACTCAAATGGAAGAAACGGAGAAGGATATTATGGCAAGAAAGGAGAAGGGTTTGGCCAAGCACATGGAGGAACTGGGCTCTCTTGACCATCTCATCCAGGAGATAGAAGAGAAGCTTCAGCAGCCAGCCAGCAAACTCTTACAGGTCAGTCAGGAAGTTGAGATCATAGAATCCTAGGGCTGGAAGGGACCTTGGAGGTCTTCGGGTCCAATCTTCTACCCAAGGCAGGAGACCTCATAACCATTCACCAAAAATGGTTGTCCAAACTCTTATTGGAATCCTTCAGTGATGGAGCACCCAAAACTCAGGGAGGCAGGCTGTTCCACTGATAAATACTTCTCACTGTCAGGAAATTCTTCCTTATTTTAGCTTGACCAAGTTCAAAATCTTTTCTTCAACTCCTCATTTAGTAAACTTTTTGACTCTTTTTATGGAAAGGAAACTGGAAGGTATGAAGACTACAGGTAGTCCTTGACATATGAGCACACTTGGGCTTGAGATTTCTGTTGCTGAGGGAAACAATTGTTAAGTGAATTTTGCCCCATTTTACGACCTTTCTTGCTGCTGCTGTTAAGTGAATCTCTGCAGTGGTTAAGTTAGTAACACGGTTGTTAAATGAATCCGGCTTCCACACTGACTTTGCTTGTCAGAAGGTCACTAATGGTGATCACATGACCCCAGGAAGCTGCAACCATCATAAATATGAATTGGTTGCCCAGTGGCTGAATTTTGATCATGTGACCATGGGGATGCTGCAAGAGTCTTTTTTTTTAAAAAAAAAAAGTTTATTTACAACACAGTAAAACAATACAAGACATACAACACTTATATACAAGACTCTTTTTACAGCTTTTTCATAGTGGTCCTTCCTTATTATTTACTATTTCCACCAATTTTACTTCATTTTATTCCAAATTACTATCTGTCCCCAATATTTCATTTACAATATATTTCTCTTTTTCATTTCAATCACTAAATTGTATTTTACCAATTTTTCCCATTATTTTTGGACATTTCTTTATCTCCCCCTTATTTTTCTTCTTCATTTTTCCTTTCCTCCAACCACTCATACCATCTATACCAAATTTTATAGTATTCTGTATCCTCTTTTTCTGCAAGAGCCTTAAGTGTGAAAAATGATCATAAATAATTTTTTTCAGTGCTGTGGTAACTTCGAACGGTCACTAAATGAACTGTTTGGTCAAGGACTACCTGTAATGGCTAATATTAGGGATACATAATGTAATTCAGAAAAAGCAGGAATTCAAAGTTCTGGTCAATTGTCTATATATTCTTCACAATTTTAGGAATTCCTTCTTAGGGTTCCTATCCTATATTGGGGGAATGTGGTGGTGGGTGTTCTTTGTAGGGTCTCCCCCTCCCCTTAAATCTCTAGGCCAAGGAGAAATACAACACTGATCAGCTTCTCCAAAGTATTATCACCACCTGGATTTTCCAAAGTGCCTTCATTCTGGAAGCATAAATGCAGGGGATTTTTTTATCCTATTGATGCACTATTTTGTTTTTCAAATAGTCTTTTCTTTTTGCTATCATGTTTTATATATAAATATATATCTTCTGTAATTGTGTTGGATTCAATCTGGGTCTAATTTTTCTTAGACAAGAAAGTAAAAACAATACCACTCTAAAAAAAAAGGGGGGGGGAAAGAGCAATGGATTTTTTTAAAAAAATTGAAGTATTTTGTATGTCTGTTAGTGTCTGGTTGTCCAGAGGTTTCACTCATGTATTTTGTGACTGTAAGAATTTAATTTTCTGCCTAGGAAATGGCTCCTTTCAGTGCTTCCTCTCTTTATTTTTTAGGACATTGGAAGCATCTTGAAGAAGTAAGTAAATCCACCCTTTTCTTTACAGACTCAGAGATCAGAAGCTCTGCCAGCAGTTTTCCTATTTTGGAAAGGTTTTTCTTTATTTCACAGTATTTTATTGTAAGGACAACGTACTGTATTTCAGGGCTTTTTAGACCTTTCCTCAGACAACCTCAACACAATATAATTAGCAATATTTAATTCTCCCCAGCCCCTCCCCCCCACAGCCCTCCTCCTTCCTGGGCAGCACATCACAGGTGGCAGTAGCCAGCCAGGCATGCCGCCCCCCCAGCCCCTCCCCCCCATCCGCGGCAGCCCACCTGCAACTTACCAAAAGCTAGGAAGGCAACAGCAATCAAGCGGGCGAGGAGCAGAGCAGCTGGGCCTGGGCCGAGTGGTTTGGGCAAGCAGCGACTGATAGCAAGCAAGGAGAGCAATAAGTGAGCATCCAAGAGTTCAGCCTCACACACTTGGTAAGAGGAGCTGCCCAGTGGCATGCGTGCCCCGGGAAACAAACTTTCAGTTTCTGATGCACACATGTGCACTGGCCAGCTAGTCTGATGATCTGAGCTTTGGGTTGTGAACCCGGAAGAGGAATGGCCGATGCCGCGCGTGCCAGGTGACATGGCTCCACATGCCACCTGTGGCACGCGTGCCATAGGTTTGCCATCACGGACTTACATATCACGTCTGATTTAAAAAGAGTTACAGTTGCAGGGGGGAGCCCAACTCCAGCACTCTCTGCCACCCCCTTTGCCTCTTAGCGCATTCTGGACCAGTTGGAGCCTCCGGGTGCTCCTCAAAGGGAGCCCCATGTAGAGAGCGTTGCAGTAGTCCAGGCGCGAGGTGACGAGGGCATGAGTGAGTGTGCACAGGGAATCCCGATCAAGAAAGGGCCACAACTGGCGAATCAGGCGAACCTGACAAAAGGTCCCCCTGGCTACAGCCATCACATGTTCCTCCAAGGACAGCTGCGAATCCAGGAGGACTCTCAGATTGCGCGCCCTCTCTGCGGGGGCCAAAGACTCGTCCCCGATAGTCAGTGATGGAGTCAACTGACTATATCGGGATGCCGGGAGCCACAGCCACTCAGTCTTGGAAGGGTTGAGCTTGAGCCTGTTCCTCCCCATCCAGATTCGCACGGGACATCACTTCAAGGGCATCGTTGGGGTGGCCTGGGGTGGAGATGTACAGTTGGGTATCATCAGCGTACTGATGGTACTTCACCCCAAAGCCACGGATGATCTCACCCAGCGGCTTCACATAAATGTTGAAGAGAAGGGGCGAGAGGACCGACCCCTGAGGCACTCCACAAATGAGAGGCCTCGAGGTCGACTTCTGCCCCCCTGCCAACACAAACTGCGACCGGTCTGAGAGAAAGGAGGAGAACCACCGTAACACGGTACCCCCCATCCCCAACTCTTCCAACCGGTGCAGCATGATACCATGGTCGATGGAATCAAAAGCCGCTGAGAGGTCTAACAGGGTCAGAACAGAGTATCAACCCCTGTCCCGAGCCCTCCAGAGATCATCTACCAATGCGACCAATGCCATTTCTGTGCTGTGCCCAGACCTGAAACCTGACTGGAATGGATCTAGATAAGATCCGTTGGCATGTAGCGAAGAGGGGGCCGCTACATGGCATGTAGCGAAGAGGGGGTTGAGGGGTTTTTTATCGGGTTTTTTAAGGAAAATTTTAAGGGGACCCGGGAGGAGGGGAGGGGGTTGTAGAGATGGACCTGGGGGGGTTCATATAGCCACTGGGCGGGATGATGTGTCGCTTGGGCGCAGCAGAGGGATCACAGAAGAAAATTGGTCTGGGGAACAACGAGATGTCAGGAAGGGCAGTGTAATTGAAATAGTGAGTGGGAGGGGCAGATATGATGGGCGCAGGGGACCACATCATGTTCCGGGGGTGCGCATACGCTGTCTACGAGCGATTGCACACTCCGGCCCCCAATGCGCAACTTGGGTCCTGGGTTGCACACAGCCTCAGGCCCTGGGTCCACGGTTGATGTTATATAATGCCAGGTCAGTTGTTAACAAAGCCCCCCTCATTTGTGATCTTATTTTGGAGGGGGGTGCAGACCTGGAAGGTATTACAGAGACCTGGTTGGGCCACGACGGCGGGGTTCCCCTCGTTGAAATGTGCTCACCAGGTTTCTGTGCATTTCACCAGCCAAGGGCTCAGGGGAGGGGTGGGGGAGTGGCGGCGATTATTAGGGAAAGTCTTAGTCCGAAGGAAACCACTGTTCCTCAGATTGCCGGATGTGAGTCCCTCCTCGTGAAGTGGGGCCGTGGGAGACAGATGGGTTTGCTGACTACGTACCTGGCTCCCTGCCACGTGGCGGCGACCCTGCCCGAGCTGCTCGACGTTATTGCCGGGGGTGGCGGTTGATACCCCCAGACTTATTGTTATGGGGGATTTCAACCTGCCATCTGCAGTTGAGGCGTCAGAAGTGGCTCGGGAGTTCATGGCTTCCATGGCAGCCATGGACCTGACCCAATTAGTTCAAGGCCCTACTCACACAGGGAGACACACTCTGGACTTGATTTTTGTCTCTGGTCAGTGGTTGAATGATCTTGGTAGAGGGGACTTAGACATTAAACCGTTGTCATGGACAGATCATTCTCTTCTTCGCTTGGACTTTCCTGCCGTTTCCCCCCACTGCAGGGAGACGGAACCGATGAAATGGTTCCGTCCCAGGCGCCTGATGGATCCCGAAAAGTTCCTGACGGAGCTTGGGCCATTTCCTGAGACCTTGGCACACGACTCGACTGAAGACCTGGTGGCCGCCTGGGAGAGGGTGGCCGCCTGGGAGAGGGTGGCCGCTGGGGCTTTGGACCACGTCGTGCCTTTGCAGCCTCTGACCCGATGCCGAGTTCTCCGAGGAGCTGAGAGAGATGAAGCGTCGGAAAAGACGCTTAGAGAGCATTTGGAGGACTAGTCAATCCAATTTCTACCGGACACTGGTGAGGTCTTATATCAAGACCTACCTAGTGGTGATAAAAGCGGCGAAATCTAACTATTTTTCCGCTCTTATCGCATCTGCAGAGAATCGCCCAACCGCTTTGTTTAGGGTGACCCACTCCCTTCTTCGGGGGGGAGTGCGGGAAGATCCCTTGCAGGGTCAAGCTGAGGATTTTGTGCAATTCCTGCATGATAAAGTCGCTCGGATTTGGGAAGGCTTGGACTCCGACTGGGTGAGTCCAGGGGAGGAGACGAGGGCAGGTCTTGAGAACATTATCTGGGAGGAGTTTGATCCTGTGGCTTCCGAGGATGTGGACAGGGTTCTGGGTAGGATTAGTGCCGCCACATGTTTATTGGACCCGTGTCCCTCCTGGTTGGTACTGGCCTCCCGGGAGGTTACACGAGGCTGGCTCCAGGGGATCATAACTGCTTCTCTGAGTGAGGGTGCCTTTCCTGCTGCCTTGAAAGAGGCAGTGGTGAGGCCCCTCCTCAAGAAGCCTTCTCTGGACCCGGCTGAATTAGCCGACTACCGTCCGGTCTCCAACCTTTGTTTTGTGGCGAAGGTTGTTGAGAGTGTGATGGCACGACAACTGCCCGGGTACCTGGATGAAGCTATCTATCTGGACCCGTACCAGTCGGGCTTCAGGCGGGGGTACAGCACAGAAACGGCATTGGTCACTTTGGTGGATGATCTCTGGAGGGCTCGGGACAGGGGCTGCTCCTCTGTCCTGGTCCTGTTAGATCTCTCAGTGGCTTTTGATACCATCGACCATGGTATCATGCTGCAGCAGTTGAGGGGGTTAGGAATAGGGGGCACCGTTTTGCGGTGGTTCTCCTCCTTCCTCTCTGACCGCTCGCAGTTCATGTTGACGGGCAGAGGTCGACTTCGAGGCGCCTTGCATGGGGGGTGCCGCAGGGGTCGGTCCTCTCGCCCCTTCTGTTCAACATTTATGTGAAGCCGCTGGGTGAGATCATCCGTGGTTTTGGGGTGAGAATCCATCTGTATGCTGATGATACTCAGCTGTACATCTCCACCCCTGACCACCCCAATGATGCCCTCGAAGTGATGTCCCAGTGCCTGGAGGCCGTGCAGGTCTGGATGGGGAGAAATAGGCTCAAACTCAACCCCTCCAAGACCGAGTGGCTGTGGTTTCCGGCGCCGCGATATAGTCAGCTGGTACCATCGCTGACTATTGGGGGTGAGTCTTTACCCCCCACAGAGAGGGCCCGCAATCTGGGCATCCTCCTGGATGCACGGCTGTCTTTAGAAGAACATATGATGGCTGTGGCCAGGGGGGCTTTTTATCAGGTTCGCCTGATGCGCCAGTTGCAGCCCTTTCTGGACCGCGACGCCTTGCGCACAGTCACTCACGCCCTTGTCACCTCCCGACTGGACTACTGCAGTGCTCTCTACATGGGGCTCCCCTTGAAAAGCACCCGGAGGCTCCAGCTGGTCCAGAATGCGGCCGCGCGGGTGGTTATGGGCGCAACTCGTTGTGCCCACGTGACACCCCTCCTGCGTGAGCTGCACTGGCTTCCAGTGGTCTTCTGGGTGCAATTCAAGGTGTTGGTTACCCCCTTTAAAGTGCTCCATGGCATTGGACCTGGGTACCTTTGAGACCGTCTTCTGCCACCAGTAGCCTCCTACCGGCCAGTCCGCTCCCACAGAGAAGGTCTCCTCAGGGTGCCATCGGCCAAATTATATCGGCTGGCGACACCCAGGGGGAGGGCCTTCTCTGTGGGAGCCCCTGCTGTTTGGAATGAACTCCCCCCAGAAATACGTAAAATCTCTGATCTCCGTGTATTTCGCTGTGCCCTCAAAACCATGTTGTTCCGCCAGGCTGGGCTATCAATATAAAGATTTTAATTGGTTTTAAATTGGGTTTTTAAATTCGGGGTTTTATAAATTGGGCCTATTATTTAATAATTTTAATTATTTTTAAATATTGTCTGTCTTTGTGTTTTTAATTAGGCTGTATACCGCCCTGAGTCCTTCGGGAGAAGGGCGGTATAGAAATAAGATAAATAAATAAATAAATAATAAATAAATAAATAAATAAATAAATAAATAAATAAATAAATAAATAAATAAATAAGATGTTTCCTCCAGGAATTGTGGAAACTGTCACGCGACCACACTCTCAACAACCTTCGCCGCTCCCCCCTCCTGTATAAGATCGTGAATGAGGGGGGCCTTATTTACCACGGACCTTGCGTTGCACAGCATCAGTTGAAGGCCCAGATCCTGAGTATCTGTGCCACCTAGTATCTGAGAGGAGCCTTGGGGACCAGGGCGCACAATTGCTCTCAAACAGCAAGTGCGCACCCCCGACACATGATGTGGTCTCCTTCCCCCGCCATAACTGCCCCACCCATCAACTGTGCTGATGGTACATCCCTCATTGGAATAGCCCTCCATCCCCTCCCCAATCCCTTGCCTTGCACCCTCCAAACCGCCAACCTGTGCCGGGCTCGGCTCCGACCTTAGTGGATTACCCCCCACTCCCATCCCCTTTGGTCGTCCTCCTGGTTCCCCTTAAAAAATTATTAAAAAGCTCCCTCCCAGAAACCTTTAAAATCTTATTTAAAAACTTCCCCAGAAAACCCCACAGGCCCTTCCTCGCGCCATGCCATCTCTCAGGATTCCAAAATCCGTCATCGAGGTAGGCCCTCGATAAAGTGGAAGGCCAAACCTGCAAGAGGGGGGAATCTCGCAGGGCAAGGAGTTCAGACACTGAGTACATCCAATCATTAGGGGTGACAGTAGTCCATGGTCAGGAGACCACCATGATGTTATAGCACATGGGAAAAATTCCAGTCCATGGCTCAAGCAACCAGACTCCATAGCCCTCTCACAGCAGTGGAGGGGGAGGTACATGCCATTCAGCACCCAGAAATTTCTTGGCCAGACCGTCCTCTCACGAAGGCCGACCAGTAGAATTTTGATGGAAACCCAGTAGTGAAGGCAGCCATACACCGACTCCCGCCGGCCTTGAGTCCACAGATCCAGTTCTGCATCTGGGTTAGGAGGCGTCAAGGAGCCCAATCCTCCAGCTCATGGACAGGATTTAGTTCAAAATTTAGTTCAGAAAGACTCTTACACAGGCAGGACAATCAGAGATGGCTTGATGGAAGTAGGGGAAGTAGGAATAACTCAGCAGGCCAGGATAAGCACGGTAGCAATGACCATAATGAGGCCTAATAGAGCCTAAACTCGGTCAAAAAAGGAAGGAGGGAGGGGGAAATACAGACAACAGGTGTCAGTAGAGATTTTCCGGTCCCTCGAATCCCTCAGAACTTCCAGTTAATAGTAATAGTGCTCCCCAGTTTTTCCCCCTCCAGCTCACCCTGGAGGTCTCCAGGTCCGTATGGGGGGGGGGGCTACTCCCAAGGGCCAAGCACACATCAACCGCTCAGGAAAATCCAATGTTAGAGACTGCTGCCAAGAGTCCCACGCCATCTCGGTTAGGGTCTACAGGCCTGTGGGGAGCCGCCCTGGCACCAGCCGCCGTCCCCCGCGACCGCTGTCGTGGCCGCCATCGCCGCCGCCGACACCGTCGCCATTGGCCCTCCCGAGGTCATCTCCAGCTGCCCCTCGCCTCCACGAATCTTTCTCGAGGCATCCAGGGGCACGGGAAAACTCCGCAGGGGGCCTCAACGCCACCATTGTCTGATGTCGCCGACCGCCGTCCCGCCAATCACCAGGCAGCTGCTGAACCAGCCACAGCCGTCCCGCAAGGCTGCGCCCACCGTTTTGCTGCAGTTTTTCTGTCTCCCACTGTCTTTGCTGAATGCCATCCCCCTCAGAGCTGGGATAACCCGGAGAGCTGGCGAAGCTCTCAAAATGCTCCACAGACACTCCTTTACCCAGGCGGGGGGCTGTAGATAATCAAACTGGCCCCCCTGAAGCCTCTTTGAACCAGGACATCACCCCGAAGATCGGAGCTCTAGCACTGGGGTGCCATTTTGGACATGCGCAGAAGGGAATGACTTAATAGCTGTCCATCAACACCCCACTTAACAACTAAAAGCCATACACAACCAGGCACTGTCACGGGTAAATGCCTTATTCTCAAATGGAGAAAATATATGTTCACAGGATATCAGGGGTTAATTCATCCTTCCTTTCTTAATGTATTCATATGTAACCACTCCCACCTATAACCCCGCCTCATTGTTATAAAAGGGGATGTACGCACCTCCTACTTGCTTCTATCTGCAACCATTCAGAGAATATAGAATGCCTACTGTAAATAAATAGTACTTTGTTTTTAATACTTCGTTCCTGAATTATTTATTGAGTCTGATCCTCAAATTTATGCAACAAGCTGGTAGCAGAGGATGGTTAACTGACTCAATAAAAATAGACATGCCTAAGAAAGAAAACTCCAGAAACAAAAGAGAAAGACCCAACACCAGGGCACACAATAAAGAAATGGAAACAGATCAAGAAATGATCGATGAATATACAACTATAATAACAAAAGAATCTGAAGACTGCACTACAGACAACGAAGAGGTAATCGATGAATCTGACAACCAAGAAGAGAACGAGATAGAAAACAACGATCTCAGATCAGAGATACTGAGACTGCTGAAAAGCCAAAAAGACGACAAAAATCTCATCGCGAACCTCCAAGACATCATAAAAGACAGCAGAGCAGCGAGAGAAAATCACATCGTAGCAACTGAATCTAAAGACCTCAAAACAGTGAGCGAATTGCCTATAGATGAAAATATAACAAAAAGAAAGACTAACGGTCCCACGCAAAATTTTGAATGGCAGCCATCTTGGTTTCAACAGACCACTAAGATGAGCGAAGCAGAGCCAATCAGAAAACAGAATTCAAAATGTCTAGCGCGAAAAGTACTACACAGTGTGAAAAGTAAAAAAGAAAAATTCTACTCTTCAGAAGAATCTGATACAGACATCGAAGAAACTCCAATTGAACTGCAAATAGAATCAGCCATGAAAACGCTTTTTGCAACCTTTGGTCCAAATCTGAAAATAACAAAAAAATCAACAAAAGCTGCCGATCAAAAAATAAAGAAAAGGCAAGCAAGCAAGCAAACGTCTCAGAATCTACCCGCTTCTATCCGGACGGCAAGAACGCCAACTCCTGAACCCAGAGAACCTTGCAAATACTCGCCAATGCCGCAGACGCTTCCGGGAGCCAGAGACCTCAACCAGGACAGCTTCGGTGAAAGGAAGCAAGCGCCAATCGTCGCCTGGACATCCAAGGTCGAACCGGAGACCGAGTCATCAGAGGAAGAGCGCTACGAGAGAGCTACAGTGACGAGAACCTCTCCCGACAGCTTCAGGGACGAAATGAACAACGCGCATGCACAAACACACGCAGACAACTACAGAGGCCATGAAGAACAGAGAGAACCATTCAGACTGATTGCAAGCATTCCTACACCATTCTGCAACTATCAACATTTACAAGATCATGGACAGCCTCCAGTTGTAAGTAATGCAACAAATAATATTGGGAACTTGCCTAATGATTTCCCAAAATTGAGAATAGACGGTATTAATTTACAAGAATGGTGTCAACAACTTCAGGTTGTTTTCCTAAGAGAGAATTTATTATTTTTCATAACTAACCCTACCAAAAAACCTTGGACTCTAAAATTGGACTGCCTGCACCACAGAGCATTCTACTTATTAATATCTAGCATATCTCCTGCTATGTATCATAGTATTAAGCATAATCTGACTGTCTCAGAAATAATTCATTGCATGTTTAAATTGTTTCATAGTGAAAGTGTAGCAACCACAACAAGAATGTCTAAAGATTTCTTCTCAGCCAGGATAAAACCTGGGACTACTGTAAGTGAACATTTAATATCGCTAAACAAAATCAGAGCAGAACTTCATTTAAGGGGAGAAATAATATCAGACCAAACAATGAAAAGTGTTATCATTAACTCATTAGACTCATCATGGGATAACTACATATCACATTTAGACACAATTAATTTGGGATACCTATCCATAGAGAATTTATCAAATAGACTAATAGCTGAAGATAATTTAAGAAGAAGCCGCAGCAGTGCATACATGGAACATATACAGACTAAGAGAGTAGTATTTCAAGAAAAACATCGAGAATCAATTGAATGTTATAATTGTGGATCCAAAGAACATTGTAGAAGAGATTGTCCTAAGTTTCTTAGAGAAAGACAAAAACATGACTATAGAAGCAGATATCATAACAGACAATCATCTATTGATAGATACAGGTATAGAAACTCACCAAATTTTAGAGAACGTAGAGGGGGCAGAGATAACTCAAGAGATAGGAAGTCTGGATCATTAAACGGATTAGATAAACATACCATAACCAACAAACAAAATTCAAAAGATAATGCTTGGCTCATTGATTCTGGGGCAACTAATCACACAACACATGATAAGAAAATACTATCTTCCTTCATAGAAGATAAATTTGTAATCAAGGTAGCCAATCAAGAAGAAGTCCAAGTTATTGGAAAAGGAAGTGTAAATTTACCCGGTCTAGGGAAAATAGAGGGGGTATTATTGATACCCGAAATACCTCATAACATACTTAGTGTAATAAAGCTAAGCAGAGACTCTGACATAGATATAGTCTTCTCAAAGGGAAAAGCAATTCTAGAGAAAAACAAAACAAATTTAGGTAGTGTGGTTATCAAAGGAGGCCTACCATATTTAATCACAGAAGAAAAATGGCTACACAACATTGATTCAAACATGGAAAATGACACTAGCATAGAAAATGAAAACATCAGTAATAGTGACAATGAGGAACATGAAACAAATCATAATCACGAAAATACATCTATTGGTGATACACTCAATAACAAAAAACCAACGATTGGAAAACCAATTCATGATGAATGTGCACATATATTACATAGAAAATTAGGACATGCTAGCTTTCTTGTAATACAAAAAATGATTGAACATGCTGAAGGTGTTAAAATAAAAAATTGTAAAAATTATTTGGAATGTTCAGTATGTAAGTCCTCAAAACTCAGAACTAACCCCAGACCAAAAAAGGCAACAAGATCATCTAATCACATTTTTGACCTGGTACATATGGACCTAGTTGGTCCATTAACCCCATCAATCACATATAGAAAACGATATTTTCTTACTATTGTAGACGACTATAGTCGTTATGGATTTGTCTATACTTTAAAACACAAAGATGAAACATTTCAAAAATTTAAAGAATTTTATAAACGTGTAGAAACACAACACAATATTAAAATAAAACAAATCATGACAGACAGGGGATCTGAATTCATGTCAAAAGAATTCTCCCAATGGCTAAAAGACAAAGGAATGTTACACTTCACATCTAGCCCTTTCTCTGCATTTCAAAATGGAGTGGTAGAACAAAAGAATTCGACACTACAAACCATGATTAGATGTACATTAGAAGATGCTGGCTTAGGAAAACAATTCTGGTCAGAAGCCTTATTATATTCCAATTATACCCTAAACAGAACTTGGTCCAGTGTCATAAACAAAACACCATATGAATTAATGTATAATAAAAAACCTAAGATAACCCACATGCACGTATTTGGAGTTACAGCGGATGTACACATACCAAAGTGCATGTCCAAGATGGCGGCGCCCGCTGGGATCGCGATCTGACAATGAGGGGGGCCGACCTACCCTTTGGGTCCTTTGGGGGTCGTGTTGAAGATCTCCGACCCCAGGACCAGTCAGGGGAGCTCCTCGCCAGCACGGAGAGGGTTTTCTTTCCCTCTGTGACTGGGTAGAGAGGAAGGGGCGATGCGTGGAGCGCCAGGCTGATCAGCTGGGCGTCAGCAGCGTCGGCAGCATTTTTTCACAGCCGGCGGCCATCAATCAGTGGGAGCGGTGCTGTGCTGGGGGCGCCGCCGCGCGGCAAGCTTCTAAGCCCAGGGGGGTTGCCCGAAGGGCTGCAAGATGTGTCGGGCACCCCCGAAGACCTCTGGGACGTCGCCAGGCTCTTTCGGGGGCTGGCGACGATGGCGCGGTGGCGGCGGCGATGGCGGTTGCTGTGGAGGCTAGCTGGCGGTCAGACGGCGCTGGGGACCCCCCCCCTCAGAATAGGAGCTGGGGGGGCAACAAACCAACAATCCAACAGGCCTGGGAGACCTGCCACCATGGTTGGGGCGGAAAAGACCCGGAGCGATTTTCTGGGCCTTGGGAAGCCTCAATTTGTGGTTGTACGGGGGGCTGGGGACTCGAGAAAACTGCCCCATTTCTGCCCCATTTCTCTCTCCCCCAGCGTTCCTCGTTAAAACTGGGCCCACCTGGACCAACTGTCAGCCTGTGGGACTCATTGGCGCGATGCCCTATTATTATTACTATTCTGAACCCCCCTGACTCTGGAGAGGGCTATTTCCATCTGAATGGGAGACCGGTACAAGACTGCATCCCGTCAGCTGAGGGGGCTAGACATTTGCCTGACCACCGTGAGAGGGTGGCCAGGTGCCAGAGCCCCTGAGGGCTGAACCGGGAGGCTTTTACATAAATGCACTTTATCAGCGAGGGGATTTTACCAGCGAGGAGACTTTACCATAGGTCTTTACCTCCAGACAAACCGCCATGAGAGGGCGATTTTGGACCTGACCCCCGGACGCTGTCTTTATGCATCGGTTCATTGCTACCACCTCACCACAAGAGGGGGCTGTCCAGCTGACCTAACCTCCGTGAGAGGGTGGTTGGATCTATTTCCCCCTTGGAACTGTGGTCGTCTTGGCTTGGACTATGTCCTCTGTTGTGAGGGGACAAGGGACTTGGTCCTGTAAATATGTCTCTGAGACTCCCCATTCCTTTGTCTTCTCCCCGGTCCTTTATATATACCCTCAGGGTATGGTCTTATTACCCATTATGATCAATGTACTCAGCAGCGGAGCTTCTTGGTCTGCGAGACTCCCCCCTCTCGCAGGCTTGGCCCTCCATTCTATCGAGGGCCTACCTCGATGACGGGCTCTGGAGTCCCGAGAGGTGGCATGCCGCAAAGAGGGGGCGGCGGGGTTTTTTAAAATTGTCCTTGTCTAAACTTTTAAGGGGTTCGGGGAGGGGGGTGGGATTGGAATTAGGGTTGTGGGTTTGGGGGATAACCCACTAGGGGGAGAGTCGGGCTTGGCCAGGACGTTCGGCGGGGGTGGTGGGGAATCCGGAGGGGGTCGAGCTGGTCCAGATGGTGTTTTTACCATCGGTACTGTGTGTGGGAGAGGTAGATATGGCGGGAGCAGGGGGCCATATCATGTTAAGGGAGCACGCGCCCGCTGTCTTCAAGCGGTAGAGTGCTCCGGCCCCCAAGGCTCCACCCATTCTCCAGGTAGTACAGACCTTCAGGGCCCGGGCCTTCGCCTGATGTTGTGCAACGCCAGGTCTGTAGTAAATAAAGCCCCCCTCATCTGTGATCTTGTTTACGAGGGGGGAGCGGACCTGGCAGGTATTACGGAGACCTGGTTGGGCCCAGAGGGAGGGGTCCCTCTGGTAGAAATGTGCCCACCAGGTTTCCACGCATTCCATCAGCCAAGGCCACAGGGGAGGGGCGGGGGAGTAGCGGTTATTATTAGAGAAGGCCTTAGGCCGAGGGAGACCACTGTTCTCAGCTCTCTCGCTTCACACCTGAGGTCGGTAATAAACCACGCTGCAGTCAAGGCTCGTTAAGGCAGGAAACAGTTTATTCAGCGTCCGGAGGTGCTGCAAACGCTTGCTGAGTTCAGGTAAAGATAATACAAAGTCGGCGTTGGGCGTCACCGCCACTCAGCGCAGGTTAAATAAGCACGCCCATTAGCCGTATTTCCGGGCTCCTCTCTGCCGGCGCGCCCCAGCAATTAGGAACGGCAACGCGCAGCAGCTGTTCAGCATCCTATCTCGGCCGCATTGTGACCGCCCGCCTACTCCTTCTCACACCCACCGTCACCAGATCGTGCTCAGAACTGACATCCCGAATCACACCCCACCACCCCCCCTGCTCGGTACTTCTGCTTCTACAGGAAAGATCCCATCGTCAGATTGTCGAGCATGGGGTCTCGACAGGCGGCTCCCCCTACCAGGGGTCCACCTGTAAGAGATAAGATAAGAGATTAACATGTAATTATGCAGTTGCTTGTACACTATTCCCAGGCTTGTGGGGGTATTTCTTGTGATACCGTTTAAGCAACTTTTCAGCCCGAAGATTTTCAACTGGTACCCATGAGGCATCTTCCAGAGGATAGCCCTTCCACCTCACTAGATATTTTAATGTCCCTCTACTTAATTTGGAATCCAAGATTTCTATAATTTCGTAATGGGAGCCGACTAAAGGCCCTGGACGTTGTGGAGGGTTACGCATACCAGTTGCGGGCTTTAACAGGCTGCTATGAAACACCGGATGGATCTTTCCCAGTAATGGTGGTAACCGAAGTTCAACTGTTACTGGATTTATAAGCTTTACAACAGTAAAAGGCCCGAGGTATTTGGGACCTAGCTTTTTACTGGGTATCTGTAACCTAATGTATTTAGTGGATACATATACCTGATCTCCAACCTGAAACGGTTTGTGGTCTTTCCGTTTCCTGTCTGCGAATGTTTTATACTCTTGTGCCGCTTTTTGTAACGCCTCTTTGATTTTCGGCCATTGGACTCCAATCCGTATTCCCCACTCCTTAGGAGATACCTTCTCCAGCTCACCTACGTCAAGTTCGGGGATTGCAATAAAGTCTCGTCCATACACGATTTGGAATGGAGTAGCACCAGTACTTCGGTGTACCGCGTTGTTGTAGGCTACCTCAGCGAGTGGTATGAGCTCTGACCAATCGGACTGCTGATATGATACATAACAACGTAGATATCTCTCTATCATAGCGTTCGCCCTTTCTGCAGCCCCATTGGTACTAGGGTGGTAAGCGGAGCTTAACCCTTGGGATGAACCGATCAAACCAATAAACTCACGCCAAAAGCGCGCTGTAAATTGTACCCCCCTGTCCGATATGATTCGTTGGGGCGTCCCATGCAACCGGTATATGTGTCGTATGAACAACCGAGCCAATTGTCTTGCAGTTGGCAGGCCTTTACAGGGGATGAAATGAGCCTGCTTAGAAAAAAGATCAACCACAGTCCATATAACCGTGTGGCCTTTACTATCAGGCAGGTCTACCACGAAATCCATCCCTATTTCTTCCCATGGTCTGCTGGGCCTAGCGACCGGTTGTAACAAACCGAGTGGTTTACCGGGCTTTGTTTTCATTACAGCACATACGTGACACTCTTTCACATATTTTTCTACCTCCTTCCGCATACGAGGCCACCAGAACTGTCGCCGAACGAGATGGAGTGTTTTCAGAAACCCAAAATGTCCAGCGGTTTTGGAATCATGACATTTATTCAACACTGTTGTCCGCATGGATTGTGGTATATATATCTTGGATCCCATCCACGCTAAGCCCTCACGCATGGTTACCATTGTTCTGTGCTCAACCAACCAAGGGTCGCACTGCACTGCCTTTTCCAATTCTACCTTCCACTCGAATCGGGTTGATTTATCGCCCACCCCTGCTATCGGTTGGGGTTGTGGGATTATCGCTTGCACCACATCTTCCCGTTTACTATCGAATTGAGGCATCCGGGACAATGCATCGGCTAGGAAGTTCCTGCCCCCTGGGACATATTTTAACTCGAAATTAAATCGCTGAAAGTACTGTGCCCAACGAACCTGTTTTGGCGACAGTTTCCTAGGGGTTTGCAAGGCCTCTAGGTTCTTATGGTCTGTCCAGACCTCGAACCTTCTGTCCGTTCCTTCCAACAAATGTCGCCAGGTCATTAAAGCCCATCGCACCGCAAAGGCCTCCTTCTCCCAAACAGCCCAACCCCGCTCTGTGGGTGTCAATTTGCGGGATGTGTACGCACACGGACACAGGGTTCCATCTAATGTCCGCTGCAACAGCACAGCCCCCACCGCTACGTCACTAGCATCTGCCTGTACTACAAACTCCAACGAGGGATCTGGATGTTTTAATACAGGTTCCCTAGCGAACAGACTTTTCAACCGCTCGAACGATTGTTGACATTCCATGGTCCATGGTAACAGTTGTCCTGGTTTTACCTTACCCCCTCCTAGATGCTTCGTCTTTAACAAGTTTGTCAATGGGAGGGCTACCTGTGCGAACGATGGGATAAATTGCCGATAGAAATTGGCAAAACCAAGAAAGCTTTGTAACTGCTTCCGAGTTTTGGGTGCTTGCCACTCCAGTACTGTTGACACTTTTTTTGGATCCATCTCCACCCCTCGTGCTGAAATACGATACCCAAGATAGTCTAACGTAGTGCAGTGGAATTCGCACTTCGACAATTTGACAAAGAGTTTTGCGTCCAGTAATTTAGACAGCACTTTCCTCACTAGCTGGACATGTTCCTCCATCGTATCGGAGTATATCAAAATGTCGTCCAGGTACACAAGAACGCCCCGATATAGATGCTCATGCAACACCTCGTTTATAACCTGCATAAACACGGCAGGTGCGCCTTGCAACCCAAAAGGCATGACACGGAACTTATAGCTTCCTAACGGGCAATTGAAAGTTGTTTTCCACTCATCTCCTGCTCTTATTCTTATTCTGTAGTAAGCTTCCCGTAAATCCAGTTTCGTGAACACCTTCCCAGTCGCCAGTGTGGCTAATAAATCCTTCATCAACGGCAAAGGGTAAAGGTGTTCGACACAAACAGCATTCAGGCCCCTGAAGTCAACACAGAGACGGAGACCACCGTCTTTCTTTTCGCGAAACAGAACCGGGGCTGCCATACGCGCCCGACTGGGCTGGATAAACCCCCTAGCTAGGTTTTTATCAATGTAACGCCGCAGCTCTTCTAACTCTGGTTTTGTCATGGCGTACATACGCGGTTTAGGAAACTTCGCCCCCGGTATCAGCTCTATGGCACAGTCTGTCACTCTGTGAGGCGGCAGCGTCTCACACTCACGTTCGTCGAATACAGCTGCTAAATCTTTATATACATCCGGATATCCTGACCCAGCATGTCCTAAGCCATGACACTGCTGGACCTGTGATTGGGGTTCGGGAATTGGGTCTGGCCCTAAACTGATCTGCAGCTTCCGGTAACCTCCCTCCCACCATATAGTGGGACGCCACTTATCCAACCATGCAAGGCCCAGGATAATCGACTCGACCATCCGGTCGACTACAATAAACCGGATCCGCTCCGTGTGTTCCCCGATCTCCAAGTAGACGGCCTCTGTAACGTGAGAGGCCGGTAAACCTCCTAACAATGACCCATCCATCTGTTCAAAACGGATAGGGGTCTTTAGTTTCACCCGTTGTAGTCCCAAACGATCCGCAACTGTACTGCGGATAAGACAACGAGTACACCCCGAATCTATGAGCGCTCCCTGTGGAACCCCCTTTAGAGTGCGTATATTGCGTAGCACCACTGGTATTACAAACGGACGTATAGGACCGCTTACCATAGGGTCCTCTGGTCCACTGTCATCGCTGCCATCCGTTACTGTTGGCAAAGCCCCTTCCCCCGAAGGGCTCTGCACACCGGTTAACGTGGATCGGGAACAGCTAGCGGGCATCGGTGTGGACGTGGATGTTCGCTCTGATGTTGACCGTGCCCTTTCCCGCACCTTGGCTCCAGACGGCGGGGTGCGTGCTGGTGAAGCTTGCAAGGGGGGTATGGGACACTCGGCAGCCCGGTGTCCTAGTTGGTTGCACCGGAAGCAACGGAAAGCCCCTCGTCCTCCGCCTGCTGTTGGTCTGCCGGGCGCGGGGCTCACCCCATACTCCTTTGGTTTCGGTCCGGTTGGTACAAATCGTTGGGGTTGTTGGCCCACGCGCCCCCGAAACTCCCGTAGTCCAACCTCTAACTCCACTGCGGCCTTAAACCATTCGGACAGTTTTGGGGGTAACCCACGGTATACGCAGGCTTGTTTCACCTCCCTGTCCAGGCCAGATCGAAACTGGTGTACTAGTAACCGTTCGGGCCAAGACCTAAGTCTTCCTGCCAGCGTCCGGAAGTCCTTCACGTATTCTTTGGCCGGCCGGCCTCTCTGTCGCAGCGCCAATAATTCCCCCTCGGTGACCTGGACTCTGGCGCTGTCTTCAAAACGTCCCCGCAGCGCCTCTAAAAACAGCCCCACGTCGGCCAGTTCCCTAGCATGTTCACTATGTAAGTCTGCAACCCAATTAGCAGCCTCCCCCTGGAGAACTGCGGTTATGGCCATAATTACAGCCCACTGAGAGGGATACAGATGGCCATAGAGATCCGTGTGACTGAGCACCTGGCTTAGGAAGATAGAGACCCTATCAGGGCTCCCGTCAAACGTAGCCTGTATAGGGGGAGGACCCCACACAGCGGGGAGTTGCTGAGGCCACATTCCGGGTGGCAACATCATGGGGGGGAGATGGCTGCTGGCTCCACTGTCCTGCACCGGTGCCCCTGACCGAGGCTGTCCTCCAGCACCACTCTGGTCCATCCCCCTCCTTGCCACCCTTGGCTGCCGTTCGTGGGTAGTGTCGCGGGGCGGCTCGCTTACTGAAGAACCCCTGGGTCGGGACTGTCCCATTGGCTGGCCTCTGCTGCCTTCCCTCCGTTCTACCCGCAACTTTGGGCTTGCTAAATGGAAGCGGGACTCCCGACCCCCTCCTCCTCTCTGCCACGAGTCAGGGACTTCCGTTCCCATCCAGGGCTGCCAGGACGCTGCATCTCTGAAACTCCCTTCCCCGAATTTTTCCCTTAAGATATCCAGAGTGGATGCTCCAAGGCCAGTAGACTGACTCTCATCCCATTCTTCGTCTTCTAGCCATTTCCTCTCCCTCCAGCCACGGAAGGAAGACTCCCCCGAGTAACCCCCGGGGGTTGGGGCTTTATAGGTGCCAGAGCCCACGAGAGCGGAGCTCTGCCACCACTCTCCTGCCGAGCTCTTCAGCCGCTGCGTCTCGGTCGAGTCCTGGGTCTCGACGGCACCTTCGGCGGGTTGAAGCTTCCTCTCCTTCGCTCTAACCACTGGAAGGTCTTTGGGGCTCGGTTCCTCCGCCTGCAACACGGCGTTGTCGTCCTCCAGTCCCTCGGGAATCGCCGCCCCGGCATCCGCTCCCTCCGCCATCCCTTCGCTCTCGGCGTTACTCACGGTGAAAAAGGGGGGGCAACGCCGACTTTCTCTCAGCTCTCTCGCTTCACACCTGAGGTCGGTAATAAACCACGCTGCAGTCAAGGCTCGTTAAGGCAGGAAACAGTTTATTCAGCGTCCGGAGGTGCTGCAAACGCTTGCTGAGTTCAGGTAAAGATAATACAAAGTCGGCGTTGGGCGTCACCGCCACTCAGCGCAGGTTAAATAAGCACGCCCATTAGCCGTATTTCCGGGCTCCTCTCTGCCGGCGCGCCCCAGCAATTAGGAACGGCAACGCGCAGCAGCTGTTCAGCATCCTATCTCGGCCGCATTGTGACCGCCCGCCTACTCCTTCTCACACCCACCGTCACCAGATCGTGCTCAGAACTGACATCCCGAATCACACCCCACCACCCCCCCTGCTCGGTACTTCTGCTTCTACAGGAAAGATCCCATCGTCAGATTGTCGAGCATGGGGTCTCGACAACTGTACCTCAGACAGCTAGTTGTGAGTCCCTCCTTGTGAAGTGGGGCCACGGGGTTCAGAGGGGTTTGCTGATCACGTACCTGGCTCCCTGCCACGTGGCGGCAGCCCTGCCCGAGCTACTCAACGTTATTGCCGCGGTGGCAGTTGATACCCCCAGACTTATGGTCATGGGGGATTTCAACCTGCCATCCGTGGGTGAGGCGTCTGAGGTGGCTCGAGAGTTCATGGCTTCCATGACGGCCATGGACCTGACCCAACTAATTCATGGCCCTACGCACACTGGGGGAAACACACTGGACTTGCTTTTTGTCTCTGGACAGTGGTTGAGTGATCTTGAGATAGGGGATATAGTCATCGAGCCCTTGTCATGGTCAGATCACTCGCTCCTTCGCCTTGACCTTCGAACCGCGGCACCCCGCTGCAGGGAGGCGGAACCGGTAAGATGGTACCGCCCCAGGCGCCTGATGGAACCTGATAGGTTCCAGATGGAGCTTGGGCCAATCCCGGAGGTTCTGGCTCATGCCTCATCTGGGGACCTAGTGGCCGCCTGGGATAGGGCGGCTGCTGGAGCCCTGGATCGAGTCGTGCCTTTGCGGCCTCTGACCCGGCGCCGATCTCGCCTGGCTCCTTGGTTCACCGAGGAGCTGAGGGAGATGAAGCGCCGGAAAAGATGCCTAGAGAGCTGTTGGAGGGCTAGTCTTTCTGAATCTGACCAAACACTGGTAAGATCTCATATTAGGAGTTACCTAGTGGCGATAAAAGCAGCAAAATGCACTCATTTTACTGCTCTTACTGCGTCATCAGATAATCGCCCGGCCACCCTGTTTAGGGTGACCCGCTCCCTGCTCCACCAGGAAGCGCGGGAGGACCCCTTGGAGGGAAGAGCCGAGGATTTTGTTCAGTATCTGTATGACAAAATCACTCAGATTCGGGCAGGTCTGGACTCTGACGGGATAGATCCAGCGAGGGTAACGGAGACAGGTCTTGAGACTGTTATCTGGGATGAGTTTGATCCTGTGACCCCAGATGACGTGGACAGGATTCTGGGTAGATTGAACGCGACCACATGTTTGTTGGACCCGTGTCCCTCCTGGTTAGTGCTGGCTTCCCGGGAGGTGACGCGAGGCTGGCTCCAGGGGATTATAAATGCTTCGTTGGGTGAGGGTGTCTTTCCCGCCGCCCTGAAAGAGGCGGTGGTAAGGCCTCTCCTCAAGAAGCCTTCCCTGGACCCGGCAGTATTGGCTAATTATCGTGGAGTCTCCGACCTTTGCTTCGTTGCGAAGGTTGTTGAGAGTGTGGTTGCGCGACAGCTACCCCAGTACCTGGATGAAGCGTCGTATCTAGATCCGTTCCAGTCGGGCTTCAGGCCTGGGTACAGCACGGAAACGGCATTGGTCGCGTTGGTTGATGATCTCTGGAGGGCTCGGGACAGGGGTTGTTCCTCTGTCCTGGTCCTGTTAGACCTCTCAGCGGCTTTTGATACCATCGACCATGGTATCATGCTGCACCGGCTGGAAGGGTTGGGGGTGGGAGGCACCGTTTTACGGTGGTTCTCCTCCTTTCTCTCTGACCGGTCGCAGTCTGTGTTGACAGGGGGGCAGAGATCGACCCCGAGGCCCCTTATATGTGGGGTGCCGCAGGGATCGGTTCTCTCGCCCCTTCTGTTCAACATTTATGTAAAGCCGCTGGGCGAGATCATCCGTGGTTTCGGGGTGAAGTACCATCTGTACGCTGACGACACCCAGCTGTACATCTCCACCCCGGACCACCCCAACGGTGCCCTTGAAGTGATGTCCCAGTGCCTGGAGGCCGTACGGATCTGGATGGGGAGAAACGGGCTCAGGCTCAACCCATCCAAGACCGAGTGGCTGTGGTTTCCGACGTCCCGATATAGTCAGCTGACGCCATTGCTGGCTATTGGGGGCGAATCATTGGCCCCCACGGAAAGGGCTCATAACTTGGGCGTCCTCCTGGACTCACGGCTGTCTTTAGAAGAACACTTGACGGCCGTGACCGGGAGGATTTTTCATCAGTTTCGCCTGATTCGCCAGTTGCGTCCCTTTCTAGATCGGGACTCGTTACGCACAGTCACTCATGCCCTCGTCACCTCTCGTCTGGACTATTGTAATGCTCTCTACATGGGGCTCCCCTTGAGGTGCGCCCGGAGGCTCCAACTGGCGCAGAGTGCGGCCGCGCGGGTGGTTATGGGAGCAACATGGAGCTCCCATGTAACACCTCTCCTGCGCGAGCTGCACTGGCTCCCGGTGGTCTTCCGGGTGTGCTTCAAGGTTCTGGTTACCACCTTTAAAGCGCTCCATGGCTTAGGACCTGGTTACTTACGGGACCGCCTACTACCATTAACAGCCTCCCACCGACCAGTACGCTCCCACAGAGAGGGGCTCCTCCAGGTGCCGTCGGCCAAACAATGTCGGCTGTCGGCCCCTAGGGGGAGAGCCTTCTCTGTGGGGGCACCGACGATCTGGAATGAGCTCCCCCCAGAGATACGGAGGATTCCGGATCTGCGCACCTTCCGCCGCGAGTTGAAGACGCTTTTATTTCATCAAGCTGGCCTCGCCTAAATCTTCTCCCTTTTAACTGTAAATTTTAAATTTTTAATGTATTTTAAAATTATGGGTTTTTAATTATGGGTATTAATTCAGCCAAATTTATTTAATTCATTTTTATTTGATTTTAAATTTTGTATATTTATGTGTTTTACTTCATGGCTGTGCACCGCCCTGAGTCCTTCGGGAGTAGGGCGGTATAGAAATTCAATAAAATAATAATAAATAAATAAAATAAATAAAACAATTGAGACGTAAAGGAGATAACTTATCCAGAAGACTTAGATTCATGGGATATGAAACAGGTACAAAAGGATACAGATTTATTGATAATAACAACAAATTCATAATTTCTAGAACAGCTGTATTTCATGAACAGGCCAATTGGTCTAAGATACATCTTAATGAGATATTTCCAATCACAAAGACAGACATTAAAAACCAAGATAGGACAGAAAAGGAAGAGCATAATCACCCCAGAATAAAAACAGATTCATTAACTAAAAAGGAAGCAAGATACTTACACGATAACGATAGCAAACCAGAAAAAACAATTAGGTGTAACAGAAATCAAGTACCAAATAAATATAAGGATTACGTAATGTATATAAATAATGAAGCATCAACACCCAACACATACGAGGAAGTATTAAAGCTCCCCATTGAAGAAAGAAAAAAATGGGAATTAGCCATGGCCAAAGAAATGGACAGTTTACGAGAATTAAATGTATTCACACCAACACCTGCACCAAAGGACAAAACAATTATAAGCACCAGATGGATATTCAAAATTAAAAATCTGGAAGAAGGCAACACATTATATAAAGCTAGATTAGTTGCACAGGGTTACGCTCAAAAGTATCCTGAGGATTATACAGACACATATTCTCCCACTGTAAGGACTGAAAGTGTTAAGACAGCTTTAGTTATAGCATCTGCACTTAATCTTGATGTCTTTCAATATGATATACAAACTGCATACTTACATGCAAAGCTTGATAAAGAGATATATGTAAGGGCCCCTCATAGCCAATATACAAATAGAAATGAAACTTGGTTATTGAACAAAAGTTTGTACGGACTAAAGCAATCCGGCAAACGTTGGTATGAATGTTTGGTCAATGTACTCAAAACTATGAATTTCAATGCTACAACTGCAGACAATTGTTTCTTTGTCAGAAAGGATGGTGATTCACTAGAATTTGTGTTAATTTATGTGGATGACATTTTATATATTGGTAAGCATAAAGAGAAAAGAGATACATTTGTAACAAAACTGAATGAACATTTTTCTTTAAAGTCACTAGGAAAAGTAAATAAATATCTTGGAGTTCAAATCAGTAAGACAAAAAAAGGATTTAAATTATCTCAAAAAGATAAAATTATAGAACTCCTGAATAAATGTAATTTGAGTGATGCGAAGCCTTGTGATACTCCAATGCAAGCTGATTTTTTAAGAAACATGAATGAATCATCCCCTGAATTTAAAGATAATACACTTTACAGATCAGTTATTGGTTCCCTTTTGTATATATCTAATTGGACTAGACCTGATATTGCTCTACCCCTTAATTTATTATCTAGATATGTTAGTAAACCCTTAATGTATCATTGGGAAGCCATTAAACGAGTATTAAGATATCTGAAGCACAGCTTAGACTTCTGTCTACTATTGGAACCCAACGATGTTAATGAACCCATTCTCACTTGTTACGCTGATGCAGATTGGGCAGGTGACACTAAGTGCAGAAAAAGCACTTCAGGCTATGTATTTTTTCTTCTTTTTTTTTTATTGAAAAAGTTTTCAAATACAAATTTTTTCCCCACATTTTTCTCCCCCCCTCCTCCCTAACCCCCCCCCACCACCCATCCCCCCAATGACTTCCTCACAACAAAAACCTAATTCATAACAGATTATATAATATTTTACCATCCCCTTACTCCCTCCTCTAAATACTAACGCTTATTTACTAATAATATTATTAATATTATTACTTCCCCCTTTTAGCATACATTTCAAAATATCATTTTACTATAACATTGCATAACTTCTAATTTAACCTAATAATATTATTATAACTCCCGATTTAACAGTAATCTGCCCTATTTCTCCTCCCCATACTTATATCTGTATATTAATACAACATTTCATAACAACCTTCCATTTTAAAACTATGTAATAAATCCTGCTTTAACATTTAATCTTTTGTATATATTAATATAACATTTCAAAGCAGCCTTCCCCATAAATCCTAATTTAGCATTTATTCAGCTCCATCCATTTGCTCCACTCCCATAGGTATATCACTTAAGCATCCCTTTTCTTAAACTAAACAATCAGTAAACTAACCTATCTCCACCCACTTTCATACAAAGTTGCCATACACAACAGTTCTTAATATCTTTAATCTACTACCCACCCTACTAAAAAAAAATTCCATTATGTAGAAAAAATCAATAACTTTAAGTTTATAATCCATATAATATCTTCTTTAGTGTCTTTCCACTAGATTGTTGAATACATCATCCATATTAGGGTAACATAGCATCCTAGTTGCAACGGATGGTTCCAAATCCTCAGTTGTCTTCTGCCCCCATCAGTAATAAATCTCCTCCTATATATATATATATATATATAAAAAAAAAAACAACAACCACCCGAGTGACATTATAATTATATTCCATACAATATCTGTAATTGTGGTTTTCTTCAGGATTATTAATTCCCATCATCATAATGGGTAACAACCAGATCTTCTGCATGCCCCAGCGTAATTCTCTTGCCTTATAGCTCGACATAAATATAATACATTTATCAATAAAAAGAACTCCAAAATAGATAATTCCAATCCAACCAGTTTAAGGCTCTTTTCACATCCCAAAATTACGGCATTGCAGAGGTCTGTCACTCTCCTCAGGATATTGTTAACCAATACTTCGCCTCATCTGTCTTTTCATATGTTCATTCATTTTTTTTTTTAAAAAAAACTGGCTTCACTGTTGCTTAATTTAGAAATTTTTATTTTTGTGAGACCTATTTCTTTTTTTCTTTTCCTTTTGTGGGTTTGTTCTCCATCCTAATTTCCTTTCTGTAAGTTGTATATCGACTGAGCGATTTTCGTTCTGCTTTATAACTTGATCTTGTTGGTTTTGCTTTAACTCATATTTCTTTTCTGACAATTGTATATCAGCTAATTGATTTCCATGCTTGTCTGTGACTTGATGAGTCATAATCACGTTGGAATCCGATGCCACTTCTCTTTTATTTATAAATAATCCAGCTGGGGTGTCTAAAGAATCCGAAGGCAAAGTCTCTATAATTCTGTGTTTTCCCTTTATTTCCAATTCCTTCTGCTTATCCTGTATTGTGCATAGAGATGTTGAATTCATTTTCAAAATTTTTTGATAAAATTCTTCCGCTTTTTCAATAGTATTTAATTGATATCTTTCTCCTTGATATCTCAATATAATACCAACTGGGGCATCCCACCTGAATAGGATATTTCTCTTTTTAAGTTCAGTCACCAGAAAACCAAATTTCTTTCTTTCCAATAAGATCTTGGGCGGGAGCTCTTTATATATCCAAATCTTTCTTCCAAACCATTGCAAAATAGAATTGTAAGAATTTTGCACAATATTATTTCTTATCTCCTTGTCTGTAAAATAAATCACCACATCTCTAGGCAGTTGCCTTTGCTTTGCAGTCCAGGAATTTATTCTATAAATTCTATCAATCCTACAAAATACTTCCTCAGGTTGAACCTTTAAAATCCCAGCCAGAATTTCAGAAGATATTTTCCTTAAATCATCCCTGTTGTTTTCCTGCAGTCCTCTCAGTCTAATCGCATATTCAGTGAAATTATATTGCATCATTAAAACTTCTCTTTCAATCCTTTGTTGCAAATTTTCTACATTACAAGTCTTTTGATCAGCCTCCATTTTAGGTTTTTCTTCTGAGCTATTATCTTGAGTATTTGTCAAGTAACTTTCAATTTTTTGTATTCTATTGTCCAAATTGTCCTCAGTTTCTTCCATTTTAGACTCTAATAACTTAGTATTTGCGTCCAACTGGATCATAAATTCTGAAAAACCATTAGCCATTTTTATAATCTTTCGTTCCAAAAAATCAAACTTTGATTGCACCAATTCTTTAATTTCCTGCTTAAATTTTTCAAAGTGCTGATTCACAATCTCATCCCTTCTTACAATCTCCTCTAAGAGAAATTCTATTATGTTGAAATCAGATTTCTGAGACTGGAGACTTAGAACTTGTTCATGTAATTTGTTAATGGGGGAATCCCCCCCCCACTGCTTGTTTGTCTGACTTTATAAATCTCAATGCCATGTTTCCGCCCAGACAAACTTTTTTTAGAAAAGAGAAGAAAAGCAGAGAAAAAAAAAACTTCTTTCCAACCAAGATCAATATCAAATCTCCAGGAGAAAAAAACAAAACACAAAAGTGAAGTTTTATCTTCAATTGTAGCCAAAAGTATTTATTCCACTACTTTGTAGTAATAGAAAACAGAAGGACTTTCCCTTTCAGCCCCTTCTCAAGCTGCGGCAGTCGCCATTTTTAAAAATCTTTTTTTTTCCTTCTTTCTTTCTTGAATAACTTTTATAAAATAAATAAAATACTTGCGATTCAGGATCACGGGTCCAGCTCACCTCCTCTTTAATTAATCTGTTAAATTTGTGGGTTTGTTCTTGTCGCCTAGCTCTGCATAAGCAGAGGTCTCCCAAAGCCCGGAGCGGTGGCTAGGGATATGGGGAGTCTCATCTGCTCCATCCCAAAAGTAAAAAAAAACTTTTGGGGCCACGCAGAGAGCTCTACCCACCCCAGCCGGCTCTATCTCCATTTCCTTGTGGAAACGGAGTTTTTTCGAGCCGCCATTCCATTGTGAAGGCGGCTCTTACAGGCAGTGGGGCTGGCGATCCCGAGAGATCGTCTGGCGGCAACAAGCAGCAAACCGGAAGGCTATGTATTTTTTCTTAACAATTGTCCAGTCTACTGGTATACTGGGAAACAAGATCTAGTAGCCACATCAGCAACTGAGGCAGAATATGTTTGTTTGTCTAAAGCCTCTAATAATCTTGTATGGTTTAATGATTTATTATCAGATGTCTGGAAGAGTCCTTCATTACCTTTTATTATACATGAAGATAACAAAGCTGCTATAGAGATATCTAGGTCTGATGCCATTGGTCAAAGATCTAGACATATAGATATCAAATTCAAACATGTAAGACAATTATCTCAAGATGGATTCATTAAAGCTATTCATTGCGAAACCTCAGAACAAACAGCCGACATACTGACTAAGCCTTTGCCATCAAAACAACACAAATATTTAACTTCAAAACTACAAGTTTTATATTGTTCTGAATCTGAGTGTAATTACTGCTGTATGTCGAATCGGCATTTAGAGAGGGATTTGTCACGGGTAAATGCCTTATTCTCAAATGGAGAAAATATATGTTCACAGGATATCAGGGGTTAATTCATCCTTCCTTTCTTAATGTATTCATATGTAACCACTCCCACCTATAACCCCGCCTCATTGTTATAAAAGGGGATGTACGCACCTCCTACTTGCTTCTATCTGCAACCATTCAGAGAATATAGAATGCCTACTGTAAATAAATAGTACTTTGTTTTGAATACTTCATTCCTGAATTATTTATTGAGTCTGATCCTCAAATTTATGCAACAGGCACCACATAAATACAAGGCATGGAACAGCCCAATGCACACATTCTGGAGAGAGTGTTCCAATATTTGAGGGTCTGTCACAGAGAGAAGGGGGTCAATCTGTTTTGCAAAGCACCTGAAGGCCAGGCAAGGAATAATGGATGGAAACTGATCAAGGAGAGATTCAACTTAGAAATGAGGAGAAATTTTCTGACTGAGGACAATCAACCAATGAAACAGCTTCCCTCCAGAAGTAGTGGGAGCTTCATCACTGGAAGTTTTCAAGAAGAGGCCGGACTGCCACCTGTCAGAAACAATGTGGGGTCTCCTGCTTGGGTGGTTGGGGGGGATGCTGGACTAGATGACCTACAAGGTCGCTTCCAACTCTGTTATTCTGTTATTTTGTCCTTCCAGGTACCAGGCTAAGGAAACATATGAGAATCCGGTGGATTTACTTCTAGAGCCAAAGGGGACAATGTGGGATTACAGTGATATGACTGAGCTTCTGAAAAGTGCCATGAAAAAACTGAGAGGTAAAAAACAGCCACCAAGGTTTTACACTGGATGACATTTTGAGCATCCAAGAGAGATTCTGGGTCAATGTCACATGGATCAAATAGGGATCGATTTCAGGATCAGTGTCTCAGTTAGGATTGTAAATGGAGACTACCTGTAGTCTTCGTAGCCCAAATCAGTAGTGGGTTCCTACCGGTTCGCTCTGGATCTTGCAAACTGGTAGTAGCGGTGGCGGGAGGCTCCGCCCATCCACCTGGACATCATCACAGACACTCTGCGCACGCACGCACATTGTGAACCGGTAGCGAAGGTAAGTGGAGCCCACCCCTGGCCCAAATCCATATGCCCTGATCACTGGGGAAGCAGAATAAGTTTCCACTAAGTATAATGGAATACATAGAGGTAGTTCTTGACTTACGACCTCAGTTGAGCTGAAAATTTCTGTTGCTAAGCAAGGCAGTTGTTAAGTGAGAAGTGCCCCATTTTACGAACGTTTTTGCCTCAGTTATTCAGAAAATCACGGCAGTTAAGTGAATCGTGGTTGATAAATGAATTTGGATTCATGCATTGATTTTGCGTGTCAGAAGCTCCCCAGGAAGGTTGAAGAGGACAATCCCAGAATCATGGGATGCTGCAACCATCGTAAATACAAGCTGGTTCCCAAGTGCCCAAATTTTGATCACGGGACTGGGGAGGCTGCAACCATCATAAGTGTGAGAACCGATTATAAAGCTCCTTTGTCAGTGCTGCTATAACGTCACTAAAAAAATAGTTGTAAATTGAGGACTACCTGTATATGGAATTTATTCATTTATTTTTATTATTTATTAGTCCAATTTATATGCCGCCCTTCTCCGTAGACTCAGGGCAGCTTACAATGCATTATAGCAATAGCCTGCATACTTTTTGTCTATACCTGCTTATTAGGGCTCCCCCCCCCAAGCAGTGTTGTTCTATACAAAGTTGGCTTATTGGCCTCACAATCCAGGTTCTCAATTTACCTACCTCGAAAGGATGGAAGGCTGAGTCAACCTTGAGCCTGGTGAGATTTGAACTTGCACTAATTGTAGGCAGCTGGCAGCTAAGTGCTAGCACTTAATAGCACTTTAGTCCACTGCACCACTGAGGTGCATATATAGTAGAACATATTTATACCTAATGGAATATATATAGCCACCAATGACATTCTGGCTTGTAGCTTTCCCTATTCCTTATTTCCTGATCTGAGGCCAAGGAAAGCAAACCAGGGAATCTGAGGGAGGCCCTTCTGTTGCTCCAATTCCAGGGATGAGATGCTGAATTCCTCCCTTTTCTTCCCCAGATACTCTGGAAAGTGGACTTCAACTACAGGAAGGTAAATATGAGTTACAGGAATTGGATTTCCTTGCTATTTTAAGCTCTGATGCCAGTAACTTTAAGAGAAACATAATAGATGAAAAAAAAAAGAAAAATAAAGGATTAATTACTATATAAGACTATGATGATCCAGTAAACTTTAATGATTATATGATTTATGAACTATTACTTGCCATTTATATGTACAATATTAGCTAATGCAGTGGAGAAAAATTCCTTGTGTGTCTGATCACATTTGGCCAAATCAAGTGGTTGTTCTGTTCTGTTCTGTTCTGTTCTACTCCTCTACTCCTGCTCCGCTCCGTTCTGTTCTATACATACCATATTTTTTGGAATGTAAGACGAACCTTTCCCCCCCCTAAAAGAGGCTGAAAATTTGGGTGCAACTTATACTCCGTATGTAGCTTTTTGGAAGCTTTTTTCAGCCCCACCGAGGCACTAATGAAGCACTAGCAAGCAATCTTCCCAGCTTTGCCTGCTCCCTCAACTCCCTGAGTGAAGCAGTCTCCCTGCTTTGCTCTGACTCTCAGCTGTTCTTTAGAAGCTTTTTCCTGCCCTAACCAGGTACCAGCCGAGTGAAGCTTTGCCTGCTTTTCTCATTGCTGCTTCCTCTCAGCTGTGCCTTAGAGGCTGTTTTTTATCCCCAAGCAGGGGATAAAAAACCAGCAAACTAATGTGCTGAAGCTGACCAGACTAAGGACGATAGCCAGATGAATACCTGGTAGGCAGATTTTTTTTTCCTATTTTCCTCCCCAAAAACTAAGCTGTGTCTTATACTCTGGTGCGTCTTATACTCTGAAAAATACGGTAATCTAAAAAACTGAAGCCAATCTTGGTGTAGAATGAAATACCTGGACAAATGGGAAAATATGACCTGGGAGTGAAAGGAATCTTGAATTCCTACCAAGCTAATAACATCCTCTTGATTTTACTGCCTGACTATAAGTTGGTGAGAGACCAGGTCTTTGGGAGCAGAAATTAGGTCCTTTGGGTCAAAGCAAATAGCAAAGTTGGAGCATCAGGGTTGCCTCCACTCTGTGGGCCATCAGACTTGTGAAAGCAGAGGTTTCCTGTATAAGATCCTCCCCTTTTGTACATCCCTGTGATACCCTGATGCTCATAGAGAAAAAGATGGAGCCTCCTCACATCCCATCATGTGTCCTAAGTTACCTCTGGGGGATCCTTCTGACTTTTCCCAGTTCAGAATTGAAACATGGCAGCCTCTTGTTCTGCCTGATCTTCTGGAAGAGGTGGAGCCCTATGAAGTGTTTGAAGGACTTGGCCATTGTGAGACTTGTGGACTTCAGTTCCCAGAATTCCCCATCCAGGATGGCAAAGCTGGACGGTAATCAGCAGAGTGGTGGCCACATGGGAGACTAGAGACTAGGGGAATTGACCAGTGGAGCCAAGAGACGAAGAGCTGAGGGGAGGAGCCAAAAGCTGTACAGGTAGTCAACGTATCCTGAAGGTGTGCAGCTTAGTAGCAGCTGGAGGGGAGGCAGATGGACTGGAAGATGGCGAAGGCAACCTAAGTGAATGGAAGGAGAAGGCCAGAGGAGCGCTGAAGAGGCCGGCAGTTAACAGAGGATGGGACTAAGACAGTGGGAGAGCCCGAGTGCTTGGAGAAAAGGGAGCAGAGGGACCTGGACAATAGCAGCCCCATCAGCCATTGGAATTCTGTTAGTTGAAGTCTACAAGTCTTACAGTTGCCAAAGTTGGAGGACTCTTGACCAGGCAATGCTTAGGTGTTGTTTAAAAGAACAATGAGTCCTCCAGTCCTGGGGGCGGGGTGGTGTTTGGAAGCTGAACTCCATTCACACAAGAGGGTTAAGCTCTTGGGGGTGAAGATACAAACCAGGCCTGCAGCTGAAGCTCTTGTTTTTTTCCTTCTTCTCTTCCCCCTTACAGAGAATGTAACTCTGGATCCAGACACAGCCAATCCTGACCGCCTTGAAGTCTCCCAAGATCGAAAAAGTCTCAAAGGAGTTAAGCCAGTTAAAGAAAAATATCTTGTCTCAGACCCCAGGAGATTTCTATTTCAACCTTGTGTCCTTGGCTGTCAGAAGTTCTCAACAGGGAGACATTTCTGGGAAGTTATGGTAGGAGGTAAAGGAGAATGGAGTGTAGGGGTTGCCAAAAAGCCAGTGAACTTAACAAATCTTGATGAGGAGACCATGTTCTGGATGTTTTGGAAATGGGAAGGGAAATACTCAGCTGTATCTCCATCAAAACACTCTCAACTGGTCCTGACTGAGGAGCCCACGAGGATCCGCATCTCCCTCAGCTGCGAAGGGGGACAAGTGAGCTTTTTTGATGCCAGGACAGCAACTCTGCTCCATACATTCTCAGACGCTTCCTTGGTTGGAGAGACCCTTCTGCCCTCTTTCTTTTTGGGTGAGGGTGCCTGCATGACACTCCCCTAAAAGAAGGGACCTCCATAAACAAAACTCCCTATTTGCCAAGCAGGGATCTCCGAAAGCCTTTAAAGCAGAGATTCCTTAGCTTTTTGCTACTTCAGCTTTTTTTATTGTTCTATGCCACCCTGGTCAGTCAATCAGTCATTATAAAGGAATAACCTGATCATCATTTCTATTTGTCTGGATAAAAAAAAAAAATGAAGTGTCCTAGGATCTTTATCGGCTTTAGCATCATGTGTTCAGGTGTATCAGTATTAAAAATACCTTACAGCTAAGCCTGTCAATCATGGTTTTATATGTCTGTCACAGCTCTTCATCCCATTTATGGATCATGCTTGTTTGTTTCATGTTAGTTGCAATCAATGATTGTGTAGGTGTCCATAACTCCGTATATTCTATAATCATCCCCTTCTTTTTTGCTTTCCTTCCCCCTTTTTTCCTCCCGTTTCCTTTTAACACATAATTGTCATAATCCAAGGAACCCTAGCAGGGCTTCAACAAGTATTATACTCGATATAAGCTTTATAGCCTCACAGGTATAGGAGGAGGAAGATGGGTTGGATATGTTTGCCACCTTGAGTTATTTGTAAAAATAATAAAAGGAGAGATCAAAATAAATAAGGGGAGTGAAACTTAACTGATATGGTGACTTTGAATGCTGACAGCAGATCTCTGGAACCCCTCAAAGCATCTGAAGAACTGAAGATTGACAAGCTGCTGTTGGCAAAGGAGCAAATGAGTAATCCTAATGAACATACCTAATACAGGTAGTCCTGGACTTACAACTGAGCCCCAAATTTCTGCTCCCAAGTGAGTCAGCTGTTAAGTGAGGTTTGCCCCATTTTAACTCTCACGGGGGAAGAAGGGAATGAAAAGGAGGAGGTTTTGGCAGGAAAAAGGAGGGGAGCAGTGGATAGAGAGAGAGGGCGAGAGGGATAGGTGGGTCTCTTTGGGGGCAAACCTGAGGGAGAAGGGAGAGAAGGGAAGTGGGGCCTCCTGGCTCACCTGGCCTCCACCCCACCAAGTGAGGGGGGGAAGCGACACATGAGGACGGGTTGAGGAAAGGGAGAGAAAGGAGTGGGGGGAAAAGGAGGGAAAAGTGTGTGAGGAAAGGGAGAGAAAGGAGGAGGAGGAAGGAGGAAGGAGTGGAGAGAAAGGGAGGCAGGCAGGGGAATCACGGGAGGAGCAGAGGCAGTGGCAGGAGAGACCAGCAAGCAGGAGGGGGCGGGGGAGAGAGGAGAGAGAGGGAGAACTGGCTGAATAGCCATCTGACCCCCACCCAACCATGTGAGGGAGCTGAGTGGAGTGGCAGCCACAAGGAATGGACTGTACCAGGGGAAGGCGCCTGGATGGTTGGAAAAGAAGGCAAGGGGTATCTATCACATGACTCGGGGACCCTGCAACCGTCATAAATATGAGCCAATAGCCAAGCGACTGAATTTTGATCAAGTAATCATGAGGATGCTGCAATGGTCATAAGTGTGAAACATTGTCATAAATCACTTTTTAATGTCTATATACATTAAAAATGAGAAATATTAAAATGCCTATTATTTGACTTTGCATATGTCAAATTGGGAGCCACTGATCTAGCCCAACAGACTATCAAAAGGGATGGGGATTATGGTATCCCAAGGCATGTCAACAAACTCAAGATGGCAGCTAGCTCCTCCTTTTCCCTATAAGTAAATAAGGGGTGGGGCTTCCCTCCCTTAGGTCTTTGTTGACTCCCTCTAGGGTTGTTTCTGCGTTGCATCTCCCCACTTCTGAGAATATTTAAAAGAGATTTAGATGTGAATGTCCTCTAAATTAGGTCTCAACCCTAAACCTGTTTAGTAGTAGTACTGTAGTTGCAGTCATATTTTTTTTTTATTTATTTATTTATTTTTGTGATTTATATGCCGCCATATATAAATGAGATGGAAGTCAGATCCAGTGGGATCTAGTGGTTAAGGCGCCAGGCTAGGAAGAGGAAGACTGAGTTCAAGTCCTGCCTTAGCCATGAAAGCCAGCTGGGTGACTTTGAGCCAGTCCTTCTCTCTCAGTCCAACCACCTCACAGGATTGTGGGGAAAACAGGAGGAGGAAGATGCGTTGGATATGTCTGCCACTTTGAGTTATTAGTAGAAAGAATAAAGGCCAGATACTCAATAAATACATACCGTAGGTGTTAGGTAGGTAGATATTTAGATAGATATTTAGATATTTAGATAGATAGATAGATAGATAGATAGATAGATAGATAGATAGGAAGGAAGGAAGGAAGGAAGGGAGGGCCAGTGGAGTCGGGGTTCTCCTCGCCCTCTTGATATGGCTGCTGGTCCACACTGGTTCCTCACTCAGACACCTCTACTGGCCTGGATCATGTAGTATGGTGGTCAGTCTCTCAGCAGGCAGGTCAAGTGATGAGATGGTATTCATGTGGCTGGTAGCCCCCCTCTTCCCCTCCCTCCCTCCCCCTCCCTCCCCCTCCCCTCTCTTGAATTGCCTGCTGGCATCTCCTTCCACCCCCTCTGCTCCTTCATGGATTCCTCTGCCTGCCCCACAGAAGCCTCTCCTCTCCTCCCTATTGCCATCACTCCCTCTCCTTTCCCTCCTTAAGCCTCCTTTCCTATCCTCTCATGCCTCCTTTTCCCCAGGAATCCCTTCCTATCCTATCACAGGACTGTTGTGGGGAAAACAGGAGGAGGAAGGTGTGTGGGATATGTTTGCCACCTTGAGTTATTAGTAGAAAGAATAAAGGCAGGATACAAAATTAACTTTGATATGGTGACTTTGAATGCTAACAGCAGCTCTCTGGAACATCTCAAAGCATCTAAACAACTGAAGATTGAGAAGCTGCTGTTGGCAAAGGAGCAAATGAGTAATCCAAACATACCTAATACAGGTTGTCCTTGATTTACAACCAATGAAGCCCCAAATTTCTGCTGCCAAGTGAGACTGCTGTTAATTGAGTGTTGCCCCATTTTAAGTGCATCAAGGCAGAAGAAAGGAATGAAAAGAGGTTTTGGCAGGAAAGAGGAGGAGAGCAGGGGGGAGAGAGAGAGAGAGAGGGTGAGAGGGATAGGTGAGTCTCTTTGGGGGGAGAAGGGAAGTGGGGCTTCCTGGCTCATCTGGCCTCCACCCCACCAAGTGAGGGGGGATGAAGCAACACATGAATATAGGTTGAGAAAAGGGGGAGAAAAATGAGGGAATGGAGAAATGAGTGTGGGGAAAGGTAGAGAAAAATGTGTATTGAAAGCCTGAGGAGGAAGGAGAAAGAGATGGAGAGAAAGGGAGGCAGGCAGGGGAATCAACGGAGCAGAGGCAGTGGCAGGAGAGAGAGAGAGAGAGAGAGAGAGAGAGAGAGAGGAAGAAGGGCTGACCGGCATCTGGCCACCATCCCACCGTGTGACCCGCCAGCTGAGAGGAGACTGCAGAAGGGACCGGCTGGAAGGAGAAGACAGGAGAGTCCAGCTGAGCAGGGCAAGTGGAGGGCCTGAGCAAAGGGACCAGAGTGGAGTGGCAGCCACAAGGAATGGAGGGTAGCAGGGGAAGGCGCCTGGATGGTTGGAAAAGAGGGCAAGGGGAACCCGGACCCCAGGGAAACGGGGGTAGCGTTATATGACCATCTTTCCTGTCACAGTTGTTAAGTGAAGCACTGCAGTTCTAAACTTAGTGACACAATTGCTGAGTGTCTTGGGCTTCCCCGTTGACTGCTTGTCAGAAGGTCCCAAAGGGCGATCATGTGACTGGGAGACGTTGCAGCTGTCATAAATACTTGCCAATTGCCAAGCAAATGAATCTTGATGAGGTAATCATGGGGATGCGGCAATGGCCATAAGTGTGAAAATCTGTCATAAGGCATTTTTAATGTTTTATATACATGAGAAATGTTAAAACGCTTATTTATTTGACTTCACAGACTCCAAATTGAGAGCCACTTATCTGGCCCACAGAATCTCAAAGGGATGGGGATTACAGCAAAGGTATCCCAAGGCAGGTCAGCAAAGTCAAGATGGCAGCCTGCCCCGCCTTTTCTCTATATGTAAATAAGAGGCGGGGCTTCCACGCCTAGGCCTTTGTTGACTCCCCCTAGTGGTGGTCTTGCTTTGCAACATCTTCCTTCCTTTCTCCCTCCCTTCCCCCCTCTCTCCCTCCCTCCCTCCCTTCCTTCCTTTCTCCCTCCCTCCCTTCCTTCCTCCCTCTCCCTCCCTCCCTCCTTCCCTTCCTTCCTCTCTCCCTCCCTCCCTCCCCTCCCTCCTTCCCTCCCTCCCTCTCTCCCTCCCTTCCTTCCTTCCTTCCTCCCTCCCTTCCTCCCTCTCTCCCTTCCTCCCTCCCTCCCTTCCTTCTTCCCTCACCTCCCTCTCCTTCCCTCCCTTCCTCTCCCTTCCTCCCTTTCTCCCTCCCTCCCTTCCTTCCTTTCTCCCTCCCTCCCTTCCTTCCTACTTCCCTTCCTTCCTACCTCCCTTCCTTCCTTTCTCCCTCCCTCCCTCCCTCTCTCCCTCCTTCCCTTCCTCCCTCCCTTCACTCCCTTCCTCCCTCCCTCTCTCCCTCCCTCCCTTCTCAGAAAGATCTTCACCTGGTGCCAAAATGCCACTATGGGTGCCAATTGAGGCTCTCTGGAGAGGGCATTCCATAAACGAAGCGCCACTCCCGAAAAGGCAAGAGAAAGGAGGGGGCTTGGGAAAGTCTATATCAGCGGTCACCAACCGGTGGTCTGCAGACCTCTGGTGGTCCACGAGAAACTTTTGGTGGTCCGTGGAGAAACCTTCGTGCTTTTGCCGTTGCGCCCTGTTGGAGGAGCTGCTCCGGGAGGACCAATGGGCCAGTCCTGGGAGGGCGACTACTACAGCTCTGGATACGGGAGCGGCCGTGGCGGGGCTGGGAATCTCTGCACCCACTTTGCAGGTGGGGCAATTGGCAAAAGGCGCGCAGCCTCTCCGTCCGGGAGGGAATCCTGGCGCTGGGGCCGCGGCGGGGGAGGGGGCGGCGCAAAGGGGCCGAAGCAGCGACGGCGATGGCTGGAAGCTGCGGGAGCGAAGCGCTACGTGCACCTGCGCGGCATCCGCCTTCCGCCTCGGGAGATTTGCGCCAGCCGGGGGGGCCACGCAGCCCTCGTCTCCTGCTGCTTGGGACGCGGAGCGGTAAACGGCGCCTGGTCCGGGGAGCAGCCAGATTTTGCTCTCCATTGCAGACGCCAGATCGGCCCCCCGCAAGCTCTCGTCTCTCGAGGAGCCCGGCCGAAGTTTCCCGCACCGCTTCAGCGAGCGCTCCTCCAGAGAGAGAGAATGAGACAGAGAGAGAATGAGAGAGAATGAGACAGAGTGAGAGAATGAGAGAGAATCAGAATGAGAGAGAATGAGAGAGAGAGAAAGAGACAGAGAATGAAAGAGAGAGAATCAGAGAGCAAGAATCAGAATGAGGGGGGGGGAGAGGGAGAGAAAGAGAGATGTGAGAGAGAGAAAGAGAAAAGGGGAGAGAGAGAGTGGGAGAGAGATGGGAGAGAGAGAGGGAGAAAGAGAGAGAGAAAGAGAGAGGAGGGAGAGTGCCTGAAAGACAGAGCAGAGATGCCCAGCCCAGTCACAGCCAGTCCCATATTCCAGAGCTGTAGTAGTCACACTCACAGGACTGGCTCATTGGTCATCCCGGAGCAGGTCCTCCAATAGGGTGCACCAGCAAAAATACGAAGATTTCTCCACGGACCACCAAAAGTTTCTGATGTGCATTACAATGCCTTCTGCTTTGCCTTTCCACCTGTAAGCAAGCTACGGGGTCTCCCAGTACAGGGGTGTTGATGTTGGGTGAATCTTGGAAAATTAAATAGTTTTCAGATTCAAAGGGGGGGGGGCAGGGGGGAGGGATGATGGGCTGTCTGTTAAAATAAAACCAGGTCATGGCACACACTTGAAATTAAGTCAGGAAGCCTGTAATTGTGGAGTCTGTCTGGCAAGAACAAAGGCTGCTTATTCACAGGAAATATGCATGTGTAAAGCTTGTAACAATTCTGGGTAGTTAGAAAGCTTATACAAGTAACTAGAGTTAGGCAAATTACAGACCTCAGCTAAAAGTTAGGAATAGAGATGGCCTGCAGCAAATCAAAGGGGTATTAGATAACTCCTGGAGGATTCATTAGCCAAGGCTTAAGAATAGGGACAGCTAGAGATCAATAAAACAAGTTGTAGAATTATTACTAAAATGTTTATTAGATGATATTTCTTACTATCCCGCCTTGTCCCGCCTTCTTCTTTAGTGAAAATGTATAAAGCTTTCTTCATCCTTTGTTCTTGGCACTCTTGGCATTTTGGCCAGGAGCCCTCTTCCTTGGGGTACCCCAATAAAAAGCAATCAAAACCTGCACCTCGTGTCTGACATCCTTCATTGGCCTCAGCACCAGGCTCAGACCCCAATTGGGGACAACAATTAATTAGGAACAGAATTGTTACCTAAGAGTGTCCATTAGTGTAAAAAAAAGGATGCTACAGCAAGATATAGAGAAATGTTTTCAGTGATTTTACTAGTTAGAATACAGACTTTAAAAATTAGATAGGATTTTGCTATACAGTACTTCTCTTTAACACACTAGATGATAAAATGTTAAACTTCCTAGGTTGAAGGTTTTCCTGCAACATAAATATGGGATATCAAAAAGAGATTTAGATGTGAATGTTATGGAAATTTGGTCTCTATAGTTTCCAGGCCCTAAATCTGTTTAGTAGTACTATAGTAGCCTCAGTCACATTAGTGATTCCTTCCTTCCTTCCTTCCTTCCTTCCTTCCTTCCTTCCTTCCTTCCTCCCTCCCTCCCTCCCTCCCTCCCTCCCTCCCTCCCTCCCAACACAGAAGGGTTTTCACCTGGTGCCAAAATGAGGCCACTGTAGGTGCCAACTGAGGGTCTCTGGGGAGGACATTCCATAAATGAGGTGCCACCTCTGAAATGGCAAGATAAAGGAAGGGGCTTGGGAGTGTCCATGTCCCCTTGGGGAGCCCATTGTGACTAAGGAAGCCTCCCCCAAAATCCCTTGAATAAATGGCCTATAAGATGTTCTCCACCCACCAGAATCCCTCCCCCTCTTAGGTTGGCCTGAGACTCCTAATGGCTCTTTCTATCCATCTTTTGCCTTAAGGGAGCTCATTGGTCAACCTTGAAGATTTCCATCCAGCAAATGATCCCATTCCACATTCTATATATTGCATATTCCACAAGGTAGTCTTTGACCAATTTTGGAACTTTTCCTGATCCATTTCCTGATTGGCTGGCTGGGAAAGGGACAGTCCAGGCAAGTCTTCCTTTTCCAGATATTCATATTAGAAGTTAGGGAACAGATTATAATTTCTACATTCTCCTTTATCTGTGAGACATCCTATCGATTGCAGCATTGGCTTTGGGGTTTTATCAAGGGTTTCTCCCGGTTTCTTCCATGCCAACTTTACTCCATTCCGTTTCTGTCCCATAAACGTTTCGTTCTTCCCATTTTTTAAAGAAGCATTTTCCCCTTTAACAAGTGGCTGGCTGAATAATAATTGATGGTGAATCAGCCCCATGGATGTTTCTTTCTCCCCAGGATTTTTCAATGTCTTTCCCTCTAGCAGGATACTTGGATCAGTAATTGACTGGGGGTCCGTCCCAAAAATATTTGCTTCTCCCCAGATTTTAAAAAGCAGCACTTTTTCGTGCGGCTGTTGATAAAAATAGGATCGGCAACATGATCGCCAATGTCTGATGAAGGATATGAAGGAGAAGGAAGAGGAGGAGGAGGGGGAGGAGGAAGGAAGGAAGGAAGATGGAAGAAGGATTATTATTTTGAAAACTCCCCCCCCCCTTTGACAAGCTGATTGAGCCAATAATAATTGATCGGGGGTCCATCCTGCGAATGTTTGCTTCTCTCCAGTTTGTTGTTTATAAAACACTTTTTTTCCCTTTAAGAAGCCAGCGAGGCTGACCGCAAGAGGAACAACAATTCATTTCGGTTTCCCCGGCTGGGCAGAGCCCAAAGGCGGTCACCTGATTTGGAGGAAAAGAAATGAAACTTAACTTTCTCTTAAGTTGGAGGAGGCGGCAATGGCGGCCGAAGCGTTCTTGCCTGTTTTGCTGGAAGAACTCACCTGCTCCATCTGCCGGGGCTTTTTCCAGGACCCCGTGCTCATCCCTGAGTGCGGCCACAACTTCTGCCGGGGCTGCCTGACCCGCAGTTGGTGGACGTCGGAATTGGAGGCTTCCTGTCCCAAATGCAGTCAGACCTTCGGGATCCTCAGCCTCCTCCCCAACCGGCAGCTGGCGCGGGTGGCTGAAGTGGCCAGGCGATGCGGCGGTCCTAGGGATGAGGAAGGAGGGAGCCTCTGCCCGAAGCACCGGGAGCCCGTCAAGCTCTTCTGTAAGAACCACCAGACCCTCATCTGCGTGGTCTGTGACCGATCCAAAGAGCACAGGGGCCACTCGGTGATCCCAGCGGAGGAGGCTTTCCAGGAATACCAGGTAGGAATCAGCCAGGAGGAATCGCTGCGGAGGGGCATCCAGATCCTTGGTCTTCCTGGCAATCCTTGGACCAATTTACTTTTTCTGTTGTCCACAAACTGGGTTTAGCCTGGCGCAGATGCGAATTAGAACCAGACTGGAGAGGCGGCTCAAAGGACTTTTAATGACGTACTTCAGTAAAAGGGTCTCAGCAGCTAAAGGAGCCAAGACCCCTGAACGATGTAAACATTCAAAATATAGGGTTAAGATTAAGGTTCCTTGACAGGAGTTTCTTTTTATTATTATTAAAAAGTTTTTAAAAAGTTTTACACATGTTTTCCCCCTCTCCTCCCCCCCTCCTGCCCCAACCCCCCCTGGACTTCCCAGAGCAAATACAGGATATAGAATTTAACAAACACAAAAAAGAAACCTGAGCTAACTATCTATAGATTTATCTCCCCCTTGCACTTTAACTCCCCTTGTTCATATCTAAATATAACTATTTAAACCAATTATTGCTTGAAAGTAATCAATCCAACTTCGTTCTTATCCAGTATTCAATAATAAGCAAGTCTTCTTTCTTCCAGCATTACACAATCAAAGCCCAATTACAGTTAACCATCAGATCCCCAACCCTTACATATATTAACACATTGACAAAATATTTTAACCAATCTCAAATAAAGTATATTGTAAGAGCCTTTTTTTTTTACTTTTTACTCCATAAACTTATATTAAATCTTACTGGAAACATTCCTTGCTTAATAACTTTGCCTGAACTTATTCATCTTATTTTCTACTATATAAAATATTATCAAAAACCTTCCCTCAACCCTTGCACCACTTATATTTTCCTTATACCCCACTAGTTTATATTTTTTTTTATTGAAAAAGTTTTTCAAATACAAATTTCCCCTTTTTCCCCCCTCCTCCCTAACCCCCCTCCCCCTCCCCTCCCCCTGTGGCTTTTTCAAAATAAAACCCAAATTCATAACAGATTATATAATACTTTACCATCCCCTTACTCCATCCCCCATATGCTGACCCTTTCTTTCTAATAATATTATTATATCCCCCTTATACTATACATTTCAAAATAACATTCTACTATAACATTATATAATAACTCCTAATTTAACATAATAATATTATTATATCTCCCAGTTTAGCAATTTCTACTCATAATCTACCCTTTTTCTCCCCCCCATACATATATCTCTTAAATCAAATCTTTTATGTATATTAATATAACATTTCAAAGCAACCTTCCACTATAAAACTATATAATAAATCCTAATTTAACATTTATTCAACTCATAGTCTGCCCATTTCCTCCACCCCCATAGATATATCTCTTAACTCAAATCTTTTACATATATTCATATCTAAACATAATATCCCTTTTCTTAAACTAAACAATCAATAAGCTAACCTGTCTCCACCCACTTTCCTACAGGACTACCATACTTAATAATTCTTAATATCTTTATTCTTCTGCCCACACCACTAAAAAATTTCCCCTTATGTAAATAAAATCCCCTTAAAATGACTTTAAGCTTGTAATCCATATGATATCTTCTGTAATGTCTTTCAGCTGGATTGTTAACTCCATCACCCATGTTAGGGTAACATCACATCCTAATTCCAACAGTATGTTCAGTATCTTCAATTACCATCTGCCCCCATCAATAGCAAATATCTTCATAAAAAAAAAAAACAACCACCCGGGTGACTTTATATTTGTATTCCATATGGTGTCTATAGTAGTGTCTTTCATCTAAATTATTAATTCCAACCACCGTAATAAGGTAACAACCAGATCTTCTGCGTGCCCCAATCCCATAACTCTCTTGCCTTGTAGCTCAGCATAAACATAGTACATTTATCAAAGAATCCAAAAAAGATAGTTCCAATCCATTCAGTTTAAGGCCCTTTTCACATCCCAAAAGTACAGCACTGCAGAGGTCTGTCACTCTCCTCAAGATAATATAAACCAATACTTTGCCTCAGCTATCTTTTCATATATTCAATCATCTCTTAGATAACTGGCATTACACTGTTGTTTAGTTTAAAAGTTTTTGTTTTTGTGAGACCTGCTTCTTCTTTTCTTGACTTTTTGTGGGTTAGATCTCCATCCTGATTTCCTTTCTATAAATTGTATATCAACTGTTTGGTTTTCATGCTGATCTATAACTTGATCTTGTTGGTTTTGCTTTTGTGGCTTAAATCTCCATTCTGGTTCTATAAATTGTATATCAACTGATTGATTTCCATGCTGGTCTGTAACTTGATAAGTCATCACATTAGAATCCAGAGCCGCCTCTCTTGTATTTATAAATAGTCCAGCTGAGACCTCTAAAGGAGAATCCAGAAGCGGCTCATCTACAAAGACCTCTGTAACTTGTTGTTTTTCCATTACTTCCACCTCCTTCTGCTTATCCTGAATTTCTATCTCTTGTTGATTTTGCTTTTCTTTATTCCACTCATATATTATACATGAAGATGTTGAACCCATTTTGAGAACCTTGTAATAAAATTCTTCCACTTTTTCAACAGTATTTAGTTGATATCTTTCTCCTTGATATCTCAATATTATGCCAACTGGAACATCCACCTGAATGAGATGTTTTGTTTCTTTAGCTCAGTCACCAAAAATCCAAATTTCTTTCTGTCTTTTAACATCTTGGGCGGCAACTCTTTATATATCCAAATCTTTCTTCCATACAGTTGTAGAGTAGAATTAAAGGATTTTTGCACAATATCATTTCTTATTTCTTTATCTGTAAAGTAAATCACCACATCTCTAGGCAATTGCCTTTGCTTTGCAATCCAAGAATTTACTCTATAGGCCTTGTCAATCTTACAAAATACCTCCTCAGGATGAACCTTTAAAATCCCGGCCAGAACTTCAGCAGATATTTTTCTTAAATCATCTCTATTATTTTCCTGTAACCCTCTCATTCTAACTGCAAATTCCGTGAGCCTGTATTGCATCATTGTAACTTCTTTTTCAATCCCTTGCTTTATATCTTCTGCATTGTAAGTCTCGTGACCAGCTTCCTTTTTAGACTTTACTTCTAAACTATTGTCTTGAATATTTATCAAATCATTTTCAATTCTTTGTATTTTATTATCCAAATTATAAATCTTATCATCAACTTCCTCCATTTTAGACTCTAATAACTTGATATTTGTATCCATCTTTATAACTATTTCTGAAAAAGCATTAGTTACTGTTACAATCTTTCATTGCAAATTATCATACTTTAGTTGTATAAATTCTTTAATTTCCTGCCTAAATTTTTCAAGATTCTGGTTCACAGTCTCGTGATGTCTTGCCATTTCCTCCAGGACAAATTCTTTTAAATTAAAGCCATTCTTCTGAGTCTGTAAGCTCGAAACTTGTTCACATAATTGTAAATGGGGGAACCCCCCCCCCCCGCTGCTTGTTTGTCAGGCTTTATTAGCTTTAACGCCATCCTGCCACACAGACAAACTCTTTTTAAAGAAAGAGAGCTTCTTTCCAAACAAGATCAATATCAAATCTCCAAGAAAAAAGAAACTTAAAATAGAAATTTTTCTTCTAGATTCTAGCCAGCACTGTTTATTCCACTACTTTGTAGCTTGTTACGGAAGGACTTTAGCTTTCGGCTTTCTTCTTCTCAAGCCTCAGCGGTCGCCATTTTAAACTTTTTTTTCCTTCACTTAAGATCGCTTATAAAATCGTTAAGAATACTTGCAATTTAGGGTCCCAAGTCCAAATCTCATCCTCTTTAATTAAACAATCTGTTGATTTTCGTTGAAAGGCTTGGTCTCGTCGCCTGGCTCTGCAAAAGGCAGAGGTCTCCCGAAGCCCGGAGCAGCGGCGAAGAAAATAGGGAGCCTCATCCTGCTTCGTCCCCAAGAGTAAAAGAAAAACTCTGGGGACTTCGCAGAGGGCTCTACCTGCCCTCGCCTGCTCTATCTCACATTTCCTTATGGAAATGGAGTTTTTCGAGCCGCCTTTCAGATGTAAAGGCGGCTCTTTACGGGCGACGGGGCTGGCGGTCCCAAGGGACCGTCTGACAGCGACGGAACCCCACTAGTTTATATTTATTCTTCAACAAAGCATTATTTAATATAGTATTAATGTAATTTAAAACAAAATATAAAGGTTTAATTAATATCCTTCTTCTAACCCATAAACTTATATTGAATGATCTACACTGTCCATAACTTTCTCATCCACAATATTCAAACATAACAATACGTAATATAACTTTATCTTTATCTTTAAATACAGATTTAATCATTCCTTTTCACTATTACTATCCTCCCCAACAAAGAGGATTGTAATTTTCCCTTCTCCATTTTTTCCTGACTTTTTTGCGAACTTTCTTCTTTCTTTCTTTCTTCTTCAGTCTTATTCCTCTGCCACAATCCTGTTCTCTTTGCAAAGTAATTCCTTTCAATAAAAACACCTCTTTAACTGCGATTGGGAGTCCATTTTTGTAAAAAAGTTGTAAAGTTTCACTTCGAATCTTCCTTTTTGTATAAAGAATCCCAACGCCTCCTGACAATTTTCCATTTGTCTGTATCAAAGCCTTTGGAGGAATGTCTCTCAATATTTCCTGGTTACACTCCTTCAAGCCTCTCTGCCTTTCCTTCTTAATTTGAAGAACCTCCATTTCATTTTCCAAAGGCACAATAAACTGGGTTTTTTCTTCCGCCTCCTCATTCAGCAACTGAAATACCGATACAGTATCTTCACTTATATCTTTGTTTGGGATTTGAGTAAAATCCTTCTTGAAAAACCCTTCAATTCTTTCCACTAACGTGGAGGTAAATGATTCTAAAATTTCTTCAAAAAGATCCACAGTCAGCATTTGTGAGCCTTCATCACTTTCAGAAAAGCCAGCCATTTCCCCCCCCCAATAAAACTTTTCCTTTTATACTTTTCCAACAACTAAGTCAATTATTCCAATCCTTAAGTGGTACAAGTCTTTTTTTTTTTTTTTTAGAAATAATTTTTAAATCCTTCTCCTCTTAGAATAAAGTCCTCTTCTTTTAAGCAGGGGCTTTCAACACCACATAGTACTTTGTATCTAACTTTCATTTCTCCACGCCCCGTTAGAGTCAAACGCCATCTTACTTTCCCTTTCTCCCATAGAAATTCAGAGGGAAGTGATAGATTTTTCGGAGTTAAAGTTTAGTACTTGCAATTTTCGTTTCTCCTGTATTTGCTCTGCCAGCTTTCAAGTCCAAAATTTTTTTTTCTTTAAAATTGTGTTGCTGGGGTGGTCGCGACGTCTGGTTCTGCTTGAAGCAGAAGCGTCCCAGGTCCAGAGCAATGACGGGCTTCCTGGGGAGCTCTCACCCTTTAAGCCCCAGATTTAAAAAGAACCTGGGGCTTTTGGAGAGCTCTACCCACACCCGTCAGCTCTCTATCCCCCCTTCTCCCAGGGGGAAAGTTTTCAAGCCACTAGACAGCTGATTTTCACTGTTCTAGCAGCTCTAACGGAGTCCTGGGGCTGGCACTTGCAAGGGAGTGTCTTTTGGTGCCGCGGAGCCACTGGAAGTCCGACAGGAGTTTCTTTTGATTTCTTGTCCTGGCCTACTTTATTCACATTCCTCATGCATTGCGTATTTGTGCTAATAAGCTTTCTTATCAAAAGAGCTGTGTGTTTTATTATTATAATAAGCAAGAAGTTTCCAACGTTGATGTCTATGTGTCCCCCCATTGGTTACTGGTCTTATTACACTCCTCTGCAACTTTCTGCCTCTGTCATTCCTTTAACAAACTTCCCTAATTCCAACCTGAGACCTTCACCTCCTGCTTTATCCTCTGTGGCTGAAATTTTTCTGAAGACAGATTTACCATAGTCTTTGAATTACAACTATTCGTTTAGTGACCTTCTTACAAGCAAAGTCAATTGGGAAGCCAGAATCACTTCACAACTGTGTTACTAAGTGAACAACTGCAGTGATTCACTTAACAACTGCAGCAAGACCTTGGACATTTTTAAAAAACAGAACAGGATTTAAAAAAACAAGGAATAAAAATTGACTGGTGGCCATATTTGCAAATTAAGACAAAATATAAAAAAGACAGGGAACAATATGGTATACACGGAAAACAATTGGAATTGGATAAGATATTATTAGGACCAGGAGAAAAAATGACCACAAAAATGTATAATTTTCTGTTAAAATTTAAAATGGAAGAAGAAACCGTGAAGGAAACAATGATTAGCTGGGCAAGAAATTTTGGCTATAACATTCATTTGGCTCAATGGGATAAATTATGGGAGAGAAACTAAAAACTAACAATGTCAGCTGCTTACAAGGAGAATCTTTATAAGATGTTTTACCACAAGCGAGTAAAACAAGCGAGATTGGCAAGGATGTTTTCAAAGCAGGTCCCCGGATTGTTGGAGGTACGGCCATAGCCGAGGGACCTTCTACCACATGAGGTGGACCTGCCCTAAGATTAGGAAATTTTGGTGGAAGATAAAAAAATGGCTGGAAGAGATAATTGGGTGGAAGATAGAAAGAAAACCGGAACTATTCCTCCTCGATATTTAAGAAGGGAAAATGGAAAAAAATTTACAATATATCACATTACACATACTAACTGCATGTAGACTTGCCATAACACAAAATTGGAAACAACCGGAAATCCCCTCCAGACCAATTTATAATTTAAAAAATTTATGACTGCGCAGAAATGGACAGATTATCTATGGAAATTAAGAAAAGGGAAGACACCAAGTACTATTTAATTTGGAATAGATGGTATTCCTGGCTGGAGTAAATCTAAAATATAAATGATATTTTGTTACGAAACTGAATTGTGAATAGAAGATATTGTAACTTGGATAAGGATGTAAGTTAAGACAGATAGAAGTAGAATTTGTATATGGAAGTTAATTAGGATAGAGATACTGATATAGAAAAGCTGTTACTAGTGCTTAGGTTTTGATGTGTTTGTTTTTGTTTGTTTTTGTTGTGTGTTATAGATTTTTATTTTTTTTCTTTTCTATTTTTTGTACTGTATATTTTAATGTTTGAAAATTTAATAAATATTATTTTTTTAAAAAAACAACTGCAGCAAGAACATCACTTAACTGTCTTGCTTAGCAATGGAAATTGCCTGTAGGGCGAAATAGGCTCCCTTTGCCAGCTCCCTTTCCACATTTGCTCTATGTTATGTAAATAGGTTTTCTAGGCGGGAAGTTTGAATTAACTGACCATCAGCTGATTGGCTGACCACAATCGAGAAAGAGCTGAGACCACGTTCCAAGAGAGACACGGAGCGACCGCATCCTGAATCCAGCCAGGCGAGCAAGCAGAGCACAGGAGAATCACGAGACGATGTCTGCCTACACACCGCCAGCGCCTTTCAAGCCCAAGGAGGAAAAGTGGGGATTCTACTTGTCCCGGTTCGAGTGTTTCATGGTGGCCAACGACCTGCAAGGGCTACCGGACGTTCAAAAGAAGACCCTATTCCTGAGCCACTGTGGACTTCGGGTATTCGACACGGCCGAAGCATTGTCGGAGCTGAATTCGGTCCACAACATTTCCTGGTCGACACTACAGACCCTGCCGAAAGACCACTATGCCCCAACGCCATCGAAGTACGTCAGAGGTACGAGTTCCGGCAGAGGCTGCAGCAGGATGGCGAATCGATCAGCGAGTATGTCGCTGCCCTGCGTAAGGCCGCAAACCAGTGCAAGTACCGAGACCTGGATGAAATGCTCCTAGAGCAACTAATTTGTGGAGTGAGGGACAGCCGACTACAACAGAGACTATTCGCGAGGTCAAACCTGACCCTGCACATTGCCCTGGACGAAGCGAGAGCCCAAGAGTCGTCCATAAAGGCCGAGAGACTACAAGGCACCATTCACGGCAGGACAGTGCAGAGCTCAGCGACCGTGCACCGGGAAGCCGTAAGCACCGAGAGCGAGAGGGAGTCTGAAGAGGAGGTCTACCGCACTGAGCAGTCCAGGATGGACCAGAGGGAAGCCAGAGACAGGTGTGCCAGCTGCGGAGGACCTCATCCCCGACAGAGCTGTAAGTTCAGGGACACAATCTGCCGTTCCTACAAAAAAAAGGGTCACATCGCTCGAGTCTGCAGATCCAAGTCAGCCCAAATCTACAGACCACGAGGCCAACCCGGACAATCTGAGGCAGCGCCGCGCCAGCGGCCCAACAAAGATGGCGGAAGCTGGAAGGGCGCGAAATTCAAAGATGCCGGGGCCTACAACATTCGCATCAGGCAGACCTGCACCTATCCGGGGGAGAAACCCTACACCACGGTCGAGATTGAGGGACGTGAGTGCCAGATGGAGATCGACACGGGATCCCCCATATCCATCATGTCGTGGGCCAATCTGAAGAAAGCCATCCCCAACGTACACAAGCAACAACTCCAGCCACAATGACGCAGGCTGAAAGACTACCTGGGCAATCGCATCCCAGTCGAAGGTAGAGACGAGTTCCAAGTGAAATATGGGGAGTTTACTGAGAAACTGCCCCTCACCATTGTTAGCGGCAAGCTCCCGAGCCTCCTGGGCATGGACTGGTTTCGAGCCCTGGGCATGGGATTCACTGGAGTAAGGAACATACGAAGCACCCTGAAGGACGACCTGATGCAAGAGTTCCAGGACGTTTTTGACGAACGGCTTGGCAAATATGTGGGGACCCCCATTTCGTTCAACCTCAACCCCAACGTTGCCCCTATTCATTTAAAGCCAATGAGGGTACCGTTCGCCCCAAACCCAAAATTGATGTCGAGCTGGACAAATTAATCAAACAAGGGGTGCTTGTGCCAATCGACCATGCCAAGTGGGAGACCCCAATCGTAACGCCAGTAAAACCGGACGGGTCAGTGTGCATATGCGCTGACTATAAGTGCACAATAAATAAGGCCCTGCAACAAAGCGCTTATCCGGTGCCCATTGTCCACCATTTACTGCATTCCCTGGGTCCCGGCAAGATCTTCGCAAAACTTGATCTTGTGCAGGCATACCAGCAACTGCCGGTAGATGGTGCTACCGCGGAAGCACAGACTATCGTAACTCACAGAGGGGCTTTCAAATGTACCCACCTGCAGTTTGGAGTTAGCATAGCCCCCGGACTTTTTCAAGGTACCATGGAGCGGCTACTACAAGGGATCCCCAGGGTGGTCCCCTATTTCGATGATGTGCTCATCACCACTGAAGATGAGCAGCAGCTAGGGGGGAGGCTGAGGAAGGTCCTAAAGAAGTTCAGAGACACGGGACTCAGGGTCAAGCGCAACAAATGCATGATCACGGTCCCTTCAGTGGAGTTCCTGGGGTACAGAGTAGATGGCACCAGCATACAGCCCACAGAAAGCAAAATCAGGGCAATCCAAGAGGCACCCACCCCCAAGGACAAGGCGGAACTACAAGCGTTCCTGGGACTGTTAAATTTCTATGCGATCTTTTTAAAGGACAAGGCAACAGTGGCTGAACCCTTACATAGACTGTTAGCCAAGAAATCCATTTGGAAATGGGGGAAGGCCGAAGACAAAGCATTCGCGGGAATTAAAAAATTGCTGTCAGCTGAGAGTTTTCTAATACAGTACAACTCCACGCTTTCCCTTGTTTTAACTTGTGACATGTCTCCGTTCGGGGTGGGAGCCGTCCTGAGCCATAGACTCCCGAATGGCCTAGAGGCGCCCATCGCCTACTACTCCCGAACTCTGTCAAGTGCCGAGAGGAATTACAGCCAGCTTGACAAGGAGGCCCTGGCCGCCGTCTCGGGAGTAAAAAAGTTCCACGAGTACCTATTCGGGAGGGACTTTGATCTGATCACCGACCATCGACTGCTCCTGGGTCTCCTTGCGGGAGACTGACCAACACCGGCAGCCCTATCGCCCAGGATGACATGCTGGGCCATCTTCCTCGCGGTATACTCATTATCGCCTGGTACATCAACCAGGGGCGGACATGGGCAACGCGGACACACTCAGCCGATGCCCATTACCCGGCAACTTAGAGGATCCCACACCCGGCATTCCCATTCTGCTGATAGATGTACTAGACTCGGGACCCATTACATCAGCAGAAGTGGCGGGAGCTTCAACCAAGGACCACGTGATCCGGATGGTCACAAGTTGGGTCATGAGGGGGTGGCCGGAAAGGATTGGGAGTGGGGAATTTAAACAGTTCGCGAACAAACAGGACAAACTAACTATGCAAGGGGGGTGTCTGCTATGGGGCGATCGGGTCGTTATTCCCTTGTGCCTAAGGGAGAAAGTGTTAATGTTGTTGCATGAGGGGCATCCTGGGATTGTTCGGATGAAGAGGCTAGCCAGGAGCTACGTCTGGTGGCCCAATATGGATGTAGACATTACCGAGTGGGTGGGGAAATGCCAGCCCTGCCAAGAGTCTAGGCCAGATCCGCCGACAGCACCAGGAAGGGAGTGGGAAAGACCCCAGGGACCCTGGTCTAGGATCCACATAGATTTTGCCAGCCCGTTTCACGGATTGATCTTCATGGTCATCGTAGATGCATTTTCCAAGTGGCTGGAGGTTAAGTTAATGAAGGCCACTACCACTGACGCAGTTATCAGGGAGCTCAGACAGTTATTCACCACCCATGGGCTACCGGATATCCTAGTTTCGGACAACGGGCCACAGTTCACGGCGACACGGCGAGGGGTACTTAGCGGACCTAGGGATCAGACATGTCCTTTCGGCCCCATTTCATCCAGCTAGTAATGGTCAGGCTGGGAGATTTGTGATATCGGCCAAGGAAGCCCTCTCACAGCTAGGCCCAGGGGACTGGCAAGAAAGGGTAGACAAATTCCTAACGGCGCAACACTCCACACCTTGTACAGCCACAGGCCGAAGCCCGGCAGAACTCTTAATGGGAAGGAAACTCCGAGGGGTGCTGGATAGGCTCAACCCCAACTACTCCCCAGAGGTTTTTAAGGGGGGGGAAGAGGAAACTCAGAGAATTTGCCATAGGAACTCCAGTGCATGCCAGGAACTATGGGAGGGGCCCACCCTGGGAGGCAGGAACAATTACAGAAATTACGGGGCCCAAATCGTACAGGGTAGACATGGGGGACGGGAGAGTTTGGCACAGACACATTGATCAACTGAGGAAACGAGTAGCCGCAGACGCCGAGGAAAGATTCGACGAACCGATCCCTGACTACCAATCAGAACCACAAACTACATCAAGCCCGGCCAGAGCGGAGGACTTAGCTGACGATTCTGGCATCCAGCGCTGCCCAATCGCAGAGGTCCGGCCCACCGGGGAAGTCGCCACCCGCGAAGAAGTCTCGGAGGTTCCATTGGCGGAGCAGGGAAAAACAGGGAGTCCCTCCGACCTGCTTGACGCCGCCCCTCTGACTGAATTGCGCAGGTCGACTAGGATACGTACACGCCCTAGTCACCTGAGAGACTTTGTATGCAAATAACACCTAAGTGACTTCTGCGAGGGGAGGAGTGTTATGTAAATAGGTTTTCTAGGCGGGAAGTTTGAATTAACTGACCATCAGCTGATTGGCTGACCACCACAGCTGCAAGGTATATAAAGGGAGCTGGCTCCCTGGGTCAGTCGCTGGGTTCTCACCATATAATAAAGAGCTGTTGTCACTCACTACTCCGGCTTGCTGCGTCCTCATTCACCCAACTTAACACTGTAGAGCGAAATTGTCATTCCTCCTAAGTCTTGAGTGCAGACCCCGAAAAACACTCCTGCTGGATCAGGCCAAACGTTCATTTCTCAGTGATGCTTCTAGGATGACTGCAACCAGCAGACTCAGGCAGCTCACTTTAATGCCATTACGTGTAGTCCTTGACTTAAAACCATTCGTTTAGTGACTGTTCAAAGTTACGACGACAATGAAGAAAGTGACATAATGTTTTTCACCCTTATGATCATTGGAGCATTCTGTGGTCACATGATCAAAATTTGGACACTTGCCAACTGCCATGTATTTATAACGATTGCATATATCTTCTAACTGGGTCTTCCCTCCGATGTAATTCTTTACAGAAAAGAAACTGAAAAGTTGTATTTTTCAGATCAAGGTTGAGGATTGCCTGAAGGCTCAGAAGGAGGAGAAAGAAAAAATAGCTACATACAAGAGAGACACAGAACAAACAGTGCAGAAGATGCTTGTAAGTATTGATCCAACAGTGAGGAGCTTCTGAGCTAATAGGAAGGAAAACACCATCTGCCATCTTTGATAATAGGCAGCCTGTGTTTTAGTACAAGTTCTGACTTAAATGAAATTCAAGTTTATTTATTTATTTATTTATTTATTATTGTGATTTATATGCCGCCATTCTCCCGAAGGACTCAGGGCGGCTTACATACAGCAATCAACAATACAAATCACAGTGTTAATTCAAATTCAAATTAAAACCCCCATTAAAAACAATTTAATATTATAGCATTGTACAACCTCACGATCAGATTATTGTTGGAACAGCCACACCTTCAGTTCGCGGGGAAAGGAGAGGAGGTCGGGGGCTATCCTGAGCTCGGTGGGCAGACCATTCCAGAGGGTTGGCGCTCCAACAGAGAAAGCTCTCCCCCTGGGGGCCGCTAGCCGACATTGTTTGGCCGACGGCACCTTGAGGACGCCTGCTCTGTGGGAGCGCACAGGATGGTGGGAGGAAGGCAGAAGATGGTCCCGTAAGTACCCCGGGCCTAAGCCATGTAGGGCTTTATAGGTAAGCACCAGCACCTTGAAACGGACCCGGAGAGCAACTGGCAGCCAGTGCAGCTCGCGCAGGAGAGGTGTAACACGGGAGTAATGAGGAGCCCCCGTAACTGCCCGCGCGGCCGCATTCTGGACTAGCTGGAGCCTCCAGATGCATCCCAAGGGCAGCCCCATGCAGAGGGCATTCCAGTAGTCCAACCGAGAAGTAACAAGGGTATGAGTGACCGTGGCGAGGGCATCTCGGTCTAGGAAAGGGCGCAATTGATGCACAAGACGCACTTGTGTGAAAGCCCCCCTGGTTACGGCCATCAGATGATCATCCAGGGACAGCCAAGAATCCAGGAGGACACCCAGATTGCGAACCCTGTTGGAGGGGGTAAGAATCTCCCCTCCGATCACTAAAGATGGTACCTCTAGATCTTGAGATGCCGGCATCCACAGCCACTCAGTCTTGGAAGGAAGTCTGAGCCTGTTCCTTCCCATCCAAGCCCGCACTGCCTCCAGACAACGGGACATCATGGAAAGGGCATCCCCAGGGTGGCCCAGGGTGGAGACATAAAGCTGGGTATCATCCGCATATTGGTGATACCTCACCCCAAAACCACGAATGATCTCACCCAGCGGCTTCATATAGATGTTAAGAAGCAGGGGGGAGAGAACTGATCCCTTAGTCACCCCACAAGTGAGGGGCCTCTGGGAGGATCTCTGACCCCCCGCCGATACAAACTGTGAGCGGCCCGAGAGGTAGGAGGAGAACCACTGCAACACAGTGCCTCCTATCCCCAACCCCCCGAGTCGCTGCAGTAGGATACCATGGTCGATGGTATCAAAAGCCGTTGAGAGGTCAAGAAGGACCAGGATGGAGGAACAACCCCCATCACGGGCCCGCCAGAAATCATTCACTAGGGCAACCAATGCCGTTTCCGTGCTGTGACCGCACCTGAAACCAGATTGGTAAGAGTCCAGGTAGTCTGTTTCTTCCAGGAAATGAGGGAATTGCTGTGCCACCACGGTCGCAACAACCTTCGCTAAAAAGCGGAGGTTGGAGACTGGACGATAGTTGTTAAGGGAGTCCGGGTCCAGGTTGGGCTTCTTAAGGAGGGGTCGAACCACCGCCTCTTTGAGTGCAGCGGGGACAAATCCCTCCCTCAGCAAGGCGTTAACAACAGCCTTGATCCAGTCTCCGGTCACCTCTCTGGCTGCAGAAACAAGCCAGGAGGGACACGGGTCCAATGCACACATGGACGCCCCCAGCCGACCCATAATCCTGTCCACTTCATCCAACGAAACAGGCTCAAACTCAACCCAGGTGTCCCCACCAAGACTAGGCCCGGTCTCCTTAGTGGACTCTGCCCAGTCAGAGTCCAACCTGGTCCGGATCTGAGTGATTTTATCTTGCAGAAACTGTGCAAAATCCTCAGCTCGGCCCTGCAAGTGGTCCTCCCTCGCTCCTGCAAGGGGTCCTCCCTCGCTCCTGCAAGGGGTCCTCCCTCGCTCCAAGGTTAAGGAGGGAGCAGGTCACCCTAAACAGGGCGGCTGGGCGGTTTTCTGCAGATGCAATGAGAGCGGCGAAATATTGTCGTTTCGCCGCTTTCATCACCACAAGATAAGACCTAATATAGGTTATTAACTATGTTCGATCAGATTCAGATCGGGAGGACCTCCAACCACCTTCCAGGCGTCTTTTCCGATGCTTCATTTCCCTGAGCTCCACGGTGAACCATAGAGTCACCCGGGATCTGCGTCGGATCAGAGGCTGCATAGGCACGATTCAATCCAGGGCCCCTACCGCAGCCTGTTCCCAGGCCGCCACTAGGGCTTCGGAGGAATCGTGGGTTAAGGAGGCGGGAAATGACCCAAGCTCCATCAGGAACCTTTCGGGTTCCATCAGGCGCCTGGGGCAGAACCATCTCACTGGTTAAAGTTAAAGACGGTGTTAGGGCACAGAACTTGTTCTTAACCTGGGGACTAAGATGTCACTATCAGCTTGCGCTGCGTGTCCGGGTGTGTCGGAAAGAAATACGCTACAGCCAGGTCTCAGTTGCTGCAATCGTTTAATCCAGGCAATCTCCAGCACTACCAGTGGCAATTCTGACATTCAATGCGAAGATACACAAAGTCAGCGTTGGGAACGGCGGCCTTCCAACGCCGTTTAAATAAGCGTGCCGGCAATTACAGCCTGTTAACACGCCCTTCTGGGTATCGCAGCTACCACCCATGCGCGAATCAGCAACCTCTCCAATTCCGGTGTCTGGCAGCAAGGCAGAAGGGCGTCAGAAACATAATGCCTCTCCCGGCCGCAGCGTGACCAACCGCCTATCATTACATCTATCACCCCCACCACTAGCGTGAATATGAATCCCCAAACCACCCCCCACAGGCCCCTCGCCGCTGAAGCCAGGTATCCTTTATAGTATCAGGATCCGCAGTCACCATTACAAGTTGGGGTGTCGAGGGGATCTCGACAGTCACCATTGACTGAATGAGTCACAGTTGGGTTAAGTGCCCCTATCCCTTTTTTTTTTTTTAATTTGATTTTATTATAACATATAGTGATACAATCGGTACATTTTCGGTTCATTGGTGCAATTATATACATATGTACATCTACATGCATTATTACTTGTCTTTCATTTGATATTGTTTCTTAAAGCTAAATTTAATTTCAAAACACTTCAAAATAATAGTACTCAACTCTCTAAGGCTAAATATAATACTATTCATATAGATTTTGTTAATTAGTTAATATTTAATCTCTATTTCCTTCTTTATTTCTTTTCCCCATCCATTCGTACCACATGTCCCACACGCTATAAAATTCCGAATCTTCTCTGTCATTAATTTCTAAAGTCAATTTGTTCATTTCGGCGCACTCCAATATTTTTCCAATATTCTTGAGGTGGTATTTGTTTTTCTTTCCAATACTGGGCAAAGGAAATTCTAGCGGCTGTCAAAATATGTATAATTAAATACTTTTTCTTTTTTGCATATTCAGTTTTCAAAATTCCCAGGAGAATGAGTCACAGTTGGGTTAAGTGCCCCTATCCCATGAGCTGTGTTTTATATAATGGGTTTGTTTTGTTTAATAAATTAATGCAAACCATATTTTATCCTATTGAAAAAATTGTGAACTCAAACATTTTTCTGTCTCCTGACTCAAATGGGTTTTTTGTCTCCTTCGGATATTCTCCCACCTCATTTCTGGATTCTTCAAGGAATCTGTTTAATTATTATAACAATTAAAATAAAAGTAAAGTATGTCTTTTGTCTTTCTTGTTCTAGGACCTCATTGAAAAAGAGAAAAAAAATGTGGTGGCTGAATTCAGAAAGCTACAATTCTGGTTAGAAGGACAGGAGAAGCTTCTATTGACTCAAATGGAAGAAATGGAGAAGGATATTATGGCAAGAAAGGAGAAGGGTTTGGCCAAGCACATGGAGGAACTGGGCTCTCTTGACCATCTCATCCAGGAGGTAGAAGAGAAGCTTCATCAGCCAGCCAGCAAACTCTTACAGGTCAGTCAGGAAGTTCAGATCACAGAATCCTAGGGCTGGAAGGGACCTTGGAGGTCTTCTGGTCCAATCTTCTACTCAAGGCAGGAGACGTCATAACCATCCCCCAAAAATGGTTGTCCAAACTATTATTGGAATCCTCCAGTGATGGAGCACACAAAACTCAGGGAGGCAGGCTGTTCCACTGATAAATACTTCTCACTGTCAGGAAATTCTTCCTTATTTTAGCTTGCATCTCCAGGTGAGCTTCCATCCTTTTTCCCTATGAGAGCCCTTCAAGTGTTGGACGATGGCTGTTGTGTCTCCCATAAGCCTTTTCTTCCTTAGGCTAAGCATACTGAGTTCCCTTAGCCATTCATTGTATGGTTTGACTTCCTGGCCTCTTACCATATTCATTGCTCCTCTCTGCATTCTTTAGCCCGTCCACAGAATACTCTTTTTGACCCTTTCCTTTTTTTTTCTTTCATAAATTTAATCAAAATTATAATAGTGAAAAGTACCAATGGAAATAAAGAAAATAGGGAAATGGAGAAGGAAAAGAGTGGGAAAGATGTGTAGGATAAAGGAAAAAGAAAAAAAGGTCTCTCAACTTTTTTTCTGCACAGTAAAATACAAAATAAAATTACAGCCTCAACGTTTTAATTTTGCATATTTAGTAAGTATTAGCCATGTCTATAGAAACAGATTAGTCTAATAAGTAAAACCAAGCATCAAGAATTCATATTTTTCTATCTCGAGCACAAAGTTTAGAAGCAGCTTCCAAGAAGCAGCAGTTTAGAAACAACAGGTTATATCCAATTAAAGCAGTCAATTTTTTCATTTTTTCTAGCTCCACTTTTTCCATCCATTTTTCTCTTGTGGGGATTGATATATATGTCCATGTCTGCATGTAGCATTCTGGTTGCATTCGACCAAGTTGAAAATCTTTTTTTCAACTCTTCATTTAGTAAACTTTTTGACTCTTTCCATGGAAAAGAAACTGGAAGGTATGAAGACTACAGGTAGTCCTTGACATATCAGCACACTTGGACTTGAAATTTCTGTAGCTGAGTGAAACAGTTGTTAAGTGAATTTTGCACCATTTTACGACCTTTCTTGCCACTGTTGTTAAGTGAATCTCTCCAGTGGTTAAATTAATAACACGTTTGTTAAATGAATCCAGCTTCTGCATTGACTTTGCTTGTCAGAAGGTCACTAATGGTGATCACATGACCCCAGGACGCTGCAACCATCATAAATATGAATCGGTTGCCAAGTGGCTGAATTTTGATCATGTGACCATGGGGATGCTGCAAGAGTCTTTTTTTTTTTAAAGTTTATTTATTTATAACACAGTAAAACAATACAAGACATACAACACTTATATACAAGACTCTTTTTACAGCTTTTTCATAGTGGTCCTTCCTTATTATTTACTATTTCCACAAATTTTACTTCATTTTATTCCAAATTACTATCTGTCCCCATCATTTCATTTACAATATATTTCTCTTTTTCATTTCAATCACTAAATTGTATTTTACCCATTTTCCCCATTATTTTTGGACATTTCTTGATCTCCCCCTTATTTTTCTTCTTCATTTTTCCTTTCCTCCAACCACTCATACCATCTATACCAAATTTTATAGTATTCTGTATCCTCTTTTTCTGCAAAAGCCTTAAGTGTGAAAAATGATCATAAATAATTTTTTTCAGTGCCGTGGTAACTTCGAACGGTCACTAAATGAACTATTTAGTCAGGGACTACCTGTAATGGCTAATATTACAGATACATAATGTAATTCAGAAAAAGCAGGAATTCAAAGTTCTGGTCAATTGTCTATATATTCTTCACAATTTTAAGAATGCCTGCTTAGGGTTCCTATCCTATATTGGAGGATGTGGTGGTGGGTATTCTTTGTAGGGTCTCCCCCTCCCCTTAATCTCCAGGCCAAGGAAAAACCCAACACTGATCACCTTCTCCAAAGTATTATAATCACCTGGATTTTCCCAAGTGCCTTCATTCTGGAAGCATAAATGCAGGTTTTTTTTTTTAATCCTATTGATGCATTTTCTTGTTTTTCAAATAGTCTTTTCTTTTTGCTATCATGTTTTATATATAAATATATATCTTCGGTAATTGTGTTGGATTCAGTCTGGGTCTAATTTTTCTTAGACAAGAAAGTAAAAACAATACCACTCTAAAAGAGGGGGGGAAAGAGCAATGGATTTTTTTTAAAAAAATGGAAGTATTTTATATGTCTGTTAGTGTATGGTTGTCCAGACACTCATTTATTTTGTGACTGTAAGAATTTAATTTTCTGCCTAGGAAATGGCTCCTTTCAGTGCTTTGTCTATTTATTTTTTAGGACATTGGAAGCATCTTGAAGAAGTAAGTAAATCCACCCTTTTCTTTACAGTCTCAGAGATCAGCAGCTCCTCCAGCAGTTTTCCTATTTTGGAAAGTTCTGTTTGTATTTAGCAGTATTTCATACTGTATTTCAGGGCTTTTTAGATATTTGTTCAGACAACCTCAACACAATATAATTAGCAATATTTGATATGATCAATTATTATGTTGGTTGCACACTCAGCCAGAGGTTTAGACTGAATTTGCCTTTTTATCCACTTAGTGAGTCCTTCCCAAGAAGAGACAGATGTTTGATAGTTTTAAAAGTATCATTGTAGGATGTAAGCTGTTCCAAGTAATGCAACTATCATAAATACACATCGGTTGCCAAGCACCCGAATTGTGATTACAGGGACACTGTGACACATGTTAAGTGGGAAAATGGTTGTAAGTCAGTTTTTTGAGAGCCACCCCGTATAAATAGCATTGTTTGGAATAGCGGTTTGCACGACCCACTAAGGAAGACAGTAACAGTAAAATACAAAACTGTAACAATTAATTGCACATTTATTCAAAATCCAATTGAAAAATCTTTTGTTAATTCAACAAAATTGTTGAACATGATCCAGTGATACCAGGTTTTCAAAGTCTGATAATCATTTATCAAGAACCTTAGCAACTACTTACTTAGGAAACTCAGTAAAATTTAGTAACTACTTCACTGTTCAGTAAATTCTTAATGTGATGGATGGGCTTGATGAAGTGATTCCAGTTTCCCAATGTCTGGTTTTAAGCCACTTAGCAGGAGTCTTAAATCACCACGATCAGTAATCTGGACTCGATTTCTCTGCTTGGAGAGAAGTTGGATGACCACACTGAAACCACGTTCCACCAAATATGATGTTGGAAATGAAACAAGGAGCTTCTTAACCACTGTCCATAGTGCAGGATAGCGATCAGAAATTTCCTTCTGTAATCAAAACTCTTGGTACGATTTCTTAAACTTTCGCTTCAGCTCAATGTCATTTTGCAACTCTATTAGTTGATCCTCCACTACCCCATCTTCCTCATTATCTGAAAATGGATTTATCACCCAATCTGGAATTTCCATCAAAAGAAGATCCTGATATTGCTCAGACGTATCTTCATGCAGCATGTCCAAATGGTCACAAAAAACTTGCAGATCATCATCTTGTATCCCACCTTTCTCTTCTAGCTCGGACAAGCTCGGAAATTGGTATAGCTCGCGATGGCCTATATTGCGCTTGAATAGAGTTAACTTTGAAATAAACGTAGAGATGACAGATTTGGCCTTAATAAGATTGACCTCATTTTCTTACAACTGCAAATTCCCTTCATTGAACTTTGCAAACAGTTCTGATAAATAAGCAATGTCATGCTTGATCTCTTTGAGTTCATCATTAAAGTAATGACTGATGGCCACCGAATGTCTTCACCTCTGCAGATTCTCAAAGATTTCTGAGACCAGTGTTGAATACTTATTTCTTTATTTCTTTATAATTTAATTTCTAACCGCCCTTCTCCTGAAGGACTCGGGGCAGTGTCCAGCCAATTAAAACATAATATGTATACATCGATATGGCAACGACAGCGGCAACAGCCCCTCCCACAGCAGCCCACCTGGATCCTCGGCAGGGGGTGGCAGGCCTGGCTGGCCGCATACTAGCCACTCCGGGAAGGCCTCTGGTGATATCGGGGTCTGTGGCAAAGCTCCCGATTTCTCCAAATGCCTCTTTCTTACCGTTGTACAGGGATGGGCTGCGGTGGGCAAACTTCAAAAGTTCTTGCGCCGCCACCTGCAGCGTTTGCTTGGAGCTGGTTTGGAAAGGGGAAAAACGCAGCCGAATTAGGCAAGACACCCCCCCCCCCAGATCCCTCCAAACGGGTCTCCCTTTAGTAGCCTCCCTGCTGAAAAGCTTTCCTGCTTCTCTTCTACCTGCATTCTGTTACCGGCTCTGCACACAGGTAGCGGCTGGTGGCCCCAGGTAGCAGCGTCTTGTTGGTCTTGGGGGGGAGGGTGGAGAGCCAGTAACAGTATGCAGGTAGAGAAGCGGGAAATGCTTTTCGCGCTCCCAGTTCATTCGCTGCAAGAAAGAGTGGGCGCTCGGAAGAGCGGGCTCCGTTTGGGTGGGTGATCACTGTTGGGTCGCGTAGTTCAGTGGGGAGGCTACCGAAGGGTGACCAGTTTGGAGGGATCTGGGTGGGTGGGGGGGGGTGTCCCGCCTAATTTGGCTGCGTTTTTTCTCTTCCCAAACCAGCTCCAAGCAAGTGCTGCAGGTGGCAGCGCAAAAGCTGCTGACGCTTTGCACCACAGCCAATCCCCTTCCCACGGTAAGAAAGAGGCATTTAGTGAAATCGGGAGCTTTGTTGCCAACCCTGATGTCACCAGAGGCCTTCCCAGAATGGCTAGTATGCAGCCAGCCAGTCAGGCCTGCCCCCCACCCCACCCCGCGGGGCAGCTTACCTTGATCCTGGGCAGCATGGCACTGGCGGCAACCAGCCAGGACTGCTGTCCTGCCCAGGCCTCCCCCCTCCCCCACAGCCCTCCTCCTTCCTGGGCAGCACGTCACTGGTGGCAGCAGCCAGCCAGGCATGCTGCCCCCCAGCCCCTCCCCCCATCCGCGGCAGCCCACCTGCAACTTATCAAAAGTTAGGAAGGCAACAGCAGTCAAGCGGGCGAGGAGCAGAGCAGCTGGGCCTGGGTCGAGTGGTTCGGGCAACCAGTGACCAATAGCAAGCAAGGAGAGCAATAAGAGAGCATCCAAAAGTTCAGCCTCACACGCGTGGTAAGAGGAGCTGCCCAGTGGCATGCGCGCCCCGGGAAACACACTTTCAGTTTCTGATGCACACACGTGCACTGGCCAGCTAGTCTGATGATCTGAGCTTTGGGTTGTGAACCCCCGTTGCCTCTTAGCACCCCCCTGCTGCCCCCATTGCCTCTTAGCGTCCCCTAATTCATCCCGCCCACTTTGGGAACCACTGGTTTAATCTATGAATATCAGTTTGAGTGTTATATCCATCTTCTAATTGTTTATTTACCTCACCCATATTAGTCATCAGTCATTTGGTCAGATACAATCCTGTCAGTGTATAAGAAATTATGAGCTGGTATAGCCATAACAACAAGACAGCCAATGGAACTGTTTGGTGACTAACAAACAGGATCTATTGTGAGTCATGGGAGTTGGCTCGGAGCCTGGGCGGGGCTTAGCTTTACTGATCTGTATATACATAAGAGTTACTTTGTCCTTGCAATATAGCTTCTGTGTTTCTGAGTTCTGGTTATTCTGGTCCTGGCTTCTACTGCATGGGTATTGTATACATGCATCATGCTCTATATTATTGTATATAAAGAAGTTTCTTCTATAAATGAATCCTGCTGAATTATTTACTTGTGTGCTGGTTGGATTGCTGCAAACTCTGACAAATCCATTGTTTTGGCCAAGAGATTCACAAGTATTTTGAAGAGTACGGAGCCCAAAACTGGAACTTAGTTGCCTCTACTAGATCTCTTGTTTAAGTTGATGAAGGTAGATGAGTGCAGTTCTGGATCAGGATTCACTGAGTCGCACATGGTGCCTATATTTGAATAGCTAGCCAGAGAAATGACTGAAGCCTGGGAAACAGGGCCCTTGTCAGTCAACAGGAGTGCTGATTTCCCACCATCTTACCAGGTACTTAGGATCTGAGGACAGGGCAACACAAGACAATGACAATCAATGACTTAATAGCTGTCCATCAACACCCCACTTAACAACTAAAAGCCATACACAACCAGGCACCACATAAATACAAGGCGTCGAACAGCCCAATGCACACATTCTGGAGAGAGTGTTCCAATATTTGAGGGTCTGTCACAGAGAGAAGGGGGTCAATCTGTTTTCCAAAGCACCTGAAGGCCAGGCAAGGAATAATGGATGTAAACTGATCAAGGAGAGATTCAACTTAGAAATAAGGAGAAATTTTCTGACTGAGGACAATCAACCAATGAAACAGCTTCCCTCCAGAAGTAGTGGGAGCTTCATCACTGGAAGTTTTCAAGAAGAGGCCGGACTGCCATCTGTCAGAAACAATGTGGGGTCTCCTGCTTGGGTTGTTGGGGGGGATGCTGGAGTAGATGACCTCCAAGGTCCCTTCCAACTCTGTTATTCTGTTATTTTGTCTTGCCAGGTACCAGGCTAAGGAAACATATGAGAATCCGGTGGATTTACTTCTAGAGCCAAAGTGGACAATCTGGGATTACAGTGATATGACTGTGCTTCTGAAAAGGGCCATGAAAAAACTGAGAGGTAAAAAACAGCCGCTGGGGTTTTACACTGGATGACATTTTGAGCATCCAAGAGAGCTTCTAGGTCAGTGTCACATGGATCAAAGAGGAATCAATTTCAGGATCAGTGTCTCAGTTAGGATTGTAAATGGAGACTACCTGTAGTCTTTCTAGCCCAAACCCAAATGCACTGTTCACTGGGGAAGCAGAATAAGTTTCCACTAAGTATAATGGAATATATGCAGGTAGTTCTTGACTTACGACCTCAGTTGAGCAGAAAATTTCTGTTGCTAAGCAAGGCAGTTGTTAAGTGAGTAGTGCCCCATTTTACGAACTTTTTTGCCATATTTATTCAGAAAATGACGGCACTTAAGTGAATCGTGGTTGATAAATGAATTTGGATTCCCCCATTGACTTTGAATGTCAGAAGCTCCCCAGGAAGGTTGAAGAGGACAATCCCAGAATCATGGGATGCTGCAACCATCGTAAATACAAGCTGGTTCTCAAGTGCCCGAATTTTGATCACGGGACTGGGGAGGCTGCAACAGTCATAAGTGTGAGAACCGATCATAAAGCTCTTTTGTCAGTGCTGCTATAACGTCACTAAAAAAAAATAGTTGTAAATTGAGGACTATCTGTATATGGAATTTATTCATTTATTTTTATTATTTATTAGTCCAATTTATATGCCGCCCTTCTCTGTAGACTCAGGGTGGCTTACAATGCATTATAGCAATAGCCTGCATACTTTTTTGTATATACCTGCTTATTAGGGCTTTCCCCCCCCCCCCGCGGTGTTGTTCTATACAAAGTTGGCTTATTGCCGCCACAATCCGGGTCCTCAATTTACCTACCTCGAAAGGATGGAAGGCTGAGTCAACCTTGAGCCTGGTGAGATTCGAACTTGCACTAGTTGCAGGCAACTGGCAGCTAAGTGCTAGCACTTAATAGCACTTTAGTCCGCTGCATCACGGAGGTGCATATATAGTAGAATATATTTATACCTGATGGAATATATATAGCCACCAATGACATTCTGGCTTGTAGCTTTCCCTATTCCTTATTTCCTGATCTGAGGCCAAGGAAAGCAAACCAGGGAATCTGAGGGAGGCCCTTCTGTTGCTCCAATTCCAGGGATGAGATGCTGAATTCCTCCCTTTTCTTCCCCAGATACTCTGGAAAGTGGACTTCAACTACAGGAAGGTAAATATGAGTTATAGGAATTGGAATTCCTTGCTATTTTTAGCTCTGATGCAGTAACGTGAAGAGAAACATAATAGATCAAAAAGAAAAATATTGGATTAATCACTATATAAGACTATGGTGGTCCAGTAAACTTTAATAATTATATGATTTATGAACTATTACTTGCCATTTATATGTACAATATTAGCTAATGCAGTGGAGAAAAATTCCTTGTGTGACTGATCACATTTGGCCAAATAAAGCTGTTGTTCTGTTCTGTTCTGTTCTGTTTTACTCCTCTACTCCTACTCTGCTCCGTTCCGTTCTATAGATAGCATATTTTTTGGAGTGTAAGACGAACCTTTCCCCCCCTAAAAGAGGCTGAAAATGTGGGTGCATTTTATACTCCGTATGTAGCTTTTAGGAAGCTTTTTTCAGCTCCACCGAGGCACTAATGAAGCACTAGCAAGCAATCTTCCCAGCTTTGCCTGCTCCCTCAACTCCCTGAGTGAAGCAGTCTCCCTGCTTTGCTCCGACTCTCAGCTGTTCTTTAGAAGCTTTTTTCTGCCCTAACCAGGTACCAGCCGAGTGAAGCTTTGCCTGCTTTTCTCATTGCTGCTTCCTCTCAGCTGTGCCTTAGAAGCTGTTTTTTATCCCCAAGCAGAGGATAAAAAACCAGCAAACTAATGTGCTGAAGCTGACCAGACTAAGGACGATAGCCAGATGAATACCTGGTAGGCAGATTTTTTCCCCTATTTTCCTCCCCAAAAACTAAGCTGTGTCTTATACTCCGGTGTGTCTTATACTCTGAAAAATACGGTAATCTAACAAAATGAAGCCAATCTTGGTGTAGAATGAAATACCTGGACAAATGGGAAAATATGACCTGGGAGTGAAAGGAATCTTGAATTCCTACCAAGCTAATAACATCCTCTTGATTTTACTGCCTGACTATAAGTTGGTGAGAGACCAGGTCTTTGGGAGCAGAAATTAGGTCCTTTGGGTCAAAGCAAATAGCAAAGTTGGAGCATCAGGGTTGCCTCCACTCTGTGGGCCATCAGACTGGTGAAAGCAGAGGTTTCCTGTATAAGATCCTCCCCTTTTGTACATCCCTATGATACCCTGATGCTCGTAGAGAAAAAGACGGAGCCTCCTCACATCCCATCATGTGTCCTAAGTTACCTCTGGGGGATCCTTCTGACTTTTACCAGTTCAGAATTGAAACATGGCAGCCTCTTGCTCTGCCTGATCCTCTGGAAGAGGTGGAGCGCTATGAAATGTTTGAAGGACTTGGCCATTGTGAGACTTGTGGACTTCAGTTCCCAGAATTTCCCATCCAGGATGGCAAAGCTGGACGGTAATCAGCAGAGTGGCGGCCACATGGGAGACTAGAGACTAGGGGAATTGACCAGTGGAGCCAAGAGACGAAGAGCTGAGGGGAGGAGCCAAAAGCTGTACAGGTAGTCAACGTATCCTGAAGGTGTGCAGCTTAGTGGCAGCTGAAGGGGAAGCAGATGGACTGGAAGATGGCGAAGGCAACCTAAGTGAATGGAAGGAGAAGGCCAGAGGTGCGCTGAACAGGCCGGCAGTTAACAGAGGATGGGACTAAGAGTGTGGGAGAGCCCGAGTGCTTGGAGAAAAGGGAGCAGAGGGACCTGGACAATAGCAGCCCCATCAGCCATTGGAATTCTGTTTGTTGAAGTCTACAAGTCTTACAGTTGCCAAAGTTGGAGGACTCTTGACCAGGCAATGCTTAGGTGTTGTTTAAAAAAACAATGAGTCTTCCAGTCCTGGGGGGGGGGGGTGTTTGGAAGCTGAACTCCATTCACACAAGAGGGTTAAACTCTTGGGGGTGAAGACACAAACCAGGCCTGCAGCTGAAGCTCTTGTTCTTTTCCTTCTCTCCCTTCCCCCTTACAGTGAATGTAACTCTGGATCCAGACACAGCCCATCTTGACCGCCTTGAAGTCTCTGAAGATCGGAAAAGTGTCAAAGGAGTTGAGCCAGTTAAAGGACAATGTTTTCTCCCAGACCCTGTGAGATTTGTATTTGTGCCTTGTGTCCTTGGCTGTCAGAAGTTCTCCACAGGAAGACATTTCTGGGAAGTTATGGTAGGAGATAGAGAAGATTGGGGTGTAGGGGTTGCCAGTAAGCCAATGAACTTAACAGATGTTGATGCGCAGATCATGTTCTGGGAGTTTCGGAGATGGGGAGGGAAATACTCAGCCAAGTCTCCGTCAACACGCTCTGACCTGGTCCTGACTGAGGAGCCCACGAGGATCCGCATCTCTCTCAACTGCGAAGGTGGACAAGTGAGCTTTTTTGATGCCAGCACAGCAACTCTGCTCCATACATTCTCAGACGCTTCCTTGGTTGGAGAGACCCTTCTGCCCTATTTCTGTTTGTTCCAAGGCGCCTGCATGACACTCCCCTAAAAGAGAGGACATCCATAGACAACTGTTTGGAAAAATCCCTATTTACTAAGCAGGGATCTCCGAAAGCCTTTAAAGCAGAGATTCCTTAGCTTTTTGCTACTTCAGCTTTTTTTATTGTTCTATGCCACCCTGGTCAGTCAATCAGTCCTTATCAAGGAATAACCTGATCAGCATTTCTATTTGTCTGGATAAAAAAAAATGAAGTGTCCTAGGATCTTTATCGGCTTTAGCATCATGTGTTCAGGTGTATCAGTATTAAAGATACCTTACAGCTAAGCCTGTCAATCATGATTTTATATGTAAGTCACAGCTCTTCATCCCATTTATGGATCATGCTTGTTTGTTTCATGTTAGTTGCGATCAATGATTGTGTAGCTCAGTATACTTAACTCAGTATATTCTATAATCTTCCCCTTCTTTTTTTCTTTCCTTCCCCCTTTTATTTTCCTCCGGTTTCCTTTTAAGACAGCGGTTCTCAACCTGGGGGTCGCGACCCCTTTGGGGGTCGAACGGCCATTTCACAGGGGTCGCCAAAGCCCTCTCTCGCCCCCCCCCCACGCCTTCACTCACCCTCACCCTCTGCCTCTGCTGGATCGCCCGGTCGCCATTCGCTTACCCCGCCCACTCCCAATCTATTGCTGCCTCCGGAGTCCCAGCTGATGGCTAGAGGGAAAAAAACTTTAAATTCTTGCCACGGGGCTTCAAAGAGCTAGCTGCAAAGAGGTAAATTCCTAGAGCAAAGTTTTTCCCCCCTAGCTATGCTGAAAAAGCAAAATTGAAAGTAAAGAAGGGTCTTTGTTGCAACGTGACAAAATGAGGCAGAGAGATTTCTTTTTCTTTTTCCTCACCAAAAAAGGTAGGTGCAAAACTGCAAACAATGCGAAATTTAGGGCAAAAGAGGAGGTTCAAGATTTTAAAACACAAAAGAAAAAAAGCTCTATTTAACTAGGGAATTGTAATAATTGAGATACTATTAATTGTATATTGTGTTGAAAGCAGAAATGGTTAAGTTGTGGTTTTGTTGCAGGAAATGAAACGAGACTAGGCCCAGCTCTCCAATGCAGGAAAAAGTTTATTGTGCACGGTTCAAACAGCCCAAAGGCAAACAAAAAGTCTGAACGCTAATGGCTTCTTCTGGCCATGTATTTATACAGTTTAAAGGCAAAATTATTACAGAGAGTGATGCATTTCACACGTAGAAGTTACCCTTTAATCTATCTCTAGGAAAGACATAACAGCCCTGTTCCCACAGGCTCAGGTTTCCAGCTCCGAAGCTCAAGACATAATAAAAGGAGATAAGGAGCTCAAAGGCACCTCACAAGCAGTAAAGAGGACAGTAAGGAAAGCAGTATTTCTTCTCTAGAATCTACATGACATTTGGGGTGCAATAAACATTAAACAACAGGATGTATCTGTTTAGGGTCAGTTTGCCCTTTTACAATTCTGTACCTACGTCAAATACCATTTGTCATCTCAGCACTTGGCACGGAAGAGGCACTTCTGTCTTGACCAAAGATTTGGATTTCTAATATTTGAGTTTTATCCCAATATCGAATCTTAGCCTGGCTCAGTTTGGGGGAATATATGGGGGAAATTATTTGGTTTATTATTATTGGTAAATATAATTAATTGATTTGTAAGAAATTGGATTACATGGAAATAATTGGAATATTCATGTTCATATTGATTAATATACAAAAAAGATAGTTATATAACTAATTGATTTATATTAAAATGTTGAATTTGTATTAAACAACTGTATTACATTGAAGGGAAACAATAATAAGGATATAATAAATAATACTAGAATATGATATCCTGGTATACTAGACTCTGTAACCATTAGGTTTCTGTAATACATATATGCCTTTATATTTGTATCTCCTGTAACAAACATATTCTGTTATTAGGCCTGTAATGTATCTGGTATTTGTCAAACATATGTCCCTGCCATTTGACCTGAACCCATATTAATCTTCTCCCTGTTTTTTTCTTGTGCCATCTAAGAGCATGGTACTATCTCAGTCTTAATTTATGTTGATCTGGATAGACTCCTACTTTCCAGGGCCAGGGGGCCTAAGTGGCCAATTGAGTAAACAAAGAAATGCTCAAGATGACTAATTGGGAAGTTTCTATTCCCCCTTGCAGGGCAACAAGGAATGCACAGGCCTGGATTGGGAGGCCAGAGTTGGGTACTAAGCTGACGTCTCTGAGGGTATAAAAGGACGCCGTACCTTCCCCAAGGTGTGGCTATCTCCTCGCATGCATTGTATCTGTATGTTCTGGATATAGTTCCACCCAGTATTTTGTTTTTGGCCATAAACAAAATCTGTTTTTTTTTGCAAGCCTCGTCTTGAGTCTCTCTCTTTGGCATTCTGGTGACTCAAGTGTATTTTGGGACCTTACATTATATAGTTTTATAGCGGAAGGTTGCTTTGAAATGTTATATTAATATACATAAAAGATTTGATTTAAGAGATATATGTATGGGAGGGTAGAAAAAGGTTAGATTATGAGTAGAAATCGCTAAACTGGGAGATATAATAATATTATTATGCTAAATTAGGAGTTATTATATAATGTTATAGTAGAATGTCATTTTGAAATGTATAGTATAAGGGGGATATGATAATATTATTAGAAAGAAAGGGTCAGCATATGGGGATGGAGTAAGGGAATGGTAAAGTATTATATAATCTGTTATGAATTTGGGTTTTATTATGAAGAAGCCACGGGGGGAGGGGAGGGGGAGGGGGGGGTTAGGGAGGAGGGGGGGGGAAAGGGGGAAAAATTGTATTTGAAAAACTTTTTCAATAAAAAAAAATGTAAAAAAAAAAAAAAGAACCCTGTAATTCTGAGGTAGTGAAATGTCAAATTGAGAGTCACTGATCTAGCCCAACAGAACCTCAAAAGGGATGGGGATTACGGCCAGGGTGTCCCAAGGGATGTCAACAAACTCAAGGTGTCAGACAGCTCTGCCTTCCTCACAAATAAGGGGTGGGGCTTCCCTCCCTTAGGCCTTTGTTGACTCCCTCTAGGGTTGTTCCTGCTTTGCAGCATCTTCTCACTTCTGGGGGACCAGACCGCCTGCTGCTACCGACGACCTCCCATCGACCCGTGCGCTCCCACAGAGAGGGCCTCCTCCTCGGGGTGCCATCAGCCAAACAGTGCAGGCTGGTGACCCCCAGGGGGAGGGCCTTCTCTGTGGGGGCGCCTACCCTCTGGAATCAGCTGCCCCCAGAGATAAGGAGAATCCAAGACCTCAGTGCCTTCCGTCGTGCCCTTAAAACCCATTTTTTCAAGCAAGCCGGGCTGGCTTAAGAAGAAATTTTTAAATGTTTTTAAATGTTTTAAATGTTTTAATTGGGCCAAATTTATATATCTTTTAATTGTTTTTAATATTTGTACTGCATGTTTTTTAATTCTGGCTGTACACCGCCCTGAGTCCTCAGGGAGAAGGGCAGTATAGAAATTCAATAATAAATAAATAATAAATAAATAAATAAATAAATATTTAAAAGAGATTTAGATGTGAATTCTATAAATTAGGTCTCTAAAATTTCCAGGTCCTAAACCTGTTTAGTAGTAGTACTGTAGTTGCAATCATATTCGTGTTCTTCCTTCCTTCCTTCCTTCCTTCCTTCCTTCCTTCCTTCCTTCCTTCCTTCCTTCCTTTCTTCCTTCCATAGAAATGCCTTCACCTGTTGCCAAAATGATGCCACTGTGGGTGCCAATTAAAAGGACTCTGGGGAGGTCATCCGGAAATTATGTGCCACCACCAAAAAGGCAAGATAAAGGATCCACCCACCAGATTTCCCCCCCTCCTCCCTCCTAAATTGGCCTGAGACTACTACTAACTCTTTCTATCCATATTTTGCCTTAAGGCACCTCAAACTTGAAGATTTCTATTCAGCAAATGATCTTATTCCACATTTTATATATTCCATATTCTACATCTACAAGATAAGTCTTCTGCATCTCCCTTGTACGGACTGCCCCAGGCTGCCTCTTCACCTTGACTTTTGGCCAGTTTTAGAGCTTTTCCTGGTCCATTTCCTGATTGGCTGGCTGGGAAGGGGGCATTCCAGGCAGTTCTTCCTCTGCTGGATATTTGTATTAAAAGTGACCAAAGAAAAGAGATTAATTCCTACCTGTCCTTCTCCTTTATCTCTGAGACATCCCATCATTTGCAGCATTAGATTTGGGCTTTTATCAAGGGCTTCTTACTGTCTCTTTCATTCCAAGTTTACTCCCTCTGGTCACATGTTTCCTTCTTCCTAGATTTTAAAAAGATTTCCCCTTTAACAAGCTGGTTGGATCAATAATATTTTTAAAAAGTTTTTTTTATTTTAAGTACATTAAAAGAAAACATAGACACACAACATTTATACAGATATCACTTTTTCCTTCAGCTACTTCGAAGTGGTCCTTTCCTTCTATATTCAGCTATTTACAGATATTTTAATATCTTATTCAACATTTATTTTCCATCTTTCTTTATTCCATCTACCCTGTGTCTTGATCTACAACATTTCTTTTGCCCCTCTTTCCTTTATTCCTCTTTCTCATTTATCCTATGCTTCTTTCTCATTTTTCCTTTGCCTCTTTCTCATTTTTCCTATGCCCCTATAATAATTGATTGGGAATCCGTCCTATGGATGTTTCTTTCTCCCCAGGATTTTTCAAAATCTTTCCCTTTAGCAAGTGGGGGGGGCGGGACGATGGCCCTTTTATAACTTGCAGACTTCAACTCCCAAAATTCCTGAGCCAGCTGGCTCACAAATAAGTCAATCAGTCAATCAATCAATCAGAATAGAGCTGGAAGGGTCCTTGGGGGTCTTCTAGTCTAGCCTAAGGTGACCAGACGTCCCGCTTTTGGCGGGACAGTCCCGCTTTTGAGCAATTTGTCCCGCGTCCCGTGGCGTTTCAAAAAAGTCCCGATTTTTCTTGAGCCCCAGCTGATGGCTAGAAGAAAAAAAAACTGTTTAAACTCTTGCCCTGGGCTTCAAAGGGCCGCCCTACAGGCAATCAGTGTAAAGCAGGTTTTTTTCCCCTAGCTAAGCTTCAAAAACGAAACCGAAACCGAAACCAGGGTCTTTGGTGCAGCGTGACAAAATGAGGCAGAGAGAGATTTATTTTTATTTTTATTTTTCCTCCCCAAAAAAGGTAGGTGAAAAACTGCAAACAATGGGAAATTTAGGAGGAGAGTTCAAGATTTTAAAACACAAAGGAAAAAAAGCTGTATTTAACTAGGGAATTGTAATAATTGAGATACTATTAATTGTATATTGTGTTGAAAGCAGAAATGGTTAAGTTGTGGTTCGGAGGAATATATGGGAGAAATTATTTGGTTTATTATTATTGGTAAATATAATTAATTGATTTCTAAGAAATTGGATTGCATGGAAATAATTGGAATATTCATGTTCATATTGATTAATATACAAAAAAGATAGTTTTATAACTAATTGATTTATATTAAAATGTTGAATTTGTATTAAACAACTGTATTACATAATTACATAATTAAACAATGTGAGGATGGATATAAAAATAGATGACAATGGGAAGGGGTATAATATAGAATAGAAGGGAAAAATTGAATTTGATTAAGATTAGAGATGAGGATGAAGGGTAATATTGGTTTTTTAAAAAAATAGATGAGGAATAAATATGGCAAAAAGGAAATATAGAAATTGTAAATTTAATTGAAATGACTAAACCCTGTTTAAATTTGTGAACCAGCCAAATATTCTGTTCAAAGAAAATACATTGTATGTTTGTATGTGTGTTTCTAATTATTGCTATTTATTCATATTTGTTCTCTTTTATTCTTTAAAGTTTAACAATTCATTCTTTATCTTAATATCTTTATATTTGCTTGGGGTTGGCTTTCTTCCCTTTCATCTTTTTTATTGTACAGCAATCTTTCTCCTCAAACCTACCACCTCTCTCTTTTCTTTCCTTCTTACTTTCTCTTCCCTCCACCCTCTTTTTCTCCTCCCTACTTCCTCTTTCTTTCTCCTTCTCCTCCTCTCTTCCTCCCTCTCTTACCCTCACTCCTACTCTAATTTCCATTCCTTCATCCCTCTCTATTGCTGTAATCCTTTAATGCATATGGACTACTCAGAGGGCTGAAAAAGTTATTTTTGACTGGTCCTCACACTTTTGACCAGTCCTCGAACTTACGACTGTCCTCACATTTTACATTTTTGCCCTATCTTGTCATCATGGTGAAGAGAAGCAGTTGTGAAATGAGTGACGTGGTTGTTAAGAATGCTGCATGGGCATAAATGTGAGGATGGTCATAAGTGTGAGGACCAGTCAAAAGTGCGAGGACCTGTCAGAAATGACTTTTTTCAGCTCTCTGGTTAGTCCTTTTGTGCATATGGACTACTCAGAGGGCTGAAAAAGTTATTTTTGACTGGTCCTCGCACTTTTGACCAGTCCTCGAACTTACGACTGTCTTCACATTTTCCGTTTTTTTCCCTATCTTATCACCATGGTGAAGAGAAGCAGTTGTGAAATGAGTGACATGGTTGTTAAGAATGCTGCATGGGCATAAATGTGAGGATGGTCATAAGTGTGAGGACCAGTCAAAAGTGCGAGGACCTGTCAGAAATGACTTTTTTCAGCCCTCTGGTTAGTCCTTTTGTGCATATGGACTACTCAGAGGGCTGAAAAAGTTATTTTTGACTGGTCCTCGCATTTTTGACCAGTCCTCGAACTTACGACTGCCCTCACATTTTACATTTTTGCCCTATCTTGTCATCATGGTGAAGAGAAGCAGTTGTGAAATGAGTGACGTGGTTGTTAAGAATACTGCACGGGCATAAATGTAAGGATGGTCATAAGTGTGAGGACCAGTCAAAAGTGCGAGGACCTGTCAGAAATGACTTTTTTCAGCCCTCTGGTTAGTCCTTTTGTGCATATGGACTACTCAGAGGGCTGAAAAAGTTATTTTTGACTGGTCCTCGCACTTTTGACCAGTCCTCGAACTTACGACTGTCTTCACATTTTCCGTTTTTTTCCCTATCTTATCACCATGGTGAAGAGAAGCAGTTGTGAAATGAGTGACGTGGTTGTTAAGAATGCTGCACGGGCATAAATGTGAGGATGGTCATAAGTGTGAGGACCAGTCAAAAGTGCGAGGACCTGTCAGAAATGACTTTTTTCAGCCCTCTGGTTAGTCCTTTTGTGCATATGGACTACTCAGAGGGCTGAAAAAGTTATTTTTGACTGGTCCTCGCATTTTTGACCAGTCCTCGAACTTACGACTGCCCTCACATTTTACATTTTTGCCCTATCTTGTCATCATGGTGAAGAGAAGCAGTTGTGAAATGAGTGACGTGGTTGTTAAGAATACTGCACGGGCATAAATGTGAGGATGGTCATAAGTGTGAGGACCAGTCAAAAGTGCGAGGACCTGTCAGAAATGACTTTTTTCAGCCCTCTGGTTAGTCCTTTTGTGCATATGGACTACTCAGAGGGCTGAAAAAGTTATTTTTGACTGGTCCTCGCACTTTTGACCAGTCCTCGAACTTACGACTGTCCTCACATTTTACGCTTTTTTCCCTATCTTATCACCATGGTGAAGAGAAGCAGTTGTGAAATGAGTGACATGGTTGTTAAGAATGCTGCACGGGCATAAATGTGAGGATGGTCATAAGTATGAGGACCAGTCAAAAGTGTGAGGACCTGTCAGAAATGACTTTCCAGCCCTCTGAGTAGTCCCTATACACATAGCCATGGCCACCCGGTCACATGACCAGCTAGCCACGCCCACCCAGTCACATGGCCTCCAAGCCATGCCCACACAATAAGCCACGCCCACAATGGTGTCCCTCTTACCAATGTTAAAATCTGTTCACCTTACCCTATACACATAGCCATGGCCACCCGGTCACATGACCAGCTAGCCACGCCCACCCAGTCACATGACCAGCTAGCCACGCCCACAAAATAAGCCACGCCCACAATGTCCCTCTTTACCAATGTTAAAATCTGGTCACCTTAGTCTAGCCCCCTGCTCAAAGAGGAGACCCTGTATATACCATTTGAAATCCACAAGTCATAAAGGGGCCATGGTTCCCCACCTCTCCTTTAGCAGAATGTTTGGATCAATAATTGATCTAGGGAGGGGGGGCATTCCATGAATGTTGGTTTCTCCCTAGTTTTTTTTTTTTTGATCGGGGGTCCGTCCCGCGACTGATTACTCCTCCCCAATTTGTTCCTTTTAACATACTGCAGTTCTTTAAGAAGCCAGCAAAGCTGACCGGAAGAGCAACAACAATTCATTTCGGTTTCCCGCCTGAGCGGAGCCCAAAGTCGGCCAGCTGATTCGCAGGGAAAGGCGCGAAACTTAACTTTTTCTTTCTTTGTCCCGGCGGAGGAAGCGGCGATGGCGGCCGAAGCGCCCTTGCAGGGTTTGCTGGAAGAAGCCACCTGCTCCATCTGCCTGGACTTTTTCCAGGACCCCGTGCTCATCCCGGAGTGTGGCCACAACTTCTGCCGGGGCTGCCTGACCCGCAGTTGGGGAACGTCGGAATCGGAGGCTTCCTGCCCCCAATGCAGGCAGACCTTCGCGCCCCGCAGCCTCCTCCCCAACAGGCAGCTGGCGCGGGTGGCTGAAATGGCCAGGCGATGCGGAGGTCCTAGGGACGAGGAAGGAGGGAGCCTCTGCCCGAAGCACCGGGAGCCCCTCAAGCTCTTCTGTAAGGAGCACGAGACCCTCATCTGCGTGGTCTGCTACCTATCCAAAGAGCACAAGGGCCACTCGGTGATCCCTGCGGAGGAGGCTTTCCCGGAATACCAGGTAGGAGTCAGCCAGGAGGAATCGCTGCAGAGGGGAATCCAGTGCCAGCCCTTGCAGTCTTTTTACTAGTTTACTTGCTTCCTCCTGCTTCATCCCACCCCTTATCTCCCTGCCTGCAATTTTTTTTCCCCAATTTTTTTTTATTTTTCAAAACACAAAACGTAAAATACATCTCTTTAGAGCAGGTACTTGTTCCGTCATATAATAAGTACAATTATTAAGATTCCCACAATCAATTTTGTTCCCATTGTTATCCAATTACATCTTCTTTTAAAGAAAAAGAAAAAAGAAAGAAAAAAATCTTATTCTAAACATTTCTCATTCAATTATTTCGCCCAACATTCTAGACTATAAACACCATTCTAAACGTCTCATTTTAACAATATTTCAAATACATTTCTCAATTTAAGACCCATTACACCAAATCTATATTTCACCTCTTCTTGATCACAACTAATATCCAAATCTTATCAAAAATTTATTTCCCTTTTCTCTTAGTAGTTTATATAACTCCAATCTGATTATTTAACTGGTTCACAGTTATATTATTATTCTCCTGTAAAGTTTCTTCCACTTTCTCCTAATTTTATTTTTTAGCTGGTTAACATCTTGATCTGCTGCTTTCCAGCAACGCTTACCTCCACTCCTAACCTTAAATTATTTTGGCTGGTTCACAGTATGATTTTAACTACACACCAACCTTATTTCCTTTACTCCTCCTATATTTATTTTATAACTGGTTTGCAACTTAAATAGTTGCTTTCCAGTAGTGCTTTCCTCCGCTCCCACCTTTATTTTTAACTGGTTCACAATTATATTTCAATTGATCCCCAGGTATAGTCTCCTACCTTTTTATTTTTAACTAGTTCACAGTTCATATAAACTGTTACCCAGCGTATGCTTTCCTCCACTCCTAACTCTGTTTATTGGCTGGTCCACAGCGTTGCTTTAACTGTTTTCCAGCTCATGCTTTCCTCCACTCCTAACTCTTATTTTAATTTTTAACTAATTCCAAGCTTTGTTTCAACTGTTTTCTAATATAATACCTTCCTCTACCATATTTATTAACCTGGGGCAAAACTCTACTTTAGCTAATTTCCAAAATCATATTTCACATTACTCCTAGTTTCACATGTTTAATTGATTGATAACATTTTGTTTTAATTATTATCTTGCTTGCATTTTCCTCCCTTCCAATTTCTCTTATTCAATCTGTTAGCTTCAAATTACTTCACAATATATTACCCATATTGTTTTTCCATTTATTCTCCTTCGCCTAAGGGAGGGAAGCCCCACCCCTTATTTGTGTAAAAAGGCATAGCTGGCTGACACCTTGACTTTGTTGACATCCCTTGGGACACCTTTTTTTTTTTTTAATTTGATTTATATGCCGCCCTTCTTCGGAGACTCAGGGTGGCTTACAATGCGCTAAGCAATAGCCTTCATACTTTTGTATATTTATACAAAGTCAGCTTATTGCCCCCATAATCTGGGTCCTCATTTTACCTACCTTAGAAAGGATGGAAGGCTGAGTCAACCTTCAGCCTGGTGAGATTTGAACTTGCAGTAATTGCAGGCAGCAGATGTAAGTGGATGTAAATTAGTCTGCTGAGCCACCAGAGCCCAGCAGACGGCCAGAGCCCCTGGCCATAATCCCCATCCCTTTTGAGGTTCTGGTGGGCTAGATCAGTGACTCTCAATTTGACATATCACTACCTTAGAATTACAGGATTCTATTGTTGTAAATCAGAGGTCCAGGCTTTTGCTCTGTTCCAAGATGTCTCCCAGATGTCTCCCCGAGAGCTTTATTTTTATCCCACCCCTTATCTCCTTGCCTGCAATTTTTAAAAAACAGGTTGACATTCCTGTTGTCACTGATCAAAATTCAGATGCTTGTCAACTATCATATTGTGTTGTCCTGGGCTCTTGTGATCACTCTTTGCCATCTTCTGATAAACAAAGTCAATGGAGAAGCCAGATTCGCTTAACAGCTGTGTGACTAACCTGACAACTGTAGTGATTCACTTAACAACATTCAGAAGAAAGGTTGTAAAATGAGACAAAACTTCACTTAACTGTCTTGCTTAGTAATATGTTCTGAGATCACCGACAGAACTGAGGCGAGGCGTCAGTAACAAGAACCCTGTATTTATTACTTGAAACATGCATTGTAACAACTCCCGCGCTTGACAGCTCCTTTTATACCCTAGCTGTCATCGCTTCAACCAATCAGCAATTAACACGGCAACCAGCCCGGCCACTAGAGGCCGCTATTAACAGAACCAATATGTAACACTCCTCCCCACCCAGCTTGCGCCTATTACCCGTCAGGCGCATGCGTAGTCGCTTAGATAGGTAGGCCTCCGGCGGACCTGCCCTTACCGCCTAGGTTCCGCCCCTTCGGGCGGTTCTGGCGGCAGGTTTGAGCTGTCAGAGCGAGTCACCACAGCCTTCCTGTTTCGTGCGTCTCCGGTGTATACCTCCCCGTCTCGTCCCCCAGGAACAGGTAAGTCCTCAGACCCGGCATGGGCCGGAGAGGTTTCTCTGGCCACTAACTGTTGTCCTGCTTCATTGGCCCTCTGGTAGCTAGGGCCCTCACGACTGTCTTCCTTTCTGACCTGCCCGGGACTTAATCCCCGCCGGGATCGAAGCTGGTCCTTGTGGCGCTTCCAGATCTGGCCTTTGTCCACCTCAACTCGGTATGAGCATGGGCCCCCAATACCCACGACTCTTCCTGCCAGCCAGAATGGAAGACCTGCATAATTGCGGGCGTAAACTGGGTCCCCGATGTTGTAGGGACGGTATCTGCTATGGGAGTCCAAAGGTTTACTAGGGCAGTATGATGGGTGAATGCGGTCAAGTGGCGTGCGCAATTTCCGGCCCATCAAGAGCTTGGCTGGGCTCTTATTGGTCAGCTGACAGGGCGTTGTGTGCTGGGCCATTAAATATTCCTCCACCCGGTCACGCCAACTCCCGTGATCCAATTTCTTTAACGCATCCTTTGCGGATCTAACGGCATGTTCAGCAAAACCATTGCTGGATGGAAGAAAAGGAGAAATTAAATAGTGGCAGATACCCTGATGAGCTTAGGAACGCCTCGAACTCTGCAAAAGTAAACTGGGCCCCATTATCGGAGACAACCATATCCGGCAATCCGTGGGTAACAAAGAGCTGGCGCAACGCCTTAACAACCGCCTCAGAAGTGGTGGAAAGCATGTGAACAACTTCCACCCACTTCGAGAAGGCGTCAGCCACAACCAGAAAAGACTGTCCTTTCATCGGTCCAGCCAGATCTATATGTAAACGCACCCAGGGCCCCCCAGGATCCTCCCACCCCCGAGGGTGGTCCCTTGCAGGCATAGGCATGGATTCCTGACACTTAGAACATGATGAAACCCAGTCAGTAATATCCCGATCAAGAAGGGGCCACCACAAATAAGCGCGACCCAGGGCTTTCATGCGGACCACCCCCGGGTGACCCTTATGCAGTTGCTGTAAAAGAGGTTCCCGCAAGGGAGGCAGTATGATGACACGGTGGCCCCACAATAAGCAACCGTCCTGGGTGGATAGTTCAAGACGACGGGAAGCGTAGGGCTGGAGATTAGGTGAAAACGGACCTGGAGGCCAACCCCTGGCCATCCAATTGAGGACCACAGCGAGGGTCTTGTCCCTAGTGGAGGAACGGGCAACGTCCAGAGCGGTGAGTGGTAACAGCGAATCCTCAATCAGCAACACCGGGGAGGCAGGAACAGGGTCCTCAAGCAGGGTAGTGACGGGGCATCGACTTAAAGCATCAGCATGTGTGAGGTTACGACCGGGGCGGTAGATCAACTTGTAGGAATAGGCGGCCAAAAAAAACAGAATAACGAGTCATGCGTGGGGATAAGATTTACGGTGCGATTCGGTCGCCCGCTAATATGCCCAAAAGGGGCTTGTGGTCGGTATACAAGTCAAACGAGCGGCCATAGAGGTAATGGTGGAAACTTTTCAAGCCGGCCACGAGAGCGAGAGCCTCTTTATCCAATTGTGAGTAATTACGCTCTGCAGGAGCCAAGGTTCTGGAAAAATAAGCGATAGGCAGTTCACGGCCAGATGACAAACTATGACTTAATACTGCACCAACCCCATAAGGGGAGGCATCGCAGGCTAAAACCAAGGGGAGGTTGTTGGAATACTGCGTGAGTAAGGCATTAGATGTGAGAAGGCATTTCACAGAGAGGAACGCAGCATCCTCCCTCACACCCCATTTCCACGGGGCTCTGCAGTCCAACAGACGGTGCAGTGGTTCTGCCACCGACGCCTTATGGGGAAGGAAGACAGCGTAGAAATTTAAAAGACTGAGGAAGGATTGAAAATCGGCTTTGCAGGTTGGGGTAGGGGCGTCCAGAATTGCAGAGGTTTTAGCCGCCGTTGGGTGAATGCCAGTGCCATCGACTAAAAACCCAAGAAACTCCACCTGTGGTACTGCAATCTTACATTTGGTTTTGTTAACCTTAAGGCCCGCCCCCTTGAATTTTAGTAAAACTTGGCACAACCGGTCCATCAATTCCGACGTGCAAGTCGCTGTGACCAGGACGTCGTCGAAATATGGTATGACCCCGGGAATTCCCAGCAGCAATCGCTCCATCATGCTCTGGAAAATTTCTGGGGCAACACTTACACCAAATTGAAGGCGGCGACGTTGGAACGCCCCCTGTGGGTCACAATAGTCTGCGCCTCTGGTGTCTTGTCATCGACCCTCAGTTGTTGATATGCCTGGGCCAGGTCCAGCTTGGCAAAGACAACCCTGGCCCAGGGAGTGCAGGAGATGCTGCACTACAGGGACAGGATACGCATGACCCAGAAGTGCCTTGTTTAATGTCACCCGATAATCGGCGCATATTCGGACCGAGCAGTCTGCCTTGATTGGAGTTACGATCGGTGTTTCCCACTGGGCGAACTCCACCGGCTCTAACACCCCCCGCGATATAAGTTTATCCAATTCAGCGTCAACTCGCGATTGCAATGCAAAAGGGACTCTGTGGGGTTTTAGGCGTCGAGGGGGAATTTGAGGATCCAGGCTAAAGAAAACTGGGGGCCCCTTATAACATCCTAATTTGCCATCAAACACAGACAGAAATTCATGCACCAGTCTGTCCAACTCGGTCGAGCGGATGGTATTCACCCTGTGAAGGGTGAGACCCAAAGCCTGGAACCAGTTTAATCCTAAAAGACTCGGGAGCGGGGCTTCTACTACAATCAGTGGCAGGCGGCCAGAATAGTTCTTAAATTGAACCCGGAAATGACCACTCCCCACAATGGTTATTGGGTTCCCTTGAAAATCCCGCAGCTGCACTTGGCATGGTGCTAGATGGCGTTTGGCAAGACAGGGCATTAACCGTTTCACGGTGCTCCAGGATACAATCGAACTTGCCGATCCGGTATCCACCTCCATACTGCATGGCCAGCCCTCTATATTAACTGACAGGGTAATTTTGTCCCAGGCCGTCACATCGTGGACGGGAGATACCATATACACACACCCCGGCTCGCGGCTCTGTTGCATTCAGCCACTCTGGTAATTCGGCCGCCTGACAGGACCCTGTCTATCACCTCTGGGGGGGGGGGTTTACAGCCAGCTCCGCCGGGTTAGGTGACTGGCAAACCCTTGCGATGTGGCCCCGGTGCCCACAGCGGTGGCAAATTGCCTCCTTTAAACGGCAATCCGCTCTCAGGTGATTCCCCCCACAACTCTTACAGTCTCCCTGTGTTTGCCTGGCTGATCTCCCGGGGCGCTGCATCTCTTTGATACGATCGACAGTGTTCTCTCCACACGTGTCGTCATCGTCGCTCAATTCAACATTAGTTTGGTGTATAGATTCTCCCTTATGGTTACAGCCTGTTTGGCCCTTGGGCAAATCTGCGAGGGACAGCGCGGCCAATTCCGCAGCACACGCTTCATCCAGAGCCTCCTGGAAGGAGAGCTCTGGCTTCGCAATGAGGCGTCTCTTCAGGTTTTCATCCCTCACGCCGCTGACCAGCCTGTCCAACAAATAGTCATTTAAGTCCACGAATTGGCAATGTCTGGCTGCTTTTCTCAATGCAGCAATATATTGGCTGATGGACTCCCCTTCAGCCTGATCGCGGTGATAGAAGTGCTGCCTGCGCGCTATGCGAGATGGCGCAGGAGCATAGTGCCTTTTTAATTTGAGCATGAAGTCTTCCTATGTCCCTGCATGAATGGACTGTGGGGCCATAAGGGTCATCGCAGTCTCGAACATTTCGGGGCCACAGAAACTTAAAAAATACGCCGTCTTCCGTTCGCTAGACAACTCTCGATAGTCGTTAGCTATAAAAAACAATCGAATCTGGCCACAAGTGCCTCCCAGGACTCCGTCGCTGGGTTGAACGGGGCGAAGTTCTGTGAGGAAGCCATTTCCCTCTCTCCCCCTCACTGTCAATCAGTGCTTCACTCGACAACGATCCAGCAACTCGTACTCTTACTGTTCCTGACAGATGACCACCATTGGACATCCCATCCTCGTCGCCACTAATATGTTCTGAGATCACCGACAGAACTGAGGCGAGGCGTCAGTAACAAGAACCCTGTATTTATTACTTGAAACATGCATCGCAACAACTCCCGCGCTTGACAGCTCCTTTTATACCCTGAGCTGTCATCGCTTCAACCAATCAGCAATTAACACGGCAACCAGCCCGACCACTAGAGGCCGCTATTAACAGAACCAATATGTAACACTTAGCAACAGAAATTGCCTGTAGGGAGAAATAGGCTCCCTTCACCAGCTCCCTTTCCACATTTGCTCTAGAGCAAAATTGTCATGGAGACCTCCAAAATCTTGAGTGCAGACCCCGAAAACACTCCTGCTGGTTCAGCCCAAACTTTCATTTCTCAGTGATGCTTCTGGGATGACTGCAACCAGGAGACTCAGGCAGCTCACTTTAATGCCCTTGCAGGGAGTCCTTGGCAATGAAAAAAGTGACAGAATGTTTTTTACCCTTGTGATCATTGCAGGCATTCCATGGTCACAGGATCAAAATTTCGACGTTTGCCAACTGTCATGTATTTATGATGATTGAATATATTGGGTTTTCTCATTGGGTCTTCCCTCCGATGTAATTCTTTATGGACAAGAAACTCAAAACTTATATTTTTCAGATCAAGGTGGAGGATTGCCTGAAGGCTCAGAAGGAGCAGAAAGAAAAAATAGCTACATACAAAGGAGAGACAGAGCAAAGAGTGCAGGAGATGCTTGTAAGTATTTGATCCAACGGTTAGGAGCTTCTGAGCTAATAAGGAGAAGCCCATCCACCATCTTTGATAATAGGCAGCCTGTTTGTAAGTACAAGTTTTGACTTAAATTAATTCAAAGTTAAAGACTGTGTAGGCCACAGAAGTTGTTCTTAACCTGGGGACTGAGATGTCACCATTGGCTGAATGAGTCTCAGTTGGGTTAAGTGCCCCTATCCCATGAGCTGTGTTTTATACAATGGGTTTGGTTGGCATAATAAATTAATGCAAACCGTATTTCATCCTATTGAAAAAATTGTGAACTCAAACATTTTTCTGTCTACTTTTTTTTAAAAAAAGTTTTAAAATATTTTAAAACAAATTTCCCCCCCTCCTCCCCCACCCATTCCCTTCTCCCTCCTCCCCCCCCCCCCCCGACTTCCCAGAGCAAAATACAGGGTATTGCATTTAACAAACATAATCAAACATAAACAAACCAACTATAAGCTCTTAACTCCCTCTTACACTTTAACTCCCCCATACATACCAAAATATCAGAGTAGAAAAGTTCACCTAAATATTTCATTCATAAGCTATTTGCAACTTTTTAGTCCCACATTTGTTTTGTATATAATCAATCCATCTTCTCCATTTCAATATGTATCTTTCATTCTACCGATCCTTCAAATATGCAGAGATTTTAGCCAGCTCCGCCAAATTAGCTACTTTTAATGTCCATTCTTCAATAGTAGGTAGTTCTTCCTTCTTCCAATACTGCGCCACCAAAAGTCTGGTTGCAGTTATTAAGTTCAAAATCAAATTAGTCTCTATAACTGTACAGTTATACCCAATAAAAACAACTGTGGAGTAAATTTTATCTTCTTTTTAAGAATATTTTGTATAATCCACCATATCTTAATCCAAAATGCCTTAACGTTTTTATATGTCCATCATATATGAAAATACGTTGCATCATCACATTTACATCTCCAACACGTAGATTGTAAACTTGGATACATACAAGCTAACTTTTTGGGATCTAAATGCCATCTGTAAAACATTTTATAAAAATTTTCTCTCAAGTTTTGGGCTTGGGTAAATTTTACATTTCTGATCCATATTTTTTCCCATACTTCCATCATTATTGGTTCCCCAAAGTTTTGTGCCCATTTTATCATACAATCCTTCACTAACTCAGTTTCTGGGTCTATTTCTATCAATACATTATACAACCTTTTAATATGCATTGGGCTTTGATCCCTAATTGTCTACTTTTTTGAAATCCCTGATTGCTAAGAAAATTTTCATGAGTGATCATTTAAACTGGAGCCTTTTATTTTTCTTTTTAGAAACTTTTCCCCCTTGCGTTTTTTAACGTCAAAAGGGTTTTTTTCTCCCTAGGAAATTCTCCCACCTCACTTTTGGATTCTTCAAGGAATCCATTTAATTCTCGTGACAAAATTAAAATTATTAAATAAAATAATTAAAATAAAATAAAATTATGCCATTTGCTTTTTTCTCTTTCTTGTTCTAGGACCTCATTGAAAAAGAGAAAAAAAATGTGGTGGCTGAATTCAGAGAGCTACAACTCTGGTTAGAAGGACAGGAGAAGCTTCTATTGACTAAAATGGAAGAAACGGAGAAGGATATTATGGCAAGAAAGGAGAAGGGTTTGGCCAAGCACATGGAGGATCTCTGCTCTCTTGACCATCTCATCCAGGAGATAGAAGAGAAGCTTCAGCAGCCAGCCAGCAAACTCTTACAGGTCAGGTTGTATCATAGAGATCATAGAATCCTAGGGCTGGAAGGGACCTTGGAGGTCTTCTCTGCCCAAGGCAGAGTCCTTATTCCATCCGGAACAAATCTATTATTGGAAGCCTCCAGTGATGGATCACCCAGAAGTCTGGGAGGGAAGCTGTTCCACTGATAAATACTTCTCACTGTCAGGAAATTATTCTGTATTTTAGGTTGGATCTCTTTGTGATGAGTTTTCACTTCAGGTGCTACGGAGACTAAATCGATGCCCTTTTCTCTATGACAGTCTTCCAAGTATTGGAAGATGGCTGTAGGGTCTCCCCTAAGCCTTCTCTTTGTTAGGCTGAGTCCCCTTTGCCATTCATTGTACAGTTTGGCCTCCAGAGCCCTTATCACCTTTATTGCTCCTCTCTGTCTCAGCATTTTTTTGGTATCATGGTGTACCAATGATGAAATGGAATAGCCTGCTTTAGCCCCTCCACAGAATACTCTTTTTGACCCTTTCCTTCCCCCTCCCCAGAAATTTAATTGAAATTATAATAGTGAAAAGTACAAATGGAAATAAAGAAAATAGGGAAACGGAGAAGGATAAGAATGGGAAAGAAGTGTCAGATAAAGGGAAAACAAAACATTTTCAGCACAGTAAAATACAAAATAAAATTACAGCCTCAAGTTTTTATTTTTTATATTTTCTCATTATTAGCCATGTGTATAAAAACAGATTAGTCTAATAAGAAAAATGTAGTACAGAAAAAGCAGGCCATGCAAAAAGCAGGAATTCAAAGTACTGGTCACTGTCTCTATATTCTTCACAATTTGAGATTCCTATCCCCTATTAGAGGATGTAGTGGTGGGTGTTCTTTGTAGGGTCTCCCCCTCCCCTTACTCTCCAGGCAAGGAGAAACCCAACACCGATGACTTTCTACAAAGTATTATAACCACCTGCATTTTCCAAAGTGCCTTCATTCTGGAAGCATAATTGCAATCCTTTCAATGCTTTGTCTCTCTCTTTTTTTTAGGACATTGGAAGCATCTTGAAGAAGTAAGTAAATCCACCCTTTTCTTTACAGTCTCACAGATCAGCAGCTTCTCCAAAAGTTTTCCTATTTTGGAAAGTTCTGTTTGTACTTAGCAGTATTTTAATGTAAAGATTGCGTACTGTATTTCAGGGCTTTTTAGAAATTTCCTCCGATAACTTCAACACAATATAATTAGCAATATTTGATATGATCAATTATTGTTGGTTGCATAGTCAGCCAGACATTTAGATTTAATTTGGCATTTCTTCCCTATTGAGTCCTCTCTAAGAAGAGACAGATGTTTGATGGTTTTAAAGGTATTGTAGGATGTAAACTGTTCCAAGTAATGCAACTATCATAAATACATGCCAGTTTCCAAGCACTAGAATAGTGATTACAGGGACATTGTGACAGACGTTATCTGCGATTTCATTGCATTACCTTTAAGTTTAAGGTTAAGTTTACTTTAGTGTTATTGCACCTCGTACATTGAAATTAAATGCCATCTTCAGTGTACATCATACATAAGAAAACTATAAATAATAATAATAAAACAAAAACAAATCCTTCACATTCTACACAATTAAATTGAAAACCTGTGATACTGCATTAGTATTGCACTATACAGTAGAATTCAACATAGTTACCGCTCTGGGATAGAAGCTGTTTTTCAGCCTATTTGTCCTTGTTTTTATTTACCGTCTGCCAGATGGCAATACTTCAACAAAAGGGGTGCCCAGGATGAGATGGATCTTTAGGAACGTTTTGAACTTTCTTAAGGCAGCGGGAGCTATAAAGCTCTTCCAAGGAGGGGAGGGGGCAACCAATGATCCTCTGGGCAATGGTCTTAACCCTCTGGAGCGCTGTCCTATCTGCCATGGTGCAATTGGCAAACTATACACAGGTGCAGTAAGTTAAGATACTCTCTATAGTGCAGCGGTAGAAAGTCACCTGCAGTTTTTCATTCGGTTGTTTTTTCCTGAGTAGTCTCAAGTAGTATAATCTCTGCTGGGCCCTTTTGACCAGTGCTGCAGTGTGAGCACCCCAGGTCAGATCCTCTTTTATGATAACACCCCAAAACCTAAAACTGGCCACTTGCTCCACCTGGTCTCCATTGATCAGCGAGGGCTGGATATCTGATCTATTCCTTCTGTAGTCCACTATAAACTCCTTGGTCTTATTGGTGGTAAGGACTAAATTATTGTCTCCACACAGTGAAAGCAACTGGTCCACCTCCTCTCAATAGGCAGACTCATCCCACCCCCTGGAGATGAGTCCTACCATTGTTCTATCATCTGCAAATTTAATAATAGTATTAGTGGCGTGAGTGAGAATGCAGTCATGTACGTAAAGAGTATAGAGTAAGGGACTCAACACAAAACCCTGTGGTGTACCAGTGTTAAGAATAAGGGCCGAGGAGGTGTGATTACCTAATCTGACCCTCTTGAGAGCAGCCAAACAGGAAATCCATAATCCAAAGGTAGATTGAATGAGAAAGTCCAAGGTCCTTAAGTTTAGATAGACACTAGTCTATGTGGAAGAATTGTGTTAAATGCAGAACTAAAATCCATCAAGATCAGTTTGAATGTTATATCCATCATCTAATTACCTACGTCACCCATAGTAGTCATGTGTCATCAGTCATTTGGTAAGATACAATCCATTGATTTGGCCAAGAGATTCACAAGAATTTTCAAGAGTAGGGAGCCCAAAAACTGAAACTTATTGGCCTTTACTAGATCTCTCCTTTAACTTGACGAAGGTGGATGAGTGCAGTTCTGGATCAGGATCCACTGAGTCGCACATGGTGCCTATATTTGAATAGCTAGCCAGAGAAATGACTGAAGCCTGGGAAACAGGGCCCTTCTCAGTCAACAGGACTGCTTATTTCCCACCATCTTACCAGGTCCTTAGGATCCGAGGACAGGGCAACACAAGAAAATGACAATCAATGACTTAATAGCTGGCAATCAACACCCCATTTAACAATTAAAAGCCACACACAAGAGAGGGAGGGAGGGGGGAGAGAGAGAGAGGGAGGGAGGGAGGGAGGGGGAGAGAGGGAGGAGATTAGATCCTGTAGCTAGCCAATCCTCAAGCACCATCTGATGGTTTAGAAAGCTTCTATTGGCAGGTTGATAAAGGTTGCAGGAACTGGGCATGGCTAGTCTAGTGAAGAGAAGGACCAGGGGAGACATGATAGCAACAGTGTTCCAATATTTGAGGGTCTGTCACAGAGAGAAGGGGGTCAACCTGATTTCCAAAGCACCTGAAGGCCAGACAAGGAATAATGGATGGAAACTGATCAAGGAGGGATTCAACCTGGAAATAAGAGAAAAATTCTGACTGAGGAGAATGAACCACTGGAAGAGCTTTGCCTTCAGACGTTCTGAAAGCTTCATCACTGGAAGCTTTCAAGAAGAGGCCCGACTGCCATCTGTCAGAAACGGTGTGGGGTCTCCTGCTTGGGTGGGGGGTTGGACTAGATGACCTACAAGATCCCTTCTAACTCTGTTATTCTGCTATTTTGTCTTGCCAGATATCAGGCAAAGGAAACATATGAAAATCCGGTGGATTTACTTCTAGGGCCAAAGTGGACAATCTGGGATTACAGTGATATGACTGAGCTTCTGAAAGGGGCCATGAAAAAACTGAGAGGTAAAAAACAGCCGCTGGGGTTTTACACTCAATGACATTTTGAGCATCCAAGAGCGATTCTGGGTCAATGTCACATGGATCAAAGAGGGATCGACTTCAGGATCAGTATCTCAGTTAGGATTGTAAGACGAGACTACCTGTATTCTTCGTAGCCCAAACCCAAATGCACTGATCACTGGGGAACCAGAATAAGTTTCCACTAAGTATAATGGAATCTATGCAGGTAGTTCTTGACTTACGACCTCCGTTGAGCTGAAAATTTCTGTTGCTAAGCAAGGCAGTTGTTAAGTGATCTGTGCCCCATTTTACGAACGTTTTTGCCAGAGTTATTAAGAAAATCAGGACAGTTAAGTGAATCACGGTTGATAAATGAATCTGGCTTCCCCCATTGACTTTGCTTGTCAGAAGCTCCCCAGGAAGGTTGAAGAGGACAACCCCAGAACCATGGGATGCTGCAACAACCATCGTAAATACAAGGTGGTTCCCAGTGCCTGAATTTTGATCACGTGACTGGGGAGGCTGCATCAGTCATAAGTGTGAGAACCGGTCATAAAGCACTTTTGTCAGTGCTGCTATAATTTCACTAAAGAAATAGTTGTAAATTGAGGACTACCTGTATATGGAATATACAGGTAGAATATATTTATACCTGATGGAATATATATAGCCACCAATGACATTCTGGCTTGTAGCTTTCCCTATTCCTTATTTCCTGATCTGAGGCCAAGGAAAGCAAACCAGGGAATCTGAGGGAGGCCCTTTTGTTGCTCCAATTCCAGTGATGAGATGCTGAATTCCTCCCTTTTCTTCCCCAGATACTCTGGAAAGTGGACTTCAAGTACAGGAAGGTAAATATGAGTTATAGGAATTGGATTTCCTTGATATTTTAAGCTCTGATTCCAGTAATGTGAAGAGAAACATAATAGATCAAAAAGAAAAATATAGGATTAATTACTATATAAGACTATGATTATCCAGTAAGCTTTAATGATTATATGATTTATGAACTTTTACTTGCCATTTATGTTCAATATTTGCTAATGCAGCAGAGACAAATTCCCTGTGTGTCTGATCACACTTGGCCAAATAAAGCTTTTGTTCTGTTCTGCTCTACTCCTACTCCGCCCCGCTGTGTTATGTTCTGTACGTAATCTGAAAATATTGAATTCCTACCAAACTAATAACTTCCTGTTGATTTTACTGCCTGATTATAAATTGGTGACCAGGTCTTCGTTAGCAGAGAAATTAGATCCTTTGGGTCAAAGCAAATAGCAAAGTTGGAGCATCAGGCTGGTCTCCACCAAGTGGGCCATCAGACTGATGAAAGCAGAGGTTTCCTGTGCAAGATCCTCCCCTTTTGTACATGCCTGTGATATCCTGATGTTCCCAGAGAAAAGGAGGGATCTTCCTCACATTCCATCCTGTGTCCCAAGTTACCTCTGGGGTGTCCTTCTGACTCTTACCAGTTCAGAATTGAAACATGTCAGCCTCTTGCTCTGCCTGACCTTCTGGATTAATGCTCCAGACAGAGTCCCTGTTCAACCTGGGCCCTCCCAGCAACTCTCTGAAGGCAAAGCCAAAAACTTTCCTGCCAATTCCATTAATCTCATCTGCAAGATGGAAGCTAAAGAGAATTGTGCACGGAGGCTGAAAGAGGTGGAGCACTGTGAAGGGTTTGAAGGACTTGGCCACTGCAAGACTTATGGACTTCAGTTCCCAGAATTCTCCAGCCAGCATGGCGGAGCTGGAGGGCAATCAGCATAGTGGTGGCCACATGAGAGACTAGAGACTAGGAGAATTGACTAGTGGAGCCAGGAGACAAAGAGCTGAGCAGAAGAGCCAAGAGCAATACAGGTAATCAACGGATCCTGAAGGCGTACAGCTTAGTGGCAGCTGAAGGGGAGGCAGATGGACTGGAAGATGGCGAAGGCAACCTAAGTGAATGGAACAAGAAGGCCAAAGGCGAGAGGGGTGACAAAGAGGCTGGCAGTTAACAGAGGATGGGACTAAGACAGTGGGAGAGCCTGAGTGCTTGGAGAAAAGGGAGCAGAGGGACCTGTACACTAGCAGTCCCATCAGGGGAATTCTGGGAGTTGAAGTCCACAAGTCTTACAGTTGCCAAAGTTGGAGGACTGTTGACCAGACAATGGCTTAGATATTGTTTAAAAAAACAATGAGTCTTCTAGTCCTGGAGGGGGTGTTTGGAAGCTGAACTCCATTCACACAAGAGGCCATAGGGTTAAGGTTTTGGGGGTGAAGACACAAACTAGGCCTGCAGCTGAAGCTCTTGTTCTTCTCCTTCCTTCCTTCTCTCCCTTTCCACTTACAGGGAATGTGAGTCTGGATCCAGACACAGCCAATATTGACTGCCTTAAGTTGTCCAAAGATCAAAAAAGTGTCAGAGGAGTTAAGCCAGTTAAAGAAAAATATTGTGCCCCAAATCCCATGAGATTTGTTTGTCATCCTTGTGTCCTTGGCTGTCAGACGTTCTCCACAGGGATACATTTCTGGGAAGTTATTGTTGGAGATAGAGAAGGATGGGGTGTAGGGGTTGCCAGTCAGCCAGTGAACTTAACAGATGTTGATAAGCAGACCAGGTGTTGGATGTTTTGGAAAGGCCTAGGGAAATACGAGGCCGTATCTCCATCAAAACGCTCTGACCTGGTCCTGACTGAGGAGCCCACGACGATCTGCATCTGTCTCAACTGCGAAGGGGGACAAGTGAGCTTTTTTGATTCCAGCACAGCAGCTCTGCTCCATACACTCTCAGACACTTCCTTGGTTGGAGAGACCCTTCTGCCCTATTTCTATTTGGGTGAGGGCACCTGCATGACATTCCCCTCAAAGAAGTGACCTCCATAAACAAAACTCCCTATTTGCCAAGCAGGGATCTCTGAAAGCCTTTAAAGCAGAGATTCCTTAGCTTTTTACTACTTCAGCTTCCTTTATTGTTCTATGCCACCCTGGTCAGTCAATAAGTCATTATAAAGGAATAACCTGATCATCATTTCTATTTGTCTGGATAAAAAAAAAGAGGAGCTTTATTGGCGTTAGCATCATGTGTTCAGATGTATCAGTATTGAAGAGACCTTACAGCTAAGCCTGTCAATCATGATTTTATATGTCTGTCACAGTCTTCATCCCATTTATGGATCATGCTTGTTTGTTTAATGTTAATTGCAATCAATGATTGTGTAGGTGTCCATAACTAAGTATATTCTATAATCATCCCCTTCTTTTTTTCTTTCCTTCCCACTTTCTTTTAACACATAATTGTGTTTTTATACTTACGTAGGTTATCTACAACAATCGGATTACTGATTGTAAGACTGATTGTAATTTTATATGGGAGGTGTGTAATGGATTGCAGTTCCTTCTTTTGCAATTTTGTGCCAATAAATTTATTCAGTACAATACATAGAAACAAAAGAGGCACACAAAACAGAAAAAAAATAAAACATACCGTCTGTTATCAAGATAGAAAACGTGAGTCCTCTGTGCCCTAAATGTGTCAGCTGGCTCAAGCCAAAAGTCAAAAAGAATTGTTAATAGAATTGTACAAATGAAATACATTATTAAATAAATGCATTATCTGACAGTAACACTGTTTTTCCTTCTTGGCTTAAGCCACTCTGCCTTTTATTGAGTAACTACAAGTATCGGGAGTAAAAGAAGCCAATCTAGTTTGGTGGTTAAGAATTCTATTGTCCAATTTATCTTGAATTTCTTCCATTTTAGACTCTAGTACATTAGTATTTGTGTCCAACTGTATCATAAATTCTGTAAAGCCATTAGCCACTTTTGAGAATTTTTTCTCCAAAGAATCAAACTTAGATTTCACCAATTCTTTAATTTCCTGCTTAAATTTTTCAAGTTGCTGATTCATAATCTCCTCCCTTCTTTCAATCTCCTCTATAAAAAATTCTATTATATTAAAATCAGGTTTCTGAGACTGAAGAGTTAAGACTTGTTCCTTTAAGTTGTTGGTGGGGGAATCCCCCCCCCTTCTTGTTTATCTGACTTTATGAGTCTCAGTGCCATGTTTCCGCCCAGGCAGGCTTTGTTAAAAAAAAAGCAAGAAAAAAAAAAGGGACTTCTTTCCAATCAACAACAATATCAAGTCTCCAAGGGAAGAAAAAGAGAAAAAGACACAGGAGCGAAGTTTTGTCTACAAATGTAGCCAGTGGTATTTATTCCGCTACATTGTAGTAATAGAAAATGGAAGGACTTTCCCTTTCAGTCTCTCCTCCAGCCGACCCCATTTTAAAAGACTTTTTTTCCTCTTTCTTTTCCTCCTCTCTCTTAAGTAATTTTTTTTTAAAAAATCAGTAAAATACTTGCGGTTCAGTATTACAGGTCCAGCTCACATTTTCTTTGAGTAGTCTGTTAAATTTGCAGGCTTGCTTTTGACGCCTGGCTCTGCATCAGCAGAGGTCTCCCAAAGCCCGGAGCAGCAGCTGGGGATACGGGGCATCTCATCTGCTCCGTCCCAAAAGTAAAGGAAAAACTTTTGGGACTCCGCAGAGAGTTCTACCCACCCCTGCCGGCTCTATCTCCGTTTCCTCATGGAAACGGAGTTTTTTCGAGCCGCCATTCCGTTGTGAAGGCGGCTCTGACAGGCGATGGAAGCTGACGATCCCAAAGGAACGTCTGGCAGCGACAAACAGCAAACCGGAAGTCCTTTTTTGAACCGGAATTCAAAAAATTGAAAATGATTTGACAAACACTCAGGATAATAGCTTAGAAGAAAAACCTAAAATGGACGCTGATCAAAAGTATGGTAATGCAGAAAATCTGCAACAGAAGATTGAAAAAGAGATTTTAATGGTACAATATAACTTCACAGAATATGCGATAAGATTAAGAGGTTTGCAGGAAAATAATAGAGATGATTTAAGGAAAATATCTTCTGAATTTCTAGCTGGGATTCTAAAGGTTCAACCTGACGAAGTGTTTTGTAGGATTGACAGAGTTTATCGAATCAACTCCTGGATTGCCAAGCAAAGGCAATTGCCTAGAGATGTGGTGATTTATTTTACAGATAAAGAAATTAGGAATAATATCGTGCAAAATTCCTTTAATTCTAATTTGCAATTGTATGGAAGAAAGATTTGGATTTACAAGGAACTCCCACCTAAGATATTGATGGAAAGGAAGAAATTTGGTTTTCTGGTGAATGAATTAAAAAAGAGAAATATCCCATTCAGGTGGGACGCCCCAGTTGGTATTATATTTAGATACCAAGGAGAAAGATATCAGCTAAATACTGTTGAAAGAGCGGAAGAATTTTATCAAAATAGGTTGAAAATGAATTTAACATCTTCAGGTATAATACAGGATAAGCAGAAGGAGCCGGAAATAAAGGTAAAATATCGAATTACAGAGACTGTACCAGATGAATTGCCTTTGGATTTATTGGATACCCCAGCTGGACTATCTACAAATTTGAGAGAAGTGGCATCTAACCTTAATGTGATGACTTATCAAGGCAAGGATAAGCATGGAAACCAATTAGGGGATATACAAGGGATAAAAAAGAAACATGAGATACAAAAACAAAACCAACAAGACCAATCTACAAAGCAGAATAAAAACCGACCAGATGATACACAATTTGTAGAAAGGAAACCAGGATGGAAACCAAACCCACAAAAAGAAAAGAAAAAAAGAAATAGGTGGCATAAAAATAGAAATTTCTAAATCAGGCAACAGTGAAGCCAGTGACTTTAAAATATGAATGATTATGTGTAAACACAGAAGAGGCGACGTATTGGTTAATATCATCCTGAGGATTGTGGCAGATCTCTGCATGGCCGTAATCTGGGGACGTGAAACGAGCCTTAAACTGATGGATTTGAATTATCTATTTTGTAATTTCTTTTTGTGTTGATAAACATATTATATTATCTTGAATCACAAGGCAAGAGAATTATGCTGGGGCATGCAGAAGTTCGGGTTGTTACCCACTACGATGATGGGAATTAATAATCCTGATGAAACCCATAATTATTACTATATGGAATATAATTATAATGTCTCTCGGGTGGTTGTTTTTACTTTTATATATATAAGAAGATATTTACTACTGATGGGGGCAGATATGATTGAAGATCCTGAATAAACTGTTGCACCAGCAAGCTATGTTACCCGATTATGGATGTTGGTTCTACCAATCCAGTGGAAAGACCTCAAAGAAGATACTATATGGATTATAAATTTAAAGTCATTGTCTTTTCTTTTTTTTTATTTAGATATAATGGAAAATATAGACATATATTTTTAAGTAGTGTGGGCAGTGAATCAAAGATATTAAGAAATGTTGTGTATGGTAATTTTGCATGATAGTGGGTGAATAAGCTAGTTAGTAGATTGATTAGTCTAAGAAAAGGGATTTTTAAGTGATATATTTAGGGGAGTGGAGGAAATGGATAGAGTGGAATAAATGTTAAACTAGATTTTATGGGGAAGGCCGCTTTGAAATGTTATAGTAATATATATAGAAGATTAAATGTTAAAGTAGGACTTATCGTATAGTTTTAAAGTGGAGAAGTTATTCTATAATGTCATAGTATAATGTCTTTTTTTTTTCCTTTCTTTTCTCTTTTCTGAAATGTATGGATAAAGGGGGATGTTATAATATTAATAATATTTTTAGTAAGTAAAGGTCAATATCTAGAGGAGGGAGTAAGTAATCTGTTATGAATTAGGGTTTTTTTTTTTTTGTTATGAAGAAGTCACAGGGGGGGATGGGTGGGGAGGGGGGGTTAGGGAGGGGGAGGGAGAGGGGGAAAAAAAGGGGGGGAAATTTGTATTTAAAAAAAAAAAAGAATTCAAGCTAGAAGCCCTGAGTTCTAATCCTCCCTTAGGTACAAGGCCAGTTGGACCCATTACTCTCACTCAGCCTTAGGAAGAGGGCAATGGCAAGCCACTCCTGAATTTTTATCGAGAAAAGTGGAGGGAGATTCGTCTAGGTAGCCACCAGTGGCCAACACTGAGGCAGCCCAAAAGCGGCTTTGATATTGAGATGGGCGTCAGATCCAGTTTGATCTAGTGGTTAAGGCACCAGGCTAGGAAGAGGAAGACGGTGAGTTCAAGTCCTGCCTTAGCCCTGAAAGCCAGTTGGTAACTTTGAGCCAGTCATTCTGTCTCAGTCCAATCCACTTCACAGGTTTGTTGTGGGGAAAATAGGAGGAGGAAGATGTGTTGGATATGTTTGCCACCTTGAGGTATTTATAAAAATAAAGGCGAGATACAAATAAATAATAAGGGGAGTGAAACTTAACACTGATATGGTGACTTTGATTGCTAACAGCAGCTCTCTGGAACATCTCAAAGCATCTAAATTGAAGTTGCTGTTGACAAAGGTGCATGTGAGTTATCCAAACTTACCTAATACAGGTAGTCCTCGATTTACAACCACAATTGAGCCCCAAATTTTTGCTGTCAAGTGAGACGGCTATTAAGTGAGCTTTGCCCCATTTTAAGTGCATCATGAGGGGGAAGGGAAGGTAAAGGAGGAGGTTTTGACAGGAAGGAGGAGACCAAGAGAGAGAGATGGGAAGAGGGAGCAGAGAAGGGAAGTGGAGCTTCCTGGCTCATCTGGCCTCCACCCCATAGAATGAGGGGGGAAGCAATGCATGAGGATAGATGGGAAAAGGGGGAGAAAGGAGCGTTGGGAAAGGTAGGGAGAAGTGTGTGAGGAAAGACAGAAAGGAGGAGGGAGGAGAAAGATGGAGAGAATCAAGGAAGGAGCAGAGGCAGCGGCAGGAGAGGCTAGCAAGCAGCAGGAAGGAGAGAGGAAGAAGGACCAACCAGACTTCTGACCACCACCCAACCGTGTGATCCGCCTGCTGAGGAGACAGCACAAGGGTCCAGCTGGAAGGACAAGATAGCAGAGTCCAGCTGAGCCGGGCAAGTGGGGGGACCCAAGTGGACTGGCAGCCACATGATGGATTGTAAGAGGGAAAGGGGGACCTGGTCCCCAGCGACCCTTTCAGGGGTGACGCTACATCACCATCTTTCATGTCACAGTTGTTAAGTGAATCACTTCCGTTGTTAAGTTAGTGACACAGTTGCTAAGTGTGAATCTGACTTCCCCGTTGACTCTGCTTGTCAGAAGGTCACAAAGGTTCATCACACGACCAGGGGACCCTGCAACCGTCACAGATATGAGCCAATTGCCAAGTGACTGAATGTTGATCATGTAATCGTGGGGATGCTGCAATGGTCGTAAGTGTGAAAATCTGTCATAGGGCACTCTTTAATGTCTATGTGCATTAAAAATGAGACATGTTAAAATGCTTGTTTATTTGACTTCACAACCTACACATGGAGAGCCACTGATCTAATGATTAAAATTAAATTAAAAACATAATTAGCAGTATTTGATGCTGCTGGCTAGGTGGCTCAGTGGCTAAGACGCTGAGCTTGTCGATCAGAAAGGTCGGCAGTTTGAATCCCTAGTACAGGTCTCAAGCATGAGCAGGGGGTTGGACTAGATGACCTCCACGGTCCCTTCCCACTCTGTGACTGTTACATGTGAATTGTTATAGTCCATCTCACACTCAGCCGGATGTTGAGAGTGAATTTGGCCTTTTGATCCACCTGTTGAGTCCTTCCCAAGAACAGACAGATGTTTGTTGGTTTCAAAGGTATCATTGTAGGATGTAAGCTCTTCCAAGTAATGCAACTATCATAAATACCTGCCAGTCTGAAAGCACCCAAATTGTGACTACAGGGACACTGCAACAGATGTTAAGTGTGAAAATGGTTTTAAGCCCTTTTTTCCCCCCCAGAGCCGTTTGTACCTGGTTGCTAACAAATAGTCATAAATTGAAGGTTACTTGTAACTCCTTTCGTCCTTATTAAATTTTATTGCGTTCCCTTTAATCCATCAAGATCAGTTTCAATGTTATATAAAGCTTCTGATTGATTACGGAGTGGGCGGAAATATAGGGGAAAATCTGAGGGAAAGCTGAGGAAAGGGGAGGGGGAGGAGGAGGAGGAGGAAGGGGAAAGAGATGGAGAGAAAGGGAGGCAGGCAGGGGAATCGAAGGAGGAGCAGAGACAGGAGAGAGAGGGAGAGGGAGAAGGGCCGACTGGCCATCTGATCACTCCCACCACTGCCTGATCCGCCTGCTGAGAGGAGACTCCAGAAGGGACCGGCTGGAAGGAGAAGACAGCAGAGTCCAGCCGAGCAGGGCAAGTGGAGGGCCTGAGCAAAGGGACCAGAGTGGAGTGGCAGCCACAAGGAACGGACAGTGGCCCTTTCGGGTGTTGAAGTCAATCAATCAACCAATCAGAAGAGACCCTATATATACCATTTGAAACCCACAAGTCATAAAGGGGCCGTGATTCCCCACCTCTCCATTAGCAGAATGTGTGGATCAATAATTGATCGGGGGGGGAGGGGATCCCATGAAAGTTGGCTTCTCCCCAATATTTTAAACTTGTTTACTCTCTTTAACAGGATCAATTGTAATTGATTGGGGTTCGTCCCAGGGATGTTTCCTTCTCTCCACAGTTTTTAAAACAATTTTCCCTTTAACGAGCTGGTTGGGCTGAGAATAACTGATCGGGGCTCCGTCCCTTGAATTTTTCCTCCTCCCCAGTTTGTTCCTTTTAAAATACTGTCCTTCTTCTTTAAGAAGCCAGCGAAGATGCCCGCAAGAGCAGCAACAATTCATTTCGGTTTCCCGTCTGGGCAGAGCCCAAAGGCAGTCAGCTGATTCGCAAGGAAAGGCGCGAAACTTAACTTTCTTTCTTTGTCCCGGCGGAGGAGGCGGCGATGGCGGCCGAAGCGCCCTTGCAGGATTTTTTGGAAGAAGCCACATGCTCCATCTGCCTGGACTTTTTCCAGGACCCCGTGCTCATCCCGGAGTGCGGCCACAACTTCTGCCGGGGCTGCCTGACCCGCAGTTGGGGGACGTCGGAATCAAAGGCTTCCTGTCCCCAATGCAGGCAGACCTTCGCGCCCCGCAGCCTCCTCCCCAACAGGCAGCTGGCGCGGATGGCTGAAGTAGCCAGGCGATGCGGCGGCTATCCGGGCGAGGAAGGAGGGAGCTTCTGCTCGAAACACCGGGAGCCCCTCAAGCTCTTCTGTAAGGGCCACCAGTCCCTCATCTGCTTGGTCTGCTACTTATCCAAAGAGCACAGGGGCCACTGGGTGATCCCTGCGGAGGAGGTTTTCCAGGACTACCAGGTAGGAGTCAGCCAGGAGAAATCGCTGGGGAGGGGAATCCAGTGCCTGCCCTCGCAGTCTTTTTACCTCTTTACTTGCTTCCTCCTGCTTTATCCCACCCCTTATCTCCCTGCCTGTAATTTATAAAAAACAGGTTGACATCCCTGTTGTCACTGATCAAAATTCAGGTGCTTGTCAACTGTCATGTTGTGTTGTCCTGGGCTCTTGTGTTCACTCTTTGCCATCTTCTGATAAGCAAAGTCAATGGGGAAGCCAGATTCGCTTAAGTGCTGTGTGACTAACCTGACAATGCAGTGATTCACTTAACAACAGGGGGAAGAAAGTTTGTAAAATGAGACAAAACTTCACTGTCTTGCTTAGCAACGGAAATTGCCTGTATGGAGAAATAGGCTCCCTTCACCAGCTCCCTTTCCACATTTGCTCTAGAGCAAAATTGTCATGGAGTCCTCCAAAATCTTGAGTGCAGAGGCCAAAAACCACTCCTGTTGGATCAGCCCAAACTTTCATTTCGCAGTGATGCTTCTGGGATGATTGCAACCAGGAGACTCAGGCAGCTCACTTTAATGCCCGTGCAGGTAGTCCTTGGCAATGAAAAAAGTGACATAATGTTTTTTACCCTTGTGATCATTGCAGGCATTCCATGGTCACATGATCAAAATTTGGACGTTTGCCAACTGTCATGTATTTATGATGATTGAATATACTGTATCTTCTAACTGGGTCTTCCCTCAGATGTAATTCTTTATGGACAAGAAACTCAAAACTTGTATTTTTCAGATCAAGGTTGAGGATTGCCTGAAGGCTCAGAAGGAGCAGAAAGAAAAAATAGCTACATACAAAAGAGAGACAGAGCAAAAAGTGCAGGAGATGCTTGTAAGTATTGATCCAACGGTGAGGAGCTTCTGAGTTAATAGGAAGGAGAACCCCATCCGCCATCTTTGATAATAGGCAGCCTGTCTGTAAGTACAAGTTCTGACTGAGATTAATTCAAAGTTAAAGACTGTGTAGGGCACAGAACTTGGTCTTAACCTGGGGACTGAGATGTCACCATTGGCAGAATGAGTCTCAGTTGGGTTAAGTGCCCCTATCCCATGAGCTGTGTTTTATGCAATAGGTTTGGCTTGCTTAATAAATTAATGCAAATCGTATTTCATCATTGAAAAAATTGTGAACACAAACATTTTTCTGTCTACTTTTTTGAAATCCCTGATTGCTAAGAAAATTTTCATGAGAGATCATTTAAACTGGATCCTTTTTTTTTTCTTTTTAGAAACCTTTCCCCCTTGCGGTTTTTAATATCAAAAGGGTTTTTGTTTCTCCTTAGGAAATTATCCCACCTCACTTTTTGATTCTTCAAGGAATATGTTTAATTATTATAACAAAATTAAAATAATTAAGTAAAATAATTAAAATAAAAGTATGCCTTTTGCTTTTTCTCTTTCTTGTTCTAGGACCTCATTGAAAAAGAGAAAAAAAATGTGGTGGCTGAATTCAGAGAGCTACAACTCTGGTTAGAAGGACAGGAGAAGCTTCTATTGACTAAAATGGAAGAAACGGAGAAGGATATTATGGCAAGAAAGGAGAAGGGTTTGGCCAAGCACATGGAGGATCTCTGCTCTCTTGACCATCTCATCCAGGAGATAGAAGAGAAGCTTCAGCAGCCAGCCAGCAAACTCTTACAGGTCAGGTTGGATCATAGAGATCATAGAATCCGAGGGCTGGAAGAGACCTTGGAGGTCTTCTCTGCCCAAGGCAGAGAATAGAATAGAATAGAATAGAATAGAATAGAATAGAATAGAATAGAATAGAATAGAATAGAATAGAATAGAATAGAATAGAATAGAATAGAATTACAGCCTCAAGTTTTTATTTCTTATATTTACTCATTATTAGCCATGTGTATAAAAACTGTTTAGTCTAATAAGCAAAATCAAGTATCAAGAGTTCTTTTTTTTTCTATCTCAAGCAGAAAGTTTAGAAGCAGCTTCCAAGTAGAAGCAATGGGTCATATCTAATTAAAGCAGTCAATTTTGTCATTTTTTCTAGCTCCATCACTTTTTCCATCCATTCTTCTGTTGTGGAGGTTGATATTCCTTTCCATGTCTGCATGTAGGATTCTGGCTGCGTTTGACTCTTTCTAAGGAAAGGAACGGTCACTAAATGAACTATTTAGTCAAGGACTAACTGTAATGGCTTAAATTAGGGATACATAATGTGATACAGAAAAAGCAGGCCATGTAATAAGCAGGAATTCAAAGTATTGGTCACTGTCTTTATATTCTTCACAATTTGAGGTTCCTGTCCCCTATTAGGGGAAGTGGTGGTGGGTGTTCTTTGTGGGGTCTCCCCCTCCCCTTAATCTCCAGGCAAGGAAAAACCCAACACTGATGACTTTCTACAAAGTATTATAACCACCTGGATTTTCCAAAGTGCCTTCATTCTGGAAGCATAAATGCAGCGGATTTTTTTTAATCCTATTGATGCATTATTTTGTTTTTCAAATGGTCTTTTCTTTTTGCTATCATGTTTTATATATAAATATATATCTTCTGTAATTGTGTTGGATTCAATCTGGGTCTAATTTTTCTTAGACAAAAAAGTAAAAACAATACCTCTCTAAAAGGGGGGGGGGGAAAGAGCATTTTTTTGTTGAATTCAACCAGGGTATAATTTTTCTTCGGTAAAAAAGTAAAAACAATACCTCTTCAAAAGAGGTTGAATAGCTGAGGAAAAAAGAGCAATGGGATTTTTTTTCTTTAAAAAAATGGAAGTACTTTATATGTCTGTTAGTGTCTAGTTGTCCAGAGGATTCACTCATTTATTTTGTAAATGTAAGAATTTAATTTTCTGCTTAGGAAATGGCTCCTTTCAATGTTTCGTGTCTCTTTTTTTTAGGACATTGGAAGCATCTTGAAGAAGTAAGTAAATCCACCCTTTTCTTTACTGTCTCACAGATCAGCAGCTCCTCCAAAAGTTTTCCTATTTTGGAAAGTTCTGTTTGTACTTAGCAGTATTTTAATGTAAAGATTGCGTACTGTATTTCAGGGCTTTTTAGAAATTTCCTCAGATAACTTCAACACAATATAATTAGCAATATTTGATATGATCAATTATTGTTGGTTGCATAGTCAGCCAGACATTTAGATTTAATTTGGGATTTCTTCCCTATTGAGTCCTCTCTAAGAAGAGACAGATGTTTGATCGTTTTGAAGGTATCATTGTAGGAAACTATCAATAATAATAATAAAACAAAAACACATATCCTTCACATTCTACACAATTAAATTGAAAACCTGTGATAGTGCATTAGTATTGCACTATACAGTAGAATTCAGCAGAGTTACCGCTCTGGGATAGAAGCTGTTTTTCAGCCTATTTGTCCTTGTTTTTATTTACCGTCTGCCAGATGGCAGTAGTTCAAAAAAAGGGGTGCCCAGGATGAGATGGATCTTTGGGAACGTTTTGAACTTTCTTAAGGCAGCGGGAGCTATAAAGCTCTTCCAAGGAGGGGAGGGGGCAACCAATGATCCTCTGGGCAATGATCTTAACCCTCTGGAGCGCTGTCCTATCTGCCACGGTGCAATTGGCAAACCATACACAGGTGCAGTAAGTTAAGATACTCTCTATAGTGCAGCGGTAGAAGGTCACCTGCAGTTTTTCATTCGGTTGTTTTTTCCTGAGTAGTCTCAAGTAGTATAATCTCTGCTGGGCCCTTTTGACCAGTGCTGCAGTGTGAGCATCCCAGGTCAGATCCTCTTTTATGATAACACCCCAAAACCTAAAACTGGCCACTTGCTCCACCTGGTCTCCATTGATCAGCGAGGGCTGGATATCTGATCTATTCCTTCTGTAGTCCACTATAAATTCCTTGGTCTTATTGGTGGTAAGGACCAAATTATTGTCTCCACACCATGAAAGCAACTGGTCCACCTCATCTCGATAGGCAGACTCATCCCACCCCCTGGAGATGAGTCCTACCATTGTTCTATCATCTGCAAATTTAATAATAGTATTAGTGGCGTGAGTGAGAATGCAGTCATGTAGGTCAAGAGTATAGAGTAAGGGACTCAACACACAACCCTGTGGTTTACCAGTGTTAAGAATAAGGGCCGAGGAGGTGTGAGTACCTAATCTGAACCTCTTGAGAGCAGCCAGACAGGAAATCCATAATCCAAAGGTAGATTGAATGAGAAAGTCCAAGGTCCTTAGATAGACACTAGTCTATGTGGAAGAATTGTGTTAAATGCAGAACTAAAATCCATCAAGATCAGTTTGAATGTTATATCCATCGTCTAATTACCTACGTCACCCATAGTAGTCATCTGTCATCAGTTATTTCGTAAGATACAATCCATTGATTTGGCCAAGAGATTCACAAGAATTTTCAAGAGTAGGGAGCCCAAAAACTGAAACTTAGTGGCCTTTACTAGATCTCTCCTTGAAATTGATGAAGGTGGATGAGTGCAGTTCTGGATCAGGATCCACTGAGTCGCACATGGTGCCTATATTTGAATAGCTAGCCAGAGAAATGATTGAAGCCTGGGAAACAGAGCCCTTCTCAGTCAACAGGAGTGCTGATTTCCCACCATCTTACCAAGTACTTAGGATCCGAGGACAGGGCAACACAAGAAAATGACAATCAATGACTTAATAGCTGGCCATCAACACCCCACTTAGCAACTAAAAGCCACACACAACCAGGCACCACATAAATACAATGCATAGTACAGCCCAGTGCACACATTCTGGAGAGAGAGAAGTTCCCTGAGGATGGGCTCCAGCACAAGTCTGAAAGCTCAGAAGACAAAACTTCCAGTGACAAACTCAGACTGGATCCTGTAGCTAGCCAATCCTCAAGCACCATCTGATGGTTTAGAAAGCTTCTTCTATTGGCATATTGATAAAGGTTGCAGGAACTGGGCATGGCTAGTCTAGTGAAGAGAAGGACCAGGGGAGACATGATAGCAACAGTGTTCCAATATTTGAGGGTCTGTCACAGAAAGGAGGGGGTCAACCTGATTTCCAAAGCACCTGAAGGCCAGTCAAGGAATAATGGATGGAAACTGATCAAGGAGGGATTCAACCTGGAAATAAGAGAAAAATTCTGACTGAGGAGAATGAACCACTGGAACAGCTTTGCCTTCAGACGTTCTGAAAGCTTCATCACTGGAAGCTTTCAAGAAGAGGCCGGACTGCCATCTGTCAGAAATGGTGTGGGGTCTCCTGCTTGGGGGTTGGGTGTGTGTGTGTTGGACTAGATGACCTACAAGGTCCCTTCTAACTCTGTTATTCTGTTATTTTGTCTTGCCAGATATCAGGCAAAGGAAACATATGAAAATCCGGTGGATTTACTTCTAGGGCCAAAGTGGACAATCTGGGATTACAATGATATGACTGAGCTTCTGAAAAGTGCCATGAAAAAACTGAGAGGTAAAAAACAGCCGCTGGGGTTTTACACTGGATGACATTTTGAGCATCCAAGAGCGATTCTGGGTCAATGTCACATGGAACAAAGAGGAATCAACTTCAGGATCAGTGTCTCAGTTATAATTGTAAGACGAGGCTACCTGTATTCATTGTATCCCAAATCTATGTGCACTGATCACTGGGGAAGCAGAATATGTTTCCACTAAGTATAATGGAATATATGCAGGTAGTTCTTGACTTACAACCTCCGTTGAGCTGAAAATTTCTGTTGCTAAGCAAGGCAATTGTTAAGTGATCTGTGCCCCATTTTACGAACGTTTTTGCCACAGTTATTCAGAAAATCAGGACAGTTAAGTGAATCACGGTTGATAAATGAATCTGGCTTCCCCCATTGACTTTGCTTGTCAGAAGCTCCCCAGGAAGGTTGAAGAGGACAATCCCAGAACCATGGGATGCTTCAACCATCGTAAATACAAGGTGGTTCCCAGTACCTGAATTTTGATCACGTGACTGGGGAGGCTGCATCAGTCATAAGTGTGAGAACCGGTCATAAAGCACTTTTGTCAGTGCTGCTATAATTTCACTAAAGAAATAGTTGTAAATTGAGGACTACCTGTACATGGAATATATAGTGGAATATATTGATACCTGATGGAATATATATAGCCACCAATGACATTCTGGCTTGTAGCTTTCCCTATTCCTTATTTCCTGATCTGAGGCCAAGGAAAGCAAACCAGGGAATCTGAGGGAGGCCCTTCTGTTGCTCCAATTCCAGTGATGAGATGCTGAATTCCTCCCTTTTCTTCCCCAGATACTCTGGAAAGTGGACTTCAACTACAGGAAGGTAAATATGAGTTATAGGAATTGGATTTCCTTGCTATTTTAAGCTCTGATGCCAGTAACGTGAAGAGAAACATAATAGAGTAACAAAAAAGAAAACTATAGGATTAAATACTTTAAAGACTATGATGATCCAGTAAACTTTAATGATTATATGATTTATGAACTATTACTTGCCATTTATATGTAAAATAGGAGCTAATGCAGCAGAGACAAATTCCTTGTGTGTCTGATCACACTTGGCCAAATAAAGCTTTTGTTCTGTTCTGCTCTACTCCTACTCCGCTCCGTTCTGTTCTGTTCTATACATAATCTGGAAATATTGAATTCCTACCAAACTAATAATTTCCTGTTGATTTTACTGCCTGATTATAAGTTGGTGAGAGACCAGGTCTTTGGGAGCAGAGAAATTAGGTCCTTTGGGTCAAAGCACATTGCAAAGTTGGAGCATCAGGCTGGTCTCCACCAAGTGGGCCATCAGACTGATGAAAGCAGAGGTTTCCTGTGCAAGATCCTCCCCTTTTGTACACGCCTGTGATATCCTATGTTCCCAGAGAAAAGGAGGGATCTTCCTCACATTCCATCCTGTGTCCCAAGTTACCTCTGGGGTGTCCTTCTGACTCTTACCAGTTCAGAATTGAAACATGTCAGCCTCTTGCTCTGCCTGACCTTCTGGATTAATGCTCCAGACAGAGTCCCTGTTCAACCTGGGCCCTCCCAGCAACTCTCTGAAGGCAAAGCCAAAAACTTTCCTGCCAATTCCATTAATCTCATCTGCAAGATGGAAGCTAAAGAGAATTGTGCACGGAGGCTGAAAGAGGTGGAGCACTGTGAAGGGTTTGAAGGACTTGGCCACTGCAAGACTTGTGGACTTCAGTTCCCAGAATTCTCCAGCCAGCATGGCGGAGCTGGAGGGCAATCAGCATAGTGGTGGCCACATGAGAGACTAGAGACTAGGGGAATTGACCAGTGGAGCCAGGAGACAAAGAGCTGAGCGGAAGAGCCAAGAGCGATACAGGTAATCAACGGATCCTGAAGGCGTACAGCTTAGTGGCAGCTGAAGGGGAGGCAGATGGACTGGAAGATGGCGAAGGCAACCTAAGTGAATGGAACAAGAAGGCCAAAGGCGAGAGGGGTGACAAAGAGGCTGGCAGTTAACAGAGGATGGGACATAGACAGTGGGAGAGCCTGAGTGCTTGGAGAAAAGGGAGCAGAGGGACCTGTACACTAGCAGTCCCATCAGGGGAATTCTTGAAGTCCACAAGTCTTACAGTTGCCAAAGTTGGAGGACTGTTGACCAGACAATGGCTTAGATATTGTTTAAGAAAACAATGAGTCTTCCAGTCCTGGAGGGGGTGTTTGGAAGCTGAACTCCATTCACACAAGAGGCCTTAGGGTTAAGGTCTTGCGGGTGAAGACAAACTAGGCCTGCAGCTGAAGCTCTTGTTCTTCTCCTTCCTTCCTTCCCTTTCCCCTTACAGAGAATGTGAGTCTGAATCTATGTACAGCCAATCCTGACCGCCTTGATGTCTCCGAAGATCAAAAAAGTATCAGAGGAGTTAAGCCAGTTAAAGAAAAATATCGCGCCTCAAATCCCATGAGATTTGTATCTAGACCTTCTGTCCTTGGCTGTCAGATGTTCTCCACAGGGATACATTTCTGGGAAGTTATTGTTGGAGATAGAGAAGGATGGGGTGTAGGGGTTGCCAATAAGCCAGTGAACTTAACAGATGTTGATAAGCAGACCAGGTGCTGGGTGTTTTCTAAACGCCTAGAGAAATACAGAGCCGAATCTCCGTCAAAATTCTATGACCTGGTCCTGACTGAGGAGCCCACGAGGATCCGCATCTCTCTCAGCTGCGAAGGGGGACGAATGAGCTTTTTTGATGCCAGGACAGCAATTCTGCTCCATACAGTCTCAGACCCTTCCTTGGTTGGAGAGACCCTTCTTCCCTATTTCAGTTTGGGTGAGAGCAGCTGCCTGACACTCCCCTAAAAGAGGGGACATTCATAGACAGGAAAACTCCCTATTTGCCAAGCAGGGATCTCTGAAAGCCCTTTAAGCAGAGATTCCTTAGCTTTTTGCTACTTTTTAGCTTCCTTTATTGTTCTATGCCACTCTGGTCAGTCAATCAGTCCTTATAAAGGAATAACCTGATCAGCATTTTTATTTGTCTGGATAAAAAAAAAAAGAGGTATCCTAGGAGCTTTATCGGCTTTAACATCATGTGTTGAGATGTATCAGTATTAAAGATACCTTACAGCTAAGCCTGTCAATCATGATTTTATATGTCTGTCACAGCTCTTCATCCCATTTATGGATCATGCTTGTTTGTTTAGTGTTAGTTGCAATCAATGATTGTGTAGCTGTCCATAACTCAGGATATTCTGTAATGTTTCCCCCCTTTTTTTTCTTTCCTTCCCACTGTTTTCATCCACTTTTTCTTTTAACACATAATTGTCATAATCCAACAAACTATTTTAGGGCTTCAGCAAATGTTATACTCAATATAAGCTTTATAGCCTCACAGAGTGTTGTTTTTTTGTTTTTGTTTTTTTTACAAATCCTAGTACTTTTTCTGTCTTTTTATTCTTACGTAAGTTATCTGCAACAATCGAATTACTGATTGTAAGACTGATTGCAATTTTATACAGTAGGTGTCTCATGGATTGTAGTTTTGCAATTTTATGCCAATAAATTTATTCAGTGCAATACATAGAAACAGAAAATGCCCAGAAGACAGTAGACAAAAATAAAACATGCCATCTGTTATCAAGATAGAAAACGTGAGTCCTCTGTGCCCTAAATGTGTCACCTGGCTCAAGCCAAAAGTCAAAGAGAATGGTTAACAGAATTGTAACAATAAAATACATTATTAAATAAATACATTATTTGACAATAACACTGTTTTTCCTTCTTGCTTTAAGCCACTCTGCCTTTTATTGAGTAATTAGAAGTAATTTGAGTAAAAGAAGCCAATCTAGCGTGGTTGTTAAGAAATCAAGGTAAAGCCATGAGTTCCAATCCTCCCTTAGGTAGAAGGCCAGTTGGCCAGGTAGAAGGCCACTCAGCCCTAGGAAGTGGGCAATGGAAGCCACTCCTGGATCTTTAGCAAGAAAAGTCCAGAGAGCCACCAGGGGTCAACAATCTGAGGAACCTCAAAAGTGGCTTTGATATTGAGATGGGAGTCAGATCCAGTTTGGTCTAGTGGTTAAGGTGCCAAGGTTGGAAGAGGGAGACTGTGAGTTCAAGTCCCGCCTTAGCTATGAAAGCCAGCTGGGTGACTTGAGTCATTTATTCTCTCTCAGTCCAATCCACCTGACAGGATTGTTGTGGGGAAAATAGGAGGAGGAAGATGTGTTGGATTCGTTTGTCACCTTCAGTTATTTGTAAAAATAATAAAGATCAGATAAAAATAAATAAGGGGAGTGAAACCTAACTCTGATATGTTGACTTTGAATGCTTACAGCAGCTCTCTGGAACACCTCAAAGCATCTAAACAACTTGATGATAAGCTGCTGTTGGCAAAGGAGCAAATGAGTAATCCTAATGAACATACCTAATACAGGTAGTTGTGGACTTACAATTGAGCCCCAAATTATGCTACCAAGTGAAGCAGCTCTTAAGTGAGCTTTGTGCCATTTTAACTCTCATGAGGAAAGAAGGGAATAAAAAGGAGGAAGTTTTGGCACGAAAGAGGAGGAGAGGAGGGGATAGAGAGAGGGATAGGTGAATCTGGGGGCAGAGAAGGGAAATGGGATCTCCAGCTCACCTGGCCTCCCCCACACCAAGTGAGGGGGGGAAGCGACACTTGAGGATGGGTTGAGGAAAGGGGGAGAAAGGAGTATGAAGGAAAGGAAAAAGGAGGGAAAGGTAGGGAAAAGTGTGAGGAAAGGCTGAATTAAGAGGAGGAAGGAGAAAAAGAGATGGAGAGAAAGGGAGGAAGGCAGGGGAATCAACGGAGGAGCAGAGGCAGTGGCAGGAGAGGAGAGGCCAGCAAGCACCAGGGGAGAAAGGAGAGAGAGGAGGAAGGCCCACAACTCAACCATGTGACCTGCCTGCTGAGAGGAGACTCCAGAAGGGTCCAGCTGGAAGGAGAAGACAGCAGAGTCCAGCCGAGCAGGGCAAGTGGAGGGGCCTGAGCAAAGGGACCAGAGTGGAGTGGCAGCCACAAGGAATGGACTGAAGCAGGGAAGGGCGCCTGGATGGTTGGAAAAGAGGGCAGGGGGAACCTGACCCCAGCGGCCCTTTCGGGGGTAGAACTACATGACAATCTTTCCTGTCACAGTTGTTAAGTGAATCATTTCAGTTGTTAAGTTAGTGACACAGTTGCTAAGTCAATCTGACTTCCCCGTTGACTTTGCGTGTCAGAAGGTCACAAAGGGTGATCACATGACCGGGGGACATTGCAACCGTCATAAATATGAGCCAATTGCCAAGCGACTGAATGTTGATCAGGTAATCATGGGGATTCTGCAATGGTCATGTGTAAATCTGTCATAAGACACTTTAATGTCTATATACATTAAAAATGAGAAATGCAGCATCTCCCCTCTTCTGGGGAATATCTAAAAGAGACTTAGATGTGCATGTTCTGTAAATTAGAGGGCATTCCAGAAATGAGGTGCCACCACTGAAGAAGAAAGATAAAGGATAAAGATAAATCTGGGTAGTGTCCATGTCCCTTTGGGGACCCCATTGTGACTAAGAAAGCTGTGGGAAGCTACCTCCCTCCTAGAGGAATGAAATATTTTGAGAAATCTTAAAGAAAGGCAGGATAAAATATTTTCCCTAAAAGAGAAAAATCTTAAGGGAGACAGAAACTCAGAGCCTCAGCTCCCCCCCCCCCCCCAAACAGATACTGAGCAAGGGCAGTTTTAGAAATGGAGATTTGGTAATCCATTAAACAAAATCCTACCCAAAAAGCCCTTGAAGAAAGAGCCTAAGATGTTCCCCACCAGATCCCCCTACTCCTAAACAGATCCCCCCCCCCAAGTTGGCCTGAGACTACTAATTACTCTTTCTATCCATCCTTTGCCTTACGGGTTAAGGTTAGAAGTCAGAGAAAGGATTATAATTTCTATGTTCCCCTTTATCTGTGAGACATTCTATCAATTGCAGCATTGGATTTGGGGTTGTATCAAGGGTCTCTCTCAGTCTTTCATGCCAACTTTACTCCATCCTGCCCCAGAAATGTTTTTCTTCTTCCCAGTTTTTAAAAAGCATTTTCCCCTTTAACAAACTGGTTGGATCGATAATAATTGATTGGGAATCCGTCCCATGGATGTTTCTTTCTCCCCGGGATTTTTCAATATCTTTCCCTTTAGCACAGGGGTGGGGAATGGTGTCCCTTTTATGATTTGCCAATTTCAACTCCCAAAATTCCGGAGCCACTTGGCTCCGGAATTCTGGGAATAATAACAATAACAATAACAACAACAATAATAATAATAACAACTTTATTGTCATTGTACGTGTATACACAGTATACCCATGCAATGTAATTCACTTAACACCCAAAGACCAGGTCCAACACACATAACAATCCCCAAACACCCCCCCACCCACCACAAATTCCCCACCCCTAAACCACCCAAACATCCACACAACAGACCAAGTAATGCTGTCCAACAGCTCACTGATGGTGGCCCTTTAGTTCATTTATGCAATTATAGCTCTGGGATAAAAACTATTCAGAAAACGTGAATGGTCAAAGAATCACTCAATCATTCAAAATAGAGCTGGATGGGACCTTGGAGGTCGTCTAGCGCAGCCCGTTGCTCAAGCAGGAGACCCGATCTCATTTCAAGTCTACCAGTCACAAAGGGGCCATGGTTCCCCACCTCTCCTTTAGCAGAACTTTGGATCAATAATTGATCGGGGGGAGGGGATCCCAAGAATGTTGGCTTCTCCCCAGTTTTTTAAACTTTTTTTTCTCTTTAACAGGATGCTAGGATCAATTGGGTCGTCCCAGGGATGTTTGCTTCTCTCCAGTTTTTAAAACAATTTTCCCTTTAAAGAGCTGGTTGGGCCAAGAATAACTGATCGGGGCTCCGTCCTGGGAATTTTTGCTTCTCCCCAAATTGTTCTTTTTAAAATACCGCAGTTCTTTTTTAAGAAGCCAGCGAAGCTGAGCACAAGAGAAAGAACAATTCATCTCCGTTTCCCGCCTAGGCAGAGCCGAAAAGCGGTCACCTGATTCCCAGGGAAAGGCGCGAAAGTCACTTTCTCTTTCCTTTTGGAGGCGGCGATGGCGGCCGAAGCGCCCTTGCAGGATTTGGTGGGAGAAGCCGCCTGCTCCGTTTGCCGGGACTATTTCCAGGACCCCCTGCTCATCCCGAAATGCGGCCACAATTTCTGCCGGGGCTGCCTGACCCGCAGTTGGGGGACGTCGAAATCAAAGGCTTCCTGCCCCCAATGCAGGCAGACCTTCGCGCCCCGCAGCCTCCTCCCCAACAGGCACCTGGCGCGGATGGTGGAAGTGGCCAGGCAATGTGGCGGCCGTCCGGGCGAGGAAGGAGGGAGCCTCTGCCCGAAGCACCGGGAGCCCCTCAAGCTCTTCTGTAAGCACCACCAGACCCCCATCTGCGTGGTCTGCGACCGATCCAAAGAGCACAGGGGCCACTGGGTGATCCCTGCGGAGGAGGCTTTCCAGGAATACCAGGTAGGAATCAGCCAGGAGGAATCGCTGCGGAGGGGCAGCCAGATCCTTGGTCTTCCTGGCAATCCTTGGACCAATTTACTTGCTTCCTCTGTTGTCGGCAAACTGGGTTTAACCTGGCTCAGATGCCAATGAGAACCAGACTGGAGAGGTGGTTCAAGGGGCTTTTATTGAAGTACTTCTCAGCAGCTAAAGGAGCCAAGACCCCAAACCATATACAAATGCAAATTTTATACATTAAGGAAGTTAATCACTCATCGGTTCCTTCACACTTCACTTTTTTTATATATATTTTTTTTTTTTTTGAATAGTAGTGTCCCACCCACCATTCCTTCCTGGTCTTATTATACACTCATCTGCAGCTTTCTGCCTTGGCCATTCCTTTAACAAACTTCCCCAATTCCAACCTGAGACCTTCACCTTCTGCTTTATCCTCTGAGACTGCAATTTTCTGAAGACAGATTTACCATAATTCTTGGCTTAGAACCATTCATTTCATGAATGTTCAAAGTTACAACACTTATGAAAAAAGTGATTTATGACCGTTCTCAAACTTATGACCATTGTAGCATCCCTGTAGTCACTGATCAAAATTGGGACGCTTGGCAACCAGCATGTATTTATGACGGTTGCAGTGTCCCTGTCTTGCTTAGCAACGGAAATGGCCTGTGGGGAGAAATAGGCTCCCTTCACCAGCTCCCTTTCCACATTTTCTCTAGAGCAAAATTGTCATGGAGTCCTCCAAAATCTTGAGTTCAGACCCCGAAAATCACTCCTGCTGGATCAGCCCAAACGTTCATTTCTCAGTGATGTTTCTGGGATGACTGCAGCCAGGAGACTCAGGCAGCTCACTTTAATGCCCTTGCAGGTAGTCCTCGACTTAGAACCATTCGTCTAGTGACTGTTTGAAGTTATAATGACAATGGAAAAAGTGACAAGTTTTTCACCCTTCTGATAATTGCAGCATTCCGTGGTCCCATGATAAAAATTCGGACGCTTGGCAACTGGTTGAATATATCTTCTAACTAGGTCGTCCCTCCGATGTAATTGTTTACCGAAAAGAAACTCAAAATTTCTATTTTTTCTTCAGATACAGGTTGAGGATTGCCTGAAGGCTCAAAAGGAGCAGAAAGTAAGAATATCTACATACAAAAGGGACACAGAAAAAACAGTGCAGAAGTGGCTTGTAAGTATTGATCCAAGGGTGAGGAGTTTCTGAGCTAATAGGAAGGAGAACCCCATCCACTATCTTTGATGATAGGCAGCCTGTTTGTAAGTACAAGTTCTGACTTAAATGAAATTCAAGCTAAAGACGGTGTTAGGGCACAGAACTTGGTCTTAACCTGGGGACTGAGATGTCGCCATTGGCTGAATGAGTCACAGTTGGATTAAGTGCACCTATCCCATGAGTCGTATTTGATACAATGGGTTTGGCTTGCTTAATAAATTAATGCAAACCATATTTCATCTTATTGAAAAAATTGCAAAATCAAACATTTTTCTGTCTCCTTTTTTGAAATCCCTTGATTGCCAAGAAAATTTTCATGAGAGATCATTTAAACTGGAGCCTTTTTTTTTTTTTTAAGGAAACCTTTTCCTCCCCTGCGTTTTTTAATATCAAATGGTTTTTTTCTCCCTAGGAAATTCTCCGACCTCACTTTTGGATTCTGCAAGGAATCTGTTTAATTATTATAACAAAATTAAAATAATTAAGTAAAATAATTAAAATAAAATAAAAGTATGCCTTTTGTCTTTTCTCTTTCTTCTTCTAGGATCTCATTGAAAAAGTGAAAAAAAATGTAGTAGCTGAATTCAGAGAGCTACAACTCTGGTTAGAAGGACAGGAGAAGCTTCTATTGACTAGAATGGAAGAAACGGAGAAGGATATTATGGCAAGAAAGGAGAAGGGTTTGGCCAAGCACATGGAGGATCTCTGCTCTCTTGACCATCTCATCCAGGAGATAGAAGAGAAGCTTCAGCAGCCAGCCAGCAAACTCTTACAGGTCAGGCAGGAAGTTGGGATCATAGAATCTTAGGGACCTTGGAGGTCTTCTAGTCCAATCCTCTCTCTATGTTAGGAGTCCTTATACCATCCCGAAAAAATGGTTGTCCAAACTATTATTGGAAGCCTCCAGTGATGGAGCACACAGAACTCGGGGAGGAAAGTGGCCCACCAAATTTCCCCATGTCTCATTAATCCACAGAGTCAAATGTTCATTTTTGAGGGCAATTCCTATTGTTTATAATCCACACTACTTTTAAGATCTTCAAAAGGCTCACCAGTTACTCCCAAACAGCCAGAAAGGAAATAGATGTAGAACACAAAACAAAAAGACGGCCTTCCAGGTGTTGTTTACCTTTCACTTTCTTTCCCTTCTTTTTATCAATTCTGGCTTCCTATCAAGGTCTTTTCCAACCATGTAGTACAGGGGTGTCAAACTCCCAAATTGTATACATGAATACCTCTCTAAAAGATGTGAACAGCTGGAGGGAAAAGCAGTGGGATTTTTTTTTTTAAAAGTACTTTATATATATCTTAGAGTCTGGTTGTCCAGACATTTCACTGATTTATTTTGTAAACGTAAGAATTTAATTTTCTGTCTAGGAAATGGCTCCTTTCAGTGCTTTGTCTCTTTATTTTTTAGGACATTGGAAGCATCATGAAAAGGTAAGTAAATCCACCCGTTTCTTTACAGTCTCAGAGATCAGCAGCTCCTCCAGCAGTTTTCCTGTTTTGGAAAGTTCTGTTTGTGTTTAGCAGTATTTTAATGTAAAGACAACGTACTGTATTTCAGGGCTTTTTAGGCATTTCCTCAGACAGCGGGAGTATAATTAGCAATATTTCATATGATCAATTATTGTGGCTGGTTGCACAGTCAGCCAGATATTTAGATTGACTTTGGCATTTTTAGCCACCTATTGAGTCCTTCCCAAGAAGAGACAGAGGTTTTAAAAGTAGCTGTAAGGTCCTGCCTCCACTCCCCAATCAAGAAAGTTCGGACTCTTGAGACAGCAGCATTTCAAAAGGGACCTTTTATTGAAAGGAAGTGATTGCAAGACAAAAGCAAAGCAGTCTCTAAGGTCCCCTTAGGCAATTCTGTTAGGAATAATAATAATAATAATAATAATAATAATAATAATAATAATAATAATAATAATAATAATAATAATAATAATAATAATAATTTTATTTCTATACCGCCCTTCTCCCGAAGGACTCAGGGCGGTGTACAGCCAATTTAAAAACACAAGACACAACAATAATTAAAAATTAAAATAATTAAATAGATTTGGTCGGTTTAAAACCCCAAAAATTTAAAATACCCCAATTTAAAATCATTATGTTGATAGCCCGGCCTGGCAGAACAACAGGGTCTTCAATGCGCAACGAAACACCCGGAGGTCGGAGATCTTACGTATTTCCGGGGGCAGTTCATTCCACAGGGCTGGAGCTCCCACAGAGAAGGCCCTCCCCCTGGGTGTCGCCAGCTGACATAACTTGGCCGATGGCACCCTGAGGAGACCCTCTCTGTGGGAGCGGACTGGCCGGTGGGAGGCTATTGGTGGCAGAAGTCGGTCTTGAAGGTACCCGGGTCCTATGCCATGGAGCGCTTTAAAGGTGGTAACCAGCACCTTGAATCGCACCCGGAAGACCACTGGGAGCCAGTGCAGCTCGCGCAGGAGGGGTGTCACGTGGGCGCACCGAGTTGCACCCATAACCACCCGCGCGGCCGCATTCTGGACCAGTTGGAGCCTCCGAGTGCTCTTCAAGGGGAGCCCCATGTAGAGAGCATTACAATAGTCCAACCGGGAGGTGACAAGGGCGTGAGTGACCGTGCGCAAGGCGTCCCGATCCAGAAAGGCAGGGAAACGAAAGAAGGAAAGGGCTGAGCGTAATAAATTATTGGATGACCTGGTAAGAAGTGAGGCTATGTTACAGCAGGATCCAAGCAATATAGGATTTAAAATGAATTTGAAAGTAGCACGACACCAAATTAATTTATTAGATCAACAGGATTTGGAGAAAAAAATAAGACGGATGAAGCAAAGATACTTCGAAAGGGCAAATATTGGACCCGTGTCCCTTTTTCTTTTAACACATAATTGTGATAATCCAAAAAACCCTAGCAAATATTACACTCAGTGTAAACTTTATAGCCTCACAGGTTTTTGTTTGTTTGTTTGTTTGTTACAAATCCTAGTACTTTTTCTATCTTTTTAAACTTACGTAGGTTATCTAGAACAATCGGATTTAATTTAATTTATCGAATTTCTGTGCTGCCCAACTCCCAAGGGACTCTGGGCAGCTTACAGCAAAAAAATAATAATACAACAAAGAACATAGGAAACTTGTTAAAAACATTTTTTTACTGATTGGAAGACTGATTGTAATTTTATACAGTAGGTGTCTCATGGATTGTAGTTCCCTCTTTTGCAATTTTATGCCAATAAATTTATTCAGTAATCAGCCCAAAACGCTTCGATATTGAGTTGGGCATCAGATCTAGTTTGATCTACTGGTTAAGGCACCTGGCTAGGAAGAGGAAGACGGTGAGTTCAAGTCCTGCCTTAGCCCTGAAAGCCAGTTTGTAACTTTGAGCCAGTCATTCTGTCTCAGTCCAATCCACTTCACAGGTTTGTTCTGGGGAAAATAGGAGGAGGAAGATGTGTTTCCTATGTTTGCCACCTTGAGTTATAAAAATAATAAAGGCGAGATACAAATAAATAATAAGGAGAGTGAAACTTAACACTGATATGGTGACACTGATTGCTAACAGCAGCTCTCTGGAACATCTGAAAGCATCTAAACTGAAGACTTGACAAGTTGCTGTTGGCAAAGGTGCGGGTGAGTTATCCAAACTTACCTAATACAGGTAGTCCTCGATTTACAACCACAACTGAGCCCCAAATTTTTGCTGCCAAGTGAGACGGCTATTAAGTGAGCTTTGCCCCATTTTAAGTGCATCATGAGGGGGAAGGGAAGGTAAAGGAGGAGGTTTTGACTGGAAGGAGGAGACCAAGAGAGAGAGATGGCAAGAGGGAGCAGAGAAGGGAAGTGGGGCCTCCTGGCTCATCTGGCCTCCACCCCATAGAATGAGGGGGGAAGCAATGCATGAGGATAGATGGGAAAAGGGGGAGAAAGGAGGGTTGGGAAAGGTAGGGAGAAGTGTGGGAGGAAAGACAGAAAGGAGGAGGGAGGAGAAAGATGGAGAGAATCAAGGAAGGAGCAGAGGCAGCGGCAGGAGAGGCTAGCAAGCAGCAGGAAGGAGAGAGGAAGAAGGACCAACCAGACATCTGACCACAACCCAACCGTGTGATCCGCCTGCTGAGGAGACAGCACAAGGGTCCAGCTGGAAGGACAAGATAGCAGAGTCCAGCTGAGCCTGGCAAGTGGGGGGACCAAGTGGACTGGCAGCCACATAATAATAATAATAATAATAATAATAATAATAATAATAATAATAATAATAATAATAATTTTATTTCTATACCGCCCTTCTCCCGAAGGACTCAGGGCGGTGTACAGCCTATTTAAAAACACAGAAACAAACAACAATTTAAAATTTAAAATCATTAAATAATTAGGCTCCAATTAAAATCCCAAAAATTTAAAATACCCCAATTTAAAACGTTATGTTAATAGCCCTGCCTGGCGGAACAACAGGGTCTTCAGAGCGCAGCGAAACACCTGGAGGTCGGAGATCTTTCGTATTTCGGGGGGCAGTTCATTCCACAGGGCTGGGGCTCCCACAGAGAAGGCCCTCCCCCTAGGTGTCGCCAGCCGACATAATTTGGCCGATGGCACCCTGAGGAGACCCTCTCTGTGGGAGCGGACTGGTCGGTGGGAGGCTATTGGTGGCAGAAGTCACTCTCGAAGGTACCCGGGTCCTATGCCATGGAGCGCTTTAAAGGTGGTAACCAACACCTTGAATCGCACCCGGAAGACCACTGGGAGCCAGTGCAGCTCGCGCAGGAGGGGGGTCACATGGGCGCAACGAGTTGCACCCATAACCATCCGCGCGGCCGCATTCTGGACCAGTTGGAGCCTCCGAGTGCTCTTCAAGGGGAGCCCCATGTAGAGAGCATTACAATAGTCCAACCGGGAGGTGACAAGGGCGTGAGTGACCGTGCACAAGGCGTCCCGATCCAGAAAGGGCTGCAACTGGCGAATCAGGCGAACCTGATAAAAGGCCCCCCTGGCCACGGCCGTCATATGTTCTTCTAAAGACAGCCGTGCGTCCAGGAGGACACCCAGATTGCAAGCCCTCTCTGGGGGGGGCAAGGATTCACCCCCAATAGTCAGCGATGGCACCTGCTGATTATATCGGGGCGCCGGAAGCCACAGCCACTTGGTCTTGGAGGGGTTGAGTCTGAGCCTGTTCCTCCCCATCCAGGCCCGCACGGCCTCCAGGCAGCGGGACATCACATCAAGGGCATCGTTGGGGTGGTCTGGGGTGGAGATGTACAGCTGAGTATCGTCAGCGTACAGATGACACTTCACCCCAAAACCATGGATGATCTCACCCAGCGGCTTCACATAAATGTTGAACAGGAGAGGCGAGAGGACCGACCCTTGCGGCACTCCCCATGCGAGATGCCTCGAGGTCGACCTCTGTCCCCCTGCCAACACAAACTGCGAGCGGTCGGAGAGGAAGGAGGAGAACCACCGCAGAACGGTGCCCCCTATTCCTAACCCCCTCAACCGCTGCAGTATGATACCATGGTCGATGGTATCAAAAGCCGCTGAGAGGTCTAATAGGACTAGGACAGAGGAGCAACCCCTGTCCCGAGCCCTCCAGAGATCATCCACCAACGCGAACAATGCCGTTTCTGTGCTGTACCCCTGCCTGAAGCCCGACTGGTACGGGTCCAGATAGATAGCTTCATCCAGGTGCCGGGGAAGTTGTCGTGCCACCACGCTCTCAACAACCTTCGCCACAAAACGAAGGTTGGAGACTGGACGATAGTTGGCTAATTCAGCCGGGTCCAGGGAAGGCTTCTTGAGGAGGGGCCTCACTACCGCCTCTTTCAAGGCGGCAGGAAAGGCACCCTCACTCAGAGAAGCACTTATAATCCCCTGGAGCCAGCCTCGTGTAACCTCCCGGGAGGCCAGCACCAACCAGGAGGGACACGGGTCCAATAAACACGTGGCGGCACTAATCTTACCCAGAACCCTGTCCACATCCTCGGGAGTCACAGGATCAAACTCCTCCCAGATAACATTCTCAAGACCTGCCCTCGTCTCCTTCCATGGACTCATCCAGTCGGAGTCCAAGCCATCCCGAATCCGAGCGACTTTATCGTGCAGGAATTGCACAAAATCCTCAGCACGACCCTGCAAGGGATCTTCCCGCACTCCCCCCCGGAGGAGGGAGTGGGTCACCCTAAACAAGGCGGCTGGGTGGTTCTCTGCAGATGCGATAAGGGCGGAAAAATGGTTAGACTTTGCCGCTTTTATCGCCACTAGGTAGGTCTTGATATAAGACCTCACCTGTGTCCGGTCGGAATCAGATTGACTAGTCCTCCAAATGCTCTCTAGGCGTCTTTTCCGACGCTTCATCTCTCTCAGCTCCTCAGAGAACCAAGGAGCCAGTTGAGATCGGCATCGGGTCAGAGGCCGCAAAGGCACGACGCGGTCCAAAGCTCCAGCGGCCGCCCTTTCCCAGGCGGCCACCAGCTCTTCAGTCGAGTCATGTGTTAGGGTCTCAGGGAACGGCCCAAGCTCCGTCAGGAACCTTTCGGGGTCCATCAGGCGCCTGGGACGGAACCATCTAGTTGGATCCATCTCCCTGCGGCGGGGGACGGCGGTAGGAAAGTCAGTTGGAGGAGCGAATGATCTGTCCATGACAAGGGTTTAATATCTAGGTCCCCTCTACCAAGATCATTCAACCACTGACCAGAGACAAAAATCAGGTCCAGAGTGTGTCCCCCTATGTGAGTTGGGCCTTGAACTAATTGGGTCAGGTCCATGGCCGTCATGGAAGCCATGATGGATTGTAACAGGGAAAGGGGGACCTGGTCCCCAGAGACCCTTTCAGGGGTGACACTACATCACCATCTTTCATGTCACAGTTGTTAAGTGAATCACTTCCATTGTTAAGTTAGTGACACAGTTGCTAAGTGTGAATCTGACTCCCCGTTGACTTTGCTTGTCAGAAGGTCACAAAGGTTGATCACACGACCAGGGGACCCTGCAACCGTCACAGATATGAGCCAATTGCCAAGCGACTGAATGTTGATCATATAATCGTGGGGATGCTGCAATGGTCATAAGTGTGAAAATCTGTCATAGGGCACTTTTTAATGTCTATATGCATTAAAAATGAGAAATGTTAAAATTCTTATTTATTTGACTTCACAACCTACACATGGAGAGCCACTGATCTAATGATTAAAATTAAATTAGAAACATAATTAGCAGTATTTGATGCTGCTGGCTAGCCTGGCTAGGTGGCTCAGTGGCTAAGATGCTGAGCTTGTCGATCAGAAGGGTCGGCAGTTCGAATCCCTAGTACAACTCTTCTGCATGAATGAGCAGGGGGTTGGACTAGATGACCTCCACGGTCCCTTCCCACTCTGTGACTGTTACATGTGAATTGTTATAATCCATCTCACACTCAGCCTGATGTTTAGAGTGAATTTGGCCTTTTGATCCACCTATTGAGTCCTTCCCAAGAACAGACAGGTGTTTGTTGGTTTCAAAGGTATCATTGTAGGATGTAAGCTCTTCCAAGTAATGCAACTATCATAAATACCTGCCAGTCTGAAAGCACCCAAATTGTGACTACAGGGACACTGCAACAGATGTTAAGTGTGAAAATGGTTTTAAGCCTTTTTTCCCCCCAGAGCCGTTTGTACCTGGTTGCTAACAAATAGTCATAAATTGAAGGTTACTTGTAACTCCTTTCGTCCTTATTACATTTTATTGCGTTCCCTTTAATCCATCAAGATCAGTTTCAATGTTATATAAAGCTTCTAATTGATTACGGAGTGGGCGGAAATATAGGGGAAAGTCTGAGGGAAAGCTGAGGAAAGGGGAGGGGGAGGAGGAGGAGGAGGAAGGGGAAAGAGATGGAGAGAAGGGGAGGCAGGCAGGGGAATCGAAGGAGGAGCAGAGACAGGAGAGAGAGAGAGGGAGAAGGGCCGACTGGCCATCTGATCACCCCCACCACTGCCTGATCCGCCTGCTGAGAAGAGACTCCAGAAGGGACCGGCTGGAAGGAGAAGACAGCAGAGTCCAGCCGAGCAGGGCAAGTGGAGGGGCCTGAGCAAAGGGACCAGAGTGGAGTGGCAGCCACAAGGAATGGACCGAAGCAGGGAAGAGCACCTGGATGGTTGGGAAAGAGGGCAGGGGGAACCATATATAAACCCACAAGTCACAAAGGGACCGTGATTCCCCACCTCTCCATTAGCAGAATGTTGGATCAATAATTGATCGGGGGGGGGGAGGGGATCCCATGAATGTTGTATTTTAAACTCGTTTACTCTCTTTAACAGGATCAATTGTAATTGATCGGGGTTCGTCCCAGGGATGTTTGCTTCTCTCCAGTTTTTAAAACAATTTTCCCTTTAACGAGCTGGTTGGGCTGAGAATAACTGATCGGGGCTCCGTCCCTTGAATTTTTCCTCCTCCCCAATTTGTTCCTTTTAAAATACTGTCCTTCTTCTTTAAGAAGCCAGCGAAGATGCCCGCAAGAGCAGCAACAATTCATTTCGGTTTCCCGTCTGGGCAGAGCCCAAAGGCGGTCACCTGATTCGGAGGAAAAGAAGCAAAACTTAACTTTCTCTTTCCTTTCCCGGCGGAGGAAGCTGCGATGGCGGCCGAAGCACCATTGCGGGATTTCTTGGCAGAAGCCACCTGCTCCCTTTGCCGGGACTTTTTCCAGGACCCCCTGCTCATCCCCAAGTGCGGCCACAATTTTTGCCGGGGCTGCCTGACCCGCAGTTGGGGGACGTCGGAATCGGAGGCTTCCTGTCCCCAGTGCGGACAGACGTTCGCGCCCCGCAGCGTCCTCCGCAACAGGCAGCTGGTGCGGTTGGTGGAAGTGGCCAGGCGATGCGGAGGTCCTTGGGGCGAGGAAGGAGGGAGCTTCTGCCCAAAGCCCCGGGAGCCCCTCAAGCTCTTCTGTAAGGACCACCAGACCCTCATCTCCGTGGTCGGCGACCGATCCAGAGAGCACGTGGGCCACTGGGTGATCCCTGTGGAGGAGGCTTTCCCGGAATACCAGGTAGGAGTCAATCAGGAAGAATCACTGGGGAGGGGAATCCAGTGCCTGCCCTTACAGCCTTTTTACTAGTTTACTTGCTTCCTCCTGCTTTATCCCACCCCTTATCTCCCTGCCTGCAATTTTTTAAAAACAGGTTGACATCCCTGTTGTCACTGATCAAAATTCAGGTGCTTGTCAACTGTCATATTGTGTTGTCCTGGGCTCTTTTGATCACTCTTTGCCACTTTCTGATAAGGAAAGTCAATGGGGAAGCCAGATTTGCTTAATAGCTGTGTGACTAACCTGACAACTGCAATGATTCACTTAACAACATTTGGAAGAAAGGTTGTAAAATGAGAGAAAACTTCACTTCACTGTCTTGCTTAGCAATGGAAATTGCCTGTAGGGAGAAATAGGCTCCCTTTGCCAGCTCCCTTTCCACATTTGCTCTAGAGCGAAATTGTCATGGAGTCCTCCAAAATCTTGAGTGCAGATCCCAAAAAACACTCCTGCTGAATCAGCCCAAACTTTCATTTCTCAGTGATGCTTCTGGATGACTGCAACCAGGAGACTCAGGCAGCTCATTTTAATGCCCTTGCAGGGAGTCCTCGACTTAGAACCGTTTTTTTAGTGACTGTTCAAAGTTACGATGACAATGAAAAAAGTGACATAATGTTTTTCACCCTTGTCATCATTGCAGGCATTCCATGGTCACATGATCAACATTTGGACGTTTGCCAACTGCCATGTATTTATGACGATTGCATATACTGTGTCTTCTAACTGGGTCTTCCCTCCGATGTAATTCTTTACAGAAAAGAAACTCAAAACTTATATTTTCTCTTCAGATCAAGGTGGAGGATTGCCTGAAGGCTCAGAAGGAGCAGAAAGAAAAAATAGCTACATACAAAAGAGACACAGAACAAACAGTGCAGGAGATGCTTGTAAGTATTGATCCAATGGTGAGGAGCTTTTGAGCTACTAGGAAGGAGAACCCCATCCGCCATCTTTAATAATAGGCAGCCGGTTTGTAAGTACAAGTTCTGACTGAAATTAATTCAAAGTTAAAGACTGTGTAGGGCACAGAACTTGGTCTTAACCTGGAGACTGAGATGTCACCATTGACTGAATAACTCACAGTTGGGTTAAGAGCCCCTATCCCATGAGCTGTGTTTTATATAATGGGTTTCTTTTGTTTAATAAATTAATGCAAACTGTATTTCATCCTGTTGAAAAAAATGTGAACACAAACATTTTTCTGTCTACTGTTTTGGAATCCCTGATTGCCAAGAAAATTTTCACGAGAGGTCATTAAACTAGAACCTTTAAAAAAAGTTTTTTTAAAAAACCCTTTCCCCCCTACACTTTTTAATATCAAATGGGTTTTTTGTCTTCTTCGGATATTCTCCCACCTCATTTCTGGATTCTTCAAGGAATCTGTTTAATTATTATAACAATAAAAATAAAAGTAAAAATAACTAAGTAAAACAATTAAAATAAAATAAAAGTATGTCTTTTCTCTTTCTTGTTCTAGGACCTTATCAAAGAAGGGAAAGAAAATGTAGTGGCTGAATTCAGAGAGCTAAAACTCTGGTTAGAAGGACAAGAGAAGCTTCTATTGACTCAGATGGAAGAAACGGAGAAGGATATTATGGCAAGAAAGGAGGAGGGTTTGGCCAAGCACATGGAGGAACTGGGCTCTCTTGACCATCTCATCCAGGAGATAGAAGAGAAGCTTCGTCAGCCAGCCAGCAAACTCTTACAGGTCAGTCAGGAAGTTGAGATCATAGAATCCTAGGGCTGGAAGGGACCTTGGAGGTCTTCCGGTCCAATCCTCTTCCCAGCCATCCCCCAAAAATGGTTGTCCAAACTATTATTGGAATCCTCCAGTGATGGAACACCCAAAACTCAGGGAGGCAGGCTGTTCCACTGATAAATACTTCTCACTGTCAGGAAATTTTTCCTTATTTTAGCTTGCATCTCCAGATGAGCTTCCACCCCTTTTCCCTATGAGAGCCCTTCAAGTGTTGGAAGATGGCGGTTGTGTCTCCCCTAAGCCTTTTCTTCCTTAGGCTAAGCATACTGAGTTCCCTTAGCCATTCATTGTATGGTTTGACTTCCTGGCCTCTTACCATCTTCATTGCTCCTCTCTGCATTCTTTAGCCCCTCCACAGAATACTCTTTTTGACCCTTTCCTTTTTTTTTTCTTTCATAAATTTAATCGAAATTATAATAGTGAAAAGTACCAATGGAAATAAATAAAATAGGGAAATGGAGAAGGAAAAGAATGGGAAAGATGTGTAGGATAAAGGAAAAAGAAAAAAAAGTCTCTCAACTTTTTTTCTGCACAGTAAAATACAAAATAAAATTACAGCCTCAACGTTTTAATTTTGCATATTTAGTAATTATTAGCCATGTCTATAAAAACAGATTAGTCTAATAAGCAAAACCAAGCATCAAGAATTCATCTTTTTCTATCTCGAGCACAAAGTTTAGAAGCAGCTTCCAAGAAGCAGCAGTTTAGAAACAACAGGTTATATCGAATTAAAGCAATCAATTTTTTCATTTTTTCTAGCTCCACTTTTTCCATCCATTCTTCTCTTGTGGGGATTGATATATATGTCCATGTCTGCATGTAGGATTCTGGCTGCATTCGGTCAAGTTGAAAATCTTTTTTTCAACTCCTCATTTAGTAAACTTTTTGACTCTTTCTATGGAAAGGAAACTGGAAGGTATGAAGACTACAGGTAGTCCTTGACATATGAGCACACTTGGACTCGAAATTTCTGTTGCTGAGGGAAACAGTTGTTAAGTGAATTTTGCCCCATTTTACGACCTTTCTTGCCGCTGTTGTTAAGTGAATCTCTCCAGTGGTTAAGTTAATAACACGTTTGTTAAATGAATCCGGCTTCCGCATTGACTTTGCTTGTCAGAAGGTCACTAATGGTGATCACATGACCCCAGGACGCTGCAACCGTCATAAATATGAATCGGTTGTCAAGTGGCTGAATTTTGATCATGTGACCATGGGGGTGCTGCAAGAGTCTTTTTTTAAAAAGTTTATTTATTTATAACACAGTAAAAATACAAGACATACAACACTTATATACAAGACTCTTTTTACAGCTTTTTCATAGTGGTCCTTCCTTATTATTTACTATTTCCACCAATTTTGCTTCATCTCATTCCAAATTACTATCTGTCCCCATCATTTCATTTACAATATATTTCTCTTTTTCATTTCAATCACTAAATTGTATTTTACCAATTTTCCCCATTATTTTTGGACATTTCTTGATCTCCCCCTTATTTTTCTTCTTCATTTTTCCTTTCCTCCAACCACTCATACCATCTATACCAAATTTTATAGTATTCTGTATCCTCTTTTTCTGCAAGAGCCTTAAGTGTGAAAAATGATCATAAAGAATTTTTTTCAGTGCCGTGGTAACTTTGAACGGTCACTAAATGAACTGTTTAGTCAAGGACTACCTGTAATGGCTAATATTAGGGATACATAATGTAATTCAGAAAAAGCAGGAATTCAAAGTTCTGGTCAATTGTCTATATATTCTTCACAGTTTTAAGAATGCCTGCTTAGGGTTCCTATCCCATATTGGGGGAAGTGGTGGTGGGTGTTCTTTGTAGGGTCGCCCCCTCCCCTTAAATCTCCAGGCCCAGGAAAAACCCAACACTGATCAGCTTCTCCAAAGTATTATCACCACCTGGATTTTCCAAAGTGCCTTCATTCTGGAAGCATAAATGCAGGGGATTTTTTTAATCCTATTGATGCATTTTCTTGTTTTTCAAATAGTCTTTTCTTTTTGCTATCATGTTTTATATATAAATATATATCTTCTGTAATTGTGTTGGATTCAATCTGGGTCTAATTTTTCTTAGACAAGAAAGTAAAAACAATACCACTCTAAAAGAGGGGGGGAAAGAGCAATGGATTTTTTTAAAAAATGGAAGTATTTTGTATGTCTGTTAGTGTCTGGTTGTGACTGTAAGAATTTAATTTTCTGCCTAGGAAATGGCTCCTTTCAGTGCTTTGTCTCTTTATTTTTTAGGACATTGGAAGCATCTTGAAGAAGTAAGTAAATCCACCCTTTTCTTTACAGACTCAGAGATCAGCAGCTCCGCCAGCAGTTTTCCTATTTTGGAAAGGTCTTCCTTTATTTCGCAGTATTTTAATGTAAAGACAGTGTACTGTATTTCAGGGCCTTTTAGACCTTTCCTCAGACAACCTCAACACAATATAATTAGCAATATTTGATCTGATCAATTATTATGTTGGTTGCACTCTCAGCCAGAGGTTTAGACTGAATTTGCCTTTTTATCCATTTATTGAGTCCTTCCCAAGAAGAGACAGATGTTTGATGGTCTTAAAAGTATCATTGTAGGATGTAAGCTCTTCCAAGTAATGCAACTCTCATGAATACACACTGGTTGCCAAGCACCCGAATTGTGAGTACAGGGACACTGTGACAGATGTTAAGTGGGAAAATGGTTGTAAGTCAGTTTTTTGAGAGCTATTGTAACTGGTTGCTAACAAATAGTCATAAACTGAAGGTTACTTGTAACTGGATTTGTCTCTATTAAATTACATTGCATTAGTTTAATCCAGTGGTTCCCAAAGTCTTTCAGTCCACCGCCCCCTTGGTGCTACAAACTCATCCTCAGTGCCCCCCACCCCCACCCCTTATAAATAGCATTGTTCGGAATAGCGGTTTGCACGACACACTAAGGAACATAGTAACAGTAAAATACAAAACACAGCCGAATTAGGCAAGACACCCCCCCCCAGATCCCTCCAAACGGGTCTCCCTTCATTAGCCTCCCTGCTGAAAAGCTTTCCTGCTTCTCTTCTACCTGCATTCTGTTACCGGCTCTGCACCCAGGTAGCAGCCGGTGGCCCCGGGTAGCAGCGTCTTGTTGGTCTTGGGGGTGGGGGGTGGTGGAGAGCCAGTAAAAGTGTGCAGGTAGAGAAGCGGGAAATGCTTTTCGCGCCCCCAGCTCATTTGCTGCAAGAAAGAGCAGGCGCTCGGAAGAGCGGGCTCCGTTTGGGTGGGTGATCACTGTTGGGTCGTGTAGTTCAGTGAGGAGGCTACCGAAGGGTGACCAGTCTGGAGGGATCTGGGTGGGGGGGTGTCCCGCCTAATTTGGCTGCGTTTTATCTCTTTCCAAACTAGTGCTGCAGGTGGCAGAGCAAAAGCTACTGACGTTTTGCACTGCAGCCCATCCCCTTACCACAGTAAGAAAGAGGCATTCGGTGAAATCGGGAGCTTTGCTGCCAACCCTGATGTCACCAAAGGCCTTCCCAGAATGGCTAGTATGCAGTAGCCAGCCAGCCAGCCAGGCCTGCCCCCCCCCCCCGCCCCCACCCCGTGCGGCAGCTTACCTTGATCCTGGTCAGCATGGCACTGTCGGCAGCCAGCTAGGCCTGTTGTCCTCCCCAGGCCTCCCCCCCACCAGCCCTCCTCCTTCCTGGGCAGCACGTCACTGGTGGCAGTACTTACCTTACCCATATTAGTCATCAGTCATTTGGTCAGATACAATCTTGTTAGTTTATAAGAAATTATTAGCTGGAATAGCCATAACAACAAGATCAGCCAATGGAACTGTTTGGTGACTAAGAAACAGGATCTATTGTGAGCCATGGGAGATGGCCCGGAGCCTGGGCGGGGCTTAACTTGACTGATCTGTATATATATAAGAGTTACTTTGTCTTTGCAATATAGCTTCTGTGTTTCTGAGTTCTGGTTATTCTGGTCCTGGCTTAGTACTTGGTACTTAGGATCTGAGGACAGGGCAACACAAGACAACAACAATCAATGACTTCATAGCTGTCCATCAACACCCCACTTAACAACTAAAAGCCATACACAACCAGGCACCACATAAATACAAGGCATGGAACGGCCCAATGCACACATTCTGGAGAGAGTGTTCCAATATTTGAGGGTCTGTCACAGAGAGAAGGGGGTCAATCTGTTTTGCAAAGCACCTGAAGGCCAGGCAAGGAATAATGGATGGAAACTGATCAAGGAGAGATTCAACTTAGAAATAAGGAGAAATTTTCTGACTGAGGACAATCAACCAATGAAACAGCTTTGTCTCCAGAAGTAGTGGGAGCTTCATTACTGGAAGTTTTCAAGAAGAGGCCGGACTGCCATCTGTCAGAAACAATGTGGGGTCTCCTGCTTGGGTGGTTGGGGGGGATGCTGGACTAGATGACCTACAAGGTCCCTTCCAACTCTGTTATTCTGTTATTTTGTCTTGCCAGGTACCAGGTTAAGGAAACATATGAGAATCCAGTGGATTTACCTCTAGAGCCAAAATGGACAATCTGGGATTACAGTGATATGACTGAGCTTCTGAAAGGGGTCATGAAAAAACTGAGAGGTAAAGAACAGCTGCTGAGGTTTTACACTGGATGACATTTTGAGCATCCAAGAGAGATTCTGGGTCAATGTCACATGGATCAAAGAGGAATCGATTTCAGGATCAGTGTCTCAGTTAGGATTGTAAATGGAGGCTACCTGTAGTCTTCATAGCCCAAATCAGTGGTGGGTTCCTACCGGTTCACTCTGGATCTTGCAAACTGGTAGTAGCGGCGGCGGGAGGCTCCGCCCATCCACCTGGACATCATCACAAACACTCTGCGCACGCACCCACATTGTGAACCGGTAGCGAAGGTAAGTGGAACCCACCCCTGGCCCAAATCCATATGCCCTGATCACTGGGGAAGCAGAATAAGTTTCCACGAAGTATAATGGAATACATACAGGTAGTTCTTGACTTACGACCTCCGTTGAGCTGAAAATTTCTGTGGCTAAGCAAGGCAGTTGATAAGTGAGAAGTGCCCCATTTTACGAACTTTTTTGCCACAGTTATTCAGACAATGACGGCACTTAAGTGAATCGTGGTTGATAAATGAGTCTGGATTCATGCATTGATTTTGCGTGTCAGAAGCTCCCCAGGAAGGTTGAAGAGGACAATCCCAGAATCATGGGATGCTGCAACCATCGTAAATACAAGCTGGTTCCCAAGTGCCCAAATTTTGATCACGTGACTGGGGAGGCTGCAACCGTCATAAGTGTGAGAACCGATCATAAAGCTCCTTTGTCAGTGCTGCTATAACGTCACTAAAAAAATAGTTGTAAATTGAGGACTACCTGTATATGGAATTTATTCATTTATTTTTATTATTTATTAGTCCAATTTATATGCCGTCCTTCTCCGTAGACTCAGGGCGGCTTACAATGCATTATAGCAATAGCCGGCATACTTTTTGTCTATACCTGCTTATTAGGGCTTCCCCCCACCCCAAGCAGTGTTGTTCTATACAAAGTTGGCTTATTGGCCCCACAATCAGGGTCCTCAATTTACCTATCTCGAAAGGATGGAAGGCTGAGTCAACCTTGAGCCTGGTGATATTCGAACTTGCACTAATTGTAGGCAGCTGGCAGCTAAGTGCTAGCACTTAATAGCACTTTAGTCCGCTGCACCACTGAGCTGCATATATAGTAGAATATATTTATACCTGATGGAATATATATAGCCACCAATGACATTCTGGCTTGTAGCTTTCCATATTCCATATTTCCTGATTTGAGTCCAAGGAAAGCAAATCAGGGAATCTGAGGGAGGCCCTTCTGTTGCTCCAATTCCAGTGATGAGATGCTGAATTCCTCCCTTTTCTTCCCCAGATACTCTGGAAAGTGGACTTCAACTACAGGAAGGTAAATATGAGTTACAGGAATTGGAATTCCTTGCTATTTTAAGCTCTGATCTTCCCAGCTTTGCCTGCTCCCTCAACTCCCTGAGTGAAGCGGTCTCCCTGCTTTGCTCCGACTCTCAGCTGTTCTTTAGAAGCTTTTTTCAGCCCTAACCAGGTACCAGCCGAGTGAAGCTTTGCCTGCTTTTCTCATTGCTGCTTCCTCTCAGCTGTGCCTTAGAAGCTGTTTTTTATCCCCAAGCAGGGGATAAAAAACCAGCAAACTAATGTGCTGAAGCTGACCAGACTAAGGACGATAGCCAGATGAATACCTGGTAGGCAGGTTTTTTTTTCCTATTTTCCTCCCCAAAAACTAAGCTGTGTCTTATGCTCTGGTGCGAGTTATACTCTGAAAAATACGGTAATCTAAAAAACTGAAGCCAATCTTGGTGTAGAATGAAATACCTGGACAAATGGGAAAATATGGACTGGGAGTGAAAGGAATCTTGAATTCCTACCAAGCTAATAACATCCTCTTGATTTTACTGCCTGACTATAAGTTGGTGAGAGACCAGGTCTTTGGGAGCAGAAATTAGGTCCTTTGGATCAAAGCAAATATCAAAGTTGGAGCATCAGGGTTGCCTCCACTCTGTGGGCCATCAGACTGATGAAAGCAGAGGTTTCCTGTATAAGATCCTCCCCTTTTGTACATCCCTGTGATACCCTGATGCTCGTAGAGAAAAAGATGGAGCCTCCTCACATCCCATCATGTGTCCTAAGTTACCTCTGGGGGATCCTTCTGACTTTTCCCAGTTCAGAATTGAAACATGGCAGCCTCTTGCTCTGCCTGATCTTCTGGAAGAGGTGGAGCGCTATGAAGTGTTTGAAGGACTTGGCCATTGTGAGACTTGTGGACTTCAGTTCCCAGAATTCTCCATCCAGGATGGCGAAGCTGGACGGTAATCAGCAGAGTGGCGGCCACATGGGAGACTAGAGACTAGGGGAATTGACCAGTGGAGCCAAGAGACGAAGAGCTGAGGGGAGGAGCCAAAAGCTGTACAGGTAGTTAACGTATCCTGAAGGTGTGCAGCTTAGTAGCAGCTGGAGGGGAGGCAGATGGACTGGAAGATGGCGAAGGCAACCTAAGTGAATGGAAGGAGAAGGCCAGAGGAGTGCTGAAGAGGCCGGCAGTTAAGAGAGGATGGGACTAAGACAGTGGGAGAGCCCGAGTGCTTGGAGAAAAGGGAGCAGAGGGACCTGGACAATAGCAGCCCCATCAGCCATTGGAATTCTGTTAGTTGAAGTCTACAAGTCTTACAGTTGCCAAAGTTGGAGGACTCTTGACCAGGCAATGCTTAGGTGTTGTTTAAAAGAACAATGAGTCTTCCAGTCCTGGGGGGAGGGCGGTGTTTGGAAGCTGAACTCCATTCACACAAGAGGGTTAAACTCTTGGGGGTGAAGACACAAACCAGGCCTGCAGCTGAAGCTCGTTTTTTTCCTTCCTTCTTCTCTTCCCCCTTACAGTGAATGTAAGTCTGGATCCAGACACAGCCAATCCTGGCCTCCTTGAAATCTCTGAAGATCGGAAAAGTGTCAAAGGAGTTAAGCCAGTTGAAGAAAAATATCTTTTCTCAGACCCCAGGAGATTTGTACGTTGTCCTTCTGTCCTTGGCTGTCAGAAGTTCTCCACAGGGAGACATTTCTGGGAAGTTATTGTAGGAGGTACAGCAGGATGGGCTGTAGGAGTCGCCAATAAGCCAATGAACTTAACAAATCTTGATGAGGAGATCAGGCGATGGATGTTTCAGAAATGGACATGGGGATACACAGCCATATCTCCATCAAAATTCTATAACCTGGTCCTGACTGAGGAGCACACGAGGATCCGCATCTCCCTCAACTGTGAAGGGGGACAAGTGAGCTTTTTTGATGCCAGCACAGCAACTCTGCTCCATACATTCTCAGATGCTTCCTTGGTTGGAGAGACCCTTCTGCCCCTTTTCTATTTGGATGAGGGCACCTGCATGACACTCCCCTAAAAGAAGAGATAACCATAAACAAAAATTTGGAAAAGTCCCTATTTGCCAAGCAGGGATCTCCAAAAGCCTTTAAAGCAGAGATTCCTTAGCTTTTTGCTACTTCAGCTTCCTTTACTGTTTTATGCCACTCTGGTCAGTCAATCAGTCCTTATAAAGGAATAACCTGATCAGCATTTCTATTTGTCTGGATAAAAAAAAAATGAAGTGTCCTAGGATCTTTATTGGCTTTAGCATCATGTGTTCAGGTGTATCAGTATTAAAGATACCTTACAGCTAAGCCTGTCAATCATGATTTTATATGTCTGTCACAGCTCTTCATCCCATTTATGGATCATGCTTTTTTGTTTAATGTTAGTTGCAATCAATGATTGTGTAGGTGTCCATAACTTCATATATTCTATAATCATCCCCTTCTTTTTTTCTTTCCTTCTCCCTTTTTTCCTCCGGTTTCCTTTTAACACATACTTGTCATAATCCAAGGAACCCTAGCAGGGCTTCAGCAAGTATTACACTCGATATAAGCTTTATAGCCTCACAGGTATAGGAGGAGGAAGATGCGTTGGATATGTTTGCCACCTTGAGTTATTTGTAAAAATAATAAAGGAGAGATAAAAATAAATAAGGGGAGTGAAACTTAACTCTGTTATGGTGACTTTGAATGCTGACAGCAGATCTCTGGAACCCCTGAAAGCATCTAAAGAACTGAAGATTGACAAGCTGCTCTTGGCAAAGGAACAAATGAGGAATCCTAATGAACATACCTAATACAGGTAGTCCTGGACTTACAACTGAGCCCCAAATTTCTGCTCCCAAGTGAGACAGCTGTTAAGTGAGCTTTGCCCCATTTTAACTATCATGGGGGAAGAAGGGAATGAAAAGGAGGAGGTTTTGGCAGGAAAAAGGAGGGGAGCAGTGGATAGAGAGAGAGGGCGAGAGGGACAGGTGGGTCTCTTTGGGGACAAACCTGAGGGAGAAGGGAGAGAAGGGAAGTGGGGCCTCCTGGCTCACCTGGCCTCCACCCCACCAAGTGAGGGGGAGGAAGCAACACATGAGGACGGGTTGAGGAAAGGGAGAGAAAGGAGTGGGGGGAAAAGGAGGGAAAAGTGTGTGAGGAAAGGTTGAGAAAGGAGGAGGAGGAAGGAGATGGAGAGAAAGGGAGGCAGGCAGGGGAATCACGGGAGGAGCAGAGGCAGTGGCAGGAGAGACCAGCAAGCAGGAGGGGGCGGGGGAGAGAGGAGAGAGAGGGAGAACTGGCTGAATAGCCATCTGACCCCCACCCAACCATGTGAGGGAGCTGAGTGGAGTGGCAGCCACAAGGAATGGACTGTACCAGGGGAAGGCGCCTGGATGGTTGGAAAAGAAGGCAAGGGGAATTTATCACATGACTCGGGGACCCTGCAACCGTCATAAATATGAGTCAATAGCCAAGCGACTGAATCTTGATCAAGTAATCATGAGGATGCTGCAATGGTCATAAGTGTGAAACACTCTCATAAAGCACTTTTTAATGTCTATATACATTAAAAATGAGAAATGTTAAAATGCTTATTATTTGACTTCACATATGCCAAATTGAGAGCCACTGATCTAGCCCAACCTACTATCAAAAGGGATGGGGATTATGGCCATGGTATCCGAAGGCATGTCAATAAACTCAAGATGGCAGCCAGCTCCGCCTTTTCCCTATATGTAAATAAGGGGTGGGGCTTCCCTCCCTTAGGTCTTTGTTGACTCCCTCTAGGGTTGTTTCTGCCTTGCATCTCCCCACTTCTGGGGAATATTTAAAAGAGATTTAGATGTGAATGTTCTGTAAATGAGGTCTCAGCCCTAAACCTGTTTAGTAGTAGTACTGTAGTTGCAGTCATATTTATTATTTATTTATTTATTTATTTATTTTTGTGATTTATATGCCGCCATATATAAATGAGATGGAAGTCAGATCCAGTGGGATCTAGTGGTTAAGGCGCCAGGCTAGGAAGAGGAAGACTGAGTTCAAGTCCTGCCTTAGCCATGAAAGCCAGCTGGGTGACTTTGAGCCAGTCCTTCTCTCTCAGTCCAACCACCTCACAGGATTGTGGGGAAAATAGGAGGAGGAAGATGCGTTGGATATGTCTGCCACTTTGAGTTATTAGTAGAAAGAATAAAGGCCATATAAACAATAGATACATACTGTAGGTGGTAGGTAGGTAGGTAGTTAGGTAGGTAGATAGATAGATAGATAGATAGATAGATAGATAGATAGGAAGGAAGGAAGGAAGGAAGGAAGGAAGGAAGGAAGGAAGGAAGGGCCGGTGGAGTCAGAGTTCTCCTTGCCCTCTTGATATGGCTGCTGGTCCACACTGGTTCCTCACTCAGGCACCTCTACTGGCCTGGATCATGTAGTATGGTGGTCAGTCTCTCAGCAGGCAAGTCAAGTGATGAGATGGTATTCATGTGGCTGGTAGGCCCCCCCTCTTCCCCTCCCTCCCTCCCCCCCTCCCCTCTCTTGAATTGCCTGCTGGCATCTCCTTCCACCCCCTCTGCTCCTTCATGGATTCCTCTGCCTGCCCCACAGAAGCCTCTCCTATCCTATCCCCCCTTTGCTCCCTCAGGCTTGCCCCACAGAAGCCTCTCCTCTCCTCCCTATTTCCATCACTCCCTCTCCTTTCCCTCCTTAAGCCTCCTTTCCTATCCTCTCAGGCCTCCTTTTCCCCAGGAATCCCTTCCTATCCTATCACAGGACTGTTGTGGGGAAAATAGGAGGAGGAAGATGTGTTGGATATGTTTGCCACCTTGAGTTATTAGTAGGAAAAATAAAGGCAGGATACAAAATTAACTTTGATATGGTGACCTTGAATGCTAACAGCAGCTCTCTGGAACATCTCAAAGCATCTAAACAGCTGAAGATTGAGAAGCTGCTGTTGGCAAAGGAGCAAATGAGTAATCCAAACATACCTAATACAGGTTGTCCTTGATTTACAACCAATGGAGCCCCAAATTTCTGCTGCCAAGTGAGACTGCTGTTAATTGAGCGTTGCCCCATTTTAAGTGCATCATGGCAGAAGAAAGGAATGAAAAGAGGTTTTGGCAGGAAAGAGGAGGAGAGCAGGGGATAGAGAGAGAGAGAGAGGGTGAGAGGGATAGATGAGTCTCTTTGGGGGGGGGAGAAGGAAAGTGGGGCCTCCAGGCTCATCTGGCCTCCACCCCACCAAGTGAGGGGGGGTGAAGCGACGCATGAATATAGGTTGAGCAAAGGGGGAGAAAAGTGAGGGAATGGAGAAATGAGTGTGGGGAAAGGTAGAGAAAAATGTGTATTGAAAGCCTGAGGAGGAAGGAGAAAGAGATGGAGAGAAAGGGAGGCAGGCAGGGGAATCAAGGGAGGAGCAGAGGCAGTGGCAGGAGAGAGAGAGAGAGAGAGAGAGCAGAGAGAGAAAGAAGGGCTGACCGACATCTGGCCACCATCCCACCGTGTGACTCGCCAGCTGAGAGGAGACTGCAGAAGAGACTACCTGGAAGGAGAAGACAGCAGAGTCCAGCTGAGCAGGGCAAGTGGAGGTGTTGTAGAGATGTTTTGTGGAGATGAGGAATTAAGAAAACATCCCAATTAGGGCAGACAGAATCAGTTTAATTATTTTATTGCAATAAAAGGATCAGATAGGTATTGATACCTCAAGATCTGAACCCAGTTATGATGATGAGACTCCAGTTTTATACAGTTTCAAACAAAGGATCCTTTGAAGTTAGCAGTTCATATGGTCCTATACATTTATCAATTTTAATTGACATTACAGAGTTTCTTTGCAAAACAGTCATAATTCTTTTTGTAGATTACTGAAGCATATCTGTTATCTTTTGTTGAAATAACAAAGTGGACATCCCTGTCACTTTAACCTCAAGGTGTAAATCACGTAGACTGTTCTTATCTGTGACAACTGAGAGGCCTTGAAGTAAGCATCCTGTGTTCTGAATATAATTACAAGCTATTTCTCTCTTACAATATTAAGAACAAAGAGGGGCCCTTCAGTGACTATCTAACTGGATTCGTGTTTTTATTTATTTTATTTTATTTTATTTGTTACCTGTCCCACCATAGAGGGGCCTGAGCAAAGGGACCAGAGTGGAGTGGCAGCCACAAGGAATGGAGGGTAGCAGGGGAAGGCGCCTGGATGGCTGGAAAAGAGGGCAAGGGGAACCCGGACTCCAGGGAAACGGGGGGTAGCGTTATATCACCATCTTTCCTGTCACAGTTGTTAAGTGAAGCACTGCAAATTTCCGTGGTCCGTGGAGAAACCTTCGTGCTTTTGCCGTTGCGCCCTGTTGGAGGAGCTGCTCCGGGAGGACCAATGGGCCAGTCCTGGGAGGGCGACTCCTACAGCTCTGCATACGGGAGCGGCCGTGGCGGGGCTGGGAATCTCTGCACCCACTTTGCAGGTGGGGCAATTGGCAAAAGGCGCGCAGCCTCTCCGTCCGGGAGGGAATCCTGGCGCTGGGGCCGCGGCGGGGGAGGGGGCGGCGCAAAGGGGCCGAAGCAGCGACGGCGATGGCTGGAAGCTGCGGGAGCGAAGCGCTACGTGCACCTGCGCGGCATCCGCCTTCCGCCTCGGGAGATTTGCGCCAGCCGGGGGGGCAACGCAGCCCTCGTCTCCTGCTGCTTGGGACGCGGAGCGGTAAACGGCGCCTGGTCCGGGGAGCAGCCGGATTTTGCTCTCCATTGCAGACGCCAGATCGGCCCCCCGCAAGCTCTCGTCTCTCGAGGAGCCCGGCCGAAGTTTCCCACACCGCTTCAGCGAGCGCTCCTCGAGAGAGAGAGAATGAGACAGAGAGAGAGAGAATGAGAGAGAATGAGAGAGAATGAGAGACAGAGAGAGAGAGATGTGTGTGTGTGTGAGAGAGAGAGAATCAGAGAGAGAGAGTCAGAATGAGAGAGTGTGTGGGGAAGAGGGAGAGAGAGAGAGATGTGAGAGAGAGAAAGAGAGAAGGGGGAGAGAGGATGAGAGAGAATCAGAATGAGAGAGAATGAGAGACAGAGAAAGAAACAGAGAACGAAAGAGAATTAAAGAGAATCAGAGAGAGAGACAGAAGAATCAGAGAGAGAAAATCAGAATGAGAGAATCAGAATGAGAGAGAGAGAGAGAATGAGAGCGAATCAGAATGAAAGAGAGAATCAAAGAGAATCAGAGAGAGAATGAAAGAGGGGGGGAGGGAGAGAAAGAGAGATGTGAGAGGGGGGGGAGAGAGAGAGAGTGAGAGAGAAAGAGAGAGGAGGGAGACTGCCTGCAGCTCCTCCAACAGGAGGCACCAGCAATAATACTAAGATTTCTCCAGGGACCACCAAAAGTTTCTGGTGGGCCACCACCTGATGTGCATTACAATGCCTTCTGCTTTGCCTTTCCACCTGTAAACAAGCTAGGGGTCTCCCAGTACAGGGGTGTTGATGTTGGGTGAATCTTGGAAAATTAAATTGTTTTCAGATTCAAAGGGGGGGGTGAATGATGGGCCGTCTGCTAAAATAAAGCCAGGTCTTGCACCCACTTGAAAGTAAATCAGGAACCCTGTAATTGTGGAGTCTGTCTGGCAAGAACAAAGACTGCTAATCCACAGGAAATATGCATGTGTAAACCTTGTAACAATTCTGGGTAGTTAGAAAGCTTATAAAAGTAACTAGAGTTAGGCAACTTGCAGACCTCAGCTAAAAGTTAGGAATAGAGATGGCCTGCAGCAAATCAAAGGGGTATTAGATAACTCCTGGGGCATTCATTAGCCAAGGTTTAGGAATAGGGACAGCTAGAGACCAATAGAACAAATTGTAGAATTATTACTAAAATGTTTATTAGATGATATTTCTTACTATCCCGCCTTGTCCTGCCTTCTTCTTTAGTGAAAATGTATAAAGCTTTCTTCATCCCTTGTTCTGGGCTCTCTTGGCATTTTGGCCAGGAGCCCTTTTCCTTGGGGTACCCCAATAAAAAGCAATCAAAACCTGCACCTCGTGTCTGGCATTCTTCATTGGCCTCAGCACCAGGCTCAGACCCCAATTGGGGACAACAATTAGTTAGGAACAGAATTGTTACCTAAGAGTGTCCATTAGTGTAAAAAAAAGGATGCTACAGCAAGATATAGAGAAATGTTTTCAGTGATTTTACTAGTAAGAATACGGACTTAAAAAATTAGATAGGATTTTGCTATACAGTACTTCCCTTTAATACACTAGATGATAAAATGTTAAACTTCCTAGGTTGAAGGTTATCCTGCAACATAAACATGGGATATCAAAAAGAGATTTAGATGTGAATGTTATGGAAATTAGGTCTCTATAGTTTCCAGCCCTAAGTCTGTTTAGTAGTACTATAGTAGCCTCAGTCATATTAGTGATCCCTCCCTCCCTCCCTCCCTCCCTCCCTTCCTTCCCCTCCCTCCCTCCCTCCCTCCCAACAGAGAAGGGTTTTCACCTGGTGCCAAAATGAGGCCACTGTGGGTGCCAACTGAGGGTCTCTGGGGAGGACATTCCATAAATGAGGTGCCACCTCTGAAATGGCAAGATAAAGGAAGGGGCTTGGGAGTGTCCATGTCCCCTTGGGGAGCCCATTGTGACTAAGGAAGCCTCCCCCAAAAGCCTTTGAACAAAGGGCCTATAACATGTTCTCCACCCACCAGATTCCCTCCCCCTTTAAGGTTGGCCTGAGACTCCTAATGGCTCTTTCTATCCATCTTTTGCCTTAAGGGAGCTCATTGGTCAAACTTGAAGATTTCCATCCAGCAAATGATCCCATTCCAAATTCTACATATTCCACATTCCACAAGGTAGTCTTTGCCCAATTTTAGAGCTTTTCCTCATCCATTTCCTGGTTGGCTGGCTGGGAAAGGGACAGTCCAGGCAGGTCTTCCTCTGCCAGATATTCATATTAGAAGTTAGGGAAAGGATTATAATTTCTACATTCTCCTTTATCTGTGAGACATCCTATCGATTGCAGCATTGGCTTTGGGGTTTTATCAAGGGTTTCTCCCAGTTTCTGCCATGCCAACTTTACTCCATTCCGTTTCTGTCCCATAAATAGTTTGTTCTTTCTATTTTTTAAAAAGCATTTCCCCCTTTAACAAGTGGCTGGCTGAATAATAATTGGTGGTGAATCAGCCCCATGGATGTTTCTTTCTCCCCAGGATTTTTCAATATCTTTCCCTCTAGCAGGATACTTGGATCAGTAACTGATTGGGGTCCGTCCCAAGAATATTTGCTCCTTCCCAGATTTTAAAAAAGATTTTATCCCAGGATTTTAAAAAGCAGCACTTTTTCGTGCGGCTGTTGATAAAAATAGGATCACCAATATGATCGCCAATGTCCGATGAGGCATATGAAGGAGGGCCAATAATAATTGATCGGGGGTCCGTCCTGTGAATGTTTGCTTCTCTCCAATGTGTTGTTTTTAAACACTTTTTTCCCTTTAAGAAGCCAGCGAGGCTGACCGCAAGAGCAACAACAATTCATTTCGGTTTCCCGTCTGGGCACAGCCCAAAGGCGGTCACCTGATTTGGAGGAAAAGAAACGAAACTTAACTTTCTTTTTCTTTGTCCTGGCGGAGGAAGTGGCGATGTCGGCCGAAGCGTCCTTTCCCGTTTTGCTGGAAGAACTCACCTGCTCCATCTGCCTGGACTTTTTCCAGGACCCCGTGCTCATCCCGGAGTGCGGCCACAACTTCTGCCGGGGCTGCCTGACCCGCAGTTGGGGGACGTCGGAATTGGAGGCTTCCTGCCCCCAATGCAGGCAGACCTTCACGCCCCGCAGCCTCCTCCCCATCAGGCACCTGGCGCGGATGGTGGAAGTGGCCAGGCAATGCGGCGGTCCTAGGGATGAGGAAGGAGGGAGCCTCTGCCCGAAGCACCGGGAGCCCCTCAAGTTCTTCTGTAAGGACCACCAGACCCTCATCTGCGTGGTCTGCGACCGATCCAAAGAGCACAGGGGCCACTCGGTTATCCCTGCGGAGGAGGCTTTCCCGGAATACCAGGTAGGAATCAGCCAGGAGGAATCGCTGCGGAGGGGCATCCAGATCCTTGGTCTTCCTGGCAATCCTTGGACCAATTTACTTTTTCTGTTGTCCACAAACTGGGTTTAGCCTGGCGCAGATGCGAATTAGAATCAGACTGGAGAGGCCTTTCAAGGGACTTTTAATGACCTACTTCAGCAAAAGGGTCTCAGCAGCTAAAGGAGCCAAGACCCCTGAACGATGTAAAAATTCAAAATATAGGGTTAAGATTAAGGTTCCTTGACAGGAGTTTTTTTTTATTTGATCCTGGCCTACTTTATTCACATTCCTCATACATTGCCTATTTGTGCTAATTAGCTTTCTTATCAAAAGAGCTGTTTGTTTTATTATTATAATAAGCAAGAAGTTTCCAAAGTTGATGTCTATGTGTTAACCCATTGGTTCCTGGTCTTATTACACTCCTCTGCAACTTTCTGCCTCGGCCATTCCTTCAACAAACTTCCCTAATTCCAACCTGAGACCTTCACCTCCTGCTTTATCCTCTGTGGCTGCAATTTTTTTGAAGACAGATTTACCATAGTCTTTGATTTACAACTATTCGTTTAGTGACCTCCTTACAAGCAAAGTCAATTGGGAAGCCAGAATCGCTTCACAACTGTGTTACTAAAAGTGAACAACTGCAGTGATTCACTTAACAACTCTAGCAAGACCTTGGAAATTTAAAAACAGAACAGGATTAAAAAAAACAAGGAATAAAAATTGACTGGTGGCCATATTTGCAAATTAGGACAAAATATAAAAAAGACAGGGAACAATATGGTATACACAGAGAACAATTGGAATTGGATAAGATATTATTAGGACCAGGAGAAAAAATGATCACAAAAATGTATAATTATCTGTTAAAATTTAAAATGGAAGAAGAAACCGTGAAGGAAACAATGATGAGCTGGGCAAGAAATTTTGGCTATAACATTCATTTGGCTCAATGGGATAAATTATGGGAGAGAAACTATAAACTAACAATGTCAGCTGCTTACAAGGAGAATCTTTATAAGATGTTTTACCGATGGCACCTGCCACAAGCGAGATTGGCAAGGATGTTCTCAAAACAGGTCCCCGGATTGTTGGAGGTACGGCCATAGCCAAGGGACCTTCTACCACATGTGGTGGACCTGCCCTAAGATTAGGAAATTTTGGTGGAAGATAAAAAAATGGCTGGAAGAGATAACTGGGTGGAGGATAGAAAAAAAACTATTCCTCCTCAGTATTTAAGAAAAGAAAATGGAAAAAAATTACAATATATCACATTATACATACTAACTGCGTGTAGACTTGCCATAGCACAAAATTGGAAACAACCGGATATCCCCCCAGACCAATTTATAATTTTAAAAAATTATGACTGCGCAGAAATGGACAGATTATCTATGGAAATTAAAAAAAGGGAAGACCCCAAGGACTATTTAATTTGGAATAGATGGTATTCCTGGCTGGAGAGTAAATCTAAAATATAAGCGATATTTTGTTACGAAACCGAATTGTGAATAGAAGATACTGTAACTTAGATAAGGATGTAAGTTAAGACAGATAGAAGTAGAATTTGTATATGGAAGTTAATTAGGATAGAGATACTGATATAGAAAAGCTGTTACTAGTGCTTAGGTTTTGATGTGTTTGTTTTTGTTGTATGTTATAGTTTTTTATTTTTTGTTCTTTTCTATTTTTTGTACTGTATATTTTAATGTTTGAAAATTTAATAAATATTATTTTTTTAAAAAAAACAACTGCAGCAAGAACATCACTTAACTGTCTTGCTTAGCAAGGGAAATTGCCTGTAGGGCAAAATAGGCTCCCTTTGCCAGCTCCCTTTCCACATTTGCTCTAGAACGAAATTATCATTCTTCCAAAGTCTTGAGTGCAGACCCCGAAAAACACTCCTGCTGGATCAGGCCAAACGTTCATTTCTCAGTGATGCTTCTGGATGACTGCAACCAGGAGACTCAGTTAGCTCACTTTAATGCCATTACAGGTAGTCCTCGACTTAAAACCATTCGTTTAGTGACTGTTCAAAGTTACGACGACAATAAAAAAAGTGACATAATGTTTTTCACCCTTATGATCATTGCAGCATTCTGTGGTCACATGATCAAAATTTGGACGCTTGCCAACTGCCCTGTATTTGACGCTTACATATATCTTCTAACTGGGTCTTCCCTCCGATGTAATTCTTTACGGAAAAGAAACTCAAAACTTGTATTTTTCAGATCAAGGTGGAGGATTGCCTGAAGGCTCAGAAGGAGGAGAAAGAAAAAATAGCTACATACAAAGGAGACACAGAGCAAACAGTGCAGGAGATGCTTGTAAGTATTGATCCAAGGATGAAGAGCTTCTGAGCTAATAGGAAGGAAAACACCGTCTGCCATCCTCGATATTAGGCAGCCTGTCTTTTAGTACAAATTCTGACTTAAATGAAATTCAAGTTAAAGATGGTGTTAGGGCACAGAACTTGGTCTTAACCTGGGGACTAAGGTGTCACCATTGGCTGAATGAGTCACAGTTGGGTTAAGTGCCCCTATCCCACGAGCCATCTTTTATACAATGGGTTTGTTTTGTTTAATAAATTAATGCAAACCGTATTTCATCCTATTGAAAAAATTGTGAACTCAAACATTTTTCTATCTCTTTTTTTGGAATCCCTGATTGCCAAGAAGATTTTCATGACAGGTCATTAAACTAGAGCTTTTTTTAAAAAAAAACCCGCTTTCCCCCCCTACTCTTTTTAATATCAAATGGGTTTTTTGTCTCCTTTGGATATTCTCCCACCTCACTTCTGGATTCTTCAAGGAATCTGTTTAATTATTATAACAATTAAAAGAAAAGAAAAAATAATTAAGTAAAACAATAAAAATAAAAATATGCCTTTTGCTTTTTCTCTTTCTTGTCCTAGGACCTCATCAAAGAAGTGAAAAAAAATGTAGTGGCTGAATTCAGAGAGCTACAACTCTGGTTAGAAGGACAGGAGAAGCTTCTGTTGACTCAAATGGAAGAAACGGAGAAGGATATTATGGCAAGAAAGGAGAAGGGTTTGGCCAAGCACATGGAGGAACTGGGCTCTCTTGACCATCTCATCCAGGAGATAGAAGAGAAGCTTCAGCAGCCAGCCAGCAAACTCTTACAGGTGAGGCAGGAAGTTGAGATCATAGAATCCTAGTGCTGGAAGGGTCCTTGGAGGTCTTCTGGTCCAATCTTCTACTCAAGGCAGGGGACCTTATAACCATCCCCCAAAATGGTTGTCCAAACTATTATTGGAATCCTCCAGTGATGGAGCACCCAAAACTCAGGGAGGCAGGCTGTTCCACTGATAAATATTTGTCACTGTCAGGAAATTCTTCCTTATTTTAGCTTGCATCTCCAGATGAGCTTCCACCCCTTTTCCCTATGAGAGCCCTTCAAGTGTTGGAAGATGGCGGTTGTGTCTCCCCTAAGCCTTTTCTTCCTTAGGCTAAGCATATCGAGTTCCCTTAGCCATTCATTGTATGGTTTGACTTCCTGGCCTCTTACCATCTTCATTGCTCCTCTCTGCATTCTTTAGCCCCTCCATAGAATACTCTTTCTGACTCTTTCCTTTTTTTTTCTTTCATAAATTTAATCAAAATTATAATAGTGAAAAGTACCAATGGAAATAAAGAAAATAGGGAAATGGAGAAGGAAAAGAGTGGGAAAGATGTGTAGGATAAAGGAAAAAGAAAAAAAAGTCTCTCAACTTTTTTTCTGCATAGTAAAATACAAAATAAAATTACAGCCTCAACGTTTTAATTTTGCATATTTAGTAATTATTAGCCATGTCTATAAAAACAGATTAGTCTAATAAGCAAAACCAAGCATCAAGAATTCATCTTTTTCTATGTCGAGCACAAAGTTTAGAAGCAGCTTCCAAGAAGCAGCAGTTCAGAAACAACAGGTTATATCGAATTAAAGCCGTCAATTTTTTCGTTTTTTCTAGCTCCACTTTTTCCATCCATTTTTCTCTTGTGGGGATTGATATATATGTTCATGTCTGCATGTAGGATTCTGGCTGCATTTGGTCAAGTTGAAAATCTTTTTTTCAACTCTTCATTTACTAAACTTTTTGACTCTTTCTATGGAAAGGAAACTGGAAGGTATGAAGACTACAGGTAGTCCTTGACATATCAGCACACTTGGGCTCGAAATTTCTGTTGCTGAGTGAAACAGTTGTTAAGTGAATTTTGCCCCATTTTACGACCTTTCTTGCCGCTGTTGTTAAGTGAATCTCTCCAGTGGTTAAGTTAATAACACGTTTGTTAAATGAATCCGGCTTCCGCATTGACTTTGCTTGTCAGAAGGTCACTAATGGTGATCACATGACCCCAGGACGCTGCAACTGTCATAAATATGAATCGGTTGCCAAGTGGCTGAATTTTGATCATGTGACCATGGGGATGCTGCAAGAGTCTTTTTAAAAAAAAAAAAAGTTTATAACACAGTGAAACAATACAAGACATACAACACTTATATACAAGACTCTTTTTACAGCTTTTTCATAGTGGTCCTTCCTTATTATTTACTATTTCCACAAATTTTACTTCATCTTATTCCAAATTACTATCTGTCCCCATCATTTCATTTACAATATATTTCTCTTTTTCATTTCAATCACTAAATTGTATTTTACCAATTTTCCCTATTATTTTTGGACATTTCTTTATCTCCCCCTTATTTTTCTTCTTCATTTTTCCTTTCCTCCAACCACTCATACCATCTATACCAAATTTTATAGTATTCTGTATCCTCTTTTTCTGCAAGAGCCTTAAGTGTGAAAAATGATCATAAAGAATTTTTTTCAGTGCCGTGGTAACTTTGAACGGTCACTAAATGAACTGTTTAGTCAAGGACTACCTGTAATGGCTAATATTAGGGATACATAATGTAATTCAGAAAAAGCAGGAATTCAAAGTTCTGGTCAATTGTCTATATATTCTTCACGATTTTAGGAATGCCTGCTTAGGGTTCCTATCCTATATTGGAGGATGTGTTGGTGGGTGTTCTTTGTAGGGTCTCCCCCTCCCCTTAATCTCCAGGCCAAGGAGAAACTCAACACTGATCACCTTCTCCAAAGTATTATAACCACCTGGATTTTCCAAAGTGCCTTCATTCTGGAAGCATAAATGCAGGGGATTTTTTTATCCTATTGATGCACTATTTTGTTTTTCAAATAGTCTTTTCTTTTTGCTATCATGTTTTACATATAAATATATATCTTCTGTAATTGTGTTGGATTTAACCGGGGTCTAATTTTTCTTAGACAAGAAAGTAAAAACAATACCACTCTAAAAGTTGGGGGGAAAGAGCAATGGATTTTTTTTAAAAAATGGAAGTATTTTGTATGTCTATTAGTGTCTGGCTGTACAGACATTTCACTTATGTATTTTGTGACTGTAAGAATTTAATTTTCTGCCTAGGAAATGGCTCCTTTCAGTGCTTCCTCTCTTTATTTTTCAGGACATTGGAAGCATCTTGAAGAAGTAAGTAAATCCACCCTTTTCTTTACAGATTCAGAGATCAGCAGCTCCTCCAGCAGTTTTCCTATTTTGGAAAGGTCTTTCTTTATTTCGCAGTATTTTATTGTAAAGACAACGTACTGTATTTCAGGGATTTTTAGGCATTTCCTCAGACAACCTCAACACAATATAATTAGCAATATTTGATCTGATCAATTATTATGTTCGGTTGCCAAGCACCCGAATTGTGAATACAGGGACACTGTGACAGATGTTAAGTGGGAAAATGGTTGTAAGTCAGTTTTTTGAGAGCTATTGTAACTGGTTGCTAACAAATAGTCATAAACTGAAGGTTACTTGTAACTGAATTTGTCTCTATTAAATTACATTGCATTAGTTAAATCCAGTGGTTCCCAAACTTTTTCAGTCCACCGCCCCCTTGGTGCTACAAACTCATCCTCAGTGCCCCCCACCCCCACCCCTTATAAATAGCATTGTTCGGAATAGCGGTTTGCACGACCCACTAAGGAAGATAGTAACAGTAAAATACAAAACTGTAACAATTAATTGCACATTTATTCAAAATCCAATTTAAAAATCATTTGTTAATTCAACAAAATTGTTGAACATGATCCAGTGATACCAGGTTTTCAAAGTCTGATAATCATTTATCAAGAACCTCAGCAACTACTAACTTAGTAAACTCAGTAAAATTTAGTAACTACTTCATTGTTCAGTAAATTCTTAATGTGATGGATGGGATTGATGAAGTGATACCAGTTTCCCAATGTCTGGTTTTAAGCCACTTAGCAGGAGTCTTAAATCACGATGTTCAGTAATCTGGAGTCGATTTCTCTGCTTGGAGAGAAGTTGGATGACCACACTGAAACCACGTTCCACCAAATATGATGTTGGAAATGAAACAAGGAGCTTCTTAACCACTGTCCATAGTGCAGGATAGCGATCAGAAATTTCCTTCTGTAATCAAAACTCTTGGTACGATTTCTTAAACTTTGGCTTCAGCTCAATGTCATTTTTCAACTCTATTAGTTGATCCTCCACTACCCCATCTTCCTCAGTATCTGAAAATGGATATATCACCCAATCTGGAATTTCCATCAAAAGAAGATCCTGATATTGCTCAGACGTATCTTTATGCAGAATGTCCAAATGGTCACAAAAAACTTGCAGATCATCATCTTGTATCCCACCTTTCTCTTCTAGCTCGGACAAGCTCGGAAATTGGTATAGCTCGCGATGGCCTATATTGCGCTTGAATAGAGTTAACTTTGAAATAAACGTAGAGATGAGATCAGATTTGGCCTTAATAAGATTGACCTCATTTCCTTGCAACTGCAAATTCACTTCATTGAACTTTGCAAACAGTTCTGATAAATAAGCAATGTCGTGCTTGATCTCTTTGAGTTCATCACTAAAGTAATGACTGATGGCCACCTAATGTCTTCACCTCTGCAGATTCTCAAAGATTTCTGAGACCAGTGTTGAATACTTAATTTCATGGGTCATGGGGTTCAGATGGGTTTGCTGATCACATACCTGGCTCCCTGCCACGTGGCAACAGCCCTGCCCGAGCTACTCAACGTCATCGCCGCGGTGGCGGTTGATACCCCTAGGCTTATGGTCATGGGGGATTTCAACCTGCTGTCCGTGGGTGAGACGTCGGAGATGGCTCGGGAGTTCATGGCTTCCATGACAGCTATGGACCTGACCCAGTTAATTCATGGCCCTACCCACACAGGGGGAAACACGCTGGATCTGGTTTTTGTCTCTGTACAGTGGTTGAGGGATCTTGAGATAGGGGACATAGTCACTGAACCCTTGTCATGGTCAGATCACTCTCTCCTTCGTCTCGACTTTCGAACCGCTGCACCCTGCCGCAGGGAGGCGGAGCCGGTAAGATGGTTCCGCCCCAGGCGCCTGATGGAACCTGACAGATTCCAGACGGAGCTTGGGCCATTTCCTGAGGTTCTGGCACATGCCTCGACTGGAGACCTGGTGGCCGCCTGGGATAGGGCGGCTGCTGGAGCTCTGGATCGGGTCGTGCCTTTGCGGCCTCTGACCCGGCGCCGACCTCAATTGGCTCCTTGGTTTACCGAGGAGCTGAGGGAGTTGAAGCGCCGGAAAAGACGCCTAGAGAGTAGTTGGAGGGCCAGTCTTTCCGAATCTGACCGGACACTAGTAAGATCCCACATTAGGAATTACTTAGTGGCGATAAAAGCAGTGAAATGTAGCTATTTTGCTGCTCTTATTGCGTCATCAGATAATCACCCGGCCGCCCTCTTTAGGGTGACCCGCTCCCTGCTCCATCAGGAAGCGCGGGAGGACCCCTTGGAGGGTAGAGCCGAGGATTTTGTTCAGTATCTGTATGACAAAATCACTCAGATTCGGGAAGATTTGGACTCCGACTGGGTAGTCTCAGGGGGAGAGACAGGGGCAGGTCTTGAGAATGTTATCTGGGATGAGTTTGATCCTGTGACCCCTGAGGACATGGACAGGATTCTGGGTAGACTGAACGTGACTACTTGTTTATTGGACCCGTGTCCTTCTTGGTTAGTACTGGCTTCCCGGGAAGTGACATGAGGCTGGCACCAGGGGATTATAAACGCTTCGCTGGGTGAGAGTGACTTTCCCCCCGCCTTGAAAGAGGTGGTCGTGAGGCCTCTCCTCAAGAAGCCTTCCCTGGACCTGGCAATGTTGGTAAATTATCGTCCGGTCTCCAACCTTCGCTTTCTGGCGAAGGTTGTTGAGACTGTGGTCGCGCAACAGCTCCCCCAGCACCTGGATGAAACGACGTATCTGGATCTGTTCCAGTCGGGCTTCAGGCCCGGGTACAGCACGGAAACGGCATTGGTCGCGTTGGTTGATGATCTCTGGAGGGCTCAGGACAGGGGGTACTCCTCTGTCCTGGTCCTGTTAGATCTCTCAGCGGCTTTTGATACCATCGACCATGGTATCATGCTGCACCGGTTGGAAGAGTTAAGGGTGGGAGGCACTGTGTTGCGGTGGTTCTCCTCCTTTCTCTCTGACCGGTCGCAGTCTGTGTTGACAAGGGGACAGAGGTCAACCCCAAGGCCCCTCATATGTGGGGTGCCGCAAGGGTCGGTCCTCTCGCCTCTCCTGTTCAACATTTATGTGAAGCCGCTGGGCGAGATCATCTGTGGTTTCGGGGTGGAGTACCATCAGTACGCTGACAACACCTAGCTGTACATCTCCACCCCGGATCACCCCAACGATGCCCTTGAAGTGATGTCCTGGTGCCTGGAGGCCGTACGGATCTGGATGGGGAGGAACAGGCTCAGGCTCAACCCATCCAAGACCGAGTGGCTGTGGTTTCCAACGTCCCGATATAGCCAGTTGACGCCATCACTGACTATTGGGGGCGAATCATTGGCCCCCACGGAGAGGGCTCGCAACTTGGGCGTCCTCCTGGATTCACGGCTGTCTTTAGAAGAGCACTTGACGGCCATGACCGGGAGGATTTTTCATCAGGTTCGCCTGATTCGCCAGTTGCCTCCCTTTCTGGATCGGGACTCGCTACACATGGTCACTCATGCCCTCGTCACCTCCCGCCTGGACTATTGCAACACTCTCTACATGGGGCTCCCCTTGAGGAGCATCCGGAGGCTCCAACTGGCGCAGAGTGCGGCCGCGTGGGTGGTAATGGGAGCGACATGGCGTTCCCATGTAACACCCCTCCTGCGCGAGCTGCACTGGCTCCCGGTGGTCTTCCGGGTGCGCTTCAAGGTTTTGGTTACCACCTTTAAAGCGCTCCATGGCTTAGGACCTGGGTACTTGCGGGACCGCCTACTACCGCCAATAGCCTCCCACTGGCCGGTACGCTCCCATAGAGAGGGGCTCCTCCGGGTGCCATCAGCCAAACAATGCCGACTGGCAGCCCCCAGGGGGAGAGCCTTCTCTGTGGGAGCACCTACTATCTGGAACGAGCTCCCCCCAGAGATACGGAGGATCCCGGATCTTCGCACCTTCCGCCGCGCTTTAAAGACCTTACTATTTCACCAGGCGGGCCTGGCCTAATTTTCTCCCTCTTTTATAAAAGATTTTTAATTTTTAAATATCTTTTAGTATTTTATACATTCAATTTTAAATTGGTTTTAAAAGTTTGGGGTTTTAAATTTGTCGGGGCCAAAATTATTTAATTTGATTTTATTCTACTTTTAAATTTTGTATGTATGTGTTTTATTGATTGGCTGTGCACCGCCCTGAGTCCTTCGGGAGTAGGGCGGTATAGAAATCAAATCAAATAAATAAATAAATAAATAAATTTCAGTAGTCACCAATCCCAGTCTTAAAATGAGTTTAGAATCAGTGGGAGTCACTGATAACAATGAACTCCTAGCTACTGATAATGAGTCCAGTCCTGCCTTCCTTTTCCTTCTGTTCACGTTTTGCAAGTACCTTTTCCAGGCATATGTTTTATTCTACCGGATACAAACCATTATTGTTAGGGAAAAAATTGCTCTTCCAAGCAATTTTAAAAGACACTGTCAGAATGACTCTGCTCTCAGCCCCACTTGTGGCTCCTTGAAAAGCACCCCCCCCCCAACGCTCCAACACCTGAGGAGACAGGGGTGTCTAGAATTAAAACGTGGTTCAAATCCCTAGTATAGTCCTTCTGCGTGAGAAGGGGGTTGCTAGATGACCTCCAAGGTCCCTTCCAACTCTTACTGATACTGGCCCTGGCTTTCCTGGTGGAACCCCGGCAGTGGCAATGACAGCGGCAACAGCCCCCCCACACACAGCAGCCCACCTGGATCCTCGGCAGGGGGGTGGCAGGCATGGCTGGCCACATACTAGCCATCCCGGGAAGGCCTCTGGTGATATCGGGGTCTGCGGCAAAGCTCCCGATTTCTCCAAATGCCTCTTTCTTACCGTTGTACAGGGACGGGCTGCGGTGCGCAAATTTCAAAAGTTCTTGCGCCATCACCTGCAGCGCTTGCTTGGAGCTGGTTTGGAAAGGGGAAAAACGCAGCCGAATTAGGCAAGACACCCCCCCCCCCGAAGGGCTACCGAAGGGTGACCAGTTTGGAGGGATCTGGGTTGGGGGGTGTCCCGCCTAATTTGGCTGTGTTTTTTGTCTTCCCAAACCAGCTTCAAGCAAGTGCTGCAGGTGGCCCATCCCCTTACCACAGTAAGAAAGAGGCATTTGGTGAAATCGGGAGCTTTGCTGCCAACCCTGATGTCACCAGAGGCCTTCCCAGAATGGCTAGTATGCAGCCAGCCAGTCAGGCAGGCCTGCCCACCCCCACCCCGCGTGGCAGCTTACCTTGATCCTGGGCAGCATGGCACTGGCGGCGGCCAGCCAGGCCTGCTGTCCTCCCTAGGCCTCCCTCCACCCCCACAGCCCTCCTCCTTCCTGGGCAGCACGTCACTGGTGGCCGCAGCCAGCCAGGCATGCTGCTCCCCAGCCCCTCCCGCCCATCTGCGGCAGCCCACCTGCAACTTACCAAAAGTTAGGAAGGCAACGGCAGTCAAGTGGGCGAGGAGTGGAGTAGCTGGGCCTGGGCCGAGTGGTTCGGGCAACCAGTGACCGATAGCAAGCAAGGAGAGCAATAAGAGAGCATCCAAGAGTTCAGCCTCACACGCATGGTAAGAGGAGCTGCCCAGTGGCATGCGCGCCCCGGGAAACACACTTTCAGTTTCTGATGCACACATGTGCAATGGCCAGTCTGATGATCTGAGCTTTGGGTTGTGAACCCCCGTTGCCTCTTAGCGCCCCCTAATTCATCCCGTCCACTTTGGGAACCACTGGTTTAATCTATGAATATCAGTTTGACTGTTATATCCATCTTCTAATTGTTTATCTACCTCACCCATATTAGTCATCAGTCATTTGGTCAGATACAATCCTGTCAGTGTATAAGAAATTATGAGCTGGAATAGCCATAACAACAAGACAGCCAATGGGAACTGTTTGGTGACTAACAAACAGGATCTATTGTGAGCCACGGGAGATGGCTCGGAGCCTGGGCGGGGCTTAGCTTGACTGATCTGTATATATCTATAAAAGTTACTTTGTCCTTGCAATATAGCTTCTGTGTTTCTGAGTTCTGGTTATTCTGGTTCTGGCTTCTACTGCATGGGTATTGTATACATGCATCATGCTCTATATTATTGTATATAAAGAAGTTTCTTCTATAAATGAATCCTGCTGAATTATTTACTTGTGTGCTGGTTGGATTGCTGCAAACTCTGACAAATCCATTGTTTTGGCCAAGAGATTCACAAGAATTTTGAAGAGTAGGGAGCCCAAAATTGGAACTTAGTTGCCTCTACTAGATCTCTTGTTTAAGTTGATGAAGGTGGATGAGTGCAGTTCTGGATCAGGATCCACTGAGTCGCACATGGTGCCTATATTTGAATAGCTAGCCAGAGAAATGACTGAAGCCTGGGAAACAGGGCCCTTGTCAGTCAACAGGAGTGCTGATTTCCCACCATCTTACCAGGTACTTAGGATCTGAGGACAGGGCAACACAAGAAAACGACAATCAATGACTTCATAGCTGTCCATCAACACCCCACTTAACAATTAAAAGCCATACACAACCAGGCACCACATAAATACAAGGCATGGAACAGCCCAATGCACACATTCTGGAGAGAGTGTTCCAATATCTGAGGGTCTGTCAGAGAGAGAAGGGGGTCAATCTGTTTTCCAAAGCACCTGAAGGCCAGGCAAGGAATAATGGATGGAAACTGATCAAGGAGAGATTCAATTTAGAAATGAGGAGAAATTTTCTGACTGAGGACAATCAAGCAATGAAACAGCTTCCCTCCAGAAGTAGTGGGAGCTTCATCACTGGAAGTTTTCAAGAAGAGGCTGGACTGCCACCTGTCAGAAACAATGTGGGGTCTCCTGCTTGGGTGGTTGGGGGGGATGCTGGACTAGATGACCTACAAGGTCCCTTCCAACTCTGTTATTCTGTTATTTTGTCTTGCCAGGTACCAGGCTAAGGAAACATATGAGAATCCGGTGGATTTACTTCTAGAGCCAAAGTGGACAATCTGGGATTACAGGGATATGACTGTGCTTCTGAAAAGTGCCATGAAAAAACTGAGAGGTAAAAAACAGCCGCTGAGGTTTTACACTGGATGACATTTTGAGCATCCAAGAGAGATTCTGGGTCAATGTCACATGGATCAAAGAGGGATCGATTTCAGGATCAGTGTCTCAGTTAGGATTGTAAATGGAGACTACCTGTAGTCTTCGTAGCCCAAATCAGTGATGGGTTCCTACCGGTTCGCTCTGGATCTTGCAAACTGGTAGTAGCGGTGGCGGGAGGCTCCGCCCATCCACCTGGACATCATCACAGACACTCTGCACACGCACGCACATTGTGAACCGGTAGCGAAGGTAAGTGGAACCCACCCCTGGCCCAAATCCATATGCCCTGATCACTGGGGAAGCAGAATAAGTTTCCACAAAGTATAATGGAATACATACAGGTAGTTCTTGACTTACGACCTCCGTTGAGCTGAAAATTTCTGTGGCTAAGCAAGGCAGTTGTTAAGTGAGCAGTGCCCCATTTTACGAACTTTTTTGCCACAGTTATTCAGAAAATGACGGCACTTAAGTGAATCGTGGTTGATAAATGAATCTGGATTCATGCATTGATTTTGCGTGTCAGAAGCTCCCCAGGAAGGTTGAAGAGGACAATCCCAGAATCATGGGATGCTGCAACCATCGTAAATACAAGCTGGTTCCCAAGTGCCCAAATTTTGATCACGGGACTGGGGAGGCTGCAACCGTCATAAGTGTGAGAACTGATCATAAAGCTCCTTTGTCAGTGCTGCTATAACGTCACTAAAAAAATAGTTGTAACTTGAGGACTACCTGTATATGGAATTTATTTATTTATTTTTATTATTTATTAGTCCAATTTATATGCCACCCTTCTCCGTAGACTCAGGGCGGCTTCCAATGCATTATAGCAATAGCCTGCATACTTTTTTCTATATACCTGCTTATTAGGGCTTTGCCCCCCCCCAAGCGGTGTTGTTCTATACAAAGTTGGCTTATTGGCCCCACAATCCGGGTCCTCAATTTACCTACCTCGAAAGGATGGAAGGCTGAGTCAACCTTGAGCCTGGTGAGATTTGAACTTGCACTAATTGCAGGCAGCTGGCAGCTAAGTGCTAGCACTTAATAGCACTTTAGTCCACTGCACCACTGAGGTGCATATATAGTAGTATATATTTATACCGGATGGAATATATATATAGCCACCAATGACATTCTGGCTTGTAGCTTTCCCTATTCCTTATTTCCTGATCTGAGGCCAAGGAAAGCAAACCAGGGAATCTGAGGGAGGCCCTTCTGTTGCTCCAATTCCAGGGATGAGATGCTGAATTCCTCCCTTTTCTTCCCCAGATACTCTGGAAAGTGGACTTCAACTACAGGAAGGTAAATATGAGTTATAGGAATTGGATTTCCTTGCTATTTTAAGCTCTGATGCCAGTAACGTGAAGAGAAACATAATAGATCAAAAAGAAAAATATAGGATTAATTACTATATAAGACTATGATGATCCAGTAAACTTTAATGATTATATGATTTATGAACTATTACTTGCCAATATGTACAATATTAGTTAATGCAGTGGAGAAAAATTCCTTGTGTGACTGATCACATTTGGCCAAATCAAGCGGTTGTTCTGTTCTGTTCTGTTCTGTTCTGTTCTGTTCTGCCTCTTGCTCTGCCTGATCTTCTGGAAGAGGTGGAGCGCTATGAAGGGTTGATGAAGTTTTTTTTTCCTCTAGCCATCGGAGGCAGCAATAGATGGGGAGTGGGCGGGGTAAGCGAACTGCCGGTGATCCAACAGAGCAGAGAGTGAGGGTGAGTGAAGGCTGGAAGCTGCTTTCTCCATCCGGAGCCGGTGGGGAACCACGTGGCAGCCCACGTGGATCCCAGGCAGCGGAACTCAGGCTAGCTTTGCCTGCTCCCCCAACTCCCCACGAGTGAAGCGGTCTCCCTGCTTTGCTCTGACTCTCAGCTGTTCTTTAGAAGCTTTTTCCAGCCCTAACCAGGTACCAGCCGAGTGAAGCTTTGCCTGCTTTTCTCATTGCTGCTTCCTCTCAGCTGTGCCTTAGAAGCTGTTTTTTATCTCCAAGCAGGGGATAAAAAACCAGCAAACTAATGTGCTGAAGCTGACCAGACTAAGGACGATAGCCAGATGAATACCTGGTAGGCAGATTTTTTTCCCCCTATTTTATCCCCCCAAAAGTATAAGCTGTGTCTTATACTCTGGTGCATCTTATACTCTGAAAAATACGGTAATCTAAAAAACTGAAGCCAATCTTGGTGTAGAATGAAATACCTGGACAAATGGGAAAATATGACCTGGGAGTGAAAGGAATCTTGAATCCCTACCAAGCTAATAACATCCTCTTGATTTTACTGCCTGACTATAAGTTGGTGAGAGACCAGGTCTTTGGGAGCAGAAATTAGGTCCTTTGGGTCAAAGCAAATAGCAAAGTTGGAGCATCAGGGTTGCCTCCACTCTGTGGCCGGCAGTTAAAAGAGGATGGGACTAAGACAGTGGGAGAGCCTGAGTGCTTGGAGAAAAGGGAGCAGAGGGACCTGGACAATAGCAGTCAGATCAGCCATTGGAATTCTGTTAGTTGAAGTCTACAAGTCTTACAGTTGACAAAGTTGAGGACTCTTGACCAGGCAATGCTTAGGTGTTGTTTAAAAGAACAATGTGTCTTCCAATCCTGGGAGGGGGCGGTGTTTGGAAGCTGAACTCCATTCACACAAGAGGGTTAAGCTCTTGGGGGTGAAGACACAAACCAGGCCCTGCAGCTGAAGCTCTTGTTTTTCTCCTTCCTTCTCTTCCTCCTTGCAGAGAATGTAACTCTGGATCCAGATAGAGGCGATTCTGACCTCCTTGAATTCTCTGAAGATCGGAAAAGTGTCAAAAGAGTTAAGAGATTTGTAGATCCTGCTGATGTCTTTGGCTATGAGGAGTTCTCCACAGGAAGACATTTCTGGGAAGTTATTGTAGGAGGTAAAGGAGGATGGAGTGTTGGGGTTGCCAATGATGATGAGGATACCAAGCACTGGCAAGTTGGGAAATGGGGAGGGAGATACAGGGCCGCATCTCGATCAAAACGCTCTAAACTGGTTCTGACTGAGGAGCCCAGGAGGATCCGTGTCTCTCTCAACTGCGAAGGGGGACAAGTGAGCCTTTTTGATGCCAGCACAGCAACTCTGCTCCATACATTCTCAGACGCTTCCTTGGTTGGAGAGACCCTTCTGCCCTATTTCTCTTTGTTCGAAGGCGCCTGCATGACACTCCCCTAAAAGAAGGGACATCCATAAACAAATCTCCCTATTTGCCAAGCAGGGATCTCCGAAAGCCTTTAAAGCAGAGATTCCTTAGCTTTTTGCTACTTCAGCTTCCTTTATTGTTCTATGCCACCCTGGTCAGTCAATCAGTCCTTATAAAGGAATAACCTGATCATCGTTTCTATTTGTCTGGATGAAAAAAAAAATGAAGTGTCCTAGGATCTTTATAGGCTTTAGCATCATGTGTTCAGGTGTATCAGTATTAAAGATACCTTACAGCTAAGCCTGTCAATCATTATTTAATATGTCTGTCACAGCTCTTCATCCCATTTATGGATCATGCTTGTTTGTTTCATGTTAGTTGCAATCAATGATTGTGTAGGTGTCCATAACTCCATATATTCTATAATCATCCCCTTCTTTTTTTCTTTCCTTCCCCCTTTTATTTTCCTCCAGTTTCCTGTTAACACATACTTGTCATAATCCAAGGAACCCTAGCAGGGCTTCAGCAAGTATTACACTCGATATAAGCTTTATAGCCTCACAGGTATAGGAGGAGGAAGATGGGTTGGATATGTTTGCCACCTTGAGTTATTTGTAAAAATAATAAAGGCGAGATAAAAATAAATAAGGGGAGTGAAACTTAATTGATATGGTGACTTTGAATGCTGACAGCAGATCTCTGGAACCCCTCAAAGCATCTAAAGAACTGAAGATTGACAAGCTGCTGTTGGCAAAGGAGCAAATGAGGAATCCTAATGAACATACCTAATACAGGTAGTCCTGGACTTACAATTGAGCCCCAAATTTCTGCTCCCAAGTGAGTCAGCTGTTAAGTGAGCTTTACCCCATTTTAACTATCACGGGGGAAGAAGGGAATGAAAAGGAGGAGGTTTAGGCAGGAAAAATGAGGGGAGCAGTGGATAGAGAGAGAGGGCGAGAGGGATAGGTGGGTCTCTTTGGGGGCAAACCTGAGGGAGAAGGGAGAGAAGGGAAGTGGGGCCTCCTGGCTCACCTGGCCTCCACCCCACCAAGTGAGGTGGGGGGAGGCGACACATGAGGATGGGTTGAGGAAAGGGAGAGAAAGGAGTGGGGGGAAAAGGAGGGAAAAGTGTGTGAGGAAAGGTTGAGAAAGGAGGAGGAGGAAGGAGATGGAGAGAAAGGGAGGCAGGCAGGGGAATCACGGGAGGAGCAGAGGCAGTGGCAGGAGAGACCAGCAAGCAGGAGAAGGGCGGGGGAGAGAGGAGAGAGAGCAAGAACTGGCTGAATAGCCATCTGACCCCCACCCAACCATGTGAGGGAGCTGAGTGGAGTGGCAGCCACAAGGAATGGACTGTACCAGGGGAAGGCGCCTGGATGGTTGGAAAAGAAGGCAAGGGGAATCTATCACACGACTCGGGGACCCTTCAACCGTCATAAATATGAGTCAATAGCCAAGCGACTGAATTTTGATCAAGTAATCATGAGGATGCTGCAATGGTCATAAGTGTGAAACACTCTCATAAATCACTTTTTAATGTCTATATACATTAAAAATGAGAAATGTTAAAATGCTTATTATTTGACTTCACATATGTCAAATTGGGAGCCACTGATCTAGCCCAACAGACTATCAAAAGGGATGGGGATTACGGCCAAGGTATCCCAAGGCATGTCAACAAACTCAAGATGGCAGCCAGCTCCGCCTTTTCCCTATATGTAAATAAGGGGTGGGGCTTCCCTCCCTTAGGTCTTTGTTGACTCCCTCTAGGGTTGTTTCTGCGTTGCATCTCCCCACTTTTGGGGAATATTTAAAAGAGATTTAGATGTGAATGTTCTGTAAATTAGGTCCCAGCCCTAAACCTGTTTAGTAGTAGTACTGTAGTTGCAGTCATATTCATGGTTCCTTCCTTCCTTCCTTCCTTCCTTCCTTGCTTCCTTGCTTCCTTCCTTCCTTCCTTCCTTCCTTCCTTCCTTCCTTCCTTCCTTCCTTCCTTCCTTCCTTCGAAAGGTCTTCACCTGGTGCCAAACTGAGGCCACTGTGGGTGCCAATTAAGGGACTCTGGGGAGGTCATTCCATAAACGAGGTGCCACCAACAGAAAGGCAAGATCAAGGAGGGGGCTTGGGACTCTGTATGTCCCCTCAGAGACCCTTTTGTGATTAAAGAAGCCTCCCCAAAAAGCCCTTGAACAAAGGGCAAAGGTGTATAAGATGTTCTCCGCCCACCAGATCCCCCCACCTCTCCCCATGGGTCCCCCTGTCCTAAGTTGGCCTGAGACTCCTAATGCCTCTTTCTATCCACCTTTTGCTTTAAGAGGCATTTCATTGGTCAAACGTGAAGATTTCCATTCACCAAATGATCCTATTCCACATTCTACATATTCCATATTCTACATCTACAAGATAGTCTTCAGTGTCTTCCTTCCAATGAGTGATCTAGGCTGCCTCTTTATGTTGACTTTTGCCCAGTTTTAGAGCTTTTCCTGATCCGTTTCCTGATTGGATGGCTGGGAAGGGGGCAGTCCAGGCAGTTCTTTCTCTGCAGGATATTCCAATTAAAAGTGACTGAAAAGAGTTTAATGTCCCCTTTATCTCTGAGACAACCCATCAATTGCAGGATTAGTTTTGGGCTTTTATCAAGGGCTTCTTACTGTCTCTTTCAATCCAAGTTAACTCCCTCTGGTCCCATAAATGTTTCCTTCTTCCTATTTTTTAAAAAAACATTTTCCCCTTTAACAAGCTGGTTGGATCAATAATAATTGTTTGGCAATCTGTACAATGGATGTTTCTTTCTCCCCGGGAGTTTTCAAAATCTTTCCCTATGGCCTTTTTATAATTTGCAGACTTCAGCTCCAAAAACTCCTGAGCCAGCTGGCTCACAAATTCTGGAAGTCAATCAATCAATCAATCAGAATAGAACTGGAAGGGGCCTTGGAGGTCTTCTAGTCTAGCCCCCTGCTCAAGTGCTTCTCCTCTTCTCCTCCTGCACATTCTTGTATCCCGGTTGCCACGGTCTCAGGCCAGCCGCCATGGCCGCCATTCCACCGCCACCGGTGCAGAGGGCAATACTCCGGCCCCAGGAACCTGCCCATTCCTCTCGGCCGTCCGAGGGGTCCCTCTCTATCCCCCTGTCCCTACAGGACAGGGTAGGTCCAAAGACCTACCGGCGGGGGCTTGGCAGACGGGTAGTCTTGTGATCAGTCGATCCCAAATGCTGACTGTGAATGCTGGTAGCTTTATGGTAGAAGGCCAGAGAAAGGCAGGAAATGCAGTGGTGACAGCATGGGAAGTTGGAGAAGTCAACCCATTACCAGTAAACATTTCTGCCCAACTGGCTGAACTGGTCACTCTAAATAGAGCCTTACAGCTGGCTGTGGGACAAACATTAATAGCAAATATACCTTTGGAGCCTTGGGTGCCCATGGAGCCTTATGGAAGGAAAGAGGATTATTAAATGCAAGAGAATCAACCGTTAAATATAGCCCACAAATTTTAAAATTATTGGAGGCTGCTTGGCAAACAAAACAAGTAGGAGTCTTACATGTCAAGGGACATTCTAAGATTCCCCTTTACACAAAAGGAAATTGGGCTGCAGATGGAGCTGCTAAGGAAGCCTCCCTACCACACTTAGAATGAACAGCCTACCTCATTCCTATTTCTCCCTACCCACTTCTCCACTCTCTTGTACTCCCAAGGGTAGGACATGGGCCACATCAGTTGGAGGCAGGGAGAGGAAGGATGGGTGGTGGAAGGTAGAGGGCAGACCTATTCTACCAAATACACCTCAGAGGACTCATTTATAACAAATACATGCCAGCACACAATGGGGGGTCAAAGGGACTGGTAGACTAAGTGACATGCTGTGTAGTAGACAAGGGTCTCTATTCCACAGCCTCCCAAGCTGTAGCAGTTTGTCTGATCTATGCCAGAAATAATCCAAAAGTAGCCAGGCACCCACCCCTTAGGAGTCCAACTTAAAGGCAACTACCCAGGGACAATTTGGGAAATAGACTTCACTGAATTACCTAGAAAGCAAGCTTTTAAGTATGTTTTGGGACTAGCATGGACCTTCACAGGATGGCCTGAGGCTTTTGCTTGCAGGACTAATAGAGAGCATGAAGGAGTAAACGTCCTACTGGAAGAAATCATTCCTGGGTTTGGGCTGCCAAATAGTACATCCTTTGATTGTGACCCATATTTCACAGCTAAGGTTTCTGTGAACAGTTAAAGATCACTTGGAAGCTTTATTCAGTCTACCACCTGGCAACTAGTCCTATGGCAGAAAAAGGTAATGATTTAAAAAAAAAAAACAACAGCTAGCTCAACTTATGCCAGGAGGCTCACCTGTCCTCACTGCAAACTTTGCCACTCATGTTGTTAGGGCTTCACATTGCACCTCGACAGCGAATGGGCTTGAGCCTCTTTTGAGGCCCTTTTTGGGCGACCACATCCCTCCCTAAAGGCAGAGGAGAGGTCCATCCCACTGGTGGGCGAAGTGACCTTGTACCAATATGTAAGTCAACTCGCTGGGGTTATGAGTTTTCTTTCCCGTTATCTGCACGAAAATCAATACTTTGGACTAGATCATCCAGTACATCCGTTTCAGCCTGCAGACTGGGTGCTTGTAAAGACATGGGGATTAACAACCTCCTTGGATCAGAAGTGGAAGGGACCGTTTCAAGTGCTTCTGACCACCCATGTGGCACTAAAAGTGGAAGGCCTGGCATCTTGGACAGATCACTTCCAGAGTGACGAAATACCCACCATCTGATTCTTGGACTGCGCAGCCTGTGACTTCCTCAGTAGAAGAACTGGGACTTAAGTTATTGTTCTGGAAACAAAAGCCTCCGGAACCATCGTTGCGTGAGAGGAGAACTACCATCTCCCATAGGTCTTCTCTCAACTAGGAAATTTCCCCAAAAGGTATTTGTAGCTCCCCACACTAGAATTAGGAGAGTTAGCCAATTATTACCACTAGCTGATTGGGGTGTGTGTATGTGAAGGCTAAGATATTAAGCCAAGTAGACTTAACTACTGTCAGGATGAGACCATATGATTTGTTATGTAACTGAAGGGAAACAATAATAAGGATATAATAAATAATACTAGGATATGATATACTGGTATACTAGATTCTGTAACCATTAGGTTCCTGTAATACATATATGCCTTTGTATTTGTATCACATATATTATGCCTTTATATTTGTATCTCCTGTAACAAACATATTCTGTTATTAGGCCTGTAATGTATCTGGTATTTGTCAAACATATGTCCCTGCCATTTGACCTGAACCCATATCAATCTTCTCCCTGTTTTTTCTTGTGCCATCTAAGAGCATGGTACGTATCTCCAAGGCATAATTTCCACCTCAGTCTTGTTTGTTTGTTTTATGTTTTATTTGATTTGTATACCGCCCTACTCCCGAAGGACTCAGGGCGGTGAACAGCCAAGCAATAAGATACATAAATACAAAAATTTAAAAACCAGTTAAAATCGAATTAAATCATTTTTTGGCTCAGACAAATTAAAACACCGCAATAATTTAAGAACAGATTTAAAATTTATATATTAAAAGAGGGAGGAGATTAGGCCAAGCCTGCTTGATGGAATAAAAGAGTTTTCACAGCGCGGCGGAAGGTGCGCAGATCCGGGATCCTCCGTATCTCTGGGGGGAGCTCATTCCAGACGGTAGGTGCCCCCACAGAGAAGGCTCTCCCCCTAGGGGTCGCCAGCCGACATTGTTTGGCTGACGGCACCCGGAGGAGTCCCTCTCTATGAGAGCGTACTGGCCGGTGGGAGGCTATTGGTGGTAGTAGGCGGTCCCGTAAATAACCAGGTCCTAAGCCATGGAGCGCTTTAAAGGTGGTAACCAAAACCTTGAAGCGCACCCGGAAGACCACCGGGAGCCAGTGCAGCTCGCGCAGGAGAGGTGTCACATGGGAGCGCCATGACGTCTTAAGTCTTAATTTATGTTGATCTGGATAGACTCCTACTTTCCAGGGCCAGGGGGCCTAAGTGGCCAATTGAGTAAACAAAGAAATGCTCAAGATTACTAATTGGGAAGTTTCTATTCCCCCTTGCAGGGCACCAAGGAATGCACGGGCCTGGATTGGGAGGCCCAAGTTGGGTACTAAGCTGACTAAGTCTCTGAGGGTATAAAAGGACGCCATACCTTCCCCAAGGTGTGGCTATCTCTTCGCATGCATTGTATCTGTATGTTCTGGATATAGTTCCACCCAGTATTTTGTTTTTGGCCATAAATAAAATCTGTTTTTTTTGCAAGTCTCTCTCTTTGGCATTCTGGTGACTCAAGTGTATTTTGGGACCTTACATAACTGTGCTCCTCCCACCCACCTATATTATACCCACTTTACCTGAAAGGAAGATTAGAAACCAGAGGGACCTTGAACAATCCAGAAAGTACCTGAAGAACTATCAACCCTTTACTTTGTTCAGTGGGCTCTGGACTCTCAATAATGCCAGCTACAGGAGCCTTGGTGGCGCAGTGGACTAAAGTGCTGTTAAATAGCACTTAGCTGCTAGCTGCCTGCAATTACTGCAAGTTTAAATCTCACCAGGCTCAAGGTTGACTCAGCCTTCCATCCTTCCGAGGTAGGTAAAATGAGGACCCGGATTGTGGGGGCAATAAGCTGACTTTGTATAAAAAAGAAAACCGCTTGGGGGGGGCCAAAAGCCCTACTAAGCAGGTATATACAAAAGTATGAAGGCTATTGCTTAACGCATTGTAAGCCGCCCTGAGTCTCCGGAGAAGGGTGGCATATAAATCGAACCAATAAATAAATAAATAAATAAATAAATAAATAAATAAATAAATAAATAAATAAATAAATAAATAAATAAATTGTATATAGGCAGTGGAGGAAATCCTAGCTAATGAGACTGGGGAGTTTCTTTATTGCTGCAGCAGAAGATCAAGAAGCCATTCGGAGAATGACAGTTCAGTTCAGAATAGGATGGCTCTAGATATATGGCATCCTAAGGACGTTTGTCTCACTTACTTGGACAACAATGCTGTGTGCAGATTCTGGACAAATCAGAGGAATTCCACAGCCGAACTGCACACATCACAAAGATAGCTACAACTCCTCCCAACCCCCCCCCCCCCCATGGACGAATGGAAAGGCTGGTGGCATTGACTGACAGGATGGTTGCCTGATTCCAACTGGTTAAGAACTGAATAATGACCCTGGCAGGCATAGTCATTGTTCTCTAAATCACCTGTTGTGCATTACAATGCCTTCTGCTTTGCCTTTCCACCTGTAAGCAAGCTATGGGGTCTTCCAGTACAGGGATATTGATGTTGGGTAAATATGGAAAATGAAATCGTTTTCAGATTCAAAGGGGGGGGATGATGGGCTGTCTGTAAAATAAAACCAGGTCATGGCACACACTTGAAAGTAAGTCAGGAAGCCTGTAATTGTGGAGTCTGTCTGGCAAGAACAAAGACTGCTTATCCACAGGAAATATGCATGTGTAAAGTTTGTAACAATTCTGGGTAGTTAGAAAGCTTATACAAGTAACAGTTAGGCAACTTGCAGACTTCAGCTAAAAGTTAGGAATAGAGATGGCCGGCAGCAAATGAAAGGTGCATTAGATAACTCCTGGGGCATTCATTAGCCAAGGCTTAGGAATAGGGACAGCTAGAGAGTCCAATAGAACAAATTGTAGAATTATTACTAAAATGTTTATTAGATGATATTTCTTACTATCCCGCCTTTTCCCGTGTTCTTATTTAGTGAAAATGTATAAAGCTTTCTTAATTTTTTGTTATTGGCTCTCTTGGCATTTTGGCCAGGAGCCCTTTTCCTTGGGGTACCCCAATAAAAAGCAATCAAAACCTGCATCTCGTGTCTGACGTCCTTCATTGGCCTCAGCACCAGATTCAGACCCGAATTGGGGACAACAATTAGTTAGGAACAGAATTGTTACCTAAGAGTGTCCATTAGTGTAAAAAAAAGGTTGCTACAGCAATATATAAGTGTTTTCAGTGATTTTACTAGTAAGAATACGGACTTAAAAAATTAGATAGGATTTTGCTATACAGTACTTCCCTTTAACACACTAGATAATAAAATGTTAAACTTCCTAGGTTGAAGGTTTTCCTACAACATAAATATGGGATATCAAAAAGAGATTTAGATGTGAATGTTATGGAAATTAGGTCTCTATAGTTTCCAGGCCCTAAATTTGTTTAGTAGTACTATAGCAGCCTCAGTCATATTAGTGATTCCTTCCTTCCTTCCTTCCTTCCTTCCTTCCTTCCTTCCTTCCTTCCTTCCTTCCTTCCTTCCTTCCTTCCTTCTTTCCATTGGAAGAATTTTGTGGTTCGTTCCAGCTGGCAGAAGCCGACAAAGAAAGATTTGAAGACAGCAAGCTACCAAAATGCAGGTTTTATTACAGGAAGGCAGTACAGTGACAGCAAAAGTGACTTCAGAGTTCCTGCCTTGCAAGGTGGCCTTTGGGGTCCTGAGTTGTGGTTTTGTATGTTTTTCTACCCTGAGGCAATGCGAGGTGAGGGTTCCTTCTTTTGTTTCCCATGTCTGTCCGGTTCTTTCCTTCCTGCCTCAAGAGCTACTTCCTTTGCCCAGTTTCTCTTTTTGGGAAATAACCTGATCAAGGGGCAGGGCAGAGAGTTCCTGTGACCAGGTGATTTGTATTTGGGGGGGGGGGGGGTTATAATCCCTTCAGGGGCAAAGGAGAGATTATTCCTATGGCTATCTGAGTTTTCTCAATGGTTTCCTCCAGGCAAACTCCAGGCATCTAGGGAAAGGAAAAAGCAGCAAAAAGTGTCATTTTATTATACTGTTGTGTCCATGTCCCCTTGGGGAGCCCATTGTGACTAAGGAAGCCTCCCCCAAAGGCCCTTGAACAAAGGGGCTATAAGATGTTCTCCACCCACTAGATTCCCTTCCCGCCCCCCATGGGTCCCCCTGTCCTAGGTTGGCCTGAGACTCCTAATGGCTCTTTCTATCCATCTTTTGCCTTAAGGGAGCTCATTGGTCAAACTTGAAGATTTCCATCCAGCAAATGATCCCATTCCACATTCTACATATTCCACATTCCACAAGGTAGTCTTTGCCCAATTGTAGAGCTTTTCCTGATCCATTTCCTGATTGGCTGGCTGGGAAAGGGACAGTCCAGGGAAGTCTTCCTCTGCCAGATATTCATATTAGAAGTTATGTAAAGGATTATAATTTCTCCTTTATCTATGAGACATCCCATTGATAGCAGCATTGGCTTTGAGGTTTTATTAAGGGTTTCTTCCATGCCAACTTTACTCCATTTCATCCCATAAACGTTTCATTCTTCCCATTTTTTAAAAAAAGCATTTTCCCCTTTAACAAGTGGCTGGCTGAATAATAATTGATGGTGAATCAGCCCCATGGATGTTTCTTTCTCCCCAGGATTTTTCAATATCTTTCCCTCTAGCAGGATACTTGGATCAGTAATTGATTGGGGGGTCCGTCCCAAAAATATTTGCTTCTCCCCAGATTTTAAAAAGCAGCACTTTTTCGTGCTGCTGTTGATAAAAATAGGATCGCCAACATGATCGGCAACGTCCAATGAGGGATATGAAGGAGAAGGAAGAGGAGGGGAAGGAAGGAAGGAAGGAAGGAAGGAAGGAAGAAGAAGAAGAAGAAGAAGAAGAAGAAGAAGAAGAAGAAGAAGAAGAAGAAGAAGAAGATGATTTTGAAAACTCCCCCCCCCTTTGACGAGCTGATTGGGCCAATCATAATTGATCCATCCTGCGAATGTTTGCTTCTCTCCAGTTTGTTGTTTATAAACCACTTTTTTCCCCTTTAAGAAGCCAGCGAGGCTGACCGCAAGAATAACAACAATTCATTTCGGTTTCCCGTCTGGGCAGAACCCAAAGGCGGTCACCTGATTTGGAGGAAAAGAAACGAAACTTATCTTTCTCTTTCTTTGTCCCGGCGGAGGAGGCGGCGATGGCGGCCGAAGCACCCTTGCAAGGTTTCCTGGAAGAACTTACCTGCTCCATCTGCCTGGACTATTTCCAGGACCCCGTGCTCATCCCGGAGTGCGGCCACAACTTCTGCCGCAGCTGCCTGACCCGCAGTTGGGGAACGTCGGAATCGGAGGCTTCCTGCCTCCGATGCAAACAGACCTTCGGGATCCTCAGTCTCCTCCCCAACCAGCAGCTGGCACGGCTGGTGGAAGAGGCCAGGCGATGCGGCGGTCCTAGGGACGAGGAAGGAGGGAGCCTCTGCCCGAAGCACCGGGAGCCCCTCAAGTTCTTTTGTAAGGACCACCAGACCCTCATCTGCGTGGTCTGCGACCGATCCAAAGAGCACGAGGGCCACTCGGTGATCCCTGCGGAGGAGGCTTTCCCGGAATACCAGGTAGGAGTCAGCCAGGAGGAATCGCTGCGGAGGGGCATCCAGATCCTTGGTCTTCCTGGCAATCCTTGGACCAATTTACTTTTTCTGTTGTCCACAAACTGGGTTTAGCCTGGCGCAGATGCGAATTAGAACCAGACTGGAGAGGAGGCTCAAGGGACTTTTAATGAGGTACTTCAGCAAAAGGGTCTCAGCAGCTAAAGGAGCCAAGACCCCTGAACGATGTAAACATTCAAAATATAGGGTTAAGATTAAGGTTCCTTGACAGGAGTTTCTTTTGATTTCTTGTCCTGGCCTACTTTACTCACACTCCTCATACATTGTGTATTTGTGGTAATAAGCTTTCTTATCAAAAGAGCTGTTTGTTTTATTATTATAATAAGCAAGAAGTTTCCAGAGTTGATGTCTATGTGTCCCCCCATTGGTTCCTGGTCTTATTACACTCCTCTGCAACTTTCTGCCTCGGCCATTCCTTTAACAAACTTCTCTAATTCCAACCTGAGACCTTCACCTCCTGCTTTATCCTCTGTGGCTGAAATTTTTTTGAAGACAGATTTACCATAGTCTTTGAATTACAACCATTCGTTTAGTGACCTTCTCATAAGCAAAGTCAATTGGGAAGCCAGAATCACTTCACAACTGTGTTACGAAGTGAACAACTGCAGTGATTCACTTAACAACCGCAGCAAGACCTTGGAAATTTTTAAAAAACAGAACAGGATTAAAAAAAACAAGGAATAAAAATTGACTAATATTTGCAAATTAGGACAAATTATAAAAAAGACAGGGAACAATATGGTATCCACAGAAAACAATTGGAATTGGATAAGATATTATTAGGACCAGGAGAAAAAATGATCACAAAAATATATAATTATCTGTTAAAATTTAAAATGGAAGAAGAAACCGTGAAGGAAACAATGATGAGCTGGGCAAGAAATTTTGGCTATAACATTCATTTGGCTCAATGGGATAAATTATGGGAGAGAAACTATAAACTAACAATGTCAGCTGCTTACAAGGAGAATCTTTATAAGATGTTTTACCGATGGCACCTGCCACAAGAGAGATTGGCAAGGATGTTCTCAAAACAGGTCCCCGGATTGTTGGAGGTACGGCCATAGCCAAGGGACCTTCTACCACATGTGGTGGACCTGCCCTAAGATTAGGAAATTTTGGTGGAAGATAAAAAAATGGCTGGAAGAGATAACTGGGTGGAGGACAGAAAAAAAACCAGAACTATTCCTCCTTTGTATTTAAGAAAGGAAAATGGAAAAAAAATTACAATATATCACTTTACACATACTAACTGCGTGTAGACTTGCCATAGCACAAAATTGGAAACAACCGGATATCCCCCCAGACCAATTTATAATTTTAAAAAATTATGGCTGCGCAGAAATGGACAGATTATCTATGGAAAGTAAGAAAAGGGTAGACACCAAATACTATTTAATTTGGAATAGATGGTATTCCTGGCTGGAGAGTAAATCTAAAATATAAGCGATATTTTGTTACGAAACCGAATTGTGAATAGAAGATACTGTAACTTAGATAAGGATGTAAGTTAAGACAGACAGAAGTAGAATTTGTATATGGAAGTTAATTAGGATAGAGATACTGATATAGAAAAGCTGTTACTAGTGCTTAGGTTTTGATGTGTTTATTTTTGTTGTATGTTATAGTTTTTTATTTTTTGTTCTTTTCTATTTTTTGTACTGTATATTTTAATGTTTGAAAATTTAATAAATATTATTTTTTTAAAAAAAACAACTGCAGTAAGAACATCACTTAACTGTCTTGCTTAGCAACGGAAATTGCCTGTAGGGCAAAATAGGCTCCCTTTGGCAGCTCCCTTTCCACGTTTGCTCTAGAACGAAATTGTCATTCCTCCAAAGTCTTGAGTGCAGACCCCGAAAAACACTCCTGCTGGATCAGGCCAAAAGTTCATTTCTCAGTGATGCTTCTGGATGACTGCAACCAGGAGACTCAGTTAGCTCACTTTAATGCCATTACAGGTAGTCCTTGACTTAAAACCATTCATTTAGTGACTGTTCAAAGTTACGACGACAATGAAAAAAGTGACATAATGTTTTTCACCCTTATGATCATTGCAGCATTCTGTGGTCACATGATCAAAATTTGGACGCTTGCCAACTGCCATGTATTTATGACGATTGCATATATCTTCTAACTGGGTCTTCCCTCCGATGTAATTCTTTACGGAAAAGAAACTCAAAACTTGTATTTTTCAGATCAAGGTGGAGGATTGCCTGAAGGCTCAGAAGGAGGAGAAAGAAAAAATAGCTACATACAAAGGAGACACAGAGCAAAGAGTGCAGGAGATGCTTGTAAGTATTGATCCAATGGTGAGGATCTTCTGAACTAATAGGAAGGAAAACACCATCTGCCATCTTTGATAATAGGCAGCCTGTGTTTTAGTACAAATTCTGACTTAAATGAAATTCAAGTTAAAGACGGTGTTAGGGCACAGAAATTGTTCTTAACCTGGGGACTAAGGTGTCACCATTGGCTGAATGAGTCACAGTTGGGTTAAGTGTCCCTATCCCATGAGCCGTGTTTTATACAATGGATTTGTTTTGTTTAATAAATTAATGCAAACCATATTTCATCTTATTGAAAAAAGTGTGAACGCAAACATTTTTCTATCTCTTTTTTTGGAATCCCTGATTGCCAAGAAGATTTTCATGAGAGGTCATTAAACTAGAGCCTTTAAAAAAAAAACCACTTCCCCCCCTACACTTTTTAATATCAATGGGTTTTTTGTCTCCTTCGGATATTCTCCCACCTCACTTCTGGATTCTTCAAAGAATCTGTTTAATTATTATAACAATTAAAATAAAAGAAAAAATAATTAAGTAAAAAAATAAAAATATGCCTTTTGCTTTTTCTCTTTCTTGTTCTAGGACCTCATCAAAGAAGTGAAGAAAAATGGAGTGGCTGAATTCAGAGAGCTACAACTCTGGTTAGAAGGACAGGAGAAGCTTCTGTTGACTAAAATGGAAGAAACGGAGAAGGATATTAGGGCAAGAAAGGAGAAGGGTTTGGCCAAGCACATGGAGGAACTGGGCTCTCTTGACCATCTCATCCAGGAGATAGAAGAGAAGCTTCAGCAGCCAGCCAGCAAACTCTTACAGGTGAGGCAGGAAGTTGAGATCATAGAATCCTAGGGCTGGAAGGGACCTTGGAGGTCTTCTGGTCCAATCTTCTACCCAAGGCAGGGGACCTTATAACCATCCCCCAAAAATGGTTGTCCAAACTATTATTGGAATTTTTCAGTGATGGAGCACCCAAAACTCAGGGAGGCAGGCTGTTCCACTGATAAATATTTCTCACTGTCAGGAAATTCTTCCTTATTTTAGCTTGCAACTCCAGATGAGCTTCCACCCCATTTCCCTATGAGAGCTCTTCAAGTGTTGGAAGATGGCGGTTGTGTCTCCCCTAAGCCTTTTCTTCCTTAGGCTAAGCATACCGAGTTCCCTTAGCCATTCATTATATGGTTTGACTTCTTGGCCTCTTACCATCTTCATTGCTCCTCTCTGCATTCTTTAGCCTCTCCATAGAATACTCTTTTTGACTCTTTCCTTTTTTTTCTTTCATAAATTTAATCAAAATTATAATAGTGAAAAGTACCAATGGAAATAAAGAAAATAGGGAAATGGAGAAGGAAAAGAATGGGAAAGATGTGTAGGATAAAGGAAAAAGAAAAAAAATGTCTTTCAACTTTTTTTCTGCACAGTGAAATACAAAATAAAATTACAGCCTCAACGTTTTAATTTTGCATATTTAGTAATTATTAGCCATGTCTATAAAAAAGATTAGTCTAATAAGCAAAACCAAGCATCAAGAATTCATCTTTTTCTATGTCGAGCACAAAGTTTAGAAGCAGCTTCCAAGAAGCAGCAGTTTAGAAACAACAGGTTATATCGAATTAAAGCAGTCAATTTTTTCATTTTTTCTAGCTCCACTTTTTCCATCCATTTTTCTCTTGTGGGGATTGATATATATGTCCATGTCTGCATGTAGGATTCTGGCTGCATTCGGTCAAGTTGAAAAACTTTTTTTCAACTCTTCATTTAGTAAACTTTTTGATTCTTTCTATGGAAAGGAAACTGGAAGGTATGAAAACTATATAGTCCTTGACATATGAGCACACTTGGACTCGAAATTTCTGTTGCTGAGGGAAACAGTTGTTAAGTTAATTTTGCCCCATTTTACGACCTTTCTTGCCGCTCTTGTTAAGTGAATCTCTCCAGTGGTTAAGTTAGTAACACGGTTGTTAAATGAATCCGGCTTCCGCATTGACTTTGCTTGTCAGAAGGTCACTAATGGTGATCACATGACCCCAGGACGCTGCAACCATCATAAATATGAATCGGTTTCCAAGTGGCTGAATTTTGATCATGTGACCATGGGGATGCTGCAAGAGTCTTTTTTTTTAAGTTTATTTATTTATAACAGTAAAACAACACAAGACATACAACACTTATATACCAGACTCTTTTTACAGCTTTTTCATAGTGGTCCTTCCTTATTATTTACTATTTCCACCAATTTTACTTCATCTCATTCCAAATTACTATCTGTCCCCATCATTTCATTTACAATATATTTCTCTTTTTCATTTCAATCACTAAATTGTATTTTACCAATTTTCCCCATTATTTTTGGACATTTCTTGATCTCCCCCTTATTTTTCTTCTTCAGTTTTCCTTTCCTCCAACCACTCATACCATCTATACCAAATTTTATAGTATTCTGTATCCTCTTTTTCTGCAAGAGTCTTAAGTGTGAAAAATGATCATAAATAATTTTTTTCAGTGCCGTGGTAACTTTGAACGGTCACTAAATGAATTGTTTAGTCAAGGACTACCTGTAATGGCTAATATTACAGATACATAATGTAATTCAGAAAAAGCAGGAATTCAAAGTTCTGATCAATTGCCTATATATATTCTTCACAATTTTAAGAATGCCTGCTTAGGGTTCCTATCCCATATTGGGGGATGTAGTGCTGGGTATTCTTTGTAGGGTCTTCCCCTCCCCTTAATCTCCAGGCCAAGGAAAAACCCAACACTGATCACCTTCTCCAAAGTGTTAAAACCACCTGGATTTTCCAAAGTGCCTTCATTCATTCATTCATTCATTCATTCATTCATTCATTCATTCATTCATTCATAAATGCAGGGGATTTTTTTATCCTATTGATGCACTATTTTGTTTTTCAAATAGTCTTTTCTTTTTGCTATCATGTTTTATATATAAATATATATCTTCTGTAATTGTGTTGGATTCAACTGGGGTCTAATTTTTCTTAGACAAGAAAGTAAAAACAATACCACTCTAAAAAAAAGGGGGGGGGGAAGAGCAATGGATTTATTTAAAAAATGGAAGTATTTTGTATGTCTGTTGGTGTCTGGTTGTCCAGACGTTTCACTCATGTATTTTGTGACTCTAAGAATTTAATTTTCTGCCTAGGAAATGGCTCCTTTCAGTGCTTCCTCTCTTTATTTTTTAGGACATTGGAAGCATCTTGAAGAAGTAAGTAAATCCACCCTTTTCTTTACAGTCTCAGAGATCAGCAGCTCTGCCAGCAGTTTTCCTATTTTGGAAAGGTCTTTCTTTATTTCGCAGTATTTTATTGTAAAGACAACGTACTGTATTTCAGGGCTTTTTATATCATCAATTATTAAGTTGGTTGCACACTCAGCCAGAGGTTTAGACTGAATTTGCCTTTTTATCCATTTATTGAGTCCTTCCCAAGAAGAGACAGATGTTTGATGGTTTTAAAAGTATCATTGTAGTATGTAAGCTGTTCCAAGTAATGCAACTATCATAAATACACACTGGTTGCCAAGCACCCAAATTGTGATTACAGGGACACTGTGACAGATGTTAAGTGGGAAAATGATTGTAAGTCAGTTTTTTGAGAGCTATTGTAACTGGTTGCTAACAAATAGTCATAAACTGAAGGTTACTTGTAACTGAATTTGTCTCTATTAAATGACATTGCATTAGTTTAATCCAGTGGTTCCCAAACTTTTTCAGTCCCCCCCCCCTGGTGCTACAAACTCATCCTCAGTGCCCCCCACCCCCACCCCGTATAAATAGCATTGTTCGGAATAGCGGTTTGCACGACCCACTAAGGAAGATACTAACAGTAAAATACAAAACTGTAACAATTAATTGCACGTTTATTCAAAATCCAATTTAAAAATCTTTTGTTAATTCAACAAAATTGTTGAACATGATCCAGTGATACCAGGTTTTCAAAGTCTGATAATCATTTATCAAGAACCTTAGCAACTACTTACTTAGTAAACTCAGTAAAATTTAGTAACTACTTTGCTGTTCAGTAAATTCTTAATGTGATGGATGGGCTTGATGAAGTGATTCCAGTTTCCCAATGTCTGGTTTTAAGTCACTTAGCAGGAGTCTTAAACCACCACATTCAGTAATCTGGACTCAATTTCTCTGCTTGGAGCTTCTTTTTTTTTTTTTTTTTTTTTTTATTGCAAAAGTTTTACAATTACATTTTCACCCCTTTTTTCACCCCCCCACCTCCCTCCCCAAACTTCCCATCCACCCTAACCCTCCCTAACCCTCCCCCCCCAGACTTCCCTATTACATACTCATAACTAATAACACTAATATATAAACCTGAACCCATCCCTCCCCCTATATAATTTTTCCTCTTTGTCTCTTTACATAAAAATATTTCTAATACATTATTTTCAAATAAAAGCTATTTGATACTTTCTGGTTTGGTATTTGTTCTGAACATATTCTATCCACCTTTTCCATTCCCATTCGTAAGTCTCTTGTGAACAATCTTTTAGATACGCTGAAATCTTCGCCATCTCTGCAAAGCTGGCCATCTTCAAAGTCCATTCCTCGATAGTAGGCAAAGCTTCATTCTTCCAATATTTACCTATCAACAATCTAGCTGCTGTTATCATATACAATATTAGTTTTATTTCACCCCGTGTAAAACCCTTAACTATACCCAATAAAAACAATTGTGGAGAAAATTGAATTTTTTTCTTCAAAACATTCTGCATGACCCACCAAATTTTTATCCAAAAAGCCTTAACTTTCCTACAGGTCCACCAAACATGATAATATGTAGCATCTACACAATCACATCTCCAACATTTTGGCTGAACATTAGGGTACATACATGACAACTTTTTAGGATCTAAATGCCATCTATAAAACATTTTATAAAAATTTTCTCTCAGGTTTTGCGACTGTGTAAATTTAACATTCTGAACCCAAATTTTTTCCCAAGTTTCCAGCATCACTGGTTCTTCAAAATTCTGTGCCCACTTAATCATACAATCTTTAACTAATTCCGTTTCTGCATCTCTTTCTAACAAAACATTATACAGCCTTTTAATATGCATTGGACCTTTCTCTCTTATATGTCTAACCAATTCTTCCTCATGCAACATAATACCAGTTTTTTGGTCCTCTTTCCATCTCATTTGTAATTGATTATATTGTAACCAGGTTAAATTAATCCCTTCGTCCAACAGTGTCTGCAATGTCTTCAGCTGCCATCTGCCCGCATCTGTAAAAAGAACCTCTTTGTATAAAAACCCCCCGAGTGACATTATATTTGTATTCCACAAGGTATGACCAAGATCCAGCCATAGCGGTATTTTATAATCCCATTTGAGTCGGTGCTTCTTCCAAACTCTCATCAAAGAATCTCTGAGTATATGACTTTTAAATACTTTATCAACTTTATCATCATAAAATAAATAAGCATGCCATCCAAATTCAAGATCAAAACTTTCTGCATTCAATATTCCAGCCTTTTTATTTCCAAACCAGTCACTTGTTAAAGTTAAAGCTGCTGCATCATAATATAACTGTAGGTTTGGGAGTTTAAGGCCTCCTCTTTCTGGAACATCTTGCATAATTTTCAATTTCACTCTCGGCTTTTTCTCGTTCCAGACAAACTTATTCACACCAGACTGCCAGACTTTCAGTTGTTTATCACTTTTAAGCACCGGAATCATTTGAAACAAAAACAGAAATCTTGGCAAAATATTCATCTTAACTGCTGCTATTCTTCCAAGTAAAGACAGTTGCAGCTTTTTCCAGGTCTCCATGTCTTTCTGAACCTCTCGCCACAACACCTCGTAATTATTTTGAAACAATTTCATATTTGATTCTGCAACCTGAATTCCAAGATATTTTACCTTAGGTACAATTTCAAAACCTGCCCTCCTTTCAAGCTCATGTTTACGATCTTGTGTCATATTCTTAACTATCATTTTAGTCTTTTTTGAGTTCAGTTTAAAACCTGAAACTCTACCATAGTCTTGTATAATGTCGTTCATCAGGATTATTGATTCCATTGGTTGTGATAGGGTAACAACCAGATCATCTGCAAATGCCTTTATTCTATAATCCTCTTGCCTTATCACTATACCTTTCAAGATTTTTGAGTCCCGTATTATATTTAGCAAGACTTCCAATGTTAATATAAATAAAAGTGGGGACAACGGACATCCCTGTCTTGTTCCTTTTTCAATTTTAAACTCTGTCGTCAAACTTCCATTAATAATAATCTGTGCTTTTTGCTCTTGATAAATTGCTGAAATCGCCTGTATAAATTGGTCCCCAAAGCCCATCTTTTTTAAAGTCTTTAGTAGAAAGTTCCAATCCACTCTATCAAAGGCTTTCTCCGCATCCAAGAAAACCAGCACTGCAGAAATCTGTTTATTCTTATCAAGATATTCCAATAAGTCTATTACTTGCCTTACATTATCCTTCATATATCTGCCCTCAATAAATCCCGCTTGGTCCTCATGAATCACTTTTTGAATTACTGGCATCAACCTGTTGGCTAATACCTTCGCATAAATTTTATAGTCTGTATTCAAAAGAGATATTGGTCTGTAGTTCTCTGGTTTTTTAGGACCAACTTGTTCCTTTGGTATCAAAGATATATAAGCAGTTGTCCAAGATGGGGGTATTTTACCCCCTTGTTGAATATTACAAAATAAATCTCTAAGTTGTTCCACCATTTCAGCTTGTAAAGTTTTGTAATACACTGCTGTCAAACCATCCGTGCCAGGCGCTTTAGCTGTTTTTAGCTGCTTAATTGCTGCTATTATCTCCTCCACTGTTATAGGGTAATTCATTCTTTCCTTTTGTTGATCAGTAATTTTTGTAATTCTCTTATCCTTTAAATATTTTTCTATAAGTCCATTCTGCACCTCTTCTTTGGCATATAATTTAGTATAATAATCCACAAAAGCTTCTTTAATTAATTTTTGTTGAAAAATTTCTTTCCCTCCAATGTCAATACTATCAATAGTCCGTATACTTTGTTTTTTCCTCAGTGTGTAAGCCAACCATCTGCCCGGTTTATTAGCATTGCAAAATGTATTATGCTTTGCGTATTGTAAACTTGTTGCAACTTGTTCCGCCATAAGCATTTGAAATTGGTCTTTCAAAAGTTTTATAGCACTTCTTATTCTTTCATCTGTTGGGTTTTTAATAAGTAACTGTTCCTTATTCTTTATTTCCATTTCCAACTCAGATCTTTTCTTTTGTCGGAACAGTCTGTGTTTAGAATTCATGTAGATAAGTACCCCTCTCATATAAGCTTTACTAGCGTCCCAAACAATTTCAATTGGGGTACCTTTATTCAAATTTATTTCAAAAAATTCTTTCAAATGCTTTTTAAGTTCTATTGTATTTTTTTCATATCTAAACAAGTTCTCATTTAATCTCCAAGAACGTCTCTCAACCTTATCCATCTCAATTTCTATCCATACAGGGCTATGGTCAGTCAAAGTTCTTGGAAAAATCTTTGTTCTTTTTGTCTTAATAAGTAAATCATTTGACAACAGAATAAAATCAATCCTAGAAAAGGATCTATGTCTATCGGAAAAAAAAGTGTAATCCAATTCATTCGGATTATGTATTCTCCAAACATCTTTTAGTTCCATATCTTCTTTCATATCAAAAAAAGTCTGCGGTAGTCTAATTCTAGACTTTGCCAAGCTCTTTTTATCTAATTTAGAATCAATTACTCCATTCCAGTCTCCCATAAATAAAATAGATCTATAGTCCCATTGCAATATTTTAGTATGTAACATCTTGTAAAAACAATCCTGTTGTTGGTTAGGAGCATAAATTCCAATCAAAAGAATTTGACCATTTGCTGTAAGCAATTCAATTGCTACAAACCTACCATCTTGATCTACTTCTATAATTTTTGCTGTTAATTTTTTATTTACATAAATAACCACACCATTCTTTTTCTGCGAAGTTGAAGATATATAATGCACTCCTAATTTTGAATTTATCAAATATTTCTGATCTTGAGTTGTAATATGTGTTTCTTGTAAGCAAATTATATCATTATTAAATTGTTTCAAATATGTAAATATTTTCTTCCTTTTCTGTGCTGAATTCAACCCATTAACATTCCAAGATAGACACTTAAGGGTCATCGGCCTGTTTCTGGAGCGCAGAGCAAAATATTTGAAGTTCATCCAAAAGCTTCGATCTTGCTCTTCCCATAGCTCCACTCTCTTGTGGGGTACTCTTAGCTGCCATCTTGTCTTGTCTTTCCTGTTGTTGTTGTTGCTTTTGTTTAAGTAGCTTGGATTGAGCTCTAGTTATACGTTGATCTTTAACTTCAGTCAGCTGAATCAAATCCAAAATTGGAGAAGAATCCAGCAAGGGCTCACTCAGAAAACCTCCTTCTGCACCTTGCACATTTTCTAATTCTTGCTTGGGCTGTTCTTCCGACTGCCTCTCTTCACTCTCCTTAATCTCCAAAACTGTAGATGTACGTGGAGATGGTGTTCTTTCCTTAAGAATAGTACTATAAAAATGTTGTGCCTTCTCCACGGTATTCAATCGATATCCTTCTCCCTTATATCTAAAAATTATCCCAGCTGGTGCATCCCACCGGAAGGGTATCTGTAAGTCTTTCAGTTCCTTAACAAGAAAACCAAACTCTTTTCTAGCTTTCAGCATTTTAGGAGGTAATTCTTTAAAAATTACAAGTCGTGAGCCCCCCACTTCTACAGAGGTGTGAAAAGATTTTTGGAGGATTTCATTTCTAATTTCTCTCTCAGTAAAGTATATGACCACATCTCTAGGCAATTGTCTTTGTCTGGCCACCCAAGAGTTGACTCTGTAAATTTTATCTATTTTGTGAAATACCAAATCAGGGTTAACTTGTAAGATCTTAGCCAGGGCTTCAGAGCAAACTTGTCTCAAATCCTGTCTCTCCTCCTCTCGAATTCCCCGAAGCCGTATGGCAAATTCCATCGCCCGGAATTGTATCATGACAATCTCATCTTCAATTCTCTGCATTTTATTATCAGCTTCTTCAATTTTATAGTCATTATCTTTCATCCTAACATTAACTTCTAATTTGAGTTCTTCAACTTTAAAATCAACTTTCCCAATAAAATTTGCCAGGCCAGACGCCACTTCTGATATTTTTTTGGTCACCATATTTTGATTCTGCTTCACCATATCTTTAACTTCATTAATTTCCTGCAGAAATTCCTCATGTGATTTTTGAAGTTTATGATCTATTTCCTGTTGAGATTCTTGAAATTTTTCATCCAAAGTTTTAGCAATAAAGTCTTTTAAATCTCCCACATCAAGTTCTTTTTTCTGAGTTTGTAGTTGTTGAGCAGGGGGAAGTTGCGTTTGATGTTTGTGTGTGGGGGATCCCCCCCCTGATGCCTTCCCTTCCTGCTTCTTTGAAGCCATTGTGCCACGTAGGCTAATTTTTCTAGAGAGGGAAGTTCTTTTTCCTTTCCCTCTTCCACAAAAGCTTCTAAAAAAGTCCCCCAAATTTAGTCAAATAAAACTGAAGTAAAGCAAAGTCAAATTTTAGCAAAAAGAAATGTTTTCCTTTAGGTAAGACAACTTTGTAGCAACTTTTCAACTTTGTAGCAAAGCAGAGAGGCTTCACAAATTCACTTTCACTAGCTCGTTAACTCAAGCGCTGGACGCCATATTTTTTCCAAATCACTTTCACTCGCTCACTTTCTCTTGATTTAAAAAGTCAATAAAGCACTAATACTTGCAATTTTCAGGTTTCTGGATTCAAGTTGGTATTTCCGCTATTTGTTAGAATTAGTTCCTCTCACTTTAAGAGTTTGCTGCTGTCGGCTTGTTCTGCTGAAGGCAGAATCGTCCCACGCCGCCCGGAGTCTCCGCAGGTTGGAAGGGAGCCGCTCCTGTTTTCACCCCCAGAAACAATTCCCTGGGGGGGTTACAGGGGCTCAACCTGTACCCTGCTGTCTCTGCTCCTGCAATCTTCAAGATTTCGGAGTTTTCGAGCCGCTCCTCGTTCGCGGGGCGGCTCTACAGGCGGCGGGGCTGGCGGTCTTAGAAAATCACCGCCGTCGCCGAAGCTCGCAAACCGGAAGTCCTCTGCTTGGAGCTTCTTAACCACTGTCCATAGTGCAGGATAGCGATCAGAAATTTCCTTCTGTAATCAAAACTCTTGGTACGATTTCTTAAACTTTGGCTTCAGCTCAATGTCATTTTGCAACTCTATTAGTTGATCCTCCACTACCCCATCTTCCTCAGTATCTGAAAATGGATTTATCTGGGATTTCCATCAAAAGAAGATCCTGATATTGCTCAGACGTATCTTTATGCAGCATGTCCAAATGGTCACAAAAAACTTGCAGATCATCATCTGGTATCCCACCTTTCTCTTCTAGCTCAGACAAGCTCGGAAATTGGTATAGCTCGCGATGGCCTATATTGCGCTTGAATAGAGTTAACTTTGAAATAAACGTAGAGATGACAGATTTGGCCTTAATAAGATTGACCTCATTTCCTTGCAACTGCAAATTAACTTCATTGAACTTTGCAAACAGTTCTGATAAATAAGCAATGTCATGCTTGATCTCTTTGAGTTCATCACTAAAGTAATGACTGATGGCCACCTAATGTCTTCACCTCTGCAGATTCTCAAAGATTTCTGAGACCAGTGTTGAATACTTAATTTCAGTAGTGACCAATCCCAGTCTTAAAATGAGTTTAGAATCAGTGGGAGTCACTGCTAACAATGAACTCCTAGCTACTGATAATGAGTCCAGTCCTGCCTTTCTTTTCCTTCTGTCCACGTTTTGCAAGTACTTTTTCCAGGCATATGTTTTATTCTACCGGATACAAACCATTATTGTTAGGGAAAAAAATTGCTCTTCCAAGCAATTTTAAAAGACACTGTCAGAATGACTCTGCTCTCAGCCCCACTTGTGGCTCCTTGAAAAGCACCCCCCCCCCACGCTCCAATACTTGAGGAGACAGGGGTGGGCTGCAGGTGTCTAGAATTAAAACGTGGTTCAAATCCCTAGTATAGTCCTTCTGCGTGAGAAGAGGGTTGCTAGATGACCTCCAAGGTCCCTTCCAACTCTTACGGATACTGGCCCTGGCTTTCCTGGTGGAACAGCGGCAGTGGCAACAACAGCGGCAAAAGCCTCCCCCCACAGCAGCTCACCTGGATCCTCGGCAGGGGGGTGGCAGGCCTGGCTGGCCGCATACTAGCCACTCCAGGAAGGCCTCTGGTGATATCGGGGTCTGCAGCAAAGCTCCCGATTTCTCCAAATGCCTCTTTCTTACCGTTGTACAGGGACGGGCTGCGGTGGGCAAACTTCAAAAGTTCTTGCGCCGCCACCTGCAGCGCTTGCTTGGAGCTGGTTTGGAAAGGGGAAAAACGCAGCCGAATTAGGCAAGACACCCCCCCCCAGATCCCTCCAAACGGGTCTCCCTTCGGTAGCCTCCCTGCTGAAAAGCTTTCCTGCTTCTCTTCTACCTGCATTCTGTTACCGGCTCTGCATCCAGGTAGCGGCCGGTGGCCCCGGGTAGCAGCGTCTTGTTGGTCTTGGGGGGGGGGAGGGGGGGAGAGCCAGTAACAGTGTGCAGGTAGAGAAGCGGGAAATGCTTTTCACGCCCCCAGCACATTCGCTGCAAGAAAGAGCGGGCGCTCGGAAGAGCGGGCTCCGTTTGGGTGGGTGATCACTGTTGGGTTGCGTAGTTCAGTGGGGAGGTTACCGAAGGGTGAACAGTTTGGAGGGATCTGGGTGGGGGGGGTGTCCCGCCTAATTTGGCTGCGTTTTTTCTCTTCCCAAACCAGCTCCAAGCAAGTGCTGCAGGTGGCAGCGCAAAAGCTGCTGACGTTTTGCACCACAGCCAATCCCCTTCCCACGGTAAGAAAGAGGCATTCAGTGAAATCGGGAGCTTTGCTGCCAACCCTGATGTCACCAGAGGCCTTCCAAGAATGGTTAGTATGCAGCCAGCCAGTCAGGCAGGCCTGCCCCCCACCCCACCCCGCGCGGCAGCTTACCTCGATCCTGGGCAACACGTCACTGGCGGCAGCAGCCAGCCAGGCATGCTGCCCCCCAGCCCCTCCCCCCATCCGCAGATGCCCACCTGCAACTTACCAAAAGTTAGGAAGGCAACGGCAGTCAAGCGGGCGAGGAGCAGAGCAGCTGGGCCTGGGTCGAGTGGTTCGGGCAACCAGTGACCGATAGCAAGCAAGGAGAGCAATAAGAGAGCATCCAAGAGTTCAGCCTCACACACGTGGTAAGAGGAGCTGCCCAGTGGCATGCGCGCCCCGGGAAACACACTTTCAGTTTCTGATGCACACACGTGCACTGGCCAGCTAGTCTGATGATCTGAGCTTTGGGTTGTGAACCCCCGTTGCCTCTTAGCACCCCCCTGCTGCCCCCATTGCCTCTTAGCGCCCCCTAATTCATCCCACCCACTTTGGGAACCACTGGTTTAATCTATGAATATCAGTTTGAGTGTTATATCCATCTTCTAATTGTTTATCCATAAGTCACCCATATTAGTCATCAGTCATTTGGTCAGATACAATCCTGTCAGTGTATAAGAAATTATGAGCTGGGATAGCCATAACAAGAAGTCAGCCAATGGGAACTGTTTGGTGACTAACAAACAGGATCTATTGTGAGCCATGGGAGATGGCTCGGAGCCTGGGCGGGGCTTAGCTTGACTGATCTGTATATATATAAGTGTTACTTTGTCCTTGCAATATAGCTTCTGTGTTTCTGAGTTCTGGTTATTCTGGTCCTGGCTTCTACTGCATGGGTATTGTATACATGCATCATGCTCTATATTATTGTATATAAAGAAGTTTCTTCTATAAATGAATCCTGCTGAATTATTTACTTGTGTGCTGGTTGGATTGCTGCAAACTCTGACAAATCCATTGTTTTGGCCAAGAGATTCACAAGTATTTTGAAGAGTAGGGAGCCCAAAACTGGAACTTAGTTGCCTCTACTAGATCTCTTGTTTAAGTTGATGAAGGTAGATGAGTGCAGTTCTGGATCAGGATTCACTGAGTCGCACATGGTGCCTATATTTGAATAGCTAGCCAGAGAAATGACTGAAGCCTGGGAAACAGGGCCCTTGTCAGTCAACAGGAGTGCTGATTTCCCACCATCTTACCAGGTACTTAGGATCTGAGGACAGGGCAACACAAGACAATGACATTCAATGACTTCATAGCTGTCCATCAACACCCCACTTAACAACTAAAAGCCATACACAACCAGGCACCACATAAATACAAGGCGTCGAACAGCCCAATGCACACATTCTGGAGAGAGTGTTCCAATATTTGAGGGTCTGTCACAGAGAGAAGGGGGTCAATCTGTTTTCCAGAGCACCTGAAGGCCAGGCAAGGAATAATGGATGGAAACTGATCAAGGAGAGATTCAACTTAGAAATAAGGAGAAATTTTCTGACTGAGGACAATCAAGCAATGAAACAGCTTCCCTCCAGAAGTAGTGGGAGCTTCATCACTGGAAGTTTTCAAGAAGAGGCCGGACTGCCATCTGTCAGAAACAATGTGGGGTCTCCTGCTTGGGTTGTTGGGGGGGATGCTGGAGTAGATGACCTCCAAGGTCCCTTCCAACTCTGTTATTCTGTTATTTTGTCTTGCCAGGTACCAGGCTAAGGAAACATATGAGAATCCGGTGGATTTACTTCTAGAGCCAAAGTGGACAATCTGGGATTACAGTGATATGACTGTGCTTCTGAAAAGGGCCATGAAAAAACTGAGAGGTAAAAAACAGCCGCTGGGGTTTTACACTGGATGACATTTTGAGCATCCAAGAGAGATTCTGGGTCAGTGTCACATGGATCAAAGAGGAATCTATTTCAGGATCAGTGTCTCAGTTAGGATTGTAAATGGAGACTACCTGTATTCTTCGTAGTCCAAACCCAAATGCACTAATCACTGGGGAAGCAGAATAAGTTTCCACTAAGTATAATGGAATATATGCAGGTAGTTCTTGACTTACGACCTCAGTTGAGCAGAAAATTTCTGTTGCTAAGCAAGGCAGTTGTTAAGTGAGCAGTGCCCCATTTTACGAACTTTTTTGCCATATTTATTCAGAAAATGACGGCACTTAAGTGAATCGTGGTTGATAAATGAATTTGGATTCCCCCATTGATTTTGCGTGTCAGAAGCTCCCCAGGAAGGTTGAAGAGGACAATCCCAGAATCACGGAATGCTGCAACCATCGTAAATACAAGCTGGTTCCCAAGTGCCCAAATTTTGATCACGGGACTGGGGAGGCTGCAACAGTCATAAGTGTGAGAACCGATCATAAAGCTCTTTTGTCAGTGCTGCTATAACGTCACTAAAAAAATAGTTGTAAATTGAGGACTACCTGTATATGGAATTTATTCATTTATTTTTATTATTTATTAGTCCAATTTATATGCCGCCCTTCTCCGTAGACTCAGGGTGGCTTACAATGCATTATAGCAATAGCCTGCATACTTTTTTGTATATACCTGCTTATTAGGGCTTTCGCCCCCCCCCCAAGCGGTGTTGTTCTATACAAAGTTGGCTTATTGGCCCCACAATCCGGGTCCTCAATTTACCTACCTCGAAAGGATGGAAGGCTGAGTTAACCTTGAGCCTGGTGAGATTCGAACTTGCACTAATTGTAGGTAGCTGGCAGCTAAGTGCTAGCACTTAATAGCACTTTAGTCCGCTGCATCACGGAGGTGCATATATAGTAGAATATATTTATACCGGATGGAATATATATAGCCACCAATGACATTCTGGCTTGTAGCTTTCCCTATTCCTTATTTCCTGATCTGAGGCCAAGGAAAGCAAACCAGGGAATCTGAGGGAGGCCCTTCTGTTGCTCCAATTCCAGGGATGAGATGCTGAATTCCTCCCTTTTCTTCCCCAGATACTCTGGAAAGTGGACTTCAACTACAGGAAGGTAAATATGAGTTACAGGAATTGGATTTCCTTGCTATTTTAAGCAGGGCCGGATTTAGATGAAAAGAGGCCCTAGGCTATTCCACTTATGAGGCCCTTTCACCAGTGGTGGGATTCAATTTTTTTAACAACAGGTTCTGTGGGCGTGGCTTAGTTGGGTGGGGTGGCTTGGCAATCATGTGACTGGGTGGGCGTGGCTAGCTGGTCACATGACTGTGTAGGCGTGGGTAGCTCGTCATGTGACCGGGTGGGTGTGGCTATGTGCATAGGGACTACTCAGAGGGCTGAAAAAAGTCATTTCTGACTGGGCCTCGCACTTTTGACCAGTCCTCACACTTATGACCATCCTCACATTTATGCCCGTGCAGCTTTCTTAACAACCATGTCACTCATTTCACAACTGCTTCTCTTCACCATGGTGACAAGATAGGGCAAAAACGTAAAATGTGAGGACAGTCGTAAGTTCGAGGACTGGTCAAAAGTGCGAGGACCAGTCAGAAATAACTTTTTCAGCCCTCTGAGTAGTCCATATGCATAAAAAGATACAGCAATAGAGAGGGATGAAGGAAGGGAAGGGAAATTAGAGTAGGAGTGAGGGTAAGAGAGGGAGGAAGAGAGGAGGAGAAGGAGAAAGGAAGAGGAAGTAGGGAGGAGAAGAAGAGGGGGAGGAAGAGAAAGTAAGAAGGAAAGAAAAGAGAGAGGTGGTAGGTTTGAGGAGAAAGATTGCTGTACAATAAAAAAGATGAAAGGGAAGAAAGCCAACCCCAAACAAATATAAAGATATTAAGATAAAGAATGAATGGTTAAACTTTAAAGAATAAAAGAGAACAAATATGAATAAATAACAATAATTAGAAACACACATACAAACATACAATGTATTTTCTTTGAACAGAGTATTTGGCCGGTTCACAAATTTAAACAGTGTTTAGTCATTTCAATTAAATTTACAATTTCTATATTTCCTTTTTGCCATATTTATTCCTCATCTATTTTTGTAAAAAACCAATATTACCCTTCATCCTCATCTCTAATCTTAATCAAATTCAATTTTCCCCTTCTATTCTATATTATACCCCTTCCCATTGTCATCTATTTTTATATCCATCCTCACATTGGTTAATTATGTAATATTAGTTGTTTAATATAAATTCAACATTTTAATATAAATCAATTAGTTATATAACTACCTTTTTTGTATATTAATCAATATGAACATGAATATTCCAATTATTTCCATGCAATCCAATTTCTTACAAATCAATTAATTATATTTACCAATAATAATAAACCAAATAATTTCCCCCATATATTCCTCCAAACCACAACTTAACCATTTCTGCTTTCAGAAATATACAATTAATAGTATCTCAATTATTACAATTCCCTAGTTAAATAGAGCTTTTTTTCTTTTGTGTTTTAAAATCCTGAACTCTCCTCTTTTTCCCTAAATTTCCCATTGTTTCCACCTACCTTTTTTGGTGAGGAAAAAGAAAAGAATTCTGCCTGCCTAATTTTCCAACCTTGCAGCAAGAGCAAAGCAGTTTCAGTTTCGTTTCTTTGCAAGGAATATGCAAGAATTTGCAAGGAAGAGCCCTGAGCAAAACAGCCGAGACAAATCAGCTGAGAGCCGGGAGGCCAATTAGCCTATGCTGAAGCTCCGGGGGCCAATAAAATTACAAAAAAAAAAAAACACCGAACCCTTTGTTAAATTGCTGGCTCCCCCGCCCCTCGCCCACCACTATTTATTGGCAATAAATAGTGATGCGGAGGGGCGGGACAAGCCAGCAATTTAACAAAGGGTTCGGCTGCACCACTGGCTCTAGGGCGGCCCTTTGAAGCCCCGCGGCAAGAATTTGAAGTTTTTTTTCCCTCTAGCCATCGGAGGCAGCAATAGATGGGGAGTGGGCGGGGTAAGCGAACGGCCGGCGATCCAACAGAGCAGAGAGAGAATCCCACCACTGTGTAGGCCCCTCTTGATCTTGAGGCCCTAGGCTGAAGCCTAGTTAGCCTATAGGAAAATCCGGCCCTGATTTTAAGCTCTGATGCCAGTAACGTGAAGAGAAACATAATAGATCAAAAAGAAAAATAAAGGATTAATTACTATATAAGACTATGATGATCCAGTAAACTTTAATGATTATATGATTTATGAACTATTACTTGCCATTTATATGTACAATATTAGCTAATGCAGTGGAGAAAAATTCCTTGTGTGTCTGATCACATTTGGCCAAATCAAGCGGTTGTTCTGTTCTGTTCTGTTCTGTTCTCTACTCCTACTCTGCTCTGTTCCGTTCTATAGATAGCATATTTTTTGGAGTGTAAGACGAACCTTTCCCCTCCCTAAAAGAAGCTGAAAATTTGGGTGCAACTTATACTTTGTATGTAGCTTTTTGGAAGCTTTTTTCAGCCCTACCGAGGCACTAATGAAGCACTAGCAAGCAATCTTCCCAGCTTTGCCTGCTCCCTCAACTCCCTGAGTGAAGCAGTCTCCCTGCTTTGCTCCGACTCTCAGCTGTTCTTTAGAAGCTTTTTTCTGCCCTAACCAGGTACCAGCCGAGTGAAGCTTTGCCTGCTTTTCTCATTGCTGCTTCCTCTCAGCTGTGCCCGAGAAGCTGTTTTTTATCCCAAAGCAGAGGATAAAAAACCAGCAAACTAATGTGCTGAAGCTGACCAGACTAAGGACGATAGCCAGATGAATACCTGGTAGGCAGATTTTTTCCCCTATTTTCCTCCCCAAAAACTAAGCTGTGTCTTATAGTCCGGTGTGTCTTATACTCTGAAAAATACGGTAATCTAAAAAACTGAAGTCAATCTTGGTGTAGAATGAAATACCTGGACAAATGGGAAAATATGACCTGGGATTGAAAAGAATATTGAATTCCTACCAAGCTAATAACATCCTCTTGATTTTACTGCCTGACTATAAGCTGGTGAGAGATCAGGTCTTTGGGAGCAGAAATTAGGTCCTTTGGGTCAAAGCAAATAGCAAAGTTGGAGCATCAGGGTTGCCTCCACTCTGTGGGCCATCAGTCTGGTGAAAGCAGAGGTTTCCTGTATAAGATCCTCCCCTTTTGTACATCCCTGTGATACCCTGATGCTCGTAGAGAAAAAGACGGAGCCTCCTCCCATCCCATCATGTGTCCTAAGTTACCTGTGGGGGATCCTTCTGACTTTTCCCAGTTCAGAATTGAAACATGGCAGCCTCTTGCTCTGCCTGATCCTCTGGAAGAGGTGGAGCGCTATGAAGGGTTTGAAGGACTTGGCCATTGTGAGACTTGTGGACTTCATTTCCCAGAATTTCCCATCCAGGATGGCAAAGCTGGAAGGTAATCAGCAGAGTGGCGGCCACATGGGAGACTAGAGACTAGACGAATTGACCAGTGGAGCCAAGAGACGAAGAGCTGAGGGGAGGAGCCAAAAGCTGTACAGGTAGTCAACATATCCTGAAGGCGTGCAGCTTAGTGGCAGCTGAAGGGGAGGCAGATGGACTGGAAGATGGCGAAGGCAACCTAAGTGAATGGAAGGAGAAGGCCAGAGGAGCGCTGAACAAGCCGGCAGTTAACAGAGGATGGGACTAAGACAGTGGGAGAGCCCGAGTGCTTGGAGAAAAGGGAGCAGAGGGACCTGGACAATATCAGCCCCATCAGCCATTGGAATTCTGTTAGTTGAAGTCTACAAGTCTTACAGTTGCCAAAGTTGGAGGACTCTTGACCAGGCAATGCTTAGGTGTTGTTTAAAAAAACAATGAGTCTTCCAGTCCTGGGGGGGGGGCGGTGTTTGGAAGCTGAACTCCATTCACACAAGAGGGTTAAACTCTTGGGGGTGAAGACACAAACCAGGCCTGCAGCTGAAGCTCTTGTTCTTTTCCTTCCTTCCCTTCCCCCTTACAGTGAATGTAACTCTGGATCCAGACACAGCCCATCTTGACCGCCTTGAAGTCTCTGAAGATCGGAAAAGTGTCAAAGGAGTTGAGCCAGTTAAAGGACAATGTTTTCTCCCAGACCCTGTGAGATTTGTATTTGTGCCTTGTGTCCTTGGCTGTCAGAAGTTCTCCACAGGAAGACATTTCTGGGAAGTTATGGTAGGAGATAGAGAAGATTGGGGTGTAGGGGTTGCCAGTAAGCCAATGAACTTAACAGATGTTGATGCGCAGACCATGTTCTGGGAGTTTCGGAAATGGGGAGGGAAATACTCAGCCATGTCTCTGTCAAAACGCTCTGACCTGGTCCTGACTGAGGAGCCCACGAGGATCCGCATCTCTCTCAACTGCGAAGGTGGACAAGTGAGCTTTTTTGATGCCAGCACAGCAGCTCTGCTCCATACATTCTCAGACGCTTCCTTGGTTGGAGAGACCCTTCTGCCCTCTTTCTGTTTGTTCGAAGGTGCCTGCATGACACTCCCCTAAAAGAGAGGACATCCATAGACAACTGTTTGGAAAAATCCCTATTTACTAAGCAGGGATCTCCAAAAGCCTTTAAAGCAGAGATTCCTTAGCTTTTTGCTACTTCAGCTTTTTTTATTGTTCTATGCCATCTTGGTCAGTCAATCAGTCCTTATAAAGGAATAACCTGATCAGCATTTCTATTTGTCTGGATAAAAAAAAATGAAGTGTCCTAGGATCTTTATCGGCTTTAGCATCATGTGTTCAGGTGTATCAGTATTAAAGATACCTTACAGCTAAGCCTGTCAATCATGATTTTATATGTAAGTCACAGCTCTTCATCCCATTTATGGATCATGCTTGTTTGTTTCATGTTAGTTGCGATCAATGATTGTGTAGCTCAGTATACTTAACTCAGTATATTCTATAATCTTCCCCTTCTTTTTTTCTTTCCTTCCCCCTTTTATTTTCCTCCGGTTTCCTTTTAAGACAGCGGTTCTCAACCTGGGGGTCGCGACCCCTTTGGGTGTCGAACGGCCATTTCACAGGGGTCGCCAAAGCGCTCTCTCGCCCCCCCCCCCCCACACCTTCACTCACCCTCACCCTCTGCCTCTGCTGGATCGCCCGGTCGCCATTCGCTTACCCCGCCCACTCCCAATCTATTGCTGTCTCCGGAGTCCCAGCTGATGGCTAGAGGGAAAAAAACTTTAAATTCTTGCCACGGGGCTTCAAAGAGCTAGCTGCAAAGAGGTAAATTCCTAGAGCAAAGTTTTTTCCCCCTAGCTATGCTGAAAAAGCAAAATTGAAAGTAAAGAAGGGTCTTTGTTGCAACGTGACAAAATGAGGCAGAGAGATTTCTTTTTCTTTTTCCTCACCAAAAAAGGTAGGTGCAAAACTGCAAACAATGCGAAATTTAGGGCAAAAGAGGAGGTTCAAGATTTTAAAACACAAAAGAAAAAAAGCTCTATTTAACTAGGGAATTGTAATAATTGAGATACTATTAATTGTATATTGTGTTGAAAGCAGAAATGGTTAAGTTGTGGTTTTGTTGCAGGAAATGAAACGAGACTAGGCCCAGCTCTCCAATGCAGGAAAAAGTTTATTGTGCATGGTTCAAACAGCCCAAAGGCAAACAAAAAGTCTGAACGCCAATGGCTTCTTCTGGCCATGTATTTATACAGTTTAAAGGCAAAATTATTACAGAGAGTGATGCATTTCACACGTAGAAGTTACCCTTTAATCTATCTCTAGGAAAGACATAACAGCCCTGTTCCCACAGGCTCAGGTTTCCAGCTCCGAAGCTCAAGACATAATAAAAGGAGATAAGGAGCTCAAAGGCACCTCACAAGCAGTAAAGAGGACAGTAAGGAAAGCAGTATTTCTTCTCTAGAATCTACATGACATTTGGGGTGCAATAAACATTAAACAACAGGATGTATCTGTTTAGGGTCAGTTTGCCCTTTTACAATTCTGTACCTACGTCAAATACCGTTTGTCATCTCAGCACTTGGCACGGAAGAGGCACTTCTGTCTTGACCAAAGATTTGGATTTCTAATATTTGAGTTTTATCCCAATATCGAATCTTAGCCTGGCTCAGTTTGGGGGAATATATGGGGGAAATTATTTGGTTTATTATTATTGGTAAATATAATTAATTGATTTGTAAGACATTGGATTACATGGAAATAATTGGAATATTCATGTTCATATTGATTAATATACAAAAAAGATAGTTATATAACTAATTGATTTATATTAAAATGTTGAATTTGTATTAAACAACTGTATTACATTGAAGGGAAACAATAATAAGGATATAATAAATAATACTAGAATATGATATCCTGGTATACTAGACTCTGTAACCATTAGGTTTCTGTAATACATATATGCCTTTATATTTGTATCTCCTGTAACAAACATATTCTGTTATTAGGCCTGTAATGTATCTGGTATTTGTCAAACATATGTCCCTGCCATTTGACCTGAACCCATATTAATCTTCTCCCTGTTTTTTTCTTGTGCCATCTAAGAGCATGGTACTATCTCAGTCTTAATTTATGTTGATCTGGATAGACTCCTACTTTCCAGGGCCAGGGGGCCTAAGTGGCCAATTGAGTAAACAAAGAAATGCTCAAGATGACTAATTGGGAAGTTTCTATTCCCCCTTGCAGGGCAACAAGGAATGCACGGGCCTGGATTGGGAGGCCAGAGTTGGGTACTAAACTGACGTCTCTGAGGGTATAAAAGGACGCCATACCTTCCCCAAGGTGTGGCTATCTCCTCGCATGCATTGTATCTGTATGTTCTGGATATAGTTCCACCCAGTATTTTGTTTTTGGCCATAAACAAAATCTGTTTTTTTTTGCAAGCCTCGTCTTGAGTCTCTCTCTTTGGCATTCTGGTGACTCAAGTGTATTTTGGGACCTTACATTATATAGTTTTATAGCGGAAGGTTGCTTTGAAATGTTATATTAATATACATAAAAGATTTGATTTAAGAGATATATGTATGGGAGGGTAGAAAAAGGGTAGATTATGAGTAGAAATCGCTAAACTGGGAGATATAATAATATTATTATGCTAAATTAGGAGTTATTATATAATGTTATAGTAGAATGTCATTTTGAAATGTATAGTATAAGGGGGGTATGATAATATTATTAGAAAGAAAGGGTCAGCATATGGGGATGGAGTAAGGGAATGGTAAAGTATTATATAATCTGTTATGAATTTGGGTTTTATTATGAAGAAGCCACAGGGGGAGGGGAGGGGGAGGGGGGGTTAGGGAGGAGGGGGGGGAAAGGGGGAAAAATTGTATTTGAAAAACTTTTTCAATAAAAAAAAATGTAAAAAAAAAAAAGAACCCTGTAATTCTGAGGTAGTGATATGTCAAATTGAGAGTCACTGATCTAGCCCAACAGAACCTCAAAAGGGATGGGGATTACAGCCAGGGTGTCCCAAGGGATGTCAACAAACTCAAGGTGTCAGCCAGCTCTGCCTTCCTCACAAATAAGGGGTGGGGCTTCCCTCCCTTAGGCCTTTGTTGACTCCCTCTAGGGTTGTTCCTGCTTTGCAGCATCTTCTCACTTCTGGGGGACCAGACCGCCTGCTGCTACCGACGACCTCCCATCGACCCGTGCGCTCCCACAGAGAGGGCCTCCTCGGGGTGCCATCAGTCAAACAGTGCAGGCTGGTGACCCCCAGGGGGAGGGCCTTCTCTGTGGGGGTGCCTACCCTCTGGAATCAGCTGCCCCCAGAGATAAGGAGAATCCAAGACCTCAGTGCCTTCCGTCGTGCCCTTAAAACCCATTTTTTCAAGCAAGCCGGGCTGGCTTAAGAAGAAATTTTTAAATGTTTTTAAATGTTTTAAATGTTTTAATTGGTAGTGAGTTTTAATTGGGCCAAATTTATATATCTTTTAATTGTTTTTAATATTTGTACTGCATGTTTTTTAATTCTGGCTGTACACCGCCCTGAGTCCTCAGGGAGAAGGGCAGTATAGAAATTCAATAATAAATAAATAAATAAAAAATAAATAAATAAATATTTAAAAGAGATTTAGATGTGAATTCTATAAATTAGGTCTCTAAAGTTTCCAGGCCCTAAACCTGTTTAGTAGTAGTACTGTAGTTGCAATCATATTCGTGTTCTTCCTTCCTTCCTTCCTTCCTTCCTTCCTTCCTTCCTTCCTTCCTTCCTTTCTTCCTTCCATAGAAATGCCTTCACCTGGTGCCAAAATGATGCCACTGTGGGTGCCAATTAAAAGGACTCTGGGGAGGTCATCCAGAAATTATGCGCCACCACCAAAAAGGCAAGATAAAGGATCCACCCACCAGATTTCCCCCCCTCCTCCCTCCTAAATTGGCCTGAGACTACTACTAACTCTTTCTATCCATATTTTGCCTTAAGGCACCTCAAACTTGAAGATTTCTATTCAGCAAATGATCTTATTCCACATTTTATATATTCCATATTCTACATCTACAAGATAAGTCTTCTGCATCTCCCTTGTACGGTCTGCCCCAGGCTGCCTCTTCACCTTGACTTTTGGCCAGTTTTAGAGCTTTTCCTGGTCCATTTCCTGATTGGCTGGCTGGGAAGGGGGCATTCCAGGCAGTTCTTCCTCTGCTGGATATTTGTATTAAAAGTGACCAAAGAAAAGAGATTAATTTCTACCTGTCCTTCTCCTTTATCTCTGAGACGTCCCATTATTTGCAGCATTAGATTTGGGCTTTTATCAAGGGCTTCTTACTGTCTGTTTCATTCCAGGTTTACTCCCTCTGGTCACATGTTTCCTTCTTCCTAGATTTTAAAAAGATTTCCCCTTTAACAAGCTGGTTGGATCAATAATATTTTTAAAAAGTTTTTTTATTTTAAGTACATTAAAAGAAAACATAGACACACAACATTTATACAGATATCACTTTTTCCTTCAGCTACTTTGAAGTGGTCCTTTCCTTCTATATTCAGCTATTTACAGATATTTTAATATCTTATTCAACATTTATTTTCCATCTTTCTTTATTCCATCTACCCTGTGTCTTGATCTACAACATTTCTTTTGCCCCTCTTTCCTTTATTCCTCTTTCTCATTTATCCTATGCTTCTTTCTCATTTTTCCTATGCCTCTTTCTCATTTTTCCTATGCCCCTATAATAATTGATTGGGAATCCGTCCTATGGATGTTTCTTTCTCCCCAGGATTTTTCAAAATCTTTGCCTTTAGCAAGTGGGGGCGGCGGGGGGGGGGGGGGAGGGGACGATGGCCCTTTTATAACTTGCAGACTTCAACTCCCAAAATTCCTGAGCCAGCTGGGTCACGAATAAGTCAATCAGTCAATCAATCAATCAGAATAGAGCTGGAAGGGTCCTTGGGGGTCTTCTAGTCTAGCCCCCTGCTCGAAGAGGAGACCCTGTATATACCATTTGAAATCCACAAGTCATAAAGGGGCCATGGTTCCCCACCTCTCCTTTAGCAGAATGTTTGGATCAATAATTGATCTGGGGAGGGGGGGCATCCCATGAATGTTGGTTTCTCCCTAGTTTTTTAAAACTTTTTTTTTCTCTTTAACAGGATGCTGGGCTAATAATAATTGATCGGGGGTCCGTCCCGCGACTGATTACTCCTCCCCAATTTGTTCCTTTTAACATACTGCAGTTCTTTAAGAAGCCAGCAAAGCTGACCAGAAGAGCAACAACAATTCATTTCGGTTTCCCGCCTGAGCAGAGCCCAAAGGCAGTCAGCTGATTCGCAGGGAAAGGCGCGAAACTTAACTTTTTCTTTCTTTGTCCCGGCAGAGGAGGCGGCGATGGCGGCTGAAACACCCTTGCAGGGTTTGCTGGAAGAAGCCGCCTGCTCCATCTGCCTGGACTTTTTCCAGGACCCCGTGCTCATCCCGGAGTGCGGCCACAACTTCTGCCGGGGCTGCCTGACCCGCAGTTGGGGGACGTCGGAATCGGAGGCTTCCTGCCCCCAGTGCAGGCAGACCTTCGCGCCCCGCAGCCTCCTCCCCAACAGGCAGCTGGCGCGGGTGGCTGAAGTGGCCAGGCGATGCGGAGGTCCTTGGGGCGAGGAAGGAGGGAGCCCCTCAAGCTCTTCTGTAAGGAGCACGAGACCCTCATCTGCGTGGTCTGCTACCTATCCAAAGAGCACAAGGGCCACTCGGTGATCCCTGCGGAGGAGGCTTTCCCGGAATACCAGGTAGGAATCAGCCAGGAGGAATCGCTGGGGAGGGGAATCCAGTGCCAGCCCTCGCAGTCTTTTTACTAGTTTACTTGCTTCCTCCTGCTTTATCCCACCCCTTATCTCCCTGCCTGCATTTTTTTTCCCCAATTTTTTTTTATTTTTCAAAACACAAAACGTAAAATACATCTCTTTAGAGCAGGTACTTGTTCCGTCATATAATAAGTACAATTATTAAGATTCCCACAATCCATTTTGTTCCTATTTTTATCCAATTACATCTTCTTTTAAAGAAAAAGAAAAAAGAAAGAAAAAAAATCTTATTCTAAACATTTCTCATTCAATTATTTCGCCCAACATTCTAGACTATAAACACCATTCTAAACCTCTCATTTTAACAATATTTCATATACATTTCTCAATTTAAGACCCATTACACCAAATCTATATTTCACCTCTTCTTGATCACAACTAATATCCAAATCTTATCAAAAATTTATTTCCCTTTTCTCTTAGTAGTTTATATAACTCCAATCTGATTATTTAACTGGTTCACAGTTATATTATTATTCTCCTGTAAAGTTTCTTCCACTTCCTCCTAATTTTATTTTTTAGCTGGTTCACATCTTGATCTGCTGCTTTCCAGCAACGCTTACCTCCACTCCTAATCTTAAATTATTTTGGCTGGTTCACAGTATGATTTTAACTACACACCAACCTTATCTCCTTTACTCCTCCTATATTTATTTTATAACTAGTTTGCAACTTAAATAGTTGCTTTCCAGCAGTGCTTTCCTCCGCTCCCACCTTTATTTTTAACTGGTTCACAATTATATTTCAATTGATCCCCAGGTATAGTCTCCTACCTTTTTATTTTTAACTGGTTCACAGTTCATATAAACTGTTATCCAGCGTATGCTTTCCTCCACTCCTAACTCTGTTTATTGGCTGGTCCACAGCATTGCTTTAACTGTTTTCCAGCTCATGCTTTCCTCCACTCCTAACTCTTATTTTAATTTTTAACTAATTCCAAGCTTTGTTTCAACTGTTTTCTAATATAATACCTTCCTCCACTCCTACCATATTTATTAACCTGGAGCAAAACTCTACTTTAGCTAATTTCCAAAATCATATTTCACATTACTCCTAGTTTCACATTTTTAATTGATTGATAACATTTTGTTTTAATTATTATCTTGCTTGCATTTTCCTCCCTTCCAATTTCTCTTATTCAATCTGTTAGCTTCAAATTACTTCACAATATATTACCCATATTGTTTTTCCATTTATTCTCCTCCGCCTAAGGGAGGGAAGCCCCACCCCTTATTTGTGTAAAAAGGCATAGCTGGCTGACACCTTGACTTTGTTGACATCCCTTGGGACACCTTTTTTTTTTAAATTTGATTTATATGCCGCCCTTCTCCGGAGACTCAGGGCGGCTTACAATGCGCTAAGCAATAGCCTTCATACTTTTGTATATTTATACAAAGTCATCTTATTGCCCCCATAATCTGGGTCCTCATTTTACCTACCTTAGAAAGGATGGAAGGCTGAGTCAACCTTGAGCCTGGTGAGATTTGAACTTGCAGTAATTGCAGGCAGCAGATGTAAGTGGATGTTAATTAGTCTGCTGAGCCACCAGAGCTCAGCAGACGGCCAGAGCCCCTGGCCATAATCCCCATCCCTTTTGAGGTTCTGTTGGGCTAGATCAGTGACACTCAATTTGACATATCACTACCTCAGAATTACAGGATTCTATTGTTGTAAATCAGAGGTCCAGGCTTTTGCTCTGTTCCCAGATGTCTCCCAGATGTCTCCCCAAGAGCTTTATTTTTATCCCACCCCTTGTCTCCCTGAAAAAAGTGACATAATGTTTTTTACCCTTGTGATCATTGCAGGCATTCCATGGTCACAGGATCAAAATTTGGACGTTTGCCAACTGTCATGTATTTATGATGATTGAATATACTGGGTCTTCTAACTGGGTCTTCCCTCCGATGTAATTCTTTACGGAAAAGAAACTCAAAACTTATATTTTTCAGATCAAGGTGGAGGATTGCCTGAAGGCTCAGAAGGAGCAGAAAGAAAAAATAGCGACATACAAAGGAGAGACAGAGCAAACAGTGCAGGAGATGCTTGTAAGTATTGATCCAACCGTTAGGAGCTTCTGAGCTAATAGGAAGGAGAAGCCCATCCGCCATCTTTGATAATAGGCAGCCTGTTTGTAAGTACAAGTTCTGACTGAAATTAATTCAAAGTTAAAGACTGTGTAGGGCACAGAACTTGTTCTTAACCTGGGGACTGAGATGTCACCATTGGCTGAATGAGTCACAGTTGGGTTAAGTGCCCCTATTCCATGAGCTGTGTTTTATGCAATAGGTTTGGCTTGCTTAATAAATTAAGGCAAATCGTATTTCATCACTGAAAAAATTATGAACACAAACATTTTTCTGTCTACTTTTTTGAAATCCCTGATTGCTAAGAAAATTTTCATGAGAGATCATTTAAACTGGAGCCTTTTTTTTTCTTTTTAGAAACTTTTCCGCCTTGCGTTTTTTAATGTCAAAACGGTTTTTTTCTCCCTAGGAAATTCTCCCACCTCACTTTTGGATTCTTCAAGGAATCCATTTAATTATCATGACAAAATTAAAATTATTAAATAAAATAATTAGAATAAAATAAAATTATGCCATTTGCTTTTTCCCTTTCTTGTTCTAGGATCGCATCGACAAAGTGAAAAAAAGTGTAATGGCTGAATTCAAAGAGCTACACCTCTGGTTAGAAGCACAGGAGAAGCTTCTATTGACTAAAATGGAAGAAACGGAGAAGGATATTATGGCAAGAAAGGAGGAGGGTTTGGCCAAGCACATGGAGGAACTGGGCTCTCTTGACCATCTCATCCAGGAGATAGAAGAGAAGCTTCAGCAGCCAGCCAGCAAACTCTTACAGGTCAGGCGGGAAGTTGAGAGCATAGAATCCTAGGGCTGGAAGGGACCTTGGAGGTCTTCTCTGCAGAAGGCAGAGTCTTTATTCCATCCGGAACAAATCTATTATTGGAAGCCTCCAGTGATGGATCACCCAGAACTCTGGGAGGGAAGCTGTTCCACTGATAAATACTTCTCACTGTCAGGAAATTCTGTATTTTAGGTTGGATCTCTTTGTGATGAGTTTTCACCCCGTGCCTCTTGTCCTGCCTTCAGGTGCTACGGAGACTAAATCGATGCCCTTTTCTCTATGACAGCCTTCCAAGTATTGGAAGATGGCTGTAGGGTCTCCCCTAAGCCTTCTCTTTGTTAGGCTGAGACTACCATGTTCCCTTTGCCATTCATTGTACAGTTTGGCCTCCAGAGCCCTTATCACCTTTATTGCTCCTCTCTGTCTCAGCATTTTTTTGGTATCATGGTGTACCAATGATGAAATGGAATAGCCTGCTTTAGCCCCTCCACAGAATACTCTTTTTGACTCTTTCCTTACCCTTCCCCAGAAATTTAATTGAAATTATAATAGTGAAAAGTACAAATGGAAATAAAGAAAATAGGGAAACCGAGAAAGATAAGAATGGGAAAGAAGTGTCAGATAAAGGGAAAACAAAACATTTTCAGCACAGTAAAATACAAAATAAAATTACTGCCTCAAGTTTTTATTTTTTATATTTTCTCATTATTATCCATGTGTATAAAAACAGATTAGTCTAATAAGAAAAATCAAGTATCAAGAGTTCTTTTTTTTTTTCCTATCTCAAGTTTAGAAGCAGCTTCCAAGTAGAAGCAATGGGTCAGATCTAATTAAAGCAGTCAATTTTGTCATTTTTTCTAGCTTCATCACTTTTTCCGTCCATTCTTCTGCTGTAGAGATTGATATATTTTCCCATGTCTGCATGTAGGATTCTGGCTGCATTCGACCAAGTTCAAAATCTTTTTTTCAACTCTATTTAGTCAAGGACTAACTGTAATGGCTTATATTAGGGATACATAATTTGATACAGAAAAAGCAGGCCATGCAAAAAGCAGGAATTCAAAGTACTGGTCACTTTCTCTATATTGTTCACAATTTGAGGTTCCTATCCCCCATTGGAGGATATGGTGGTGGGTGTTCTTTGTAGGGTCTCCCCCTCCCCTTAATCTCCAGGCAAGGAGAAACCCAACACTGATGACTTTCTAGAAAGTATTATAACCACCTGGATTTTCCAAAGTGCCTTCATTCTGGAAGCATAAATGCAGGGCATTTTTTTGTTGAATTCAACCGGGGTATAATTTTTCTTAGGTAAAAAAGTAAAAACAATACCTCTTCAAAAGAGATTGAATAGCTGAGGAAAAAAGAGGAATGGGATTTTTTTCTTTTAAAAAATGGAAGTACTTTATATGTCTGTTAGTGTCTAGTTGTCCAGAGGATTGACTCATTTATTTTGTAAATGTAAGAATTTTATTTTCTGCCTAGGAAATGGCTCCTTTCAATGCTTTGTCTCTCTTTTTTTTAGGACATTGGAAGCATCTTGAAGAAGTAAGTAAATCCTCCCTTTTCTTTACAGTCTCAGAGATCAGCAGCTCCTCCAAAAGTTTTCCTATTTTGGAAAGTTCTGTTTGTACTTAGCAGTATTTTAATGTAAAGATTGCGTACTGTATTTCAGGGCTTTTTAGAAATTTCCTCAGATAACACAATATAATTAGCAATATTTGATATGATCAATTATTGTTGGTGCATAGTCAGCCAGACATTTAGATTTAATTTGGCATTTTTCCCTATTGAGTCCTTTCTAAGAAGAGACAGATGTTTGATGGTTTTAAAGGTATTGTATGATGTAAGCTGTTCCAAGTAATGTATCATAAACACATGCCAAGCACCTGAATTGTGATTACTGGGACATTGTGACAGATGTTATCTGTGATTTCATTGCATTACCTTTAAGTTTAAGGTTAAGTTTACTTTGTGACATTGCACCTTGTACATTGAAATTAAATGCCATCTTCAGTGTACATCATACATAAGAAAACTATAAATAATAATAAAACAAAAACAAAAACACATATCCTTCACATTCTACACAATTAAATTGAAAACCTGTGATACTGCATTAGTATACAGTAGAATTCAACATAGTTACCTCTCTGGGATAGAAGCTGTTTTTCAGCCTATTTGTCCTTGTTTTTATTTACCGTCTGCCAGATGGTAATAGTTCAAAAAAAGGGGTGCCCAGGATGAGATGGATCTTTAAGAACAGTTTGAACTCTCTTAAGGCAGCGGGAGCTATAAAGCTCTTCCAAGGAGGGGAGGGGGCAACCAATGATACTCTGGGCAATGATGTTAACCCTCTGGAGCACTGTCCTATCTGCCACGGTGCAATTGGCAAACCATACACAGGTGCAGTAAGTTAAGATACTCTCTATAGTGCAGCCGTAGAAGGTCACCTGCAGTTTTTCATTCGGTTGTTTTTTCCTGAGTAGTCTCAAGTAGTATAATCTCTGCTGGGCCCTTTTGACCAGTGCTCCAATGTGAGCACCCCAGGTCAGATCCTCTTTTATGATAACACCCAAAAAACTAAACCTGGCCACTTGCTCCACCTGGTCTCCATTGATAAGTGAGGGCTGGATATCTGATCTATTCCTTCTGTAGTCCACTATAAACTCCTTGGTCTTATTGGTGGTAAGGACCAGATTATTGTCTCCACACCATGAAAGCAACTGGTCCACCTCCTCTCGACAGGCAGACTCATCCCACCCCCTGGAGATGAGTCCTACCACTGTTGTATCATCTGCAAATTTAATAATAGTATTACTGGCATGAGTGAGAATGCAGTCATGTACATAAAGAGTATACAGTAAGGGACTCAACATACAACCCTGTGGTGTACCAGTGTTAAGAATAAGGGCCGAGGAGGTGTGAGTACCTAATCTGACCCTCTTGAGAGCGGCCAAACAGGAAATGGCATGTGAAAACCAGGGGGTTGAGGGGTTTTTTATCAAATTTTTTAATTAAACTTTTAAGGGGTCCCAGGGAGGGGGAGGGTCGAATTAGAACTCGGGTTGTGGGTTTGGGGGAAAACCCACAAGGGGGAGGGTTGGGTCTGGCCTCGAAGTGCGGCGAGGGGGGTGGGGGACCTGGGGTCGAGGGGGGTGTCAGAGCTCATCCGGATAGTGTTTCAAACATCAATACTGTGGGTGGGAGGGGTAGATATGGCGGGAGCAGAGGGCCATATCGTGTTAGGGGAGCGCGCACCCACTGTTTACGAGCGATGGCGTGCTCTGGCCCCCAAGGCTCCACCCGTTCTCCAGGTTGCATAGACCCTCAGGGCCCAGGCCTTCGGCTGATGCTATGTAATGCCAGGTCCGTAGTAAATAAAGCCCCCCTCATTTGTGATCTTATTCAGGAGGGGGGTGCGGACCTGGCAGGTATTACAGAGACCTGGTTGGGCCAGGAGGGGGGGGGTTCCCCTCATTGAAATGTGCCCACCAGGTTTCCACGCATTCCATCAGCCAAGGTCACAGGGGAGGGGCGGGGGGGTAGTGGTTATCATTAAAGATGGTCTGAGACCGAGGGAGGCCACTGTTCCTCAGACGGCCGGCTGTGAATCCCTCCTTGTGAAATGGGGTCACGGGGTTCAGAGGGGTTTGCTGATCACGTACCTGGCTCCCTGCCACGTGGCAGCAGCCCTGCCTGAGCTACTCAACATCATCGCCGCGGTGGCGGTTGATACCCCTAGGCTTATGGTCAAGGGGGATTTCAACCTGCCGTCCGTGGGTGAGGCGTCGGAGGTGGCTCAGGAGTTCATGGCTTCCATGACAGCCATGGACCTGACCCAGATAATTCATGGCCCTACCCACACGGGGGGAAACACGCTGGATCTGGTTTTTGTCTCTGGACAGTGGTTCAGTGATCTCGAGATAGGGGATATAGTCACCGAGCCCTTGTCATGGTCTGATCACTCTCTCCTTCATCTCGACCTTCGAACCGCTACACCCCGCCACAGGGAGGCAGAGCCGGTAAGATGGTTCCGCCCCAGGCGCCTGATGGAACCTGATAGGTTCCAGATGGAGCTTGGGCCATTCCCTGAGGCTCTGGCACACGCCTCGACTGGAGACCTAGTGGCCACCTGGGATAGGGTCGTGCCTTTGCGGCCTCTGACCCGGCGCCGATCTCATTTAGCTCCTTGGTTCACTGAGGAGCTAAGGGAGTTGAAGCGCCGGAAAAGATGCCTAGAGAGTAGTTGGAGGGCCAGTCTTTCTGAATCTGACCGGACACTGGTAAGATCTCATATTAGGAATTACCTAGTGGCGATAAAAGCAGCGAAATGTAGCTATTTTGCTGCTCTTATTGCGTCATCAGATAATCGCCTGGCCGCCCTGTATAGGGTGACCCGCTCCCTGCTCCACCAGGAAGCGTGGGAGGACCCCTTGGAGGGTAGAGCCGAGGATTTTGTTCAATATCTGTATGACAAAATCACTCAGATTCGGGAAGATCTGGACTCCGACTGGGTAGTCTCAGGGGGAGGGACTGGGGCAGGTCTTGAGAATGTTATCTGGGATGAGTTTGATCCTGTGACCCCTGAGGATGTGGACAGGATTCTGGGTAGACTGAACGCGACCACTTGTTTATTGGACCCGTGTCCCTCCTGGTTAGTGCTGGCTTCTCGGGAGGTGACACGAGGCTGGTTCCAGGGGATTATAAATGCCTCGTTGGGTGAGGGTGTCTTTCCTGCCGCCTTGAAAGAGGCGGTGGTGAGGCCTCTCCTCAAGAAGCCTTCCCTGGACCCGGCAATGTTGGTAAATTATCGTCCGGTCTCCAACCTTCATTTTGTGGCGAAGATTGTTGAGAGTGTGGTTGCGCAACAGCTCCCCCAGCACCTGGATGAAACGACATATCTGGATCCGTTCCAGTCGGGCTTCAGGCCCGGGTACAGCACGGAAACGGCATTGGTCATGTTGGTTGATGATCTCTGGAGGGCTCGGGACAGGGGGTGCTCCTCTGTCCTGGTCCTGTTAGATCTCTCAGCGGCTTTTGATACCATCGACCATGGTATCATGCTGCACCGATTGGAAGAGTTAGGGGTGGGAGGCACTGTGTTGCGGTGGTTCTCCTCCTTTCTCTCTGACCGGTCGCAGTCTGTGTTGACAGGGGGACAGAGGTCCATCCCGAGGCCCCTCATATGTGGGGTGCCGCAAGGGTCGGTCCTCTCGCCTCTCCTGTTCAACATTTATGTGAAGCCACTGGGCGAGATCATCCGTGATTTCGGGGTGGAGTACCATCAGTACGCTGATGACACCCAGCTGTACATCTCCACCCTGGATCACCCCAACGATGCCCTTGAAGTGATGTCCTGGTGCCTGGAGGCCGTACGGATCTGGATGGGGAGGAACAGGCTCAGGCTCAACCCATCCAAGACCGAGTGGCTGTGGTTTCCGACGTCCCGATATAGTCAGTTGACGCCATCACTGACTATTGGGGGCGAATCATTGACCCCCACGGAGAGGGCTCGCAACTTGGGCGTCCTCCTGGATTCACGGCTATCTTTAGAAGAGCACTTGACGGCCGTGACCGGGAGGATTTTTCATCAGGTTTGCCTGATTTGCCAGTTGCGTCCCTTTCTGGATCGGGACTCGTTATGCACGGTCACTCATGCCCTCATCACCTCCCGCCTGGACTATTGCAATGCTCTCTACATGGGGCTCCCCTTGAGGAGCACCCGGAGGCTCCAACTGGCGCAGAGTGCGGCCGCGCGGGTGGTAATGGGAGCGACATGGCGCTCCCATGTAACACCTCTCCTGCGCGAGCTGCACTGGCTCCTGGTGGTCTTCCGGGTGCGTTTCAAGGTTTTGGTTACCACCTTTAAAGCGCTCCATGGCTTAGGACCTGGTTATCTACGGGACCGCCTACTACCACCAATAGCCTCCCACCGGCCAGTACGCTCTCATAGAGAGGGACTCCTCCGGGTGCCGTCAGCCAAACAGTGCCGACTGGCGGCCCCTATTGGGAGAGCCTTCTCTGTGGGGGCACCTACCATCTGGAATGAGCTCCCCCCGGAGATACGGAGGATCCCGGATCTGCGCACCTTCCGCCGCGCTGTGAAGACCTTCTTATTCCATCAGGCGGGCTTGGCCTAATCTCTTCCCTTTTTTAAATATGTAAATTTTAATCTGTTTTTAAATTATTGGGGTGTTTTAATCTGTCTGGGCCAAAATGATTTAATTTGATTTTATCTGGTTTTTAAATATTTTGTATCTATGTATTTTACTGTTTGGCTGTTCACCGCCCTGAGTCCTTCGGGAGTAGGGCGGTATACAAATCAAATAAACTAAACTAAACTAAATAAACTAAATCCATAATCCAAAGGTAGATTGAATGAGAAAGTCCAAGGTCCTTAAGTTTAGATAGACACTCGTCTATATGGAAGAATTGTGTTAAATGCAGAACTAAAATCCATCAAGATCAGTTTGAATGTTATATCCATCGTCTAATTACCTACGTCACCCATAGTAGTCATCTGTCATCAGTCATTTGGTAAGATACAATCCATTGATTTGGCCAAGAGATTCACAAGAATTTTCAAGAGTAGGGAGCCCAAAAACTGAAACTTAGTGGCCTTTACTAGATCTCTCCTTGAACTTGATGAAGGTGGATGAGTGCAGTTCTGGATCAGGATCCACTGAGTCGCTCATGGTGCCCATATTTGAATAGCTAGCCAGAGAAATGACTGAAGCCTGGGAAACAGGGGCCCTTCTCAGTCAACAGGAGTGCTGATTTCTCACCAGCTTACCAGGTACTTAGGATCCGAGGATGGGGCAACACAAGAAAACGACAATCAATGACTTAATAACTGTCCATCAACACCCCACTTAAAGGAGAGAGAGAGAGGGAGAGAGAGAGAAAGAGAGAGAGAGAGATTGGATCCTGTAGCTAGCCAATCCTCAATCTGATGGTTTAGAAAGCTTCTTCTATTGGCAGGTTAATAACAGGTGCAGGAACTGGGCATGGCTAGTCTAGTGAAGAGAAGGACCAGGGGAGACATGATAGCAACAGTGTTCCAATATTTGAGGGGCTGCCACAGAGAGGAGGGGGTCAACCTGATTTCCAAAGCACCTGAAGGCCAGACAAGGAATAATGGATGGAAACTGATCAAGGAGGGATTCAACCTGGAAATAAGAGAAAAATTCTGACTGAGGAGAATGAACCACTGGAAGAGCTTTGCCTTCAGACGTTGTAGGAGCTTCATCACTGGAAGCTTTCAAGAAGAGGCCCGACTGCCATCTGTCAGAAATGGTGTGGGGTCTCCTGCTTGGGCGCTGGGTTGTGTGTGTTGGACTAGATGACCTACAAGGTCCCTTCTAACTCTGTTGTTCTGCTATTTTGTCTTGCCAGATATCAGGCAAAGGAAACATATGAAAATCCGGTGGATTTATTTCTAGCACTGAAGTGGACAATCTGGGATTACAGTGATATGACTGAGCTTCAGAAAGGTGCCATGAAAAAACTGAGAGGTAAAAAACAGCCGCTGGGGTTTTACGCTGGATGACATTTTGAGCATCCAAGAGAGATTCTGGGTCAGTGTCACATGGATCAAAGAGGGATCGATTTCAGGATCAGTGTCTCAGTTATAATTGTAAGACAAGGCTATGTGTATTCTTCGTAGCCCAAACCCAAATGCACTGATCACTGGCGAAGCAGAATAAGTTTCCACTAAGTATAATGGAATATATGCAGGTAGTTCTTGACTTACGACCTCAGTTGAGCTGTAAATTTCTGTTGCTAAGCAAGGCAGTTGTTAAGTGATCTGTGCCCCATTTTACGAATGCTTTTGCCACAGTTATTCAGAAAATCAGGACAGTTAAGTGAATCACGGTTGATAAATGAATCTGGCTTCCCCCATTGACTTTGCTTGTCAGAAGCTCCCCAGGAAGGTTGCAGAGGACAATCTCAAAATCATGGGATGCTGCAACCATCGTAAATACAAGGTGGTTCCCAGTGTCCGAATTTTGATCACATGACTGGGGAGGCTGCAACAGTCATAAGTGTGAGAACCGGTCATAAAGCACTTTTGTCAGTGCTGCTATAATTTCACTAAAGAAATAGTTGTAAATTGAGGACTACCTGTACATGGAATATATAGTAGAATATATTGATACCTGATGGAATATATATATAGCCACCAATGACATTCTGGCTTGTAGCTTTCCCTATTCCTTATTTCCTGATCTGAGGCCAAGGAAAGCAAACCAGGGAATCTGAGGGAGGCTCTTCTGTTGCTCCAATTCCAGGGATGAGATGCTGAATTCCTCCCTTTTCTTCCCCAGATACTCTGGAAAGTGGACTTCAGGTACAGGAAGGTAAATATGAGTTACAGGAATTGGAATTGTTTGCTATTTTAAACTCTGATGCCAATAACTTTAAGAGAAACATAATAGAGTAACAAAAAAGAAAACTATAGGATTAAATACCTTAAAGACTATGATGATCCAGTAAACTTTAATGATTATATGATTTATGAACTTTTACTTGCCATTTATATGTTCAATATTTGCTAATGCAGCAGAGACAAATTCCTTGTGTGTCTGATCACACTTGGTCAAATAAAGCTTTTGTTCTGTTCTGCTCTACTCCTACTCCGCCCCGCTGTGTTCTGTTCTATACATAATCTGGAAATATTGAATTCCTACCAAACTAATAACTTCCTGTTGATTTTACTGCCTGATTATAAATTGGTGACCAGGTCTTCGTTAGCAGAGAAATTAGATCCTTTGGGTCAAAGCACATTGCAAAGTTGGAGCATCTGGCTGGTCTCCACCAAGTGGGCCATCAGACTGATGAAAGCAGAGGTTTCCTGTGCAAGATCCTCCCCTTTTGTACATGCCTGTGATATCCTGATGTTCCCAGAGAAAAGGAGGGATGTTCCTCACATTCCATCCTGTGTCCCAAGTTACCTCTGGGGTGTCCTTCTGACTCTTACCAGTTCAGAATTGAAACACGTCAGCCTCTTGCTCTGCCTGACCTTCTGGATTAATGCTCCAGACAGAGTCCCTGTTCAACCTGGGCCCTCCCAGCAACTCTCTGAAGGCAAAGCCAAAAACTTTCCTGCCAATTCCATTAATCTCATCTGCAAGATGGAAGCTAAAGAGAATTGTGCACGGAGGCTGAAAGAGGTGGAGCACTGTGAAGGGTTTGAAGGACTTGGCCACTGCAAGACTTATGGACTTCAGTTCCCAGAATTCTCCAGCCAGCATGGCGGAGCTGGAGGGCAATCAGCATAGTGGTGGCCACATTAGAGACTAGGGGAATTGACCAGTGGAGCCAGGAGACAAAGAGCTGAGCGGAAGAGCCAAGAGCAATACAGGTAATCAACGGATCCTGAAGGCGTACAGCTTAGTGGCAGCTGAAGGGGAGGCAGATGGACTGGAAGATGGTGAAGGCAACCTAAGTGAATGGAACAAGAAGGCCAAAGGCGAGACGGGTGCCAAAGAGGCTGGCAGTTAACAGAGGATGGGACATAGACAGTGGGAGAGCCTGAGTGCTTGGAGAAAAGGGAGCAGAGGGACCTGTACACTAGCAGTCCCATCAGGGGAATTCTTGAAGTCCACAAGTCTTACAGTTGCCAAAGTTGGAGGACTGTTGACCAGACAATGGCTTAGATATTGTTTAAAAAAACAATGAGTCTTCTAGTCCTGGAGGGGGTGTTTGGAAGCTGAACTCCATTCACACAAGAGGCCATAGGGTTAAGGTTTTGGGGGTGAAGACACAAACTAGGTCTGCAGCTGAAGCTCTTGTTCTTCTCCTTCCTTCCTTCTCTCCCTTTCCACTTACAGGGAATGTGAGTCTGGATCCAGACACAGCCAATATTGACTGCCTTAAGTTGTCCAAAGATCAAAAAAGTGTCAGAGGAGTTAAGCCAGTTAAAGAAAAATATTGTGCCCCAAATCCCATGAGATTTGTTTGTCATCCTTGTGTCCTTGGCTGTCAGACGTTCTCCACAGGGATACATTTCTGGGAAGTTATTGTTGGAGATAGAGAAGGATGGGGTGTAGGGGTTGCCAGTCAGCCAGTGAACTTAACAGATGTTGATAAGCAGACCAGGTGTTGGATGTTTTGGAAAGGCCTAGGGAAATACGAGGCCGTATCTCCATCAAAACGCTCTGACCTGGTCCTGACTGAGGAGCCCACGACGATCTGCATCTGTCTCAACTGCGAAGGGGGACAAGTGAGCTTTTTTGATTCCAGCACAGCAGCTCTGCTCCATACACTCTCAGACACTTCCTTGGTTGGAGAGACCCTTCTGCCCTATTTCTATTTGGGTGAGGGCACCTGCATGACATTCCCCTCAAAGAAGTGACCTCCATAAACAAAACTCCCTATTTGCCAAGCAGGGATCTCTGAAAGCCTTTAAAGCAGAGATTCCTTAGCTTTTTACTACTTCAGCTTCCTTTATTGTTCTATGCCACCCTGGTCAGTCAATAAGTCATTATAAAGGAATAACCTGATCATTATTTCTATTTGTCTGGATAAAAAAAAAGAGGAGCTTTATTGGCGTTAGCATCATGTGTTCAGATGTATCAGTATTGAAGAGACCTTACAGCTAAGCCTGTCAATCATGATTTTATATGTCTGTCACAGTCTTCATCCCATTTATGGATCATGCTTGTTTGTTTAATGTTAATTGCAATCAATGATTGTGTAGGTGTCCATAACTAAGTATATTCTATAATCATCCCCTTCTTTTTTTCTTTCCTTCCCACTTTCTTTTAACACATAATTGTGTTTTTATACTTACGTAGGTTATCTACAACAATCGGATTACTGATTGTAAGACTGATTGTAATTTTATATGGGAGGTGTGTAATGGATTGCAGTTCCTTCTTTTGCAATTTTGTGCCAATAAATTTATTCAGTACAATACATAGAAACAAAAGATGCACACAAAACAGAAAAAAAATAAAACATACCGTCTGTTATCAAGATAGAAAACGTGAGTCCTCTGTGCCCTAAATGTGTCAGCTGGCTCAAGCCAAAAGTCAAAAAGAATTGTTAATAGAATTGTACAAATGAAATACATTATTAAATAAATGCATTATCTGACAGTAACACTGTTTTTCCTTCTTGGCTTAAGCCACTCTGCCTTTTATTGAGTAACTACAAGTATCGGGAGTAAAAGAAGCCAATCTAGTTTGGTGGTTAAGAATTCTATTGTCCAATTTATCTTGAATTTCTTCCATTTTAGACTCTAGTACATTAGTATTTGTGTCCAACTGTATCATAAATTCTGTAAAGCCATTAGCCACTTTTGAGAATTTTTTCTCCAAAGAATCAAACTTAGATTTCACCAATTCTTTAATTTCCCGCTTAAATTTTTCAAGTTGCTGATTCATAATCTCCTCCCTTCTTTCAATCTCCTCTATAAAAAATTCTATTATATTAAAATCAGGTTTCTGAGACTGAAGAGTTAAGACTTGTCCCTTTAAGTTGTTGGTGGGGGAATCCCCCCCCCTTCTTGTTTATCTGACTTTATGAGTCTCAGTGCCATGTTTCCGCCCAGGCAGGCTTTGTTAAAAAAAAAGCAAGGAAAAAAAAAAGGGACTTCTTTCCAATCAACAACAATATCAAGTCTCCAAGGGAAGAAAAAGAGAAAAAGACACAGGAGCGAAGTTTTGTCTACAAATGTAGCCAGTGGTATTTATTCCGCTACATTGTAGTAATAGAAAACGGAAGGACTTTCCCTTTCAGTCTCTCCTCCAGCCGACGCCATTTTAAAAGACTTTTTTTCCTCTTTCTTTTCCTCCTCTCTCTTAAGTAATTTTTTTTAAAAAAATCAGTAAAATACTTGCAGTTCAGTATTACAGGTCCAGCTCACATTTTCTTTGAGTAGTCTGTTAAATTTGCAGGCTTGCTTTTGACGCCTGGCTCTGCATCAGCAGAGGTCTCCCAAAGCCCGGAGCAGCGGCTGGGGATACGGGGCATCTCATCCGCTCCGTCCCAAAAGTAAAGGAAAAACTTTTGGGACTCCGCAGAGAGTTCTACCCACCCCTGCCGGCTCTATCTCCGTTTCCTCATGGAAACGGAGTTTTTTCGAGCCGCCATTACGTTGTGAAGGCGGCTCTGACAGGCGATGGAAGCTGACGATCCCAAAGGAACGTCTGGCAGCGACAAACAGCAAACCGGAAGTCCTTTTTTGAACCGGAATTCAAAAAATTGAAAATGATTTGACAAACACTCAGGATAATAGCTTAGAAGAAAAACCTAAAATGGACGCTGATCAAAAGTATGGTAATGCAGAAAATCTGCAACAGAAGATTGAAAAAGAGATTTTAATGGTACAATATAACTTCACAGAATATGCGATAAGATTAAGAGGTTTGCAGGAAAATAATAGAGATGATTTAAGGAAAATACCTTCTGAATTTCTAGCTGGGATTCTAAAGGTTCAAACTGACGAAGTGTTTTGTAGGATTGACAGAGTTTATCGAATCAACTCCTGGATTGCCAAGCAAAGGCAATTGCCTAGAGATGTGGTGATTTATTTTACAGATAAAGAAATTAGGAATAATATCGTGCAAAATTCCTTTAATTCTAATTTGCAATTGTATGGAAGAAAGATTTGGATTTACAAGGAACTCCCACCTAAGATATTGATGGAAAGGAAGAAATTTGGTTTTCTGGTGAATGAATTAAAAAAGAGAAATATCCCATTCAGGTGGGACGCCCCAGTTGGTATTATATTTAGATACCAAGGAGAAAGATATCAGCTAAATACTGTTGAAAGAGCGGAAGAATTTTATCAAAATAGGTTGAAAATGAATTTAACATCTTCAGGTATAATACAGGATAAGCAGAAGGAGCCGGAAATAAAGGTAAAATATCGAATTACAGAGACTGTACCAGATGAATTGCCTTTGGATTTATTGGATACCCCAGCTGGACTATCTACAAATTTGAGAGAAGTGGCATCTAACCTTAATGTGATGACTTATCAAGGCAAGGATAAGCATGGAAACCAATTAGGGGATATACAAGGGATAAAAAAGAAACATGAGATACAAAAACAAAACCAACAAGACCAATCTACAAAGCAGAATAAAAACCGACCAGATGATACACAATTTGTAGAAAGGAAACCAGGATGGAAACCAAACCCACAAAAAGAAAAGAAAAAAAGAAATAGGTGGCATAAAAATAGAAATTTCTAAATCAGGCAACAGTGAAGCCAGTGACTTTAAAATATGAATGATTATGTGTAAACACAGAAGAGGCGACGTATTGGTTAATATCATCCTGAGGATTGTGGCAGATCTCTGCATGGCCGTAATCTGGGGACGTGAAACGAGCCTTAAACTGATGGATTTGAATTATCTATTTTGGAATTTCTTTTTGTGTTGATAAACATATTATATTATCTTGAATCACAAGGCAAGAGAATTATGCTGGGGCATGCAGAAGATCGGGTTGTTACCCACTACGATGATGGGAATTAATAATCCTGATGAAACCCATAATTATTACTATATGGAATATAATTATAATGTCACTCGGGTGGTTGTTTTTACTTTTATATATATAAGAAGATATTTACTACTGATGGGGGCAGATATGATTGAAGATCCTGAATAAACTGTTGCACCAGCAAGCTATGTTACCCGATTATGGATGTTGGTTCTACCAATCCAGTGGAAAGACCTCAAAGAAGATACTATATGGATTATAAATTTAAAGTCATTGTCTTTTCTTTTTTTTTATTTAGATATAATGGAAAATATAGACATATATTTTTAAGTAGTGTGGGCAGTGAATCAAAGATATTAAGAAATGTTGTGTATGGTAATTTTGCATGATAGTGGGTGAATAAGCTAGTTAGTAGATTGATTAGTCTAAGAAAAGGGATTTTTAAGTGATATATTTAGGGGAGTGGAGGAAATGGATAGAGTGGAATAAATGTTAAACTAGATTTTATGGGGAAGGCCGCTTTGAAATGTTATAGTAATATATATAGAAGATTAAATGTTAAAGTAGGACTTATCGTATAGTTTTAAAGTGGAGAAGTTATTCTATAATGTCATAGTATAATGTCTTTTTTTTTTCCTTTCTTTTCTCTTTTCTGAAATGTATGGATAAAGGGGGATGTTATAATATTAATAATATTTTTAGTAAGTAAAGGTCAATATCTAGAGGAGGGAGTAAGTAATCTGTTATGAATTAGGGTTTTTTTTTTTTTGTTATGAAGAAGTCACAGGGGGGGATGGGTGGGGAGGGGGGGTTAGGGAGGGGGAGGGAGAGGGGGAAAAAAAGGGGGGGAAATTTGTATTTAAAAAAAAAAAGAATTCAAGCTAGAAGCCCTGAGTTCTAATCCTCCCTTAGGTACAAGGCCAGTTGGACCCATTACTCTCACTCAGCCTTAGGAAGAGGGCAATGGCAAGCCACTCCTGAATTTTTATCGAGAAAAGTGGAGGGAGATTCATCTAGGTAGCCACCAGTGGCCAACACTGAGGCAGCCCAAAAGCGGCTTTGATATTGAGATGGGCGTCAGATCCAGTTTGATCTAGTGGTTAAGGCACCAGGCTAGGAAGAGGAAGACGGTGAGTTCAAGTCCTACCTTAGCCCTGAAAGCCAGTTGGTAACTTTGAGCCAGTCATTCTGTCTCAGTCCGATCCACTTCACGGGTTTGTTGTGGGGAAAATTGGAGGAGGAAGATGTGTTTCATATGTTTGCCACCTTGACTTATTTATAAAAATAATAAAGGTGAGATACAAATAAATAATAAGGGGAGTGAAACTTAACACTGATATGGTGACTTTGATTGCTAACAGCAGCTCTCTGGAACATCTCAAAGCATCTAAACTGAAGTTGCTGTTGACAAAGGTGCATGTGAGTTATCCAAACTTACCTAATACAGGTAGTCCTCGATTTACAACCACAATTGAGCCCCAAATTTTTGCTGTCAAGTGAGACGGCTATTAAGTGAGCTTTGCCCCATTTTAAGTGCATCATGAGGGGGAAGGGAAGGTAAAGGAGGAGGTTTTGACAGGAAGGAGGAGACCAAGAGAGAGATGGGAAGAGGGAGCAGAGAAGGGAAGTGGGGCCTCCTGGCTCATCTGGCCTCCACCCCATAGAATGAGGGGGGAAGCAATGCATGAGGATAGATGGGAAAAGGGGGAGAAAGGAGGGTTGGGAAAGGTAGGGAGAAGTGTGGGAGGAAAGAAAGGAGGAGAAAGATGGAGAGAATCAAGGAAGGAGCAGAGGCAGCGGCAGGAGAGGCTAGCAAGCAGCAGGAAGGAGAGAGGAAGAAGGACCAACCAGACTTCTGACCACCACCCAACCATGTGATCCACCTGCTGAGGAGACAGCACAAGGGTCCAGCTGGAAGGACAAGATAGCAGAGTCCAGCTGAGCCGGGCAAGTGGGGGGATCCAAGTGGACTGGCAGCCACATGATGGATTGTAAGAGGGCAAGGGGGACCTGGTCCCCAGCGACCCTTTCAGGGGTGACGCTACATCACCATCTTTCATGTCACAGTTGTTAAGTGAATCACTTCCGTTGTTAAGTTAGCGACACAGTTGCTAAGTGTGAATCTGACTTCCCCGTTGACTCTGCTTGTCAGAAGGTCACAAAGGTTGATCACACGACCAGGGGACCCTGCAACCGTCACAGATATGAGCCAATTGCCAAGCGACTGAATGTTGATCATGTAATCGTGGGGATGCTGCAATGGTCGTAAGTGTGAAAATCTGTCATAGGGCACTTTTTAATGTCTATGTGCATTAAAAATGAGACATGTTAAAATGCTTGTTTATTTGACTTCACAACCTACACATGGAGAGCCACTGATCTAATGATTAAAATTAAATTAAAAACATAATTAGCAGTATTTGATGCTGCTGGCTAGGTGGCTCAGTGGCTAAGACGCTGAGCTTGTCGATCAGAAAGGTCGGCAGTTTGAATCCCTAGTACAGGTCTCAAGCATGAGCAGGGGGTTGGACTAGATGACCTCCACGGTCCCTTCCCACTCTGTGACTGTTACATGTGAATTGTTATAGTCCATCTCACACTCAGCCGGATGTTTAGAGTGAATTTGGCCTTTTGATCCACCTGTTGAGTCCTTCCCAAGAACAGACAGATGTTTGTTGGTTTCAAAGGTATCATTGTAGGATGTAAGCTCTTCCAAGTAATGCAACTATCATAAATACCTGCCAGTCTGAAAGCACCCAAATTGTGACTACAGGGACACTGCAACAGATGTTAAGTGTGAAAATGGTTTTAAGCCTTTTTTTCCCCCAGAGCCGTTTGTACCTGGTTGCTAACAAATAGTCATAAATTGAAGGTTACTTGTAACTCCTTTCGTCCTTATTACATTTTATTGCGTTCCCTTTAATCCATCAAGATCAGTTTCAATGTTATATAAAGCTTCTAATTGATTACGGAGTGGGCGGAAATATAGGGGAAAGTCTGAGGGAAAGCTGAGGAAAGGGGAGGGGGAGGAGGAGGAGGAGGAGGAAGGGGAAAGAGATGGAGAGAAGGGGAGGCAGGCAGGGGAATCAAAGGAGGAGCAGAGACAGGAGAGAGAGAGAGAGGGAGAAGGGCCGACTGGCCATCTGATCACCTCCACCACTGCCTGATCCGCCTGCTGAGAGGAGACTCCAGAAGGGACCGGCTGGAAGGAGGAGACAGCAGAGTCCAGCTGAGCAGGGCAAGTGGAGGGGCCTGAGCAAAGGGACCAGAGTGGAGTGGCAGCCACAAGGAATGGACCGAAGCAGGGAAGGGCGCCTGGATGGTTGGGAAAGAGGACAGGGGGAACCCGGATCTCATTGACCCTTTCGGGTGTTGAAATCAATCAATCAACCATTCAGAATATAGACCCTATATATACCATTTGAAACCCACAAGTCACAAAGGGGCCATGAATCCCCACCTCTCCATTAGCAGAATGTGTGGATCAATAATTGATCGGGGGGGGGAGGGGATCCCATGAATGTTGGCTTCTCCCCAATATTTTAAACTTGTTTACTGTCTTTAAAGGATCAATTGTAATTGATCGGGGTTCGTCCCAGGGATGTTTCCTTCTCTTTTAGTTTTTAAAACAATTTTCCCTTTAACGAGCTGGTTGGGCTGAGAATAACTGATCAGGGCTCCGTCCCTTGAATTTTTCCTCCTCCCCAATTTGTTCCTTTTAAAGTACTGTCCTTCTTCTTTAAGAAGCCAGCGAAGATGCCCACAAGAGGAGCAACAATTCATTTCGGTTTCCCGTCTGGGCAGAGCCCTAAGGCGGTCACCTGATTTGGAGGAAAAGAAACGAAACTTAACTTTCTCTTTCTTTGTCCCGGCGGAGGAAGCTGCGATGGCAGCCGAAGCGTCCTTGCGGGATTTCTTGGAAGAAGCCACCTGCTCCATCTGCCTGGACTTTTTCCAGGACCCCGTGCTCATCCCCAAGTGCGGCCACAACTTCTGCCGGGGCTGCCTGACCCGCAGTCGGGGGACGTCGGAATCGGAGGCTTCCTGTCCCCAATGCAGACAGACCTTCGCGCCCCGCAGCCTCCTCCGCAACAGGCAGCTGGCGCGGATGGCTGAAGTGGCCGGGCGATGCGGAGGTCCTTGGGGCGAGGAAGGAGGGAGTTTCTGCCTGAAGCACCGGGAGCCCCTCAAGCTCTTCTGTAAGGACCACCAGACCCTCATCTGCGTGGTCTGCGACCGATCCAAAGAGCACGAGGGCCACTCGGTGATCCCTGCGGAGGAGGCTTTCCCGGAATCCCAGGTAGGAGTCAGCCAGGAGGAATCGCTGCAGAGGGGAATCCAGTGCCAGCCCTCGCAGTCTTTTTACTAGTTTACTTGCTTCCTCCTGCTTCATCCCACCCCTTATCTCTGTGACTTCAATTTTTAAAAAACAGGTTGACATTCCTGTTGTCACTGATCAAAATTCAGATGCTTGTCAACTGTCATATTATGTTGTCCTGGGCTCTTGTGATCACTCTTTGCCACCTTCTGATAAGCAAAGTCAATGGAGAAGCCAGATTTGCTTAATAGCTGTGTGACTAACCTGACAACTGCAGTGATTCACTTAACAGCATTTGGAAGAAAGGTTGTAAAATGAGAGAAAACTTCACTTCACTGTCTTGCTTAGCAACGGAAATTGCCTGTAGGGAGAAATAGGCTCCCTTTGCCAGCTCCCTTTCCACATTTGCTCTAGAGCAAAATTGTCATGGAGTCCTCCAAAATCTTGAGTGCAGACCCCGAAAACCACTCCTGCTGGATCAGCCCAAACTTTCATTTCTCAGTGATGCTTCTGGATGACTGCAACCAGAAGACTCAGGCAGCTCACTTTAATGCCCGTGCAGGTAGTCCTCGACTTAGAACCGTTTGTTCAGTGACTGTTCAAAGTTACGATGACAATGAAAAAAGTGACATAATGTTTTTCACCCTTATGATCATTGCAGGCATTCCATGGTCACATGATCAAAATTTGGACGTTTGCCAACTGTCATGTATTTATGATGATTGAATATACTGGGTCTTTTAACTGGGTCTTCCCTCTGATGTCATTCTTTACAGAAAAGAAACTCAAAACTTATATTTTCTCTTCAGATCAAGGTGGAGGATTGCCTGAAGGCTCAGAAGGAGCAGAAAGAAAAAATAGCTACATACAAAAGAGACACAGAGCAAACAGTGCAGAAGATGCTTGTAAGTATTGATCCAATGGTGAGGAGCTTCTGAGCTAACAGGAAGGAGAACCCCATCCACCATCTTTAATAATAGGCAGCCGGTTTGTAAGTACAAGTTCTGACTGAAATTAATTCAAAGTTAAAGACTGTGTAGGGCACAGAACTTGGTCTTAACCTGGGGACTAAGATGTCACCATTGGCTGAATGAGTCACAGTTGGGTTAAGTGCCCCTATCCCATGAGCTGTGTTTTATGCAATGGGTTTGTTTTGTTTAATAAATTAATGCAAACCGTATTTCATCCTATTGAAAAAATTGTGAACACAAACATTTTTCTGTCTACTGTTTTGGAATCCCTGATTGCCAAGAAAATTTTCACAAGAGGTCATTAAACTAGAACCTCTAAAAAAAGTTTTTAAAAAAACCCTTTCCCCCCTACACTTTTTAATATCAAATGGGTTTTTTGTCTCCTTTGGATATTCTCCCACCTCATTTCTGGATTCTTCAAGGAATCTGTTTAATTATTATAACAATTAAAATAAAAGAAAAAATAATTAAGTAAAACAATTAAAATAAAATAATGTCTTTTGTCTTTCTTGTTCTAGGACCTTATCAAAAAAGTGAAAAAAAATGTAGTGGCTGAATTCAGAGAGCTACAACTCTGGTTAGAAGGACAGGAGAAGCTTCTATTGACTCAAATGGAAAAAATGGAGGAGGATATTATGGCAAGAAAGGAGGAGGGTTTGGCCAAGCACATGGAGGAACTGGGCTCTCTTGACCATCTCATCCAGGAGATAGAAGAGAAGCTTCAGCAGCCAGCCAGCAAACTCTTACAGGTCAGTCAGGAAGTTGAGATCATAGAATCCTAGGGCTGGAAGGGACCTTGGAGGTCTTCTGGTCCAATCTTCTACTCAAGGCAGGAGACGTCATAACCATCCCCAAAAAATGGTTGTCCAAACTATTATTGGAATCCTCCAGTGATGGAGCACCCAAAACTCAGGGAGGCAGGCTGTTCCACTGATAAATACTTCTCACTGTCAGGAAATTCTTCCTTATTTTAGCTTGCAACTCCAGATGAGCTTCCACCCCTTTTCCCCATGAGAGCCCTTCAAGTGTTGGAAGATGGCGGTTGTGTCTCCCCTAAGCCTTTTCTTCCTTAGGCTAAGCATACCGAGTTCCCTTAGCCATTCATTTTATGGTTTGGCTTCCTGGCCTCTTACCATCTTCATTGCTCCTCTCTGCATTCTTTAGTCCCTCCATAGAATACTCTTTTTGACTCTTCCCTTTTTTTTTTCTTTCATAAATTTAATCAAAATTATAATAGTGAAAAGTACCAATGCAAATAAAGAAAATAGGGAAATGGAGAAGGAAAAGAATGGGAAAGATGTGTAGGATAAAGGAAAAAGAAAAAAAAGTCTCTCAACTTTTTTTCTGCACAGTAAAATACAAAATAAAATTACAGCCTCAACGTTTTAATTTTGCATATTTAGTAAGTATTAGCCATGTCTATAGAAACAGATTAGTCTAAGAAGGAAAACCAAGCATCAAGAATTCATTTTTTTCTATCTCGAGCACAAAGTTTAGAAGCAGCTTCCAAGAAGCAGCAGTTTAGAAACAACAGGTTATATCTAATTAAAGCAGTCAATTTTTTCATTTTTTCTAGCTCCATCATTTTTCCATCCATTTTTCTCTTGTAGGGATTGATATATCTTTCCATGTCTGCATGTAGGATTCTGGCTGCATTCGACCAAGTTCAAAATCTTTTTTTCAACTCTTCATTTAGTAAACTTTTTGACTCTTTCTATGGAAAGGAGACTGGAAGACATGAAGACTACAGGTAGTCCTTGACATATCAGCACACTTGGACTCGAAATTTCTGTTGCTGAGTGAAACAGTTGTTAAGTGAATTTTGCCCCATTTTACAACCTTTCTTGCCGCTGTTGTTAAGTGAATCTCTCCAGTGGTTAAGTTAGTAACACGGTTGTTAAATGAATCCGGCTTCCGCATTGACTTTGCTTGTCAGAACGTTACTAATGGTGATCACATGACCCCAGGACGCTGCAACCGTCATAAATATGAATCGGTTGCCAAGTGGCTGAATTTTGATCATGTGACCATGGGGATGCTGCAAGAGTCTTTTTTTTAAAAAAAAAAAAGTTTATTTATAACACAGTAAAACAATACAAGACATACAACACTTATATACAAGACTCTTTTTACAGCTTTTTCATAGTGGTCCTTCCTTATTATTTACTATTTCCACCAATTTTACTTCATCTCATTCCAAATTACTATCTGTCCCCATCATTTCATTTACAATATATTTCTCTTTTTCATTTCAATCACTAAATTGTATTTTACCAATTTTCCCCATTATTTTTGGACATTTCTTGATCTCCCCCTTATTTCTCTTCTTCATTTTTCCTTTCCTCCAACCACTCATACTATACCAAATTTTATAGTATTCTGTATCCTCTTTTTCTGAAAGAGCCTTAAGTGTGAAAAATAATCATAAATAATTTTTTTCAGTGCCGTGGTAACTTTGAACGGTCACTAAATGACGTGTTTGGTCAAGGACTACCTGTAATGGCTAATATTAGGGATACATAATGTAATTCAGAAAAAGCAGGAATTCAAAGTTCTGATCAATTGTCTATATATTCTTCACAATTTTAGGAATGCCTGCTTAGGGTTCCTATCCTATATTGGGGGATGTGGTGGTGGGTGTTCTTTGTAGGGTCTTCCCCTCCCTTAAATCTCCAGGCCAAGGAGAAACTCAACACTCATCACCTTCTCCAAAGTATTATAACCACCTGGATTTTCCAAAGTGCCTTCATTCTGGAAGCATAAATGCAGGGGATTTTTTTATCCTATTGATGCACTATTTTGTTTTTCAAATAGTCTTTTCTTTTTGCTATCATGTTTTATATATAAATATATATCTTCTGTAATTGTGTTGGATTCAATCTGGGTCTAATTTTTCTTAGACAAGAAAGTAAAAACAATACCACTCTAAAAGAAGGGGGAAAAGAGCAATGGATTTTTTTAAAAAATGGAAGTATTTTGAATGTCTATTAGTGTCTGGTTGTCCAGAGGTTTCACTCATGTATTTTGTGACTGTAAGAATTTAATTTTCTGCCTAGGAAATGGCTCCTTTCAGTGCTTTGTCTCTTTATTTTTTAGGACATTGGAAGCATCTTGAAGAAGTAAGTAAATCCACCCTTTTCTTTACAGTCTCAGAGATCAGCAGCTCCGCCAGCAGTTTTCCTATTTTGGAAAGGTCTTTCTTTATTTCGCAGTATTTTAATGAAAAGACAATGTACTGTATTTCAGGCCTTCGTAGATATTTGCTCAGACAAACTCAACACAATATAATTAGTAATATTTGACATTATTAATTATTATGTTAGTTGCACACTCAGACAGAGGTTTAGATTGAATTTGCCTTTTTAGCCACCTATTGAGTCCTTCCCAAGAAGAGACAGATGTTTGATGGTTTTGAAAGTATCATTGTAGGATGTAAGCTCTTCCAAGTAATGCAACTATCATAAATACATGCTGGTTTGCCAACTCACCGAATTGTGATGACAGGGACACTGTGACAGATGTTAAGTGGGAAAATGGTTGTAAGTCAGTTTTTTGAGAGCCGTTGTTACTGGTTGCTAACAAATAGTCATATTGGCAGGTTGATAATGGTTACAGGAACTGGGCATGGCAAGTGAAGAGAAGGACCAGGGGAGGCATGATAGCAACAGTCTTCCAATATTTGAGAGGCTGCCACAGAGACGAGGGGGTCAAGCTATTTTCCAAAGCACCTGAAGGCCAGGCAAGGAATAATGGATGGAAACTGATCAAGGAGAGATTCATCCTGGAAATAAGGAGAAATTTTATGACTGAGGAGAATGAACCAATGAAACAGCTTGCCTCCAGAAGTAGTGGGAGCTTCATCACTGGAAGTTTTTAAGAAGAGGCCGGACTGCCATCTTTTTTTTTTTTTTTTAAATTTGATTTGTATGCCGCCCTTCTCCGGAGACTCAGGGCGGCTTACAATGCGTTAAGCAATAGCCTTCATACTTTTGTATATTTTATACAAAGTCAGCTTATTGCCCCCACAAACTGGGTCCTCATTTCACCTACCTTAGAAAGGATGGAAGGCTGAGTCAACCTTGAGCCTGGTAAGATTCGAACCTGCAGTAATTGCAGGCAGCTGTGTTAATAACAGGGTGCATTAACCACTATACTACCAAGGCTCCTAAACAGTGTTTCTCCCACTCAGAAACAGTGTGGGGTCTCCTGCTTGGGTGGTGAGGGTGGGTGCTGGACTAGATGACCTACAAGGTCCCTTCCAACTCTGTTATTCTGTTATTTTGTCTTGCCAGATATCAGGCTAAGGAAACATATGAGAATCCGGTGGATTTACTTGTAGAGCCGAAGTGGACAATCTGGGATTACCGTGATATCCCTGCACTTCTGAAAAGGGCCATGAAAAAACTGAGAGGTAAAAAACAGCTGCTGGGGTTTTACCCTGGATGACATTTTGAGCATCCAAGAGAGATTCTGGGCCGGTGTCACATGGATCAAAGAGGGATCAATTTCAGGATCAGTGGAAGAGACACCCTCATTTCTCTGTGGAAGGGCCTCTTGTCTTGGCACCAGGAGGAGAAGAGGAGCTTTCTGGTTTCTCCCATTAAAGATATGCTATCTACAAACGGGAACTATTAGCTACTCATAGTTGACCATTTAGATATGGTCCTCGACTTACAACAATTCACTTAGTGACCATTCACAGTTATAATGGATGGCACTGAAAAAAGTGACTTCTGATCGTTTTTCACACTTATGACCATTGTATTATCACCACAATCACATGATTTACTTTTGGATGGTTGACAAAGGGTTCATATTTATGACGGTTGCAGTGATCATCTTTTATGTTCTTCTGACAAGCAAAGTCAATGGGGAACCTGGCACCAGATTCACTTAACTGAGTTACCAATTTAACAACTGCAGTCATTCACTTACCCGATTTCTCACTTAGCAACATAAATTCTGGGCTCAATTGGAGGCATAAGACGAGGCTACCTGTATTCTTTGTATCCCAAATTTATGTGCACTGATCACTGGGGAAGCAGAATAAGCTTCCACTGAGTATAATGGAATATATGCAGGTAGTTCTTGACTTATGACCTCAGTTGAAAAGCTGAAAATTTCTGTTGCTAAGCAAGGCAGTTGTTAGGTGATCTGTGCCCCATTCTAAGAACTTTTTTGCCAGAGTGATTCAGAAAATCAGGACAGTTAAGTGAATCGTGGTTGATAAATGAATCTGGAATCTTCCCCCATTGACTTTGCATGTCAGAAGCTCCCCAGGAAGGTTGCAGAGGACAATCTCAGAATCATGGGATGCTGCAACCATCATAAATACAAGCTGGTTCCCAGTGCCCGAATTTTTTTTTTCCAGTTGCCAAGCAGCTGAATTTTATTGAAAAAGTTTTTCAAATACAAATTCCCCCCCTTCCCCCCCCTAACCCCCCTCACCTCCCCCTTCCCCTTTGACTTCTTCATAATAAAACCCAAATTCATAACAGATTATATCATGCTTTACTATCCACTTACTCCATCTCCATATACTGACCCTTTCTTTCTAATAAAATTATCATACCCCCCTTATACTATGCTATAATATGCATTTCAAAGTGACAGTCTATTATAACAATGTCTAATAACTCCTGATTTAACATAATAATATTATTATATCTCCCAATTTAACAATTTCCGTTCGTGATCTACCCTTTTACTACCCCCCATACGATATAACATTTCAAAGCATACTTCCACTCTAAGACTATTCAATAAATCCTAATTTAACACTTATTCAGTTCAACTCATTTCCTTCCCCCCCTTCATTACATATATTCACATCTAAACATAATATCCCTTTTCTTTAAACTAAACAATCCATAACCTAGCCTATCTCCACCCACTTTCCTACAAAATTACCATAATTATTCTTAATATCTTTATTCTTCTGCCCACTCCCCTAGAAGAATATTCCCTTATATAAATAAAATCCTAAAAGAAAAAAAAAACTTTAAGCTTGTAATCCATATAGCATCTTCTGTAATATCTTTTAACTGGATGATAAACTCCATCGCCCATGTTAGGGTAACATCGCATCCTTATTCCAACAGTATTTTCAGTATCTTCAATTACCATCTGCCCCCATCAGTAACAAATATCTTCATATTGGAAGAAAGAAAAAAAAAAACCCCGACAACCACCCGAGTGACTTTATAATTATATTCCGTATAATGTTTATGGAGGTGTCTTTTATCCAGATTATTAGTTCCAACCATCATAATAGGGTAACAACCAGATCTTCTGCGTGCCCCAATCCAGTAAATCTCTTGCCATATAACTCAACATACACATAATATATTTATCCGGAAATCCAAAAAACAAACAAGATATTTCCAACCATTCGATTTAAGGCCTTTTTCACATCCCAAAATAATTCAGCACTGCAGAGATCTGCCCTATCCTCAGGATAAAATAAACCAATACTTTGCCAATTATCTTTTCATATATTCAGTCCTCTCATAAGTAACTGGCATTACACTGTTGTTTAGTTTAAAAGTTTTTATGTTTGTGAGACCTACTTCTTCTTTTCTTGACTTTTTGTGGGTTGGATCTCCATCCTAAATTCCTTTCTGTAGGTTGTGTGTCAACTATTTGGTTTTGCTGATGTATAACTTGATCCTGTTGGGTTTGCTTTTGTGGCTGAGATCTTTCTGGTTCTGTAAATTGTATATCAACTGATTGACTTCCATGCTGGTTTGTGGCTTGACAAATCATTGCGTTAGGATCCGGAACCGCCTCTCTTATATTAAATAATCCAACTGAGACCTCTGAAAGAGAATCCAAAAGCGGCTCATCTGTGGAGACCTCTTTAACTTGTTGTTTCTTCATTGTCTCCATCTCCTTCTGCTTTTCTTGAATTTCTGTCTCTTGTTGATTTTGCTTTTTAAGTACCTTATGATAAAATTCTTCCGCTTTTTCAACAGTATTTAACTGATATCTTACTCCTTGATATCTCAGTATTATACCCACTGGGACATCCCACCTGAATAAAATATTTTGTCTTCTTAACTCAGTCACCAAGAGTCCAAATTTCTTTCTATCTCTTACCATCTTAGGCGGCAATTCCTTATATATCCAAATTTTTCTCCCATTCAGTTGTAAAGTAGAATTAAAGGATTTTTGCACAATATCATTTCTTATCTCTTTATCTGTAAAATAAATCACCACATCTCTAGGCAGTTGCCTTTGCTTTGCAATCCAGGAATTCACTCTATAAGCCTTATTAATTTTACTGAATACCTCCTCAGGATGAACCTTTAAGATCCCAGCCAAAACTTGAGCAGATGTTTTTCTTAAGTCATCACTGTTATTTTCCTGTAAGCCTCTGATTCTGATCGCAAATTCTGTAATCCTGTATTGCAGCATTACAACCTCTCTTTCAATTCCTTGCTTTATATCTTCTGCATTATAAGTCTCGTGACCAGCTTCCTCTTTAGACTTTAGTTCTGAACTATTATCTCGAATATTTATTAAGTCCTTTTCAATTCTTAATATTTTATTATCCAAATTATCAATTTTCTCCATTTTAGACTCTAGCAATTTAATATTTGTATCCAACTTTATAACAACTTCTGAAAAACCATTAGTCACTGTTACAATCTTTTGTTGCAAATTGTCATACTTTAGTTGTATCATTTCTTTAATTTCCTGCCTTAAATTTTCAAATTTCTGGTTCACAGTCTCATAATATTTTGCCATTTCCTCCTGAATAAATTTTTTTAAATTAAAACCATTCTGCAGAGTCTGTAGGCTCAGAGCTTGTTCAAACAGTTGTGAGTGGGGAAGCACCCCCCCCTTCTTGTCTATCAGATTTTATTAGTAACGCCCTCCTTACAGCAAACTGTTCTTTTTTACCCCCCAAACAAGATCAAGTACAAATCTTCAAGAAGAGATGAACTTAAAATAACTCTTTTTCTTTCAAATTGTAGCCAGCACTATATATTCCGCTACTTTGTATCTGTTATGGAAGGACTCTTACTTTCAGCTTTCTTCTACTTCCCAAGCCTCAGCGGCCATTTTAAAGCTTTTTTTTTTTCTCTCTCTTTCACTTTAAAATGCTTGTAAATTCATTAAGGATACTTGCGATTTAGGGTCCAAAATCCAAGTCTCATCTTTTTTAATAAGTCCATCTGTTAGTTTCGTTAGTTAATCCGGTTCCAGCGCCTAGCTCTGCAGAAAAGCAGAGTGCACCCGATGCCCGGAGCAACGGCAAGGGACAATAGGGAGCTCCAACCTGCTCATCCCCAAGAGTTAAAAAAAAACTCTGGGGACTTTGCAGAGGGCTCTACCCACCCCCGCCCGCTCAGACTCACATTTCCATCAGGAAATGGAGTTTTTCGAGCCGCCTTTCAGATGTAAAGGTGGCTCTTTTACAGGCAACGGGGCGGCGGTCACGAAGGACCGTTTGGCGGCGCCGGAAGCCAGACAGGAAGTCCCCAGTGCCGAATTTTGATCACGTGACTGGGGAGGCTGCAACAGTCATAAGTGTGAGAACCGGTCGTGAATCACTTTTGTCAGTGCCGCTACAACTTCACTACACAAATAGTTGAGAACTACCTGTATACAGAATTTATAGTAGAATATATTTATACCTGATGGAATATATATAGCCACCAATGACATTTTGGTTTCTAGCTTTCCCTATTCCTTATTTCCTGATCTGAGTCCAAGGAAAGCAAACCAGGGAATCTGAGGGAGGCCCTTCTGTTGCTCCAATTCCAGTGATGAGATGCTGAATTCCTCCCTTTTCTTCCCCAGATACTCTGGAAAGTGGACTTCAACTACAGGAAGGTAAATATGAGTTATAGGAATTGGAATTCCTTGCTATTTTATGCTCTGATGTCAGTAACGTGAAGAGAAACATAATAGATCAATAAAAAAAAAAATATAGGATTAGATACCTTAAAGACTATGGTGATCCAGTAAACTTCAAAGGTTTTATGATTTATGAACTATTACTTGCCATTTATATGTACAATATGAGCTAATAAAGCGGAGAGAAATTCCTTGTGTGTCTGATCACACTTGGCCAAATAAACCTGTTGTTCTGTTCTGTTCTATTCTGTTCTACTCCTACTCCTAATCTACTCTACTCCACTCCACTCTCCACTCTACTCCATTCTGTTTTGTTTTGTTCTGTTCTGTTCTATACAATACATAATCTAGAAAGTTGAAATCTATCTTGGCGTACAATGAAATATCTGGAGAAATGGGAAAATATGGACTGGGACTGAAATGAATATCAAATTCCTACCAAGATAATACCATAAATCCTGTTGATTTTACTGCCTGGCTGTAAATTGGTGAGAGACCAGGTCTTTGGGAACAGAGAAATTAGGTCCATTGGGTCAAAGGACATAGGAAAGTTGGAGCATCAAGGTTGCCTCCACCTTGTGGGCCATCAGACAGATGAAAGCAGAGTTTCCTGTATAAGATCATCCCCTTTTGTACATGCCTGTGATACCCTGATGCTCATAGAGAAAAGGGCGGGTCTTCCTCACATCCCGTGATTTGTCCCAAGTTACCTCTGGGGGATCCTTCTGACTTTTACCAGTTCAGAATTGAAACATGACAGCCTCTTGCTCTGCCTGATCTTCTGGATTAATGCTCCAGGTAGAGTCCCTTCCAGCAACTCACTGAAGGCAAAGCCAACCACTCTTCCCTCCCAATCCCATTAATCCCATCTGCAAGATGGAAGCTAAAGAGAATTGTGCAGGGAGGCCAGAAGAGGTGGAGCACTATGAAGGGTTTGAAGGACTTGGCCAGAGATCTTCACCCTTGGCCATTGTGAGACTTATGGACTTCAGTTCCCAGAATTCTCCAGCCAGCATGGCGGAGCTAGAGAGCAATCAGCAGGGTGGCGGCCACATGGGAGACTAGAGACTAGGGGAATTGACCAGTGGAGCCAAGAGATGAACAGCTGAGAAGTGGAGCCAACAGCTCCACTTTTATTCAATGGTTCCTGAAGGCTTGCACCTGAGTGGCAGCTGAATGGGATGCAGATGGACTGGAAGATGGCGAAGGCAACCTAAGTGAGTGGAAGGAGAAGGCCAGAGGGGTGCCAAGCAGGCCGGCAGTTAACAGAGGATGGGACTAAGACAGTGGGACAGCTTGAGTGCTTGGAGAAAAGGGAGCAGCCCCATCAGGGTAATTCTGTTAGTTGAAGTCCACAAGTCTTACATTTGCCAAAGTTGGAGGACTCTTGACCAGACAATGGCTTAGGTGTTGTTTAAACACCTAGAGGGGGTGTTTGGAAGCTGAATTCCATTCACACAAGGGGCCGTAGGGTTAAACTCTTGTGGGTAAAGACACACCCAAGGCCTGCAGCTGAAGCTCTTGTTTTTTTCCTTCCTTCCCTTCCCCCTTACAGTGAATGTAATTCTGGATCCAGACACAGCCAATACTAGCCGCCTTGATGTCTCCAAAGATCGAAAAAGTGTCCAAGGACTTAAGCAAGTTAAAGCAATATATAATGACTCAAAGGGCAAGAGATTTGTATATCATCCTTGTGTCCTTGGCTGTCAGACGTTCTCAACAGAGAGACATTTCTGGGAAGTTATTGTAGGAGGTACAGCAGGATGGGGTGTAGGGGTTGCCAAAAAGCCAATGAACATAACAAATGTTGATAAGCAGACCATGCGGTGGGAGTTTTGGAAATGCGGAGGGAAATACACAGCCATGTCTCCGTCAGAAAGTTCTGAGCTGGTCCTGACTGAGGAGCCCACGAGGATCCGCATCTCCCTCAACTGCGAAGAGGGACAAGTGAGCTTTTTTGATGCCAAGACCGCAGCTCTGCTCCATACATTCTCAGATGCTTCCTTGGTTAGAGAGACCCTTCTGCCCTGTTTCTATTTGGGCGAGGGCGCCTGCATGACACTCCCCTAGAAGAGGGGACATCCATAAACAAAACTTTGGAAAAATCCCTATTTGCCATGTCTGAAAGCCTTTAAAGCACCTATGTAGTATCTCTATGCTGCACAGCATTGCTTGCAGTTCAGTAATGGGTTTCAAAAATTTTCACTACTGGTTCGGTGGGCGTGGCTATGTGGGGCATGTGACTGAGTGGGCATGGCCAACTTGACTTCACTCACACTCATGCCCGCTCAGTCACATGACCCCCTCACCAAGCCACGCCCACAGGAAAAGGTAGGAAAATCTTTGGAATTGCCACCTATCTACCCCCACCCTCCCTTCGCCAGTCACCCCCAGTTCCCCTCCTTTAGCAGCCCCAGCCCTACCCCCCCTTCCTTCCCCATGACTGCCTCTTCGTTCGCGCTGCTTACCTTCCATGGCGATGCCAAATAACACTCTTTTTCCTTCTTGCTTTAAGCCACTCTGCCCCTTATTGAGTAATAGAAAAAGGCAATCTAGTGTAGTGATTAAGAAATCAAGCTAGAAACCATGAGTTCTAATCCTGTCTTAGGCCAAAAGCCAGCTGGCCCATCTTGGACCAGTCACTCTCACTCAGCCCTAGGAAGCGGGCAATGGCAAGCCACCCCTGAATCTTTACCAAGAAAACTGCAAGGAGATTCATCTAGAGAGCCATCAGGGGCAACAATCTGAGGCACCCCAAAAATGACTTTGATGTTGAGTTGGGAGTGAGATCCAGTTTGGTCTAGTGGTTAAGGCGCCAGGCTAGAAAGAGGAAGACTGAGTTCAAGTCCTGCGTCAGCCATGAAAGCCAAATGGGTGACTGAGTCATTTAGTCTCAGTCCAATCCACCTGACAGGATTGTTGTTCTGGGGAAAATAGGAGGAGGAAGATGCGTTGGATATGTTTGCCATCTTGAGTTATTTGTAAAAATAATAAAGACAAGATACAAATAAATAATGAGAGTGAAACTTAACTCTGATATGGTGACTTTGATTGCTAACAGCACTTCTCTGGAACATTGCAAAGTATCTAAACAACTGAAGATTGACAAGCTGCTGTTGGCAAAGGAGCAAATGAGTTATCGAAACATACCTAACACAGGTTGTCCTTGATTTGCAACCACAATTAAGCCCCAAATTTCTGCTGCCAAGTGAGACGCTATTGAGTTTTGACCTGTTTTAAGTGCATCATGGGGGAAGAGGGAGAAGGGAAGGTAACAGGAGGTTTTGGCAGGAAGGAGGAGAGCAAGAGAGAGAGATGGTGAGAGGGAGCAGAGAAGGGAGAGAAGGGAAGTGGAGCCTCCTGGCTCATCTGGCCTCCACCCCACAGAATGAGAGGGGAAGCAAGGCATGAGGAAAGGTTGAGGAAAGGAAGAGAAAGGAGTGGGGGGGAAGGCAGGGAAAAGTGTGAGGAAAGGCTGAGAAAGGAGGAGGAGGAAGGGGAAAGATAGATGGAGGGAAAGGGAAGCAGGCAGGGGAATCAAGGAAGGAGCAGAGACAGGGGCAGGAGAGACCAGCAAGCACCAGGGGAGAGGGAGGAGAGAGAGAAGGACGGACCAGCAGTCTGAACCCCACCCAACCATGTGATCCGCCTGCTGAGAGGAGACTCCAGAAAAGACTAGCTGGAAGGAGAAGACAGCAGAGTCCAGCTGAGCAGGGCAAGTGGAGGTGCCTGAGCAAAGGGAGCAGAGCTGAGTGGCAGCCACAAGGGATGGACTGAAGCAGGGAAAGGTGCCTGGATGGTTGGAAAAGGGGGCAAGGGGAACGTGGACCCCAGCGACCCTTTTGGGGGTAACGCTATATGACGATCTCTCCTATCACAATTGTTAAGTGAATCACTGCAGTTCTTTTTTTTATTATTTTGATTTATATGCCGCCCTTCTCCGGAGACTCGGGGCGGCTTACAATGTGCTCAGCAATAGCCTTCATCCTTTTGTATATTTATACAAAGTCAGCTTATTGCCCCCACAACTGGGTCCTCAATTTTCCTACCTTAGAAAGGATGGAAGGCTGAGTCAACCTTGAGCCTTGGCGAGATTCGAACCTGCAGTAATTGCAGGCAGCTGGTCTTAATAACCAGCTTAATAACAGGGTGCCTTAGACCACTGTACTACCAAGGCTCTTGGTAGTACAGTTCTTAAGCTAGTGACACATTTGCTAAGTGAATCCGGCTTCCCCATTGACTTTGCTTGTCAAAGGGGGATCACATGACCGGGAGACATTGCAACCGTCATAAATATGAGCCAATTGCCAAGCGACTGAATGTTGATCAGGTAATGATGGGGATTCTGCAATGGTCATAAGTGTGAAAATCTGTCATAAGACACTTCAACGTCTATATACATTAAAAATGACTAATGTTAAAATGTTTGACTTCCGCAGACCCCAACTTGAGAGCCACTTATCTAGCCCACAGAATCTCAAAGGGATGGGGATTAGAGCAAGGGTCTCCCAAGGGAGGTCAACAAAGTCAAGATGGCAGCCAGCCCCGCCTTTAACCCATATGTAAATAAGGGGCGGGGCTTCTATCCCTTAGGCCTTTGTTGACTCCCCCTATGGTTGTTCTTGCTTTGCAGCATCTCCCAGCTTCTGAGGGAGCAGGGCCTTTGAAAGAGGGGACTGTGAGAATCAAATGGGAAGGTTCCTCCCCTTTTTGTGTGGGTAGGGAAGGAGGAAATGTGGATGGAGCAATGGGGAAGGAGAGGCTAGAAGCAAATTTTAGAGGCAGTTTGGCAGTGGGTTTCTCTTGGAAAATTAGTTCTGCAAAGTTGAAGGACTTGACACCCAGCCTTTGCCAACCTATAGCAGGTGTAGTTTGCCCAGCCAAATGCAGACCAGGTAAGTGTACCTGAGCTTGTAAGCATGGTTGCAAGGGAGGAAAATACCTGTAGACCTAAATGGGAGGTACAAACGCAGGGGTTTAATAATAATTACTAATTATCCCTTGACTAATACTTCCTTGAATATGAAATGAAGTTACTCACAGACCCACTTACAAATCACTGAAGGGTTGCAGAATTAGGGAAAAAATAAACTTTGCTGAGTTGAGTTTTAATCCTGGTGATATTATGAACATGTCCATGCAATTTTCTTGGTACCATGAGGTTGGTTTGCCATGGCCTTTACCTGGAAGATTTAAAGTTTCTTTTACTTATAGCTACAGATTCAAGAATGCTAGTCAAACATTTTCATCAGATAAACGGAGCCAAAGAGGAAATATAAATAAATCACCAGGCTACGTTCAAACATAGTGTTTTTAAATGGTGACGAAACAGAACAGAATTTAATTCATAACATGAAATTTGGTGATAAATTTATAAACATGATAAAGAAAAATTATTCTTCCCAAACTGCAAAAACTCCAATAAATGGAGACATGACGGAACAATTCACAATATCAAAGGGAGTGATGTCCCCCCTGCTATTTATAATATCCCTAGAAACATTATTAAATGAAATTAGAAGAAATAAAGGAATAAAAGGATTAAAAATCAAAAAAGAGGAGTACAAACTTCAAGCCTTCGCTGACGATATGGTATTCATTATAGAACAGCCAATATTAATAGGAACCAAACTATTAGCAAGAATAGAAGAATATGGGAGGGTAGCTGAACTTAAAATTAACAAGCAAAAAACAAAGGCATTAACGAAAAACCTTACAAATCAACAAGAGAATGAATTAGAAGATACTGTAAAATGGGCATACAAATGACAAAAAGCAAAATATCTAGGAATATGGCTTACTAACAAAGGATCATCAATCAGAGAAGATAACTGCAATAAATTGATAAGACAAATAAAAAAAGATTTAGAAATTTGGAGTAAATTACAATTATCATTCCTTGGAAAGATTGCCTCGATAAAAATGAATGTGCTACCCAGAATCCTATATCTATTTCAAGTGATTCCGATAAAACCGGGGAAGAATTTCTTTAAAGATTTCAATAAATTAATTGCAAATTACATATGGCAGGGGAAGAAAGCAAGGATCAAAATAAAACACCTACAAGATACAAGGGAGAGAGGAGGACTAGGACTACCGGACTGGGAAACATACTATAAAGCATCATCACTGATTTGGATTAAGGACTGGATAGAACTCAAAAATAAAAGAATACTGACGCTAGAAGGATTCTATCTACAAAAAGGATGGCACGCGCTTTTGTGGGAGGGAAAGGATAACCAACATGGATATTTCCAAAGACACATTATCAGACAAGCATTATTCCAGACGTGGCAGGGGATAAAAAAGACACACTATGATAAAATTCCAGAATGGCTATCGACTATGGAGGCACAGATTTGCCCTAATGCTATGGACGTTGCTAAAATGAAAACCTATAAAGACCTGCTAAATAACCAAGGGGAACTAAGATCGAGACAAGAACTGAAAGAAATGGGTACAGACACTGATTGGTGGCCATACTTGCAAATAAAATTTAGATATAGGACAGATTCGACACAATTTGGATTTCAAAAAGAATCATATGAATTAGATAAAATTTTACAAGGGACGGACGACAAATTGATAAAAAAAACATCCAATTACCTACTAAGATACAAATTAGAAGAAGAAGTGGTTAAAGAAATTGCTTAACGCATTGTAAGCTGCCCTGAGTCTCCGGAGAAGGGCGACATATAAATCAAATTAAAAAGAAAAAAAGAAAATATGATAATTTGGGTGAAAAATTTCGGATATAACATTAAATTGGAAAAATGGGAAAAACTATGGAACACCAACTACAAACTAACAATATCTGTACCCTATAAAGAGAACATGTACAAAATGTTCTATAGGTGGCACCTCCCACCGGCCAGACTGCCAAGGATGTTTCCAAAACCTCCCCAATATGCTGGAAATGCCAACTCCAAAAAGGAACCTATTACCATATGTGGTGGTTCTGTCAGAAAACAAAACAATATTGGCAAATAATTAGAAAACAAATAGAAGAAATTATAAACCAAAAAATAGAATTGAGGCCAGAAATCTTTCTATTAGGAATAATTACAGGACAATACAAAAAAGAAATAAAATATTTAATTATCCACATATTAACAGCAGAGCGAATAGTTTTCACTCAAAATTGGAAGAATAACAATATACCAACTGAAGATAGAGTAATCAGTAAAATTGCAGAAATGGACAAACTTACAAAAGAAATACAAGAAAAAGAGGAAAAGGATTATTATTTAGTATGGGAAAAATGGTATACTTGGTTGGAGGATAGAAAAGAAAAAAGATATGGAAATAAATGACAAGATATGAATTATAGATACAAATATTAAGTACCAATTTAGGTTAATAGTAAATCAAAAATGTTGATTAAGAGAATATATAGAGATGATGTACTAGAAATATAGATATGAGATAGGTCAAAATAAGAAAGAGTAAAGGTATAAATATGATGTATAGATGGTTTTTTGTTTACTTGTTTGTATGTTTTGTTGTTTGTTTGTTTGTTTGTACTTTCTAATGAAAAAATTTAAAAAAATTTTTTTAAAGAATTTAATTCCTTTTATGTAGATTGTGAGGAATTGATCTGCTAATAAAAAAATCTTCCTATTTTCAGCCCAGCATGAACACTTTGATAGGCTCTCTGCTAACATAAAACCAGGTCATGGCACACACTTGAATGTAAGTCAGGAAGCCTGTAATTGTGGAGTCTGTCTGGCAAGAACAAAGACTGCTTATCCACAGGAAATATGCATGTGTAAAGGTTGTAACAATTCTGGGTCATTAGGAAGCTGATCAAAGTAACTAGAGTTAGGCAACTTGCAGACCTCAGCTAAAAGTTAGGAATAGAGATGGCCTGCAGCAAATGAAAGGTCTATTAGATAACTCCTGGGGCATTCATTAGCCAAGGGACAGCTAGAGACCAATAGAACAAATTGTAGAATTATTAGTAAAATGTTTATTAGATGATATTTCTTACTATCCCGCCTTGTCCCGCCTTCTTCTTTAGTGAAAATGTATAATTTAATTTAATTTAATTTAATTTATCGTATTTCTATGCCGCCCAACTCCCAAGGGACTCTGGGCGGCTTACAGCAAAAATAATATGAAAATGAACATAAAAAAATTTATTAAAAAAACATTATAAAAACATTTAAAAACTTTAAAAGCCCATGCACACCATTCACAGTATATCCCATGCACAGTATAAAGCTTTCTTAATTCTTTGTTCTTGACTCTCTTGGCATTTTGGCCAGGAGCCCTTTTCCTTGGGGTACCCCAAGAAAAAGCAATTAAAACCTGCACGTGTCTGGGGTCTTTCATTGGTCTCGGCACCAGGCTCTGACCTCAATTGGGGACAACTTAATTAGGAACAGAATTGTTACCTAAGAGTGTCCATTAGTGTAAAAAAAAGGATGCTACAGCAAGTTATAGAGAAATGTTTTCAGTGATTTTACTAGTTAGAATACAGACTTTAAAAAATTAGATAGGATTTTGCTATACAGTACTTCCCTTTAACACACTAGATGATAAAATGTTAAATCTTCCTAGGTTGAAAGTTTTCCTGCAACATAAATATGGAATATCAAAAAGAGATTTAGATGTGAAAGTTATGGAAATTAGGTCTCTATAGTTTCTAGGCCCTAAATCTGTTTAGTAGTATTATAGTAGCCTCAGTCATACTAGTGATTCCTTCCTTCCTTCCTTCCTTCCTTCCTTCCTTCCTTCCTTCCTTCCTTCCTTCCTTCCTTCCCCTCCGTCCTTCCCTCCCAACACAGAAGGGTTTTCACCTGGTGCCAAAATGAGGCTACTGTGGGTGCCAACTGAGGGTCTCTGGGGAGAGCATTCCATAAATTCTGGGACGAGTTGTCAGGGACTGCGCTGCAGAGCTAGCTGGAGTGTTCACGGATATTTTCAATCTATCCCTGTCGCAGTGCTCTATCCCTACCTGCCTGAAGACATCTATTATAGTGCCAGTTCCTAAGCAGACAGTAGTGGTATCCCTTAATGATTATAGACCAGTAGCTATAACATCTGTTGTCATGAAATGTTTTGAGAGGCTGGTGTTGAACTATATTAAGGCTAGTCTTCCATCTACTTTGGACCCATACCAATTTGCATATGGGGGTAATAGATCAACTGATGATGCTATGTCTCTTGTTGTCCATACTGTACTGAATCACTTGGAACAACAGGGGACATATGCAAGGCTGTTATTTGTGGATTATAGCTCTGCCTTTAACACCATTTTACCCAACAGGTTGTTTTTTTAAAATGTCCAGTTTGGGTATAAATCAGAGGATTTGCTTGTGGATAAGGGATTTTCTGACAGGTAGGCCACAGTCAGTAAGGATGGGATCTCACCATTCTTCTACTCTGATATTAAGCACAGGAGCCCCCCAGGGTTGTGTGCTAAGCCCTTTCTTTTATTCCTTGTACATGCATGACTGCACCCCACTGTATAACACCAACACAATTATTAAATTTGCGGATGACACAACAGTGGTGGGGCTCATTAAAAAGAACAATGAGTCTGCTTACAGGAAGGAAGTACAAGGGCTGACATTGTGGTGTAATGAAAATAATCTCACACTTAACACCACCAAAACTAAAGAATTTATAATTGACTTCAGGAGGAAGAGAGATGTACATTTATTTATTTATTTATTTATTTATTTATTTATTTATTTATTTATTTATTTATTTATTCATTCATTCATTCATTCATTCATTCATTCATTCATTCATTCACTCATTCACTCATTCATTCATTCAATTTATATCCTGCCCTTCTCCTAGTGGACTCAGGGCGGTGCACAGCCAGAACTAAAACACATATCAATACAAAATTTAAAATTATTAAAAGAATTAAATAACTGTGGCCCAAAAATTTAAAACATTGAAAACTAAAACCCATTTAACAATTTAAAAAGCTAAAAAAGACTAAAAAGGGGGGGGGGGTTTCACGCCAGCCCTGCTTGATGGAAAAGAAAAGTTTTTAGGGCACAGCAGACTAAAGCACTGTTATTAACATCAGCTGCCTGCAATTACTGCAAGTTCAAATCTCTCCAAGGCTCAAGGTTGACTCAGCCTTCCATCCTTTCTAAGGTAGGTAAAATGAGGACCCAGATTGTGGGGGCAATAAGATGACTTTGTATAAAATATATAAAAGTATGAAGGCTATTGCTTAATGCATTGTAAGCCGCCCTGAGTCTCCGGAGAAGGGCGGTATATAAATCAAATCAAAATAAATAAATAAATAATAGGCAGCCTGTTTGTAAGTACAAGTTCTGACTTAAATGAAATTCAAGCTAAAGATGGTGTTAGGACAGAACTTGTTCTTAACCTGGGAACAGATGTCACCATTGGCTGAATAAGTCACAGTTGGGTTAAGTGCCCCTATCCCATGAGCCGTGTTTTATACAATGGGTTTGGTTGGCGTAATAAATTAATGCAAACCATATTTCATCCTATTGAAAAAATTGTGAACTCAAACATTTTTCTGTCTCCTTTTTTGAAATCCCTGATTGCCAAGAAAATTTTCATGAGAGATTGTTAAACTACAGTCTTTTTTTTAAAAAAAAAACCCTTTCCCCCCTATGCTTTTTAAAATCAAATGGGCTTTTTTTTCTCCTTAGGAAATTCTCCCACCTCACTGCTGGATTCTTCAAGGAATCTGTTTAATTATTATAACAATTAAAATTAAAGTAAAAATAATTAAGTAAAACAATAAAAATAAAAATATGCCTTTTGCTTTTTCTCTTTCTTGTTCTAGGACATCATCAAAGAAGTGAAAAAAAATGTAGTGGCTGAATTCAGAGAGGGAGCCAGTGCAGCTCGCACAGGAGGTGTCACATGGGAGCGCCCCGTCGCTCCCATAATCCCCCGCGCGGCCGCATTCTGGACCAGCTGGAGCCTCTGGGTGCACCCCAGGGGGAGCCCCATGTAGAGAGCATTGCAGTAGTCCAGGTGGGAGGTGACGAGTGCCTGAGTGACCGTGCGTAGGGAGTCCCGATCCAGAAAGGCACGCAACTGGCATATCAGGCGAACCTGATAAAAAGCCCCCCCCGGCCACGGCCGTCATATGCTCTTCTAAAGACAGCCGTGCATCCAGGAGGACGCCCAAGTTACGAGCCCTCTCCGTGGGGGCCAGTGATTCGCCCCCAATAACTAGCGATGGCACCAGCTGGCTATATCGGGACGCCGGAAGCCACAGCCACTCGGTCTTGGAAGGGTTGAGTCGGAGCCTGTTTCTACCCATCCAGGTCCGCACGGCCTCCAGGCACTGGGACATCACTTCAAGGGCATCATTGGGGTGGCCTGGGGTGGAGATGTACAGCTGGGTGTCATCAGCGTACTGATGGAACTCCACTCCAAAGCCACGGATGATCTCACCCAATGGCTTTACATAAATGTTGAACAGAAGGGGCGAGAGGACCGACCCTTGCGGCACCCATAAACAAGGCGCCTCGGGGTCAACCGCTGCCCCCATCAACACGGATTGCCACCGGTCAGAGAGGTAGGAGAACCACCGCAAAACGGTGCCCCCCATCCCCAACCCCTCCAATCGGCGCAACATGATACCATGGTTGATGGTATCAAAAGCCGCTGAGAGATCTAATAGGACCAGGATAGAGGAGCAACCCCTATCCCGAGCCTTCCAGAGATCATCCACCAACGCGACCAATGCCGTTTCCGTGCTGTGCCCAGGCCTGACGCCGGACTGGAGCGGATCTAGATAGACAGCTTCATCCAGGTACTGTGGCAGCTGCCACGCCACCACACTCTCAACAACCTTCGCAATAAAACGAAGGCTGGAGACTGGACGATAGTTAGCCAAAATAGCCGGATCCAGAGAGGGCTTCTTGAGGAGGGGCCTCACCACCGCCTCTTTCAAGGCGGCCGGCAGGACACCCTCCCTCAAAGAAGCGTTAATAATCCTCTGGAGCCAGCCTCGTGTAACCTCCCGGGAAGCCAGCACCAACCAGGAGGGACACGGGTCCAATAAACATCCATAAATAAATTTATGGATCATGCTTGTTTGTTTCATGTTAGTTGCAATCAATGATTGTGTAGGTGTCCATAACTCAGTATATTCTGTAATCTTTCTCTTCTTTTTTTCTTTCCTTCCCCCTTTTTCCCTCCCATTTTCTTTTAACACATGATTGTGTCTTTATACTTACATAAGTTTTCTACAACAATCGGATTACTGATTGGAAGACTGATTGTAATTTTTATATAGTAGGTGTGTCATGGATTGTAGTTCCTTCTTTTGCAATTTTATGCCAATAAATTTATTCAGTACAATACATAGAAACAGAAGATGCACAGAAAACAGAAAAAAATAAAATAAAACATACCATCTGTTATCAAGAGAGAAAATGTGAGTCCTCTGTGCCCTAAATGTGTCACCTGGCTCAAGCCAAAAGTCAAAAAGAATGGTTAACAGAATTGTAAAAATGAAATACATTATTAAATAAATACATTATTTGACAATAACACTGTTTTTCCTTCTTGCTTTAAGCCATTCTGCCTTTCATTGAGTAACTAGAAGTAACTGGAGTAAAAGAAGAAGTCAATCTAGTTTGTTGATCAAGAAATCAAGCTAGAAGCCCTGAGTTCTAATCCTCCCTTAGGTACAAGGCCAGTTGGGTGACCTTGGGCCCTTCACTCTCACTAGGAAGTGGGCAATGGAAGCCACTCCTGAATCTTTAGCAAGAAAAGTCCAGAGAGCCACCAAGGGTCAACAATCTGAGGAACCTCAAAAGAGGCTTTGATATTGAGATGGGAGTCAGATCCAGTTTGGTCTAGTGGTTAAGGCGCCAAGGTTGGAAGAGGGAGACTGTGAGCTCAAGTCCTGCCTTTGCCTTACTATGAAAGCCAGCTGGGTGATTGAGTCATTTATTCTCTCTCAGTCCAATCCACCTGACAGGATTGTTGGGAAAATAGGAGGAGGAAGATGTGTTGGATTCGTTTATCACCTTGAGTTGTTTGTAAACATAGCAAAGGCGAGATATAAATAATAAGGGGAGTGAAAGTTAGCTCTGATATGGTGACTTTGAATGGTAACAGTAGCTCTCTGGAACACCTCAAAACATCTAAAGAACTAAAGATTGACAAGCTGCTGTTGGCAAAAGAGCAAATGAGGAATCCAAACATAACTAATACATGTCTACATATCTAATTTATAACCACAATTGAGGCCTAAATTTCTGCTGCCAAATGAGACAGCTATAAAATAAAAGGGGGAGAAAGGAGCATGGGGATAGGTAGGGAAAAGTGTGTGAGGAAAGGCTGAGAAGGAGGAGGAAGGGGAAAGAGAGAAGGAGAGAAAGGGAGGAAGGCAGGGGAATCAACGGAGGAGCAGAGGCAGTGGCAGGAGAGACTAGCAAGAGCAGGAGGGAGAGAGAGAGAGGAAAGAGGGAGAAGGGTCTGATCACAACCCCACCACCTGATCTACCTGCTGAGAGGAGACTCCAGTAGGGATCAGCTGGAAGGAGAAGACAGTCCAGCTGACATGGGCAAGTGAGGGACCAGAGTGTACTGGCAGCCATAAGATGGACTTATAGTCAGGAAAGGTGCGTCATTGATTGGAAAAGAGGGAAAAGGGAACCACCACCCCCCCGTGACCCTTTTGGGTGACACAGTTGCTAAGTGAATCGGACCTCTCCATTGACTTTGCTTGGCAGAAGATCACAAAGGGTGATCACATGACTCGGGGACCCTGCAAGCGTCATAAATATGAGCCAATTGCCAAGCGACTGAATTTTCATCAAGTAATCATGAAGATGCTGTAATGGTCATAAGTTTGAAACTCTGTCATAAGTGTATATAAACACTTTAATGTCTATATACATTAAAAATGAGAAATGTTAAAATGCCACTGATCTAGCCCAACAGAATATCAAAAGGGATGGGGATTACAACAAAGGTATCCCGAGGCAGGTCAACAAAGTCAAAATGGCAGCCAGGCCCGCCTTTAACCCATATGTAAATAAGGGGTGCGGCTTCCATCCCGTTGTTGAATACCCCTAGGATTGTTCCTGCTTTGCAGCATTTCCCCTGTTCTGGGGAATATTTAAAAGATACTTAGATATGAATGTTCTATAAATTAAAACTCTAAATTTTCCAGGCCCAAAATTTGTTTAGTAGTAGTAATGTAGTTGCACAGGGGTGGGTTCTACTTACCTTTACTACCGGTTCGCATCGTGCGAACTTGAAGATTTCCATTCAGCAAATGATCCTATTCCACATTCTACATATTCCATATTTGACATCTACAAGATAGACTTCTGTATCTCCCTTCCATAGAGTGATCAAGGCTGCCTCTTTATGTTGACTTTTGCCCAGTTTTCCAGCTTTCCCTGATCCATTTCCTGATTGGATGGCTGGGAAGAGGACAGTCCAAGCAGTTCTTTCTCTGCAGGATATTCCTATTAAAAGTGACTGAAAAGAGTTTAATTTCTCCTTTATCTCTGAGACATCCCATCAATTGCAGCATTAGATTTGGGCTTTTATCAAGGGCTTCTCCAGGTCTGTTTCAGTCCAAGTTCACTCACTCTGGTCCCATAAATGTTTCCTTTTCTTATTTGTTTTAAAAAGCCTTTTCCCCTTTTAACAAGCTGATTGAATCAATAATAATTGTTTGGCAAACAGTCCCATGGATGTTTCTTTCTCCCAGGATTTCTCAATATCTTTCCCTTTAGCAAGCGGGGTGGGGAAAACGATGCCCCTTTTATAATTTGCAGACTTCAACTTCCAAAATTCCTGAGCCAGCTGGCTCATGAATTCTGGGAGTTGAAGTCAATCAATCAATCAATCAATCAATCAGAATACAGCTGAAGGGGGCCTTGGAGATCTTCTAGTCTAGTCCCCTGCTCAAACAGGAGGCCCTATATACCATTTCAAATCCACAAGTCATAAAGGGGCCATGGTTCCCCACCTCTCCTTTTTCAGGATCCATAGATCAATAATTGATGGGGGGGTGGCATCCTATGAATGTTGACTTCTCCCCAGTTTTTTTTTTTTTCCTCTTTAACAGGATGCTGCGATCAATTGTAATTGATCGGGATTCGTCCCAGGCATGTTTGCTTCTCTCCAGTTTTTAAAACAATTTTCCCTTTAACGAGCTAGTTAGGCCAAGAATAACTGATTGGGGATCCGTCCCGTGAATTTTTCCTCCTCTCCAAATTGTTGTTTTTAAAATACTGCACTTTTTCTTTAAGAAGCCAGCGAAGCTGACCGCAAGAGCAATAATTCATCTCGGTTTCCTGTCTGGGCAGAGCCCAAAGGCGGTCAGCTGATTTGGAGGACAAGAAGCGAAACTTAACTTTCTCTTTCCTTTTGGAGGCAGCGATGGCGGCCGAAGCGTCCTTGCAGGATTTGGTGGAAGAAGCCGCCTGCTCCATCTGCCTGGACTTTTTCCAGGACCCCGTGCTCATCCCGGAGTGCGGCCACAACTTTTGCCGGGGCTGCCTGACCCGCAGTTGGGGGACGTCAGAATCGGAGGCTTCCTGTCCCCAATGCAGGCAGACCTTCGGGATCCGCAGTCTCCTCCCCAACAGGAAACTGGCGTCTGTGCTGGAAGTGGCCAGGCGATACGGAGGTCCTTGGGGTGAGGAAGGAGGGAGCTTCTGCCCGAAGCACCGGGAGCCCCTCAAGCTCTTCTGTAAGGAACACGAGACCCTCATCTGCGTGGTCTGTGACCGATCCAAAGAGCACAAGGGCCACTCGGTGATCCCAGCAGAGGAGGCTTTTCAGGAATACCAGGTAGGAGTCAGCCAGGAGGAATCGCTGCGGAGGGAGAGCCAGATCCTTGGCCTTCCTGGCAATCCTTGAACCAATTTTCTGTTGTCTGCAAATTGGGCTTAGCCTGGTGCAGAACCATCAATCAGAACCAGACTGAAGAGAAGATTCAAGGGACTTTTATTGAAGTACTTCAGCAAAAGGGTCTCTGCAGCTAAAAGAAGCCAAGACTCCAACATATACAAATACAAATTTTATACAGTTTAGATTAAGGAAGTTAACATCCTAGATTTAGTTTAGTTTAGTTTATTATATTTATATACTGCCCTTCTCCCGAGGAACTCAGGGCAGTGAACAGCCTTGGTAAAAACAATATACAACAAAAATTAAAAGCTTATTAAAATAATTAAATCATTCAGCCAAATTTAAAATATCCAACTAAAATCATTTTAAAACCCCTATCAAAACCCAATTTAAAAAGCCTTTATCCTGTCAGACCAGATCCTGTCAGATCAGACTAAGAATCACTCATTGGTTCCTTGACATGGTTTTTTTTAAATTTCTTGTCCTGACCTACTTTAACCTCCTTCATAAATTGCCTGTTTTATACTAATAAGCTTTCTTATCAAAAGGGATGTGTGTTTTATTATTATTATAAGCTAGAAAGCTCAAACTGCCCAAAGACCTGCTGATAAAATTCTACAGAAGAATTATTGAGTCTGTCATCTGCACCTCTATAGCTGTCTGGTTTGGTTCTGCAACCCAACAAGACAGAAACAGACTTCAGAGGATAATTAGAACTGCAGAAAAAACAATGGCTACCAACCTGCCTTCCATTGAGGACCTGCACACTGCACGAGTCAAAAAGAGGACTGTGAAAATATTTACAGACCCTTCACATCCTGGACATAAACTGTTTCAACTTCTACCCTCAAAACACTGCACACCAAACAACTAGACACAAGAACAGTTTTTTCCCGAATGCCATCACTCTGCTAAACAAATATTTCCCTCAACACTGTCAAACTATTTACTAAGTCTGCACTACTATTAATCTTCTCATCGTTCCCACCACCCATCTCCTTCCACTTATGACTTTATGACTGTAATTTTGTTGCTTGTATGCTTACGATTTATATTGATATTGTTTCCTGATTGCTTATTTGTACCCTATGGCTATCATTAAGTGTTGTACCTTATGATTCTTGATGAACGTATCTTTTCTTTTATGTACACTGAGAGCATATGCACCAAGACAAATTCCTTGTGTGTCCAATCACACTTGGCCAATAAATAATTCTATTCTATCCTAAAAAAAAGTTACAAAAGTTTATGTCTACATGCCTTAGTTAGCATCCTTCTAATAGAGTCCTTCTAACTTTCTTGTAATTTTCCTGTTGCTAGGCAGCAGTGTCCCATCATTCGTTACTGGTCTTATTACATCATGTGCAACATTCTACCTCGGCCATTCCTTTAACAAACTTTCCTAATTCCAACTTGAGACCTTCACCTCCTGCTTTATCCTCTGTGGCTGCAATTTTTTGAAGACAGATTTACCATAGTAAATGACTTACAACCATTAGCTTAGTGTGACTGTTCAAAGTTAGAACACTATTCATTTAGTGACTGTTTAAAGTTACAACGGCAATGAATGTTTTTCACCCTTGTGATGATTGCAGGCATTCCGTAGTCACATGATCAAAATTTGGAAGCTTGGCAACTGCCATGTATTTATGACGGTTGGATATATCTTCTAACCGGGTCTTCCCTCTGATGCAATTCTTTATGAAACTCAAAACTTGTATTTTCTCTTCAGATCAAGGTGGAGGATTGCCTGAAGGCTCAGAAGGAGCAGAAAGAAAAAATATCTACATACAAAAGAGACACAGAGCAAACAGTGCAGGAGAGGCTTGTAAGTATTGATCCAACGGTGAGGAGCTTCTGAGCTAATAGGAAGAAGAACCCCATCTGCCATTTTTAATAATTAGGCAGCCTGTTTGTAAGTACAAATTCTGACTTAAATGAAATTCAAGCTAAAGATGGTATTAGGACAGAACTTGGTCTTAACCTGGGAACTGAGATGTCACCATTGACTGAATGAGTCACAGTTGGGTTAAGTGCCCCTATTCCATGAGCTGTGTTTTATACAATGGGTTTGGTTGGCATAATAAATTAATGCAAACCGTATTTCATCCTATTGAAAAAATTGTGAACTCAAACATTTTTCTGTCTCCTTTTTTGGAATCTCTAATTGCCAAGAAAATTTTCGTGAGAGATCATTTAAACTGGAGCCATTTTTTAAAAAGAAATCTTTTCCCCCGCTGCGCTTTTTAATAGCAAAAGGGCATTTTTTTCGCCTTAGGCAACTTTCCCACCTCATTTCTAGGAATCTGTTTAATTATTATAACAATTAAAGTTAAAATTAAAATAATTAAGTAAAATAATTAAAATAAAAATATGCCTTTTGCTTTTTCTCTTTCTTGTTCTAGGACATCATGAAAAAAGTAAAAAAATATGTAGTGGCTGAATTCAGAGAGCTACAACTCTGGTTAGAAGGGCAGGAGAAGCTTCTGTTGAGTGAAATGGAAGAGACAGAGAAGGATATTATGGCAAGAAAGGAGAAGGGTTTGGCCAAGCACATGGAGGAACTGGGCTCTCTTGACCATCTCATCCAGGAGATAGAAGAGAAGCATCAGCAGCCACTCAGCAAACTCTTACAGGTCAGTCAGGAAGTTGAGATCATAGAATCCTAGGGCTGGAAGGGACCTTGGAGGTCTTCTGGTCCAATCGTCTGCCCAAGGCAGGAGTCCTTATACCATCCCGAAAAAATGGTTGTCCAAACTGTTATTGGAATCCTCCAGTGATGGAGCACCCAAAACTCTGGGAGGGAAGCTGTTCCACTGATAAATACTTCCCACTGTCAGGAAATTTTTCCTTATTTTAGGTTGGATCTCCTTGTGATGAGCTTCCACTCCTTGCCCTCAGGTGCTACTGAGAGTAAATCGATGCCCTTTTCCCTATGAGAGCCCTTCAAGTATTAGAAGATAATACTATCTTCTCCTAAGCCTTTTCTTTGTTAGGCTAAGCATACCGAGTTCCCTTAGCCTGGGTGTTGGCAACCCGTGACTCCTGAGCCGCATGCGGCTCTTTTGTCCCCCTGCTATGGCTCCCTGTTGGTTGAACCCACCACTGGCTGGCCCCGCCCCTTGCCTTCCACTCCCTGTCACTCCTTGCCTGCCCTAAGAAGATAAGGGCGACGGCGGGGAATGGAGACTCGCTCCATATTCAGAGTGGGAGCGAAGTACCCTGTACTTGCCTCTTGTTCCGGCCCTTGTTGGTCCTGCGTGCACCTCAGTCGCTTAGGGAGACATACAAGTTGCTCTCTGCCCCAAGACACTGGCCTGGCCCGGCTGCAGCCGACACTGCTGCTCTCGTCACCTCCATTGCCTGCCACCTGCTCTCGCAGCACAGTTAAATTTAGCATGCTTCACAATGGCGGAGATGGTGTCCCCTCCTTCTCCTGGAGCCCATTACAACACGGAGCATCAGCTGCAGCCGGTTCGGGCCAGGCCAGTGTCTCAGGGCGGAAAGTTTTTCGGGCCAGGGAAGGAGTGACTGGGAGGGGAGAGCGAGGGGCGAGGCCAGCCAGTGGTTGGTTCAGCCGACAGGGAGCTACAGCACTGAAATGACTCTTGATTTAAATCATATGGTAAAAAGCACCCAAAGAAAAAGAGAACAACATCAGCAAAACAAAACAAAACAAAAACCAACCCCCATCTGTTTTTGGAAATGATTCAAGGGGGAACAGACACACATGCACACCCACACACGTGAGAGAGAGAGAAAGAGAGACAGGGAGAAAGAGACGAGAGACAGGAGAGAGAAAGACGGAGAAAAAGAGGGAGATGAGAGAAAGACAGAGGGAAAAAGAGAGGTGAGAGAGAAAGAGACGGAGATAAAGAGATGAGAGAGACAGAGAAGGAGTAAGAGAGACAGACAGACTGTTAGACAGACAGACAGAGATACCTGTTTCCCCACAGAAAAGAAAACACCGGGAGCCACAAAATCCGAGTAGGCGTGGCTGGGGTATGTGTCATATGACTGGGTGGGAGTGAGTGACGTGAGTTGGCCATGCGCACTCAGGTTTTGTGGTTCCCAGTGTTTCCTTTTCTATGGGAAACGGGTCCAAATGGCTCTTTGAGTGTTTAAGGTTGCAGACTCCTGCCTTAGCCATTCATTGTACAGTTTGGCTTCCTGACCCCTTATCATCTTTATTGCTCATCTCTGCCTTATTTAGCCCCTCCACAGAATACTCTTTTTGACTCTCTCCTTTTTTTTCTTCATAAATTTAATTGAAATTGTAATAGTGAAAAGTACAAATGAAAATAAAGAAAACGGGGAAATGGAGAAGGATAAGAATGGGAAAGAAGTGTAGGATAAATGAAAAAAGAAAAAAAAACAGTCTTTCTACTTTTTTGTGCACAGTAAAATACAAAATAAAATTACAGCCTTTATTTTGGCATATTTAGTAATTATTAGCCATGTCTATAAAAACAGATTAGTCTAATAAGCAAAATCAAGCATCAGGAGTTCATTTTTTTTTCTATCATGGTTGTTAAATGAATCTGACTTTGCCCTTGACTTTGCTTGTCAGAAGGTCACAAATTCTGGTCACATGATCCCCGGGACACTGCAGCCGTCATAAATATGAATCAGTTGCTAAGCGGCTGAATTTGATCATGTGACCATGGGGATGCTGCAACAGTCTTAAGTGTGAAAAATGGTCATAAGTCAGTTTTTTAGTGCTGTTGTAACTTCGAACAATCACTAAATGGACTACTGAAAGTCAAGGACTACCTGTAATGGCTAATATTAGGGATACATAATGTAATTCAGAAGAAGCAGGAATTCAAAGTGCTGGTCAATTGTCTATATATTCTTCACGATTTTAAGAATGCCTGCTTAGGATACCTATCCCCTATTAGGGGATGTGATGGTGGGTGTTCTTTGTAGGGTCTTCCCCTCCCCTTAATCTCCAGGCCAAGGAGAAACCCAACACTGATCACCTTCTCCAAAGTATTATCACCACCTGGATTTTCCAAAGTGCCTGGAAGCATAAATGCAGGGGATTTTTTTATCCTATTGATACACTATTTTGTTATTCAAATAGTTTTTTCTTTTTGCTATTATGTTTTATACATACATACATACATACATACATACATACATACATACATATACATACATACATACATACATACATACATACATACATACATACGAAATTAAAAACAATACCCTTCCTAAAAGAGGTGAACAACTGGGGAAAAAAGAGCAATGGGATTTTTTTTTTTAAAATGGAAATACTTTATATGTCTGGTTGTCCGGACATTTCACTCATTTATTTACTTTCAGTGCTTTGTCTCTCTCTTTTTTTTAGGACATTGGAAGCAACTTGAAGAGGTAAGTGTATCTTTGTGTATCTCAGAGTAAATCTCTGAGATTTTACAGTCTCAGAGATCGGCAGTGCCTCCAGCAGTTTTCCTATTTTGGAAACTTCTGTTTATATTTATCACTATTTTAATTTAAAGACAATGTAGTGTATTTCAGGGCTTTGTAGATATTTCTTCAGACAACCTCAACACAATATAATTAGCTATGTTTGACATGGTGAATTATTATAGGTCGTCTCATAGTTAACCAGATATTTAGACTGAATTTGGCATTTTTATCCACCTATTGAGTCCTTCCCAAGGATAGAAAGATGTTTGATGGTATTAAAGGTATCATCATAGGATGTAAACTGTTCCAGATAAAGCTGCCTTTTGCAATCGTCTGATGGTGTTAATGCCGATTACAATTGATACTATCTTTGCTTTCTTTTGCCATAGTTGCTCTACTTCTGTTTGCCGACTTTGTATTTTGTTATTTTCTCTAGTTCTTTCCCTTGTATTCTGCTGTTTCCAGGTAGAGCCATGTCCACTATTCAGGCTTCTTTGTCTTTCTCATCAACAATTGTTAAGCCTGGGGTGTTAGGCATCAACAGGTAGTCGTCTTTGAATTTGAAAATCTCAGAACACTTTAGCTTCTTTCTTTTCTATTACTTTGTCTATTTAATGATCCATTAGTTTACTATAAGAAGAACTCACTTTTGTATCTATCTCATTTTCTGTGAAGAGTATTTTGAATCCTCGTCGTTGATTTCACAGTTAATGTCCTCTGTGAATTGTTTCACCTCAAGACTAAATGTTTACTTTTAATATCTCTTCAAAAAAATCTTTTTAGTTGTGTTATTGTTCTTCTCTTTCCTTCTACAATATTTTTTAATATATGGTTCACAAAACTCAACCCTTCAGCCCAGTACAAAGTGGAAGTAGCATAAACCCCGATTTGGAAACTTTGCTTCTGTTCATGCACCTTTTTCTGGTAGATCACACTGCTGGTTCACATTTGTCTTCAATCTGTATTCAGCTTCCCTTGCAACTAGGCCAGGGGTCAGCAACCCGCGGCTCTGGAGCCGCATGTGGCTCTTTCATCCCTCTGCTGCAGCTCCCTGTTGCTGGTCGGTTCCACAATTGATAGGGCTTTCGGTTAGGACAGATAGAGGAAAAAGGATGCCGCGCTAGGAGGAGACTCTATGGTGGGGGGAACGGACTTCCGGTCGGCTCCAGAATTGAACGGGGGGCCTCCGGTTAGGACCTTTGTGGCTCTTTGAGTGTTTAAGGCTGCCGACCCCTGAACTAGGTAGTCCTCGACTTACGACAACAATGGGGCCTAGAATCTTTTTTTATCCCATACTATTGTTTCTTTCGCTTGTTCATCTTTCATCTTAATACTTAACAAATAGTTACATATTTTCTTTATTAAATTTTCATCTGTCCCTGTTAATATTTGATCTAATTCTGTTAATTCTTTATATAAACCATAGATTTTAACATCCTTCTCATATCTAGATTGTATCTGTACATACAGATACAAAACTAAACAGGAATTGACTGATCAAGGGATTGAGATAATATCATTAAAATATCTTTATATCTAGTAATATTCTCTATATCAATAACATTTGGATAAATCAGTGCCTCCATTGTGGAAAGCCAGACCAGTATTTTCAAATAGTGTTGTTCTTTAATTTTTCTCCCATACTAATAATAGTGCATTCCTAATATAACGTCTTTGGAAATAGCTATGTATTTTGTTTTTTCTATACCATAAAGAAGCATGCCAACCCATTTGGAGATCATGTCCCTCCAAGGTCAGTAGTCTTTTGTGCCTCAAACATAACCCACTCTTTCACCCAAGTAAGTATTGAAGCCTGGTAGAACAATTCCCAATCTGGCAGCTGTCTCACTTTTTTGACAGCCGTTGTAACTCATTGCTAACAAATAACCATAAATTGAGGATTAGTTGTGACTGCATTCGTCTCTATTAAATTTCATTGCATTACTTTTAAACCATCAACGTCAGTTTGACTCTCATACCCATCTTCTTGATTCATTACCTACCGCACCCACCTTAGCCATTTTCAAATTTAGTAAGATACAATCCATCCTTTTGTCCAAGGGATTCACAAGAATTTTATAAAGCATAGGGACCTCAGAACGGATTAGTGGTCTCTATTAGATCTCTCACTTAGTTTGATGAATGAGTGCAGTTCCGGATCAGGATCTACATAAATACAATGCATAGAACAGCCCAGTGCAAACATTCTGGAGAGAGAGAGAGAGAGAGAGGAGTTCCCTGAGGATGGGCTCCAGCACAAGTGTGAAAGCTTGGAAGAATAAACCTCCCTTATCCCAGTAACCGACTCAGACTGGATTCTGTAGTTAGCCAATCCTCAAGCACCATCTGATGTTTTAGAAAGCTTCTTCTGTTGGCAAGTTGATAAACAATGTTCTTTTGCCTTTCCAGGTACCAGGCTGAGGAAACATATGAGAATCCAATGGATTTACTTGGAGACCCGAAGTGGACAATCTGGGATTACATTGATATCACTGTGTTTCTGAAAAGTGGCATGAAAAAAATGAGAGGTAAAATACAGCCACCTGGGTTTTACGCTGGATGACATTTTGATGACACTGGATGATATTTTGATTATGCTGGATGACATTTTGAGCATCCAAGAGGGATTCTGGGTCAGTGTAACATGGATCAAAGAGGGATCAATTTCAGGATCAGTGGAAGAGACACCTTCATTTCTCTGTGGAAAGGCCTTCTGTCTTGGCCACCAGGAGGGGAACAGGAGTTTTCTTTCATTAAAGATGTGCTACTTAAAAATGGGATGTCAGGGTTCCAAGTAACAGGCCCAACACAATCAAACCTCTGAGGCCTAGGTGTTTCTCAAAGTCCAGATTTATTAGTCATGTCATATTGGCACATCTGGTGAAAACCGACTCTGAAAGTCCCATTTTTCCCCACCCAAATTAAAAATCAAAGTTCTTTCCCCCCAATCCACATGTCCATCAGATGGTCTAATCCAGTCACAGCCCCAACTCCAGTTGGTTTCAGTCCATGCCTCCCCAACAGCTGATAATAACGTCCTTGGTTCCCAGGAGGAATAATTTTATTTTGGCTACAAATCCCCAGCTATCTCTATTCCCCACTCCTGTCCCCACACTCCAACCAGCATAGCTGTGGCAGCCCTGAAGATGTCTGCCGGGAGCGCCGCTTTTAGGGTTTTTGTCATCTGATCCCTCTTAGTGGTGTCTCGATGTCTGGCTTTGCCTCTGGTGGTGGCTCAGGCTGCCGGTTGACTGTTTTATCAGCACTGAAAAAAGTGACTTATCACTGTTTTTCACACTTATGACCATTGTATCATCCCTACAATGTTAAGCGAATCAGGCTTCCCCCATTGACTTTGCTTGTCAGAAGCTCCCCAGGAAGGATGCAGAGGACAATCCCAGGACCCTGGGAGGCTGCAACCCTTGTAAATAGATGCCGGTTCCTAAGTGTCCAAGTTTTGATCATGTGACTGGGGAGGCTGCCACAGTCGTAAATGTGAGAACTGATCATAAATCACTTTTCGGTGCCGCCATTTGAATTGTCACTAAACAAATAGTTGTAAATTGAGGACCACCCGTATATGGAATATATAGTAGCATATATGTATATCTAATAGAATATATATAGCTACCAATGACATTCTGGCTTTCCATATTCCTTATTTCCTGACTTGAGTCCAAGGAAAGCAAATCAGGGAATCTGAGGGAGGCCCTTTTGTTACTCCAGTTCCAGTGATGAGATGCTGAATTCCTCCCTTTTCTTCCCCAGATACTCTGGAAAGTGGACTTCAACTACAGGAAGATATGAGTTATAGGAATTGGAATTCCTTGCTATTTTAAGCTCTGATGCCAATAACTTTAAGAGAAACAAGGATTAACAAAAAAGAAAAGTATAGGATTAGATACTTTAAAGCAGTGTTTCCCAAACTTGGGAACTTTAAGAAGTGTGGACTTCAACTCCCAGAATTCCCCATCCAGCATGGCTGGCTGTGGGATTTTGGGAGTTGAAGTCCATACATCTTGAAGTTCCCAAGTTTGGGAAACACTGCTTTAAAGACTATGATGATCTAGTAAACATTAATGATTTTATGATTTATGACCTATTACCTGCTGTTTATATGTACACTGTGACCTTATGCACAGGAGACAAATTTTTTGTGTGTCTGATCACAATTGGCCAAATAAAGCCTCTTCTCTTCTCTTCTCTTCTCTTCTCTTCTCTTCTCTTCTCTTCTCTTCTCTTCTCTTCTCTTCTCTTCTCTTCTCTTCTCTTCTCTTCTCTTCTCTTCTCTTCTCTTCTCTTCTCTTCTCTTCTCCTCTCCTCTCCTCTCCTCTCCCCTCCCCTCCCCTCTTCTCCCTTCCCTTCTCCCTTCCCTACTCTACCCTACCCTACCCTTCCCTACTCTACTCTACTCCTACTCTATTCTGTTCTATACATAATCTAGAAAATTGAAGTCAATCTTAGTGTAGAATGAAATATTTGGACAAATGGGAAAATATGGCCTGGGACTGAAAGAAACATAGAATTCCTACCAAGCTAATAACATTCTCTTGAGTTTACTGCCTGACTATAAGTTGGTGAGAGACCAGGTCTTTGGGAGCAGAGAAATTAGATCCTGGGGTCAAAGCAGGGGTGAAAGGCTCCTGGTTCGGACCTGATCACCCGATTTGGTAGCGATGGAGGAGGGTGGTTCGGAGAACCGGTAGCAAAAATCCCTCCCCCCCCCACCCAGCTGAGCCGCTCAATCATCAGAGGCCTTTTTTTAAAAAAAAATTAAAAGCATTTTTTCTACAACCTCTTCGGCCAAAAAAATGCTTTTAAAAGTAAAAAAAAAGCCTCTAATGATCGCGTGGCTCAGCTGGGATCATCAAAGGCTTTTAAAAGCATTTTTTCTTCAGAGGTTGTAGAAAAACATGCTTTTAAAAGCCTCTGACGATCCAAGCTGAGTTGCCTGATCGGCAGAGGCTTTTTTTCTTTTAAAAGCCTCTGACAATCCAAGCTAAGTTGCCTGATCGGCAGAGGCTTTTAAAAGAAAAAAAGTCTCTGCCAATTAGGCAACTCAGCTGTGATCGTCAGAGCCTTTTGAAGGCATTTTTTTTACAACCACTTCGCTGAAGAGGTTGTAGAAAAAAAATGGTTTTAAAAGTAAAAAACAAAATATGGCCACGCCTACCCAGTCACATTAAACCCCTCCCAAAGCCACGCCCACAGAACCGGTAGTAACAAATTTTAGATTTCACCACTGGGTCAAAGCAAATAGTAAAGTTTGAGCGCTAAGGTTTGCCTCCACCTTGTGGGCCTCCTCCTTTCTCTCTGACCGGTTGCAGTCTGTGTTGGTAGGGGGCAGAGGTCGACCCCGAGGCCCCTCATATGTGGGGTGCCACAAGGGTCGGTCCTCTCGCCCCTTCTGTTCAACATTTATGTAAAGCCGTTGGGCGAGATCATCCATGGTTTCGGGGTGAAGTTCCATCAGTACGCTGATGGTACTCAGTTGTACATCTCCACCCCGGACCACCCCAACGATGCCCTTGAAGTGATGTCCCGGTGTCTGGAGGCCATGCGGATCTGGATGGGGAGGAACAGGCTCAGGCTCAACCCATCCAAGACCGAGTGGCTGTGGTTTCCGACGTCCCGATATAGTCAGTTGACGCCATCGCTGACTATCGGGGGTGAATCGCTGGCCCCCACGGAGAGGGCTCGCAACTTGGGTGTCCTGGATTCACGGCTGTCTTTAGAAGAGCACTTGATGGCCGTGACCGGGAGGATTTTTCATCAGGTTCGCCTGATTCGCCAGTTGCGTCCCTTTCTAGATCGGGACTCCCTACACACAGTCACTCATGCCCTCGTCACCTCCCGCCTGGACTATTGTAATGCTCTCTACATGGGGCTCCCCTTGAGGAGCACGCGGAGGCTCCAACTGGCGCAGAGTGTGGCCGTGCTTTAAAGGTGGTTATGGGAGCAACATGGCGCTCCCGTGTGACACCTCTCCTGCGCGAACTGCACTGGCTCCCGGTGGTCTTCCGTGTGCGCTTCAAGGTTTTGGTTACCACCTTTAAAGCGCTCCATGGCTTAGGACCTGGTTATTTATGGGACCGCCTACTACCACAAATAGCCTCCCAGCAGCCAGTACACTCTCATAGAGAGGGGCTCCTCTGGGTGCTGTCAGCCAAGCAGTGGGGGCAGGGGGAGGACCTTCTCTGTGGGGGCACCCACTATCTGGAACGAGCTCCCCCCGGAGATACGGAGGATCCCGGATCTGCGCACTTTCCGCCGTGCTCTTAAGACCCTCTTATTCCAGCAAGCTGACCTGGCCTAATTTTTCTCCCCTTTCTTTTAAATTTTAAACTGAAATTTTAATTTGTTTTAAATTATTGGGATTTTAATTGTTGTGGGCTAAATTATTTAATTTGGTTTTAAATTGTTTTTAACTTTTCTATTCCTGTATTTTATCCTGTGCCTGTTCACCACCCTGAGTCCTTCGGGAGGAGGGCGGTATACAAATTTAATAAAACTAAACTAAACTAAACTTGATGAAAGCAGAGGTTTCCTGTGCAAGATCCTCCCCTTTTGTACATGCCTGTGATACCCTGATGCTCGCAGAGAAAAAGGCTGCATCTTCCTCACATCCTAAATTACCTCTGGGGGATCCTTCTGACTCTGCCAGTTCAGAATTGAAACATGGCAGCTCTTGCTCTGCCTGATCTTCTGGATTATCTTTTTTTAATCTTTTTTATTAGATTTATATACCGCCCTTCTCCTTTCGGACCCAGGGCGGTGAACAGACAAAGTAAAAACATTTGTACACAAAAGTTAAAATAATTTAAAAGTAATTAAATAAATTTTTGGCCCATAATTTAAAACATTTCAATTAAAATCAGTATCAAACTTTAAAATTATCATAGCATCAGGCCAGCCCGGCTAACTGAAAAAAGTAAGTTTTTAGGGCCCGACGAAAAGTCTGGAGGTCTGAGATCGTTCGTAACTCTGGGAGTAGATCGTTCCAGAGAGTAGGAGCTACCACAGAGAAGGCTCTCCCCCTGGGGGTCGCCAGCCAACATTGTCTGGCTGACGGCACCCTGAGGAGGCCCTCTCTGTGGGAGCGAACTGGCCGGTGGAAGGCAATTGGTGGCAGAAGGCAGTCCTGTAAGTACCCCGGCCCTAAGCCATGGAGCGCTTTAAAGGTGGTCACCAACACCTTGAAGTCCGCACCCGGAAGTCCACCGGAAGCCAATGCAGCTCGCGCAGGAGAGGTGTCACATGGGAGCGCCCCGTTACTCCCATAATCCCCTGCACGGCTGTATTTTGCACCAGTTGGAGCCTCCGGGTGCACCCCAGGGGGAGCCCCATGTAGAGAGTGTTACAATAGTCCAGATTAGAAGTGACGAGTGCTTGAGTGACTGTGCGTAAGGAGTCCTGATCTAGAAAGGGGCGAGACTGGCGTATCAGGCGGACCTGATAAAAAGCCCCCCTGGCCATGGCCGTCGTATGCTCTTCTAAAGACAGACGTGCATCCAGGAGGATGCCCAAGTTGCGGACCCTTTCCATGGAGGCCAGTGATTCGCCCTCAATAACCAGCGATGGCACCAGCTGGCTATACCGGGACGCTGGCAGCCACAGCCACTCGGTCTTGGAGGGGTTGAGTCGAAGCCTGTTTCTCCCCATCCAGATTAATGGTCCAGACAGAGTCCCTGTTGAACCTTGGCTCTTCGAACAACTCACTGAAGGCAAAGCCAACCACTTTTCATTCCCAGTCCCATTAATTTCACCTGCAAGATGGAAGCTAAAGAGAATTGTGCAGGGAGGCTAGAAGAGGTGGAGCACTATGAAGTGTTTGAAGGACGTGGCCAGGCGTCTTCAACCTTGGCCACAGTATGGCAGAGCTGGAGGTCGATCAGCCGAGTGGTGGCCACATGGGAGACTAGAGACTGGGGGAATCAACCAGCGGAACCAAGAGATGAACAGCTGAGCGGCAGAGCCAAGAGCAGGACATCTAATCAATGGATCCGGAGGTTGTGCAGCTGAGTGGCAGATGGAGGGGAGCCAGATGCACTGGCAGGTGGCAAAAGCAACCTAAATGAGGGGGACGAGAAGGCCAGATGCCAGAGGGGCACTGAACAGGCCAGCAATTAACAGAGGATGGGACAAAGACAGAGGGAGAGCCCAAGTGCTTAGAGAAATGGAGCAGAGGGGACCTGGACACTAGCAGACCCTTGAGGGGAATTCTGGGAGTTGAATTCCACAACTCTTATAATTGCCAAAGTTGGACTAGACAATGGCTTGGGTGTTGTTTAAAAAAACAATGAGTCTTCCAATCCTGGGTGTGTATGTGTGTTTGGAAGCTGAACTCCATTCACACAAGAGGGTTAAACTCTTGGGGGTGAAGACACAAACCAGGCCTGCAGCTGAAGCTCTTGTTCTTCTTCCTTCCTTCTTCTCTTCCCCCTTACAGAGAATGTAACTCTGGATCCAGACACAGCCCATCCTGGCCTCGAAGTCTCTGAAGATCGAAAAAGCGTCAAAGGAGTAATGCCAGTTGAAGAAATAAATGCTGTCCCAAACTGCAAGAGATTTAAAACTAATCCTTATGTCCTTGGCTGTCAGATGTTCTCATCAGGGCGACATTTCTGGGAAGTTATTATAGGAGACAGAGAAGGATGGGGTGTAGGGGTTGCCAACAAGCCAGAGAAAGTAACAGATGTTGATGGGCAGACCAGCCACTGGCTGATTGGGGAATGGGGAGGGAAATACAAGGCCTATATCTCTCTGGAAGGAGAGGAGAAAGAATGCTCTGAACTGGTCCTGACTGAGAGGCCCAAGAGGATCCGCATCTCTCTCAACTGCGAAGAGGGGCAATTGGCCTTTTTTGATGCCAGCACAGCAGCTCTGCTCCATACATTCTCAGATGCTTCCTTGGTTGGAGAGATTTTTCTGCCCTGTTTCTATTTGCCAGTTGGTGTCTACATGACACTCCCCTCAAAGAAGGGGCATCCATAGGCAAAACTTTGGAAAAATCCCTATTTGCCAAGCAGGGATGGCTGAAAGCCTTTAGAGCAGAGACTCCTTAGCTTTTGCTACTACACCTCCCTTGATTGTGTATTCTATGCCGCACCGAATTGCTTGCAGTTGTGGAGCCTTGGAAATGGAAGGAATGGGCCTGTCAGTCGATCTAAAAAATGAGGTGTCCAATAAAAGCTTGATAGGCTGTAATGTCATTTGTTCAGGTATATCAATATTAAAGATAGCTTATCTGACAGCTGAACCCATAAATCATGGGTTTTAGATGTCCATCAGAGCTCTCCTGCCCATTTATGTATCATGCTTGTTTGTGTAATGTTTAATCGCAATCAGTGATTGTGTAGACTCCCATAATTCAATATATTCTGTAATCTTTCCCTGGTTTTTTTCTGTTTCATTTTAAATATACACATAATTGTCATAAACCCAACAAAAGTTCCTTCTTTTGCAATTTTACCTCAATAAATGTATTTTTACCTCATTTTATTTGCCAATATGAGATTTTATTTCTACTTTAGAGTGGTGGTGTTACTTTTATGCTGTTTGAAATAAAACAAATCAGTGATTATTCAGTGTAATACTGTATGTACATAGAAAGAGAAGACACACAGAAGACAATAGACAAAAACAAAACATACCATCTGTTATCCAGATAGGAGATGTGAGCACTATGTGGACTAAACATGTCACCTGGCTCAAGCCAAAAGTCAAATAGAATTGTAAAAATAAAATGCATTATTGCTGAGCAACCTTAGGACCAGTCACTCTCACTCAGCCCTAGGAAGCAGGCAATGGCAAGCCACTTCTGAAACTTTATCAAGAAAACTGCAGGGTGATTCATCCAGAGAGCCACCAGGGGTCAACAATTGGAGGCACCCCAAAGGAGGCTTAGATATTGAGATGGGAATCAGATCCAATTTGGTCCATTCTAGCGGTTAAGGCACCCGGCTAGGAAGAGGAAGACTCTGAGTTCAAGTCCTGCCTTAGCCATGAAAGCCAGCTGGGGGACTGAGCCAGTTATTCTCTCTCAGTCCAATCCATCTGACAGGATTGTTGGGAAAATAGGAGGAGGAAAATGTGTTGGATATGTTTGCCACCTTGAGTTATTTGTAAACATAGCAAAGGCAAGATACAAATAAATAATAAGCAGAGTGAACGTTAACTCTGATATGGTGACTTTGATTGATGACATCAGCTCTCAAAGCAATTGAAGACTGACAGGTTGCTATTGGCAAAGGTGCAAGTGAGTAATACAAAAATACCTAATACAGATAGTCCTCAATTTACAACCACAATTGAACCCCAAATTTCTGCTGCCCAGTGAGATAGCTATTAAGCGAACTTTGCCCCGTTTTAAGTGCATCGTGGGGGAATAGGGGGAAGGGAGCTTAAAGGAGGAGGTTTTGGCAGGAAGGAGGAGAGAGAGAAAGAGAAAGAGATGAGAGGGAGCAGAGAAGGGAGAGAAGGGAAGTGGGGCCTCCTGGCTCATCTGGCCTCCACCCCAGAGAATGAGGGAGGACGCAACGCATGAGGTTGAGAAAAGGGGGAGAAAGGAGGGTTGGGAAAGGTAGGGAAAAGAGGAGGAGGAGGAAGGGGAAAGAGAGAAGGAGAGAAAGGGAGGAAGGTAGGGGAATCAATGGAGGAGCAGAGGCAGTGGGAGGAGAGACCAGCAAACAGCAGGAGTGAAAGAGAGGAAAGAGGGCGAAGGGTCTGATGACAACCCCACCACATGATCCGCCTGCTGAGAGGAGACTCCAGTAGGAAATGGCTGGAAGAGGAATACAGCAAAGTCCAGCCGACCTGGGCAAGTGGAGGTGCCTGAGTGAGGGACTAGAGTGGACTGTCAGCCATATGACAGACTTATAGTCGGGGAAGGCGCCTGGATGATTGCAAAAGAGGGAAAAGGGAAGCCGCTCCCCCCCTCCCGCGACCCTTTTGGGTGACACAGTTGCCAAGTGAATCTGACTTCCCCGTTGACTTTGCGTGTCAGAAGGTCATAACGATTGATCACATGACTCAGTGACACTGCAACCGTCATAAATATGAGCCAATTGCCAAGCGACTGAATGTTGATCAGGTAATGATGGGGATTCTGCCATGGTGATAAGTGTGAAAATCTGTCATAAGACACTTCAACGTCTATATACATTAAAAATGACTAATGTTAAAATGTTTGACTTCCGCAGACCCCAACTTGAGAGCCACTTATCTAGCCCACAGAATCTCAAAGGGATGGGGATTAGAGCAAGGGTCTCCCAAGGGAGGTCAACAAAGTCAAGATGGCACCCAGCCCCGCCTTTAACCCATATGTAAATAAGGGGCGGGGCTTCTATCCCTTAGGCCTTTGTTGACTCCCCCTATGGTTGTTCTTGCTTTGCAGCATCTCCCAGCTTCTGAGGGAGCAGGGCCTTTGAAAGAGGGGACTGTGAGAATCAAATGGGAAGGTTCCTCCCCTTTTTGTGTGGGTAGGGAAGGAGGAAATGTGGATGGAGCAATGGGGAAGGAGAGGCTAGAAGCGAATTTTAGAGGCAGTTTGGCAGTGGGTTTCTCTTGGAAAATTAGGCCTGCAAAGTTGAAGGACTTGACACCCAGCCTTTGCCAACCTATAGCAGGTCTAGTTTGCCCAGCCAAATTCAGACCAGGTAAGTGTACCTGAGCTTGTAAGCATGGTTGCAAGAGAGGAAAAGACCTGTAGACCTAAATGGGAGGTAAAGCTCAGGAGTATAATAATAATTACTAATTATCCCTTGACTAATAATTCCTTGAATATGAAATGAAGTTTCTCACAGACCCACTTACAAATCACTGAAGGGTTGCAGAATTAGGGAAAAAAAATAAACTTTGCTGAGTTGAGTTTTAATCCTGGTGATATCATGAACATGTCCATGCAATTTTCTTGGCACCATGAGGGTGGTTTGCCATGGCCTTTACCTGGAAGATTTAAAGTTTCTTTTATTTATAGCTTCAGGTCCAAGAATGCTAGTCAAACATTTTCATCAGATAAACGGAGCCAAAGAGGAAATATAAATAAATCACCAGGCTAAGTTCAAACATAGTGTTTTTGAATGGTGACGAAACAGAACAGAATTTAATTCCTTTTATGTAGATTGTGCGGAATTGATTTGCTAATAAAAAAATCTTCCTATTTTCAGACCAGCATGAACACTTTGATGGGCTCTCTGCTAACATAAAACCAGGTCATGGCACACACTTGAAAGTAAGTCAGGAAGCCTGTAATTATGGAGTCTGTCTGGCAAGAACAAAGACTGCTTATCCACAGGAAATATGCATGTGTAAAGCTTGTAACAATTCTGGGTAGTTAGAAAGCTACCAAGAGTTAGTAAAAAGTAACAAGAGTTAGGCAACTTGCAGACCTCAGCTAAAAGTTAGGAATAGAGATGGCCTGCAGCAACTAAAAGATGTATTAGATAACTCCTGGGGCATTCATTAGCCAAGGCTTAGGAATAGGGACAGCTAGAGACCAATAGAACAAATTGTAGAATTATTAGTAAAATGTTTATTAGATGATATTTCTTATTATCCCCTCTTGTTCCGCCGCCTTCTTTAGTGAAAATGTATAAAGCTTTTTTAATCCTTTGTTCTGGGCTCTCTTGGAATTTTGGCCAGGAGCCCTTTTCCTTGGGGTACCCCAATAAAAAGCAATCAAAACCTGCACCTTGTGTCTGGCATCCTTTATTGCCCTCGGCACCAGGCTCAGACCCCAGTTGGGGACAAGAAGTTAGTTAGGAAGAGTGTCCATTAGTGTAAAAAAAAGGATGCTACAGCAAGATATAGAGAAATGTTTTCAGTGATTTTATTAGTTAGAATACAGACTTTAAAAAATTAGATAGGATTTTGCTATACAGTACTTCCCTTTAACACACTAGATGATAAAATGTTAAATCTTCCTAGGTTGAAGGTTTTCCTGCAACATAAATATGGGATATTAAAAAGAGATTTAGATGTGAATGTTATGGAAATTAGGTCTCTATAGTTTCCAGCCCTAAATCTGTTTAGTAGTACTATAGTAGCCTCAGTCATATTAGTGATTCCTTCCTTCCTTCCTTCCTTCCTTCCTTCCTTCCTTCCTTCCTTCCTTCCTTCCTTCCTTCCTTCCTTCCCCTCCCTCCCTCCCAACAGAGAAGAGTTTTCACCTGGTGCCAAAATGAGGCCACTGTGGGTGCCAACTGAGGGTCTCTGGGGAGGACATTCCATAAATGAGGTGCCACCTCTGAAATGGCAAGATAAAGGAAGGGGCTTGGGAGTGTCCATGTCCCCTTGGGGAGCCCATTGTGACTAAGGAAGCCTCCCCAAAAAGCCCTTGAACAAAGGGCCTATAACATGTTCTCCACCCACCAGATTCCCTCCCCCCCCCAATGGGTCCCCCTGTCCTAGGTTGGCCTGAGACTCCTAATGGCTCTTTCTATCCATCTTTTGCCTTAAGGGAGCTCATTGGTCAAACTTGAAGGTTTTCATCCAGCAAATGATCCCATTCCAAATTTTATTTATTTATTTATTTTTGATTTTTTTTTTAATTTTTAGAACAAACAAGCAAAACATAAAAAGTCCCATCATTCATTACAATTACAAACAATGTGTCGATCGGTTACAAATCTCTTGTGCTTCATCCTCATGTTCAATTTTTACTAATTATCTAATTTCTCATGTTGTCAACCCAGTATATATCTTTGTATCATTAACCTCATTTGTTATCTAACAATGGCAATCATTCCAAAAAGAGAAAAAACATTTTTTTCACGTTATATTATAATACATTTTATATATCATATTTCAATTCCATGTTTTAGTATCTAACCATCGATAGAATAAATCCCAAATCATATAGTATTGTTTCTCTTCTTGTTCTAATTTCAAGTGTTAATTTACTCATTTCAGCACATTCCATGATTTTTTTAATGACTTCATCTTGCGTTGGTATCCTCTCATTTTTCCAATTTTTAGCAAACATAACTCTAGCTGCTGTCAATACATTTACAATCTGTTGCAATATTTTCAGGATCAGACTCAATAAATTTAGTAAGAGTTAAAGGTTTAAATATTTCTTCTTTTATTTACATTAGGCATTCTATATTCACTGAATATTCACAGATAGAAGCAAGGAAAATGGGTGCATACAGCTCCTTATATATACAATGGGTGGAGCTAGATATGGGAGTGGTGAATTATGAATACATTAAGAAGTGAAGAATAAATTAACCCCTGATACCCCGTTCATATACTATTTACACATTAGAGAATAAGGCATTTACATCTGACACAATCAAATATCTCACTTCTCTGTTGTATGTTTCTGGCACCATTCCTAATAAAAATATCTCTGGTTTAAAGTCTATATGTTTCTTTGTCATTTTTTCCAACCATTTTGTGGATTTTAGTCCAATATTTTTTGGCTTCTACGCATGTCTACCACATATGGTAATATGAGCCTGGTATCTGATGACATTTCCAACACTTTTCAGATTTGTTCTTGAACATTCTGGCTATTCTTGTCGGGGGAAGATGCCACCTGTAAAACATCTTATACAAATTTTCTTTATATGCTGTTGACATTGTCATTTTATAATTTTGTGACCACAATTTTTGCCATTTCTCTAAATCAATTCCATAACCAAATTTCCCCCCCATGCTATCATTGTTTCTTTAACTTGTTCTTCTTCCAATTTCACCTCTAGTAAATAACCATATAATTTTTTAATTACATAATCATCAGAACCTGTTAAAATTTTATCTAAATTAGTCAAAATATTGTTAATACCTTCTATCTTATGATCTTCATCATATCTAGCATGTATTAGCAGATAAGAAAACCAATTCATTTTAAAACCTTGTTCCTCCAATTCTTGCTTCGATTTAAATTCACCCTTTCCATCCAATAATTCACTATATCTAACAATTTGTTCCCTTCTAAATGTTACTGAGTGTGAAAATGTTTCAATTGTTGATACCCAGATTGGAATTTTCAAATAGTGTTGTTTTTAATCTTCTCCCAATTTAATAACAAAGCCTCTTGTATGTAATGTCTTCTAAAATACCCGTGTTTTTGTTCCCTTATACCATAAAAAAGCATGCCACCTCAACAACAAATCATGTCCTTCTAAATTCAATAATCTAGTATTTCTTAACATTATCCATTTTTTAATTCACATCAAACTTGTCGCTTGATAATAAAGTTCCCAATTAGGTAAACCAAAGTCCCCTCTCATTCTGACATATTGTAGTAACCTTGATTTTATCCTTGCCTTTTTTTCTCTGCCAAATATATTTTAACACTATTTTATTTAATTCTTCAAAATAATCTTTTCCCAATCTGATTGGAATTGTCTGGAACAAACATAAAATTCTAGGCAAAATACAGTATTCATCTTAATAGTTGATATTCTCCCAATCAATGATAATTGTAGATTTTCCCATTTCGCCAAGTCTGTTCCAATCTGTTGTTTGAGCTTATTATAGTTATTCTCTTTAAGTGTACTACATCTTACTGTCAGATATATCCCCAAATATTTAACTTTGTTTGTGACCTGCATCTTTGATATTTCCACCAATTCTTCTTTTTGTTTTATTAGCATATTTTTTGGCAAAATCTTTGTTTTATCTTTATTAATTTTCAAGCCTGCTACTTTCCCAAACTCTCCAATTTTATCTATCAGTGTAGAAATTGATATTAATGGATCTTCAAGAATAAAAACCAGGTCATCCGCAAACGCTTGCAATTTATATTCTTCCTTTTGAATTCTCTTTCCTTTTATGTCTTTGTCTTCGCTAATACTTCTATTTAGTACTTCTAATGTTAATACAAACAACAGGGGGGACAATGGTCTTTGCCCAATTTTAGAGCTTTTACTGATCCATTTCCTGATTGGCTGGCTGGGAAAGGGACAGTCCATGCAAGTCTTCTAATATTCTATTCATATTAGAAATTAGAGAAAGGATTATAATTTCTACATTCTCCTTTATCTGTGAGACATCCCATCGATTGCAGCATTGGCTTTGGGGTTTTATTAAGGGTTTTTCCCAGTTTCTGTCATGCCAACTTTACTCCACTCCGTTTCTGTCCCATAAACGTTTCGTTCTTCCCATTTTTTAAAAAAACATTTTCCCCTTTAACAAGTGGCTGGCTGAATAATAATTGATGATTAATCAGTCCCATGGATGTTTCTTTCTCCCCAGGATTTTTCAATATCTTTCCCTTTAGCAGGATTCTTGGATCAGTTGATTGGGGGTCTGTCCCAAGAATATTTGCTTCTCCCCCGTTTTTAAAAACTCCCCCCCTTTAACGAGCTGATTGGGCCAATAGTAATAATGGGGGGGCATCCCTTTAAGAAGCCAGTGAAGCTGACCGCAACAGCAACCACAATTCATCTCGGTTTCTCACCTGGGCGCAGCCCAAAAGCGGTCAGCTGATTCGCGGGGAAAGGCACGAAACTTAACTTTTTCTTTCCTTTCCCTGCGGAGGAGGCGGCGATGGCGGCTGAAGCGTCCTTGCAGGATTTCTTGGAAGAAGCCACCTGCTCCATTTGCCTGGACTTTTTCCAGGACCCCGTGCTCATCCCCCAGTGCGGCCACAACTTCTGCCGGGGCTGCCTGACCCGCAGTTGGGAGACGTCGGAATTGGAGGCTTCCTGCCCCCAATGCAGGCAGACCTTCGCGCCCCGCAGCCTCCTCCCCAACAGGCAGCTGGCGCGGGTGGCGGAAGTGGCCAGGCGATGCGGCGGCCATCCGGGCGAGGAAAGGGGGAGCTTCTGCCTGAAGCACCAGGAGCCCCTCAAGCTCTTCTGTAAGGACCACGAGACCCTCATCTGCGTGGTCTGCGACCGATCCAGAGAGCACAAGGGCCACTCGGTGATCCCAGCAGAGGAGGCTTTCCAGGAATACCAGGTAGGAATCAGCCAGGAGGAATCGCTTTGGAGGGGCATCCAGATCCTTGGTCTTCCTGGCAATCCTTGGACCAATTTACTTGCTTTTACTGTTGTCCGCAACCTGGGTTTAACCTGGCGCAGATGCCAATCAGAACGAGACTGAAGAGAAGATTCAAGGGACTGTTATTGAAGTACTTCAGCAAAAGGGTCTCAGCAGCTAAAGGAGCCAAGACCCCAACATATACAAATACAAATATTATACAGTTTAGATTAAGGAAGTTAACACCCTAAGAATCACTCATTGGTTCCTTGATAGGTGTTTCTTTTGATCTCTTGTCCTGGCCTAATTTAACCTCTTCCTTGATAGATTGCATATTTTATGCTAATAAGATTCCTTATCAAAAGGGGTGTGTTTTATTATTATAATAAGCTAGAAGTTACCCAAGTTTATGTCTATGTGCCTTAGCTAGCAATCCTTCTAATGGAGTCCTTCTAACTTTCTTGTAATTTTCTTGTTGCTAGGCGGCAGTGCCCCACCATTCCTTACTGGTCTTATTCCATAATGTGCAACTTTCTGCCTCGCCATTCCTTTAACAAACTTTCCTAATTCCAACCTGAGACCTTCACCTCCTGCTTTATGCTCTGTGCCTGCAATTTTTTGAAGACAGATTTACCATAGTCCTCGACTTACAACCATTTGTTTAGTGACTGTTCAAAATTACAACACCATTGAAAAAAGTGACATATGACTGTTTTCACACATATGACCATTGTAGCATCCCTGTAGTCACTGATCAAAATTGGGACAATTGGCAACCAGCAAGTATTTATGATGGTTGCAGTGTCCCTGTCTTGCTTAGTAACAGAAATTGCATGTAGGGAGAAATAGGCTCCCTTTGCCAGCTTCTTTTCCACATTTGCTCTAGAGCAAAATTGTCATGGAGTCCTCCAAAATCTTGAGTGCAGATCCCAAAAAACACTCCTGCTGGATCAGGCCAAACGTTCATTTCTCAGTGATGCTTCTGGGATGACAGCAACCAGGAGACTCAGGCAGCTCACTTGAATGCCCTTGCAGGGAGTCCTCGACTTAGAACCATTTGTTTAGTGACTGTTCAAAGTTAGAATGACAATGAAAAAAGTAATATAAGAGTTTTCACCCTTGTGATCATTGCAGGCATTCCATGGTCACCTGATATGGACGTTTGCCTACTTCCATTTATTTATGACAATTGAATATCCTTTATCTTCCAACTGGGTCTTCCCTCCGATGTAATTCTTTAGGGAAAAGAAACTCAAAACTTGTATTTTCTCTTCAGATCAAGGTGGAAGATTGCCTGAAGGCTCAGAAGGAGCAGAAAGAAAAAATAGCTACATACAAAGGAGACACAGAGCAAAGAGTGCAGGAGATGCTTGTAAGTATTGATCCAACAGTGAGGAGCTTCTGAGCTAATGGGAAGGAGAACCCCATCCACCATCTTTAATAATAGTCAGCCTGTTTGTAAGTACAAGTTCTGACTTAAAATTCAAGATAAAGACGGTGTTAGAACTTGTTCTTAATGTGGCGACTGGGATGTAATGGTGACATGTTTCATCTTATTGAAACAATGTGAACTCAAAACAGTTTTCTGTCTACTTTTTTGGAATCCCTGATTGCCAAGAAAATTTTCATGAGAGATCATTTAAATTGAAGCCTATGTTTGGTTTTTAGAAAACTTTCCTGCCTGTGCTTGTTGGTGTCAAAGGGGTATTTTTTTCTCCCTAGGAAATTCTCTCATCCCTTTTCTGGATTCTTCAAGGAAACTGTTTAATTATTATAACAATTAAAATAAAAGTAAAAATAATTAAGTAAAACAATTAAGATAAAATAAAAGTACGTCTTTTCTCTTTCTTGTTCTAGGATCTCATTGAAAAAGTGAAAAAAAATGTAGTGGCTGAATTCAGAGAGCTACAACTCTGGTTAGAAAGACGGGAGAAGCTTCTATTGACTAAAATGGAAGAAACGGAGAAGGATATTATGGCAAGAAAGGAGAAGGGTTTGGCCAAGCACATGGAGGAACTGGGCTCTCTTGACCATCTCATCCAGGAGATAGAAGAGAAGCTTCAACAGCCAGCCAGCAAACTCTTACAGGTCAGTCAGGAAGTTGAGATCATAGAATCCTAGTGCTGGAAGGGACCTTGGAGGTCTTCTGGTCCAATCCTCTGCCCAAGGCAGGAGTCCTTATACCATCCAGAAAAAATGGTTGTCCAATCTATTATTGGAATCCTCCAGTGATGGAGCACCCAAAACTCTGGGAGGGAAGCTGTTCCACTGATATATAATTCTCACTGTCGGGAAATTCTTTCTTATTTTATGTTGGATCTCCTTGTGATAAGCTTCCACCACTTTTTCCTATGAGAGCCCTTCAATTATTGGAAGATGTCTGTAGGGTCTCTTCTAAGCCTTCTCTTTGTTAGGCTAAGCATACCAAGTTCCCTTAGCTATTCATTGTATGGTTTGGCCTCCAGATTCCAAATAATGAATCTTTATTGCTGCTCTCTGCATTCTTTCTAGGGCCTCAGCATCTTTCTTATATTATTGTGTATGAAACAGTGTTTAGAGTTTTGTATCAATGATGAAATGGGATAGACTGCTTTAGTCCTGCCACAGAATACTTTTTTGACTTTCATTTTTTACAACCATTCTTGCCACTGTTGTTAAGTGAATCATTGCAGTGGTTAAATTAGTAACACAATTGTTAACTGAATCCGGCTTCCCCATTGACTTTGCTTGTCAGGTCACAAATGATGAACACATGACCCCAGGATGTTGCAACCGTCATAAATATGAAAAGTGGCTGAATTTTATCATGTGACCATGGGGGATGTCTTACGTGTGAAAAATGGTCATAAATCAGTTTTTTAGTGCTGTTGTAACTTTGAACGGTCACTAAATGAACTATTTAGTCAAGGACTACCTGTAATGGCTAATATTAGGGATGCATAATGTAATTCGGAAAAAGCAGGCCATGCAAAAAGCAAGGATTCAAAGTACTGGTCACTGTCTATATTCTTCCCAATTTGAGGTTCCTATCCCCTATTAGGGGATATGGTGGTGGGTGTTCTTTGTACGCCTCCCTTTAATCTCCAGGCCAAGGAGAAACCCAACACTGATCACCTTCTTCAAAGTATTATAACCACCTGGATTTTCCAAAGTGCCTTCATTCTGGATGCATAGATGCAGGAGATTTTTTTAATCCTATTGATGCATTTTCTTGTTTTTCAAATAGTCTTTTCTTTTTGCTATCATGTTTTATTATGTTTGTGTATGTGTGTATTTAATTTTCTGCCTAGGAAATGGCTCCTTTCAATGCTTTGTCTCTCTATTTTTTAGGACATTGGAAGCATCTTGAAGAAGTAAGTAAATCCACCCTTTTCTTTACAGTCTCAGAGATCAGCAGCTCCTCCAGCAGTTTTCCTATTTTGGAAAGTTCTGTTTGTGTTTAGCAGTATTGTAATGTAAAGATTGCGTACTGTATTTCAGGGCTTTTTAGACATTTCCTCAGATAACTTCAACACAATACAATTAGCAATATTTGATAATATTTGATTTGAAATACGCTCCGACCTCCGGGTGTTTCGCTGCGCACTGAAGACCCTGTTGTTCCGCCAGGCCGGGCTATCAACATAATAATTTTAAATTGGGGTATTTTAAATTTCTGGGATTTTAATTGGAGCCTAATCTATTTAATGATTTTAAATTTTAATCGTTGTTTTGTTTTGTGTTTTTAAATAGGCTGTACACCGCCCTGAGTCCTTCGGGAGAAGGGCGGTATAGAAATAAAATTACTATTATTATTATGATCAATTATTATGTTGGTTGCAAACTCAGCCAGAGGTTTAGACTGAATTTGCCTTTTTATCCATCTATTGAGTCCTTCCCAAGAAGAGACAGATGTTTGATGGTATCATTGTAGGATGTAAGCTCTTCCAAGTAATGCAACTATCATAAATACACACCGGTTGCCAATCACCCGAAATGTGATTACAGTGACACTGTGACAGATGTTAAGTGTGAAAACGGTTGTAGGTCAGTTTTTTGAGAGCTGTTGTAACTGGTTGCTAACAAATATTCATAAACTGAGGGTTATTTGTAACTGTATTTGTCTCTATTAAATTTCATTGCATCACTTTTAACTTTTTATTGCATTTTTAAATCCCCCGCACTCCCCCCGCGCATGCGCGCATGACCCCACGTGTGACCTCTGCCCCTGCACATATGCACGCAACCCCTGTTTTGGTGTTAGCAGTCCTCCCTGCAGCCTCCTAGGATCAAATATGGGGGGTGCCCCCCACATGTGCACGCAACCCCCCCACCCCCATGCATGCATGTGCACCTCCCGGCAGAGACCCAAAAATCAGTTGGCTGGCGGGAGGCGCGGTAGAGCTGACCTGGGCGTTGGCTTGCATGCTCGTAGAGATGGCTCAATGTGCCACCTGTGGCATGCATGCCATAGGTTTGCCATCACGGTTCTAGGTTGATTACCTATCTCACCTCTATTAGCCATTTTCAAATTTGGTAAAATACAATCCATTATTTATTTCCAAGAGATTCACAATAATTGTAAAGTGTAGAGAGTTGAAAACTGAAGTGGCCACTACTAGATATCTTGCTTAGCTTGATGAGGGTGGATGAGTGCAGTTTTGGGTCAGGATCCACTGGGTTGCCAGAGTGCCCATATTTGAATAGCTAGCCAGAGAATTGATTGAAGCCTGGGAAACAGGGCCCTTGTCAGTCAACAGGAGTGCTGATTTACCATCAGTTTACCAGGTACTTAGGATCCAAGGACAGGGCAACACAAGAAAACAACAGAATGTTCCAATATTTGAGGGTCTGTCACAGAGAGAAGAGGGTTAATCTGTTTTGCAAAGCACCTGAAGGCCAGGCAAGGAATAATGGATGGAAACTGATCAAGGAGAGATTCAATTTAGAAATAAGGAGAAATTTTCTGACTGAGGACAATCAACCAATGAAACAGCTTTGTCTCCAGAAGTAGTGGGAGCTTCATCACTGGAAGTTTCCAAGAAGAGGCCGGACTGCCACCTGTCAGAAACAATGTGGGGTCTCCTGTTTGGGTGGTTGGGGGGGATGCTGGAGTAGATGACCTACAAGGTCCCTTCCAACTCTGTTATTCTGCTATTTTGTCTTGCCAGGTACCAGGCTGAGGAAACATATGAGAATCCGGTGGATTTACTTCTAGAGCCGAAATGGACAATCTGGGATCACAGTGATATGACTGTGCTTCTGAAAAGTGCCATGAAAAAACTGAGAGGTAAAAAACAGCTGTCGAGGTGGATGACAGCTGGATGACATTTTGATCCCAGAGCATCCAAGAAAGATTCTGGGTGTCACATGGATCAATGAGGGATCAATTTCAGGATCAGCAAAAGAGACACCTTCATTTCTCTGGGGAAAGGCCTTCTGTCTTGGCATCAGGAGGGGAAGAGGAGCTTTCTGGTTTCTTTCACGTGCTACCTAAAAATGGGACTCGCCATTAGCTAGTCATAGTTGACCATTTACAAGTGGTCCTTGACTTACCACAGTTCATTTAGGGACCATTCAAAGTTAGAACAGCACTGAAAAAAGTGACTTACGACAATTTTTCACACTTTATGACCATTATAGCATCCCTACGGTCATGTGATTTACATTCAGATGCTTGGCAACTGGTTCATATTTATGACGGTTGCCTTACTCAGATTCAAACTTGGGCTTCCTGCATGTTAGGCAGTTGAATTAACTTCTGAGCCACAAGTTCTCCCTTCATCAGCTTGAGCCAGGGGAAAGATTAAGTGTTTTTCTATCGAGACACCTGGTCTATCCCAACATGTGGGAGGGGGCATTCTGCTCTCTTTCGCCTTTCAGCTCCAATCCAGGAGCCGTCAGGCAGTCGCATGTTAGGAATAAGCTACAAGCCAGAATGTCATTGGCGACTTTTCACCAATGACATTCTGGCTTGTAGCTTATTCCTAATTTCCTGTTTTGAGTCCAAGGAAAGCAAACCAGGGTATCTGAGGGTGGTCTTTCAGTTGCTCTAATTCCAGTGATGAGATGCTGAATCCCTCCCTTTTCTTCCCTAGATACTCTGGAAAGTGGATTTCATCTACAGAAAGGTAAATATTATAAGAATTTATAAGAATCTCAGTCGCTTGCTATTTTAAGCTCTGATGCCAGTAAGTTAAAGAGAAATATAATAGTGTGACAATGAAACAGGTATAAGATTAGATATCTTAAAAGACTACAAAGATCCAGTAAACATAATCTAGATAATTGAAGTCAGTCTTGGTGTAGAATGAAATATCTGGACAAATGGGAAAATATGGGCTGGTATTGAAAAGAATGTAGAATCCTCTTGATTTTAGTGCCTGACTATAAATTGGTGAGAGACCAGGTCTTTGGGAGCAGAGAAATTAGGTCCTGGGGTCAAAGCAAATAGTAAAGTTGGAGCACTAGGGTTGTTTCCATCTTGAGGGCCATCAAGCTGATGAAAGCAGAGGTTTCCTATGCAAGATCCCCCCCTCCTTTTGTTCATGGTATCCTGATGCTAGTAGAGCATGGGTTTCAAACTCGATCGTGTCACGTGACGTATGGCGACTTTTTTGCCTTTGTGGAGCCGGTGTGGGTGTGGCCTGTACATGATGCATCTGGCCCACGGGCTGCCAGTTTGACAGGCCTGTCATAGGGAAAAGGGTAGAACTTCCTCACATTCCATCATGTGCCCCAAGTTACCTCTGGGCACGATCCCTGTGACTCTGCCGGTTCAGAATTGAAACATGGCAGCCTCTTGTCTGCCTGGTCTCTGGATTAAAGCTCCAGTTTCTGGTCTTTCCAGGAACTCATTGAAAGCAAAGCCAACCTCTCTTCACTCCCGGGGTGGGTTCCACTTACGTTTGCTACCTGTTCGCAACAGGAGCGTGCACGCTTGTTTTGCTTGCACGCGCACGCTTCTGCACATGTGCAGATCGTCCATGATGATGTCCGGATGGGTGGGTGGAGCCTCCCGCGAACTACTGGTTCGCAAGAACCGGACCGAACCGGGAGCAACCCACCACTGCTTCACTCCCAACCCAATTCTTCTCACCTGCAAGATGGAAGCTAAGCAGAATTGTGCAAGGATGCTAGAAGGGAGGTGAATCACTATAAAGAGGTTGAAAAAACTAGGCAATGCTTAGGTGCTGTTTAAATAAGCAGTGAATCTTCCATTCCTGGAGGGAGTGATTAGAAACGGAACTCAGAGAGAAGGCTGTAGGATTGATATCTTGGTCACGATAAACCAGGCCTGCAGCTGAAGCTCTTGTTCTCCTTCCCTTCCCTTCCCTTCCCTTCCCCTCCCCCTTACAGAGAATGTAATTCTGGATCCAGACACAGCCCATCCTCTCCGCCTTGACATCTCCGAAGATCGAAAAAGCGTCAAAGGACATAAGCCAGTTAAACCAATATCTCTTGTCCCAGACCCCATGAGATTTGTATATAATCCTTATGTCCTTGGCTGGCAGAAGTTCTCAACAGGGAGACATTTCTGGGAAGTTATGGTAGGAGATACAGCAGGATGGGGTGTAGGGGTTGCCAAAAAGCAAGTGAACGTAATAAATGTTGATGGGCAGACCAAGCAGTGGCAGGTTAGGAAATGGAGAGGGAAATACAGGATCTTCTCTCCATTAGTACGCTCTGAACTGATCCTGACTGAGGAGCCCATGAGGATCCGCATCTCTCTCAACTGCGAAGGGGGACAAGTGAGCTTTTTTGATGCCAGGACCGCAGCTCTGCTCTATACATTCTCGGACGCTTCTTTGGTTGGAGAGACCCTTCTGGCCTCTTTCTACTTGGATGATGGTGCCTGCCTGACACTCCCCTAAAAGAGGGGATTTCCATAGGCAAAACTTTGGAAAAATCCCTATTTAGCAAGCGGTGATCTCTGAAAGCTTCAAAGGAGAAGTTCCTTAGCTTTTTGCTGCTATACTTTCCTTAATGTAGGATGCCACACTGAGTTGCTTGTGGTTAGGTGGCCTTATAAATGGAAGGAATTGCTCAATCAATCAATGAATAGTCTGACCATCATTTCTATTTATCTGAATAAAAAAAAATGAGGTGCCCTATATCAGCTTTATAGGCTTTAGCATCATGTATTCAAGGGTATTAATATTAAAGATAACTTGTCTTACAGCTAAACCCATAAATCATGAATTTAGATTTCTGTCACAGCTCTCCCTCCCATTTAGATATCATGCTTGTTTAGTTGCAATCAATGTGTCAACCCTGCGAACCTGTCTGAGGCTATCTTGACGGCTTCAGTGTTGCCACAAAGCAGAAGAGAGGACAGGGAGGGGGGAAATAGATGTGTGTGTGTGTGGGGGGGAGTTTGGCAGCCAAAACAGACAGTTTTTCTGTGGGAACCAAGATCATTTCAACAGGTACCTGAGAGAGAGGAAAAGAGCAGTAACCAAGTAACCGGCCAGCTTCTTGATTGGACAGTGTGACTGATGATTTGGGGAAAGGGGGAACTTTCACTTTTTTAATTAGGTGAAAAGAGCGGGAACTTTCAGAGACGGTTTTCACCAGTTGTGCCAATATGAGGTATCCAATAAAACTGTTCTTTGAGGAATCTACATGCTTCGGAGTTCTGCTTTCAATATGTGCATTACTTGGAACGCTGGCACAATGATAGCTTAAAGGTAAAGGTAAAGGTTCCCCTCGCACATATGTGCTAGTCGTTCCCGATTCTAGGGGGCGGTGCTCACCTCCTTTTCAAAGCCGAAGAGCCAGCGCTGTCCGAAGACGTCTCCGTGGTCATGTGGATGGCATGACTGAATGCCAAAGGCGCATGGAATGCTGTTACCTTCCCACCAAAGGTGGTGCCTATTTTTCTGCTTCCATTTTTTACGTGCTTTCAAACTGCTAGTTTGGCAGAAGCTGGGACAAGTAATGGGTGCTCACCCTGTTAGCGGGACTAGGGATTCAAACTGCTGAACTGCTGACCTTTCAATCGACAAGCTCAGCATCTTAGCCACTAGCCACCGTGTGCCTTTAATGATAGTTTAGCTTCCAATAATTCAATACATTCTGTAATCTTTCCATGCTTTTTCTTTCTTTCCTCCACTTTGTTATATTTCGTTTGAAATATACACAATTCGAACAATTTGAACAAGCCCCTAGCAGGGCTTCAGGAAATATTAGACTCAATATAAGCTTTACAGGCTCATAGTTTTTTTAAAAAAATACAAATTCTAGTCTTTTTTGCTTATGTCTTTTTATACGTAACTAACTCAGTTATCTACAACATTCAGATTATTGATTGTAACACGGATTCTAATTTTATACGTTTCTTATGGATTTTAATTCCTTCCTTTGCAACTTTATGTCGATAAATTTATTTTTACTTGATTGTATTCTGTCAACATGATACATTATTTCTATTTTAGAGTGACGATAAAACAATCATTGATTATTCAATGTAACACCTAGAAACAAAATGCACAGTAGACAGTAGACAAAAACAAAACATACCATATGTTATAAAGATAGGAGATGTGAGCGCTATGTGGACTAAATGTGTCACTTGGCTCAAGCCTAAATTCAAATTGAATTGTTAATAGAATTGTAAAATTCTGTAATGTATTAAATGTATTAAATAAATACATTATTTGACAATAACACTCTTTTCCCCTCTTGCTTTAAACTACTCTGCCTTTTATTGAGCAACTGTAAAAGAAAAGGGCAATCTAGTGTAGTGGTTAAGAAATCAAGCTAGATATCATGAGTTCTAATCCTGCCTTAGGCACAAATCCAGCTGGGTGGCCTTGGACCAGTCACTCTCGCTCAGCCCTAGGGACCAAGCAATGGCAAGCCACTTCTGAAACCTTGCCAAGAACAATGCAGGGAGATTCATCCAGGCAGTCACCGGGGTCAACAATCTAAAGCACCCCAAAAGTGACTTCGATATTGAGATGGGAGTCAAATCCAGTTAAGTGGTTAAGGCACCAAGGTAGGAAGAGGAAGACTGTGAGTTCAGGTCCTGCCTTAGCTACGAAAGCCATCTGGGTGACTTTGAGCCAGTCATTCTTTCTCAGTCCAAACCATCTCACAAGGGTTGTTGTGGGGAAAATTGGAGGAGGAAGATGTGTTGGATATGTTTGCCACCTTGAGTTATTTGTAAAAATAAAGACAAGAGACACGTAATATATATATTATATATATATATATATATATATATATATATATATATATATATATATATATATATATATATATATTCTTTTAATGATTCCGTAATCCTGTGTGGGGTGCAGTCTGGGCAACTAAATGGAGCTGAGTGCCACCACCAAACAAGCAAGATAAAGGAAGGGGCTTGGAAATGTCCATGTTCCCTCCGGAACCCCATTATGACTAAGGAAGCCTCCCCCAAAAGCCCTTGAACAAAGGGCTGATAAGATGTTCTCCACCCACCAGATCTGGGGGCCCCCCTGGATCCCCCTGTCCTAGGTTGGCCTGAGACTACTAATGGCTCTTTCTATCCATCTTTTGCCTTAAGGGAGCTCATTGGTCTAAGATTTCCATCCAGCAAATCCTCCCATTCCAAATTCTACATACCGGTATCCCATAATCTACAAGATAGTCTTCTGTGTCTCCCTTCCACGGAGTGATCCAGGCTGACTTTTACCCAAGTTTTAGAGCTTTTCCTGACCCATTTCCTGATTTGCTGGCTGGGAAGGGGGCAATCCAAGCAATTCTTCCTCTGCCAGATATTCATATTAGAAGTTAGAGAAAGGATTATAATTTCTACCCTTTGCTCCCCTTTATCTCTGAGACATTCTATCAACTGCAGCATTGGATTTGGGCTTTTATCAAGGGTTTCTCCCAGTCTGTTTCATTCCAAGTTTACTCCATCCTGTCCCATAAAGATTTCTTTCCTTCCAGTTTTTTTTAAAAGCATTTCCCATGTTGGCTCAGGAATTCTGGTAGTTGAAGTCCACAATTCATAAAGCGTCCATGGTTCCCAACCTCTGCTTTAGCAGGACGCTTTGATCAATAATTGAACCGGGGGCCGTCCCAAGGATGTTTGCTTCTCCCCAGTTTTTAAAATCTGTTTCCCCCTTTAACAGAATGCTACGATCAATTGGCATTCTCTAATTTGTTCTTTTTAAAAGACTGTTTTTCCTTTAAGAAGCCAGGGGATCTGACCGCAAGAGCAGGAACAATTCATCCCAGTTTCTTGCCTGGGCAAAGCCCAAAGGCGGCCACCTGATTTGCAGAGAAAGGCGCGAAACTTAACTTACTCTTTCCTTTCCCAGCAGAGGAGGCAGCGATGGCGGCCGAAGCGTTCTTGCAGGACTTGCTGGAAGAAGCCACCTGCTCCATTTGCCTGGAGTATTTCCAGGACCCCGTGCTCATCCCGGAGTGTGGCCACAACTTCTGCCGGGGCTGCCTGACCCGCAGTTGGGGGATGTCAAAATCGGAGGCTTCTTGCCCCCAATGCAGGCAGACCTATAGGCCTCGCAACACCCTCCCCAACAGGCAGCTGGCGCGGGTGCTGGAAGAAGCCAGGCGATGCGGAGATCCTTGGTGCGAGGAAGGAGGGAATTTCTGCCCGAAGCACCGAGTGCCCTTCAAGCTCTTCTGTAAACACCACGAGGCCCTCATCTGCGTGGTCTGCGACCGATCCAAACAGCATCAGGGTCATTGGGTGATCCCTCTGGAGGAGGCTTTCGAAGAGTACCAGGTAAGAATCAACCAGGAGGAATCAGTGTGGAGGGGCATCCAGATCCTTGACCTTCCTGGCAAAATCCTTAGACCAGTTTACTTGCTTCTTCTGTTGTCCACAAACTGGGTTTAGCTTGGCTCTAGATGCCAGTTTGAACAAGACACCAGAGGCGGTTCAAGGAACTTTTATTAAAAGTACTTCAAAAGCCTCTCGGCACCTAAAGGAGCCCAGATCTCGAACAATGCATAAATAAAAAAAATTATATAGTTATGATTAAGGAAGTTAGCACCTGAATAATCGCTCATTGTTTCCTTGACACTTTTTTGGCAGAGGTTTGCTCTCCAAGCTTGTTTCAATTTAGTTTCTGAACGTTTTGTTACCACACTAGGTAACATCATCAGCAATATTTTCTTGTCCTGTTTTCTTTAGTTTATAAATGGGAAGGATTAGATTGGGAAGGAATCAAAATCATTGGGCGTGCCAACACCCGCCACGCATGTGAATGTATTGAAGTCTGGTATTCTACCAAAGGAGCAATTAACAAGGATATTGATCTAGATCCAGCATATGAATATGTAAGAAGCCAGACCGCTTGAACTACTAATCAAGAAGAGAAAAATCAGCTGTAAAGTCAGAATTTAAATATAGCTCCAAAAGAACAGCCAACCACACTGGCACACAAGGCATTTGTAAGCCAAGGAAAACAGGACAAGAAAATCCTGCTCATGATGTTACCTAGTCTGGTAATGAAATGTTCAGAAGTTAAATTGAAACAAGTTTGGAGAGTAAGCCACTGCCAAAATCTAAAACCTGTGCTGATAAGTATTTTCTATTTCACATGTTTCTCTTGATTGGATTCTTTTAGTTTACACTCCTCCTTCACACATTCCATGTTTATGCTAACGAGCTTTCTTATCAAAAGAGGTTAAAAGAAGATTTTTATCCATGAGGATAAACTTGAGGGAGAGATTTAAATCCAATAAGCTAATTGGAGTTAATTGAATTTTTATTGATGTGATCTATACATAATTGAATGAAAGCTTTGTAGTTTTGGGTTCTTGGTTTAAAATGAAAGGGTTTTTTTTTTCCTCCCTTTATAATATTTAAGTAATTTTTAAAGTTTGTAAAATATCAAAAGCCAGAAAAGTGTTTTTTCCCTTTAGGGTTAAAAAAAATGAAATAATATAGGGAATTCTTTTAATATATAAATTATGACAATTTATAGAGATTAATGAGCAAACCAAAGCACATACTATTCCTCACAGTAAGGAGAATTAGAGATGGTTAAATTGACTCTTTTATCCAAAGAAGGGAATACATTTAATTTGGTTTTTATTTGAAAATTGTTTCCGGATTTTATGCTTGTAATGGGAAAAAAATGAAAGGTTGATTTTGTTTTTGCTGATTAGATAGGTTTGTTGCTATAGAAATGGCTAGTATATACTGAAAAGCTTAGAGTATACACAGAGTGTAACCTAATTCAGCTTTGTTAATTGCTCTTGAGAGAAGCTCCATTGTAACCTAAAGTAGCTAAAGTAACTTCTTGTGAAAAGTAAAATGTGGATTCTGCCAAATAGCCATGCTTGTAACTTAAAATGTGTGTTCAGCATTCCCTAACAAAACTCTGAGTTATACACCAAAGAATGTATTTCTTTCCCCTTCTAAGGTCTATTGTTTTCGCTGAGAAAAATCATGAAGTTCGTGCGATATGAAATTGTGTTTCTATAGCAATGACGATCTATGCAACCAATATGTGTAACCTGTGTAGACTATAAGAAGAAGGAAAAAGGTTTTCTTTGCATGTGTCTGCTTTTCTCTCTGCCTGCTCTGTTAAGGTGGGAGAAAAAAAAGGCCGTCCAGCGAGGCGGATTCCTTTCTGCAGAAATAAAATTTGATTATCAGTAGCCTCGTGTTCAGAGTTTCATTGGAATTATCAGATTCTGAGCTGAATTCAAAAACCTTACAATACTGTTGTGTAAAAGTAAAAAGTTGAGGTTGAAATGTTATTTTCTACTGTGCTAAAGAGAGTTGGAAGTCTGTGCCTTTTTCTTTCCTTTTCCCTGTTTACACATTTTTTTTTCTTTTCCCCTCCTCCCCAGTTTTCTATTATTTTTAAAAAAATTCTCTTTTTTTTAATACTTTGATAATCTAATAAAAATGCACTATAAAAATAATAAATTTAAAAAATAAAAAAGGGTGTGTGTTTTATTATTATAAACTAGAGATTACCAAAGTTTATGTCTACGTGTGCCTTAGCTACATCCTTCTAACGGAGTCCTTCTAACTTTCTTGTAACTTTGTTGTTCAATCAACCAATCAATTAGAATAGAGCTGGAAGGACCTTGGAGGTAATCTAGTCCAACCCCCTGCTCAAGAAGGAGACTCATTTTAGACAGGTGGCTGGTCCAGTCTTTTCTTAAAAACCTCCAGCAATGAAGCACCTACAACTTCTGAAGGCAAACTGTTCCACTGGCTAATTGTCCTCACTGTTAGAAAGTATTTCCTTAATTCCAGGTTGTTTCTCTCCTTGATTAGTTTCCATCCATTGTCCTGCTTATTGGAAAATAAGTTGACACCCTCTTCTTCTTTGCAGCAGCCCCTCAAATACTGGAAGACTGCTATCATGTCAGCCCTAGTCCTTCTCTTCGTTTGTTGTTAGGCAATAGTGTCCCACTATTTGTTACTGGTCTTGTTATGCTCATCTGCAACTTTCTGACTCGGCCTTCCCCTCCTGCTTTATCCTCTGTGCCTGCAATTTTTTGAAGACAGATTTACCATAGTCCTCGACTTACAACCATTCATTTAGTGTCAGCATTGAAAAAAGTGATTTATGGTAGTTTTTCACACTTATGACCATTGTAGGATCCCTGTGGTTACATGATCAAAATTTGGACGCTTGGCAACTGCCATGTATTTATAACGGTTGCATGTATCGTTTAACTGGGTCTTCCCTCCGATGTAATTCTTTACGGAAAAGAAACTCAAAACTTGCATTTTTTGTTCAGATGAAGGTGGAAGATTGCCTGAAGGCTCAGAAGGAGCAGAAAGAAAAAATAACTACATACAAAAGAGACACAGAGCAAAGAGTGCAGGAGATGCTTGTAAGTATTGATCCAACGGTGAGGAGCTTCTGAGCTAATAGGAAGGAGAACCCCATCCGCCATCTTTGATAATAGGTAGCCTGTTTGTAAGTAGAAGTTCTGACTTAAATGAAATTGAAGCTAAAGACAGGCGCAAAACCAGGTCTTAACCTGTGGCCTGAGATGTTAACATTGGTTGAATGAGTCACAGTTGGGTTAAGTGCACCTATCCCATGATCCATGATTTATACAATGGATTAATGCACACCATATTTCATCTTATTGAAAAAAAAATTTTTCAGCCTACTTTTTTGGAATCTCTGATTGCCAAGAACATTTTCATGTGAGAAAATGTAAACTGGAGCCTTTTTTTTTTTTTGGTTTTTGTTTTTAGAAACCTTTCCTCCTACGCTTGTTGATGTCAAAATATATATTTTTTTCTCCCTAAGAAATTCTCCCATCTCATTTCTGGACTCTTCAGGGAATCTGTTTAATTATTATAAAAATTAAAATAAATATAATTAACTAAAATTAAAATATGCTTCTTCTTGTAGGACTTCATTGAAAAAGAGAAAAAAAATGTAGTGGCTGAATTCAGAGAGCTACAGCTCTGGTTAGAAGGACAGGAGAAGCTTCTGTTGACTAAAATGGAACAAACGGAGAAGGATATTATGGCAAGAAAGGAGAAGGGTTTGGCCAAGCACATGGAGGATCTCTGCTCTCTTGACCATCTCATCCAGGAGATAGAAGAGAAGCTTCAGCAGCCAGCCAGCAAACTTTTACAGGTCAGGCAGGAAGCTGAGATCATAGAATCCCAGGGCTGGAAGGGACTTTGGAGGTCTTCTAGTCCAATCCTCTCCAAAGGCAGGAGTCCTTATACCAAAAACATGGTTGTCCAAATTGTTATTGGAATCCTCCAGTGATGGAGCATTCTGGGAGGGAAGCTGTTCCATTGATAAATACTTCTCACTGTCAGGAAATTCTTTTGTATTTTAGGTTGGATCTCTTTGTGATGAGTTTTCACTCCGTGCCTCTTGTCCTGCCTTCAGGTGCTACGGAGACTAAATCGATGCCCTTTTCTCTATGACAGCCTTCCAAGTATTGGAAGATGGCGGTAGGGTCTCCCCTAAGCCTTCTCTTTGTTAGGCTGAGCATACCGAGTTCCCTTAGCCATTCATTGTATGGTTTGGCCTCCAGAGCCCTTATCATCTTTATTGTTCCTCTCTGCATTCTTCCTGGGGCCTCACCATCTTTTTTGATGTTGATACCAATGATGAAATGGAATAGACTGCTTCCCTTCCACAGCAATAGTAATAGCACTTAGACTTACCATATTTTTCGGACTATAATATGCATCCCCCCCCCCAAAAAAAGTGGGTGGAAATATCTGTGTATTTTATACAGTGAATATGGGCCTGTTTTTGGCCTCCCAAACCCTCCATTTTGGTCCTCCCTGGTGCCCAGAAGTACTCTGCAGGCTAAAAATGGGTCCGTTTTTGGCCTCCGGAGGCCTCCGTGCATCCCATTTTTGTCCTCCCTGGCCCCCAGAAGCACTCTGCAGGCCAAAAATGGGCCCAGTTTTGGCCTCCGGAGGCCTCTGCACATCCCGTTTTTGCCAAAAATGGGCCCGGTTTACATAGTGCTTCTGGGGGCTGGGGAGGGTGAAAATGGGATGCCCGGAGGCCTCCAGAGGCCAAAAATGGGCCTGTTTTTGGCAAAAATGGGATGTGCTGAGAGTTTGGGAAGCCAAAAACGGCCCATTTTTGGCCTGCAGAATGCTTCTGGGTGCCGTGGAGGGCAAAAACAGGACGTGCAGAGCAGTGGTGGGTTGCCCCCGGTTTGGACCGGTTCTCACTGACCTGGACGTCATCAAAAATGATCTGCGCATGTGCAGAAGAGCACACATGCGCTCAGGGCACGATGCAAACCCGAAGTAAAGGTAAATAGAACCCACCCCGGCGTAGAGGCCAAAAACTATTTTTTTTTCTTGTTTTCCTCCTTTAAATCTAGGTGTGTTTTATAGCCCAATGCGTCTTATAGTCCAAAAAATACGGGTATATATACCACTTCACAGTGCTTTCCAGCCCTCTCTAAGCGGTTTACAGAGTCAGCATATTGTCCCCCGACAATCTGGGTCCTCATTTTACCCACCTTGGAAGGATGGAAGGCTGAGTCAACCTTGAGCCTGCTGAGATTCAAACTGCCAAATTGCAGGCAGCCGGCAGGCAGCAGAAGTAGCCTGCAGTACTGCACTCTAACCACAACGGCTCTTAATACTCTTTTTGATTCTTTCCTCTTTTTTTTTCTTTCATAAATTTAATTGAAATTATAATAGTGAAAAGTACAAATGAAAATAAATAAAATAGAGAAATGGAGAAGGATAAGAAGGCGAAAGGAGGGGAAAGAAAAAAACCATTCTTATTTAATAATCTTTTTGACTGTTTTAATGGAAAGCAAAGTATGAAGACTACAGATAGTCCTCTGCTTATGACCACAATTGAGCCTGAAATTTCTGTTGCTTAATTTTGCTCCATTTTACAACCTTTCTTGCCACTGTTGTTAAGTGAATCACTGCAGTGGCAAAGTTAGTAACACAATTATTAAGTGAATCTGGCTTCCCCATTGACTTTGCTTATGAGAAGATCACGAATGGAGGTCATATGACCCCTGGGATGCTGCAATCGTCATAAAAATGAATCCGTTGCCAAGTGGCTGAATTTTTTTATTTTATTTTATTTTATTAAATTTCTATACCGCCCTTCTCCCGAAGGACTCAGGGCGGTGAACAGCCAAAAGATAAAACACAGAGATACAAAATTTAAAATAGATTAAAACAGATTAAACAATTTGGCTAAATTTTAAAAATTTTAAAAATATTTATTTTGATCATGTGGCCAGTCTTAAGTGTTAAAAAGTCAGTTTTTTCAGTGCTGTTGTAACTTGGAACAGTCAGTAATGAACTATTGAAAGTGTAGAACTACCTAATATTAAGAATATATCATGTAATTCAGAAAAAGCAGGCCATGCGAAAAGCAAGAATTCAAAGTGCTGGTCACTGTCTATATTCTTCTTGATTTTAAAAATGCCTGCTTAGGGCTTCTATCACCTATTAGGGCCAGGATGGCGAACCTATGGCACGCGTGCCGCAAGTGGCACGCGAAGCCATATCGGTGGGCACATGAGCTCAGATCCAGCTCACATGTGCACGCCGGCCAGTTGACTTTCGGGCCTTCTGGGCTCACCGGAAGTCAGGAAGCAGGTTGTTTCCGGCCTCCGGAGGGATGGGGAAGGCCCATTTTTCTCTCTCCCCAGGCTCCAGAGCCTTTCTAGGAGCCAGGGGAGGGTGAAAACAGCCTTCCCCAACCCCCCAGAGGCCCTCCGGAGGCTGGAAACAGCCCATCCAGGGGGATGGGAAAGGCCATTTTCGCCCTCCCCAGGCTCCTAAAAAGGCTCTGGAGCCTGGGGAGAGAGAAAAAAGGGCCTACAGGGCCCACTGTGCCATCCCGTGCCAAAAGCAGGGGAGTCACGTGCGCGCAACCCCCCTGCGCTCCTCCCGCTTTTGGCACGCAATGGCAAAAAGGTTAGCCATCACTGTATTATGGGATATGGTAGTGGGTGTTCTTTGTAGAGTCTTTCCCTCCCCATCTCCAGGACAAGGAGAACCCCAAAACTGATGGCCTTCTACAAAGTTATAACCACTTGGATTTTCCAAAGTGCCTTGATTCTGGAAGCATAAATGCAGGGGATTTTTTTTTGATGCATTGTTTTCTTCTTCAAATGTTCTTTTCTTTTTGCTATTATGTTTTATTACACACCCCGGAGAATTTTTTCTAAGACTAACAGTAAAAATAAAGAATACCTCTCTAAAAAAGGTGAATGGTTGGGGAAAAAAGAGCATTGGTATTTTTTTTTTTAAATAGTTTTTTATGTGTGTTATGTCAGTTTATTCATGACTGGCAGTGACATGGTAACAAGGTCAGCCAATGAATAGGCATAGCAACTAAGTCAGCCAATGAAGACTGCTGGGAAACTGAAACAATATTTGCTGGAGACAGCTAGGAGTCTGGGTGTGGCTTAGTATTATAGCTCTGAGTCTGTGCAAAAGCCAAAAACTGCTGCTGGAATTGAAACCAATCTCCCCTCTCTCTACCACATTGGAAGAACCACTCTTGGTATTGTATATGTCTCATGTGTTATTATGTATATAAAGAGAAGTTAATGAATCCTGCTGCATCAGTTACCTGTGTGTGCTTTCTGGATTTGATTGCTGCAACAAACTCTGACATGTTAGTCTCTGGTTGCCCAGAGGCTTCACACGTTTCTTTTGTGAATTTAGAATTTAACTCTCTGCATAAGAAATGGCTATTTTCAATGCTTTGTTTCTTTTTTTTTAGGACATTGGAAGCATCTTGAAGAAGTAAGTGAATCCCCCCTTTTCTTTACAGTCTCACAGATTGGCAGCTCCTCTGGCGGTTTTCCTATTTTGGAAACTTCTAGTAATTTAATTTAAAGATAAAGTACTGTATTTCAAGGCTTTGTAGATACTTCCTCAGACAACAATATAAGTAGCAATATTTGATATGGTGAATTATTAGGGTTGGTTGCCCAGTCAGACAGATGTTTCAACTGAATTTGGCATTTTTATCCACCTATTCCTTCCCAAAGATAGACAGATGTATGATGGTGGTAAAGTTATCATCGTAGGATGTAAGCTGTCCCAAGTAAAGGTGCCTTTTACAATTGTCTGATAGTGGTTTTGTCAATGCCGATTGGTGCTCAAGTGCTGTTCCAAATTTATTTATTTATTATTTATTTATTATTCAAATTTCTATACCGCCCTTCTCCTTTCGGACTCAGGGCGGTGAACAGCCAAAATAAAAACATCTATACATAACATTACAGTTAAAAATAAAGTTAAAATAATTTATAAATTTGGCCCGTAATTTAAAACTTGTCAATTTAAAATCAATATTAAAATTTTAAAACTAACCCTAAAATCAAGACAGACCGGCTAACTGAAAAAAAAAAGTTTTTAGGGCCCGATGAAAAGTCCGGAGGTCGGAGATCACTCGTATCTCTGGGGGTAGATTGTTCCATAGGGTAGGTGCCACCACAGAGAAGGCTCTCCTCCTGGGGGTCGCCAGCCGGCAAATGTTTTGGGATTGTACCCAAGGCATCTATTACTATTGGTACTATCTTTGCTTTCTTTTGCCACAGTCGTTCTACTTCTATTTGCAGGTCTTTGTATTTTATTATATTTTCCAGTTTTTTTTCCCTTTTATTCTGCTGTCTCCATGTAGTGCCATGTCCACTATTCAGATTTTTTTGTCTTTCTCATCAATAATGATTAAAAGTGGGGTTTTATGTGGCAGGTGATTGCCTTTGAATTCCAAAGTCCCAGAGCACTGATGTTTTAGAAAGCTTCTTCCATTGGCAGGATGATAAACAATGTTCTTTTGCCTTGCCAGGTACCGGGATAAGGAAACATATGAGAATCGGGTGGATTTACTTCTAGAGCCGAAATGGACAATCTGGGATCACAGTGATATGACTGTGCTTCTGAAAAGTGCCATGAAAAAATTGAGAGGTAAAAAACAGCTGTCGAGGTGGATGACAGCTGGATGACATTTTGATCCCAGAGCATCCAAAAAAGATTCTGGGTGTCACATGGATCAATGAGGGATCAATTTCAGGCTCAGCAAAAGAGACACCTTCATTTCTCTGGGGAAAGGCCTTGTGTCTTGGCACCAGGAAGGGAAGAGGAGCTTTCTGGTTTCTTTCATGCGCTACCTAAAAATGGGACTCACCTAGTCATAGTTGACCATTTACAGGTGGTCCTTGACTTACCACAGTTCATTTAGGGACCATTCAAAGTTAGAACGGCACTGAAAAAAGTGACTTATGACAATTTTTCACACTTTATGACTGGTAAAAGGTAAAATGTGGTAAAAAAACAGCCATCGAGGTTTTACACTGGATGACATTCTAATCCCAGAGCATCCAAGAAAGATTCTGGGGGGATCAAAGAGGGATCAATTTCAGGATCAGCGGAAGAGACACCCTCATTTCTCTGTGGAAAGGCCTTGTGTCTTGGCACCAGGAGGGAAAGAGGAGCTTTCTGGTTTCTTTCATTAAAGATAGTCTACCTAAAAATGGGAGTAACCATTAGCTAGTTATAGTTGACCATTTACAGGTGGTCCTTGACTTACAGTGGTTCATTTAGTGACCGACCGAAGTTAGAACGGCACTGAAAAACATGACCTATGACCGTTTCCCCCCACTTATCACCGTTGCATGTGATCCTATGGTCATGTGATTTACATTCGGATGCTTGACAAGTGGTTCATGTTTATGACAATTGCAGTCTCCCAGGGTCATGTGACCATCTTTTGTGATGTTCTGACCAACAAAGTCAATGGGAAGCCAGATTCACTTAACAACCGTATTACTAGTTTTAACAACTGCAGTGATTCACTTAACAAATGTGGAAAGAAAAGTCATAAAATGAGGTAAAGCTCATTTAACAAATTTCTCACTTAGCAACATAAATTCTGGGCTCAATTGTGGTTGTAAGTCAAGGACTAGCTGTATTCTTTACTTCCCAAATCCATATTCACTGATCACTGGGGAAGCAGAAAAAGCTTCCACTAAATATAATGGAATATATACAGGTAAGTCCCTTGACTTACAACCACAGTTGAGCCCAACATTTCTGTTGCTAGGCAACATGGTTGTTAAGTGAGTTGGGTCCCATATTGCAAACTTTTTTGCCGCAGTTGTTAAGAAGATCATGGCAGTGAAGCGAATCGTGTGGTGGTTAAGTGAATCTGAAATCTTCCCCCATTGACTTTGCTTGTCAGAAGCTCCCTAGGAAGGTTGCAGAGGACAATCCCAGAACCATGGGAGGCTGCAACCATCGTAAATACATGCTGGTTGCCAAGTGCCGAAATTTTGATCGTGTGACTGTGGGGAGACTGCATTGGTCGTAAGTGTGAGAACCGATCATAAATCACTTTTGTCAGTGCCGCTGTAACTTCACTACGCAAATAGTTGAGAACTACCTGTATATGGAATATATAGTAGAATATATTTATACCTGATGGAATATATATAGCCACCAATGACATTCTGGCTTGTAGCTTTCCCTATTCCTTATTTCCTGATCTGAGGCCAAGGAAAGCAAGCCAGGGAATCTGAGGGAGGCCCTTCTGTTGCTCCAATTCCAGTGATGAGATGCTGAATTCCTCCCTTTTCTTCCCCAGATACTCTGGAAAGTGGACTTCAACTACAGGAAGGTAAATATGAATTATAAAAATCTCAGTCGTTTGCAATTTTAAGCTCTGGTGCCAGTAGCTTTAAGATAAAGTATAATAGAATAACAAAGAAAAAAAAATAGTATTAGATATCTTAAAGATTATGAAGATTTAGTAAATTGAAGTCAATCTTGGTGTTGAATGAAACATCTGGACAATGGGAAAATATGGCCTGGGACCGAAAGGAACATCGAGTTCCTATCAAGCTAATAACATCCTCTTGATTTTACTGCCTGAGTATAAGTTGGTGAGAGACCAGGTCTTTGGGAGCAGAGAAATTAGGTCCTTTGGGTCAAAGCAAATAGCAAGGTTGGAGCATCAGGATTGCCTCCACCTTGTGGGCCATCAGACTGATGAAAACAGGTTTCTGTTTTCTGCAAGATCCTCCCATTTTCTACATGCCAGTGATACCCTGATGCTCGCAAAGAAAAGGGCGGAGCTTCCTCACATCCCATCGTGTGTCCCAAGTAACCTCTGGGGGATCCTTCTGACTCTGCCAGTTCAGAATTGAAACATGGCAGCCTCTTGCTCTGCCTGATCTTCTGGATTAATGCTCCAGGCAGAGTCCCTGTTCAACCTGGGCCCGCCCAGCAACTCACTGAAAGCAAAGCCAACCACTCTTCACTCCCAGCCCCATTACTCTCATCTGCAAGGTGGAAGCTAAAGAGAGTGACATACAGGTTTGCTGGAAGAGGTGAAGCACTGTGAAGGGTTGAAAAGACTAGGAAATGCTTACGTGCCGTTTAATAAAGCACTGAATCTTTCAAACTTGGACGGGGTGCTTAGAAACTGAACTCCTTTCAGAGTGGAGGCCGTAGGGTGGATATCGTGGGTGTGAAGACAGAAACCAGGCCTTCAGATGAAGCTCTTGTTCTTTTCCTTCCTTCCTTCCTTCCTTCCTTCCTTCCTTCCTTCCTTCCTTCCTTCCTTCCTTCCTTCCTTCCTTCCTTCCTTCCTTCCTTTCTTCCCCCTTACAGTGAATGTAATTCGGGATCCACACACAGCCCATCCTGACCAGCTTGACGTCTCCAAAGATCGAAAATACGTCAAAGGGCTTAAGCCAGTTAAAAGAATCTATCCTGACCCAAAATGCGAGAGTCCTTATGTCCTTGGCTGGCAGGAGTTCTCAACAGGGAGACATTTCTGGACCGTTGGTGTAAGAGATGCAGTGGAATGGAGTCTAGGGGTTGCCAAGAAGCCACTAAACTTAACTAATGTTGAGGAGACCAGGCACTGGCAAGTTGGGAAATGGGGAGGGGACTACATGGCCATCTCTCCGTCAGAATGCTCTGACCTGGTCCTGACTGAGGAGCCCACGAGGATCCGCGTCTCTCTCAACTGCGAAGGGGGACAAGTGAGCTTTTTTGATGCCAAGACCGCAGCTCTGCTCCATACATTCTCAGACGCTTCCTTGGTTGGAGAGACCCTTCTGCCCTGTTTCTATTTGAGGGAGGGTGGGACGCTCCCCTCAAAGAGGAGACATCCATAGAGAAAACTTTGGAAAAATTCCTATTTGCCAAGCTGTTATCTCTGAAAGCCTTTAAAGCAGAGTTTCCTTAGCTCAGAGGTTTTCAAACTTGGCAGCTTTAAGACTTGTGGACTTCAACTCCCAGAATTTTCCAGCCATGCTTGAGTTTTATAGGCTTTAGTATCATGTGTTCAGGTGCATCAATATTAAAGATACCTTCACTTACAGCTAAACTTGTAAATCATGATTTTAGATCTCTGTCACAGTTCTTTTCCATTTACATATCAGGCAGAGGTGAAATCCAGCAGGTTCTGGAGAACCGGTAGCGGAAATTTTGAGCAGTTCAGAGAACCGGCAAATACCACTTCTGGCTGGCCCTAGAGTGGGGTGGGAATGGGGATTTTGCAGCATCCTTCCCCTGGAGTGGGGTGGGAATGGAGATTTTACAGTATCCTTCCCCTGCCATGCCCACCAAGCCACGCCCACAGAACCGGTAGTAAAAAAATTTGAATTTCACCACTGATATCAGACTTGTTTAATGTTAGTTGCAATGAATGATTGTGTAGGTTTCCAAAACTCAATATCTTTTGTAATCTTTCTTCTTTTTCTTCTGTTTCCTTTTAAATATACACATAATTATCATAATCTCAACAAATCCTAGCAGTGCTTCAGCAAGTCCTCGATTTAATAACAGTACATTTAGCGACCGTTCAAAGTTACAACAGAAATGAAAAATCAATGTTGACCGTTTTTCACACTTACAACGGTTGCAGCTTCCCCATCGTCACATGATCAAAATGCAGACACTTGCCCCTGGCTCATACTTATGACGGTTGCAGTGTCCTGGGGTGATGTGATCCCTTTTTGCGACTTTCTGACAAGCAAAGTCAATGGGGAAGCCGGATTCAGTTAACAATCATGTGACTAACTTAACAACTGCAGTGATTCATATGACAACTGTACTAAGGTCGTAAAATGGGACAAAACTCACTTAACAACCGTCTTGCTTAGTAATGGAAATTTTGGGCTCAATTGTGGTCATGAGTCACAACTACCTGTATTAGACTCAATAGGTTTTTTTTAAAAAAAAATCCTAGTAATGCTTCTGTCTTTTTATCATACTCAGTTATCTACGATATCCAGATTAATGATTGTAAAACTGTAATTTTATATCCTTCCTTTGCAATTTTATGTTAAATAAATTCATTTTTACCATATTTTATTCTGCCAATATGAGATTTTATTTCTACTTTAGAGTGAGGTTATTGGTTTTTATGCTGTTTAAAATTAAAAAAAAAAACAGTGATTATTCAGTGTAACACATAGAAAGAGAAGATGCACAGGAGACGGTAGACAAAAACAAAACATACCATCTATTATAAAGATAGGAGATGTGAGCGCTATGTGGACTAAATGTGTCACTTGGCTCAAGCCAAAATTCAAATTGAATTTATTTATTTATTTATTATTGCGATTTATATGCCGCCTTTCTCCCGAGGGACTCAAGGCGGCTTACAAAATGACAATTTCCGATACAAATCACAATAAAATTAAATTAAAATCAACACCCCAATTAAAACAGTTAATTGTTAATAGAATTGTAAAAACGAATTACATTATTAAATAAATACATTATTTGACAATAACACTCATTTCCCCTCTTGCTTTAAACCACTCTGCCTTTTATTGAGCAACTGTAAAAGAAAGGGGCAATCTAGTGTAGTGGTTAAGAAATCAAGCTAGATATCATGAGTTCTAATCCTGCCGTAGGCACAAAACCAGCTGGGTGCCCTTGGACCAGTCACTCTCGCTCAGCCCTAGGGACCAAGCAATGGCAAGCCACTTCTGAAACCTTACCAAAAACAATGCAGAGAGATTCATCCAGGCAGTCACCGGGGTCAACAATCTAAGGCACCCCAAAAGTGACTTTGATATTGAGATGGGAGTCAGATCCATTTTGATCTAGTGGTTAAGGCACCGGGCTAGCAAGAGGAAGACTGTGAGTTCAAGTCCTGCCTTAGCCATGAAAGCCAAATGGGTAACTGAGGCAGTCATTCTCTCAGTCCAACCCACCTCACAGAGTTGCTCTTGTGGGGAAAATTGGAGGAGGAAGATGTTGGATATGTTTGCTGCCTTGAATTATTTGTAAAAATGATAAAGCAGGAGACACATAAACAACAACAAAAAAGTGAGCTGAAATGGTGACCTGAAATCCTAACAGCAGCTCTCTGGAACATCTCAAAACATCTAAGTAATTCCAGACTGACAAGCTGCTGTTGGCAAAGGAGCCAGTAATCCAAATGAACATATTTAATACAGATGTTACACAAGTGTGTTCTCGGGTTCACCTTATGGTCCCTCACTCACACGCTTGCAGTCCTGGAAAACTGCCACACTCAAATCACTTTCAACTAAATACTGAGGCACAAATGTAAAATACAGGGAGACCCATTGAATTTAAAATAACAGCAAACTTCTGATTATAAAGTATATCTGCTGTTATGCACATACAAACACAAAGACACACACACACAAACATGAGAGACACACACATCCAAAACCAGGCTGCCAGGCACTAAGAGGGATGGAAGCCGTCAAGTCTGGGATCCAAAAACGACTCAAAGAGTGGGCTTTGAGATGATGGCTCATCATTTGAGATGATGGCTTGATGGTGACCGTCAATGAAACCCCATCTCCAGGCTCTATGTTCTTGAAGGAGCAAAGTGCAGAACTGAATGAAATATAGGTTGTCTTCAGGACCCCTTTTATCCCTCCCCCAACAAAGTCCTTGCTTTGTTGGTAGGTGGAGGGGCTTCCCATGCAGCCCCCAAAATATTTATTTGATTTATTTGCAAGGCTGGCATCTACCGGTACTGAAATGCGGTGGCAGAGCTGCAGGCCTCCAGAGCTGCTGCTGTTGAAACGGCAAATGGGGACCAGGCAGTGTGAAACGGTGCCACAGGACTGAAGTGGCAGGTGGATGAGGTGGCGGGAGCGTTGCTGGAGGATGATGTAGGATGGCGGGGGAGGAGTGTGCAGGGGCAGCAGCATGGTGCCATATCTGCCCCATCTCCTGCCTTGCCCAGTCCGTTCATTATCTGGTCTGCAGAGCCCTGATGCTGGTGAAGTGAGGTGGCGGCTGCCGGAGCAGCTCCTTCCCTGTCTCACCTGGTGGCGGCAGCCAGCGGGGTGCCTCCTGCTGCCACTCCCGTTCCCACACCGGTGGCAGTGGCAGTAGCCATGACTCGTGCTGCCACCACCTCACCCCGTCAGCATCAGGGCTCTGCAGGCTCCAACACCCAAACAGTATTCTTTGCCACCAATCCGGACAGGGCCTGGGTGGTGATGGGTGGTATTGCAGGGTCAGAGGGGGAATGCGGCTGCAGAAAGAATAGAAAGGACTGTGCAGGAGGCAGCGGCCTCCTTCCTGGTGGGGAAGGCTGGGCAAGGCTGGCTGGCACTCCGCAGGACAGGCTGCCTGTGTGCCTCACTTTGAGCTCCAACCCAGAAGCGGAATCGAAACGTTGGTTTCTCTCCAGAAGGGTGAAGCGACCCGGCAGTCAGAAGGGTGAGACTTTTCACCTGGCTCTTTCTGACTTGTCAGTTTTTTCCCCCTTTTCCCATACCCCTCCTGCTTTCTCTTCGCTTTCTCTTACTTTTTCACACAGAAGGTGGCCAGCCCCGCCCTGCCTCACCCTATCCTGCCTCACCCCCTGCCTTGGCTAGTGGTGGCAGCATCAGCCTGCTGGACGCACTGCTCAGCTGCCTGTGTGGAAAAAAATAAGACACCCCCCCATCTGAAAATAAACCCTAGTGCTTATTTTGGGGCCCAAAAGAAAATAAAACCGGGTCTTATTTTTGGGGAAAGACAGATACAGTAGTACAACAGTAGTCACAGTCATATTAGTGGTGCACAGTCATATTAGTTGTGCTTTCCTGCCTCCACCCCTCCTTCTCCCTCCCTCCCTGTTATTTATAGATATTAAAATGAAAGTCATTTATATCATTAGAAAATAAGGAGCTGCTAAACAAGTGTTTCTTAACCTTGGCAACTTTCAAATGTGTGGAGTCCAACTCTCAGAATTCCCCAGCCAGCATTCAGAATTTAGAATTCAGAATTCGGAATATAGAATTCTGGCGGTTGAAGTCCACACATCTGAAAGTTGCCAAGGTTGAGAAACACTGTTCTAAACACCAAGATTGATGATCTGTAATGATATTATACATCAAGGTAATAGGTAAGGATGTAGGTTTTTTGTTTGTTTCTAAGCAATTTTTTTTTAAAATTTGATTTATATGCCGCCCTTCTCTGGAGACTCAGGGCGGCTTACAATGCGTTAAGCAATAGCCTTCATACTTTTTGTTGCAATATTTTCAGGATCAGACTCAATAAATTTAGTAAGAGTTAAAGGTTTAAATATTTCTCCTTTTATTTACATTAGGCATTCTATATTCACTGAATATTCACAGATAGAAGCAAGGAAAATGGGTGCATACAGCTCCTTATATATACAATGGGTGGAGCTAGATGTGGGAGTGGTGAATTATGAATACATTAAGCAGTGAAGAATAAATTAACCCCTGATACCCCGTTCATATACTATTTACACATTAGAGAATAAGGCATTTACATCTGACAAATCCCCCTCTAAATGCCGATTCGTTATGCTACAACAATTACATTCAGATTCAGGACAGTACAAAACATATAACTTAGAGGTCAAGTATTTATGCTGCTTAGAAGGTAAAGGCTTTGTCAATATGTCAGCTAATTGTTCTGAAGTTTCACAATGCACTGCTTTAATAAATCCATCTTGAGATAATTGTCTCACATGTTTAAATTTTATATCTATGTGTCTGGACCTTTGTCCAATGGCGTCAGATCTAGATATTTCAATAGCTGCTTTATTGTCTTCATGCATAACAAAAGGTAAAGCAGGTTTTTTCCAAACATCTGAAATTAAATCATTAAACCATACAAGGTTATTTGCAGTTTTAGATAAACAAACATATTCTGCTTCTGTCGTTGAAGTGGCCACTAATTCTTGTTTACCAGTGTACCAGTAAACTGGACAGTCATTTAAGAGGAATATATAACCAGATGTACTTTTTCTACCTGAGGTGTCTCCAGCCCAATCCGCATCTGCGTAACATGTGAGCTTTGGTTCTCTATTATTGTTAGGTTCTAACATTAAACAGAAGTCTAATGTATTTTTCAGATATCTTAATATTCTTTTAACAGCTTCCCAGTGGTACATTGTTGGCTTGCTGACATGTCTGGATAATAAATTGAGGGGTAAAGCGATATCAGGTCTTGTCCAATTAGAGATATAAAGAAGTGAACCTATGACTGATCTATAAAACGTGTTATCTTTGAATTCAGGGGATGATTCATCAGCATTTCTTAGAAAGTCAGTCTGCATAGGAGTATCACAAGGTTTGGCATCATTTAGATTGCATTTGTTTAAGAGCTCTATGATCTTATCTCTCTGAGTAAGTTTGAATCCTCTTTTAGTCTTATTAATTTGAACACCAAGATACTTATTTACTTTGCCTAAAGATTTCAATGAGAAATGTTCATTTAGCTTAGTTACAAATGTTTCTCTTCTCTCTTTATGTTTTCCTATGTATAAAATGTCATCCACATAGATCAATACAAACTCTATGTAATCATCACCCTTTTTGACAAAGAAACAGTTATCAGCGGTGGTAGCATTGAAGTCCATAGTTTTAAGTACTTTTACTAAACAATCATACCATCGTTTACCAGATTGTTTTAACCCGTATAAACTCTTGTTTAACAACCAAGTCTCATTCTTGTTTGTGTATTGACTGTGAGGTGCTCTTACATATATTTCCTTGTCTAGTTTTGCGTGTAGATACGCAGTCTGTATGTCATATTGGAATACATCGAGATTGAGTGCTGATGCTACTACTAGAGCTGTTTTGACACTCTCAGTTCTTACTGTGGGGGAATATGTGTCAGTATAGTCCTCCGGATATTTCTGTGCATAACCTTGTGCAACTAGTCTAGCTTTGTATAGGGTATTGCCTCCCTCTAAGTTTTTAATTTTATATATCCACCTAGTACCAATAATTGTTTTATCTTTTGGTGCAATTGCAGGTGTATATACGTTTAATCCTTGTAAACTTTCCATCTCTTTTTTCATTGCTAATTCCCATTTTTCTTTTTCTTTACGAGGAAGTTTTAACACTTCCTCATATGTATTAGGTGTAGTTAACTCACCATCCATATGCATTATGTAATCTTTGTATTTATTTGGCATCTGATTTCTGGTGTTTCTAATTGTCTTTTCAGGTTTACTATTATTATCATGCAAATATCTTGCTTCCTTTTTTGTTAGTGTATCTGTCTTTATTTTGTGTTGGCTATTTGTCCATGTTTTGGTTTTGTTTCTATGTTTGTTGATATTTTGCTTTTCTATAGTCCCTTTCTCTTGAGATTTTGTATCTTTGTTGTTACTTGGAAATATTTCATTAAGATGTATTTTAGACCAGTTGGCCTGCTCATGGAATACAGCTGTTCTGGAAACTATAAATTTGTTATTATTATCAATGAATCTGTACCCTTTAGTGCCTGTCTCATATCCCATAAATCTGAGTCTTCTGGACACGTTTTCTCCCTTTCTTCTTAATTGCTTAGGTATGTGTACGTCTGCAGTGACTCCAAATATGTGCATGTGTGCCAATTTTGGTTTCCTATTATACATCACTTCATATGGTGTCTTATTTACAATGCTGGACCAGGTTCTATTCTGTGTGTAATTGGAATAATGTAGGGCTTCTGACCAGAATTGTTTGCTTAAGCCAGCATCTTCCAATGTGCATCTAATCATGGTTTGTAATGTTGAGTTCTTCCTCTCTGCAATTCCGTTCTGAAACGCAGAAAATGGACTAGATGTGTAATGTAACATTCCTTTGTCCTTCAACCATTGTCACTGTTGCTAATGTTTTCATCATCTACTTCAATACAATCCTCCATATTTGAATCAATGTTGTGCAACCATTTTTCCTTTGTTATTAGATAAGGTAGGCCTCCTTTAATCATCACAGTGCCTATATCTATTTTATTTTTCTCCAAAGTCGCTTTTCCTTTGGAAAAAACAATGTTAATATCAGAATCCCTGCTTAGTTTTATGGCACTTAGTATGATACCCCGTTCATATACTATTTACACATTAGAGAATAAGGCATTTACATCTGACACTTTTGTATATTTATACAAAGTCATCTTATTGCCCCCACAATCCGGGTCCTCATTTTACCTACCTTAGAAAGGATGGAAGGCTGAGTCAACCTTGAGCCTGGTGAGATTCGAACTTACAGTAATTGCAGACAACTGGTGTTAATCACAATGCTATTAGTCTGCTGAGCCACCATTGGCTTCTTGTTTTGGATCCGTTGCATGACAATGAATAAAAGGAGTACTGTAGAAAGACATTTCATCTTCAGTCTTCTCTCCTGAAGCCCATAACATTTATTTATTTATACTTGCATACATTCAATGTATAAGCGTCCCAATTCCCAATGACTCTGGGATACCTACAATTAAAAAATAAGTGACTAGCTACTGGCGCCCAGCTCAGCTTCACTGTGCATGCACGTGTGCCTCCTGCCAGCCAGCTGATTTTTGTGTCTCTGGCGCAGAGACGGGGCTCATGTGGGAGACGCGCACATGTGTGTGGGGGTTGCACATGTGTGTGGGGTCACACATGTGCAGGGGGTCATGTGCGCATGCGTGGGAGGAGGGCGGGGTGTGTGGTGCGCCTCCCCCATGGCCCGTTTTTGGTCCTAGGAGGTTTCAGATAGGCCTACTAGGCCCAAAACGGGCAGCAAGGGGTCGCGCACACATACATGGGGGCGTGGCATGTGGGGTGGCATTGCATTATAGGTGTGGGCATGCACGTGACCCCTCTGCACTCCCCCCACTTTTGGCATTCGATGGCAAAAAGGTTAGCCATCCCTAGTATAGGGTTTCCTGCCTGAGCAGGGGATTGGACTACAAGACCTCAAAATTCTCTTCCAACTCTGCTTTCTATTCTATTCTACCTAGTAAATATATTGACTAGAGAGCTCCAGCAGTTCCATGTTTATTTAAACAAGCGATTAAAGACGCCCATAAATTCAGTAGCATGGTTTTTTTTTTCTTTTGAGCAAATAAGAAGAAAAATATCATTTCGTTTATTGAAATCCTGTTTAAAAAAGGGAGAAATTTACCTTCCACGCCCCAGATGGCTCACCATCTGTAGAAAAGACCATCTCTTTAATTATGGAAGTAAAAGTTACTCTAAAACAGTTTTAAAAATAGGTACTGAATGTTCGTTGCTCCCTTTTGCACCTCGTTATTGCTATTCAGAGAGGGAATTCTCCGTCTGACATGGCCTCAACCTCACTGGCAGCGCCTGAGAGAAAAGATGAATTTTGTGACCTGTGTAGTAAATATCTGACAGATCCAATATCCCTAGAATGTGGACACAACTTCTGTCGGCCTTGCATCACTGATCATTATCGGGAACGGAAAAAGGAAGGGCTTTTTTTCTGTCCTGTTTGCGAAGAGCCGATCCCTGAAGGAAAACTCCGGCGAATCCTGCAGCAGCCCACCGTGGAGGAGAAACTTAGATTGCTTCCTGAAAAGTCATTTGTCTGCCCGAAACACAAAGTGATACTAGATCTGTTTTGTCAAGAGGACGAGAAGCTGATATGTGCCGTTTGTAAGAAGTCAACGGAACATAAAACTCACACTGTGATTTCTCCCAAACAAGCTGCCCAACCATTAAAGGTAGGGAATTGCTATTAAGGGACCTTTGGATTTTCAGTGGCAGATGCATATTGCCTCTAACATGCGGTTTACATGCTGGCATCTTTCCTTCTGGAGTTGATGAAAATCTTGTTTGGATTCTCGTTCCAGAGATTTGCCTTTAAAAAAATATTTATGTATTTATGTATTTGTTTGTCAAACATGTACAAAATAGCAGGTACAGTATATAGGTATAAACATAAACATAAACAAAGGAAGTAAGAACAGATAAATGGGGACAGTAAGACAGGAACGGTAGGCACGCTGATGCGCTTATGCACGCCCCCTTTATGGACCTCTTAAGAATGGGGTGAGGCAGGGGTGAAATGCTTCCAGTTTGGACTGGATCGCCCGATCCGGTATCGATGGCAGCGGGTGGTTCGGAGAACCGGTAGCAAAAATCCCTGTGCCCCCACCCCATGCCCAGCTGAGCCGCACGATCATCAGAGGCTTTTTTTTTACTTTTAAAAGCATTTTTTCTACAACCTCTTCCGATGAAAAAATGCTTTTAAAAGTAAAAAAAAAAAGCCCTCTGATGATCGCGTGGCTCAGCTGGGATCCTCAGAGGCTTTTCAAAGCATTTTTTTCTGCAACCTCTTGGCCGAAGAGGTGGTAAAAAAAATGCTTTGAAAAGTCTCTGACAATCCCAGCTGAGTTGCCTGATTGGCAGAGGCGTTTCAAAGCATTAGAAAAAATACTTTGAAAAGTTACAAAGAAAAAAAAGTTGGCCACGCCACCCAGTCACATACCCCCCCCCAAGCCACACCCACAGAACCAGTAGTAACAAATTTTACATTTCATCCCTGGGGTGAGGTAACAAATGTCTCAATTAGCAAACAGAAATTTTGTGCTCAATTGTGGTCGTAAGTTGTGGGTTCCTGTTCTGGTCAGCACATTAGCTGACCAGAACAGGAATTCTGGTCAGCTAATTCAATTGTGGGAATTGAAGTCCACACATCTTCAAGTTGTTGAGAAATACTGGACTAGATGTTCTGCAGGGTCTCTTCCAATCGTACAATTTTGGTTCTATGAAACATGAGTTTTTGGAAAGACTCGGAACAAACAGCAGTACTGAGGTGTTGCTGAATAACTGAAAATACTAAGGTAGGGAGTTTGTCAAAGTCTACTTTTTACAGGATCTATTCAGAGTTGATCACCAGGACCACAGATTTAGTCTTCCGAGCTTTCAGACTCGCCCATCCTCAGGGAATTTCTCTTTCTCCATTCTGGAGATAATACAACGTAAACAGAGCCATGGTGGTTAGAGTGCAGTATTGCAGGCTAATTCTGCATTCCCACTGCCAACAGTTTGATCCTGACAGGCTCAAGGTTCCTTCCAAAGTTGGTAAAATGAGGACCCAGATTCTTAGGGGTAATCCAGAGGTGAAATCCAGCAGGTTTTGACAGGTTCTGGAGAACTGGTAGCTGAAATTTTGAGCCGTTTGGAGAACCAGCAAATACCACCTCTGGCTGGCCCCAGAGTGGGGTGGGAATGGATATTTTGCAATATCCTTCCCCTGGAGTGGGATGGGAATGGAGATTTTGCAATATCCTTCCCCTGCCATGCCCACCAAGCCATGCCCACAGAACCGGTAGTAAAAAAAAATGGATTTCTCCACTGGGGTAATCTGATGACTATGTGAAACTGCTTAGAGAGGGCTGTAAAGCACTTTGAAGCAGTATACAAATCCAAGTGCTATTGCTATTATCTTGGGACACATATATTTGCCTTTATTTGTGAGAGATACAGGCAGCTAGTCAGTGATGGGATTCAAATAATTTAACAGCCGGTTCTCTGCCCTAATGATTTCTTCCAACAACCAGTTCGCCAAACTGCTCAGAAAGTTAACAATCAGTTCTCCCGAAGTGGTGCGAACCGGCTGAATCCCACCACTGCAGCTAGTGCTTCGAACAGTTCTACTTTTTGGTCCAAAGAAAGATCCTTATTCTGATGGATAAGTAAATAAACTTGTAAAATGGAGGATTGTGTTTGAAACATGACTCAATTTATCTCTTTCAGGACCAGTTACGGAGCCGGATTATACTTCTGGAGGAAAAGAAAGATATAATGGAGAATCATCCTTCCGATGCAGAAAAGGAAATCGCCGAGCTGCTTGTAAATCTTGGTCATTCTGAATTTTGGAAAACCAGCTAATTATCAAGCTTATCTCAAAAGGTGGTGAAATTGATCTTTCCCCTCCCCCCTCTCTCTCTCTTCATTAAAGGGGCAAATGGAAGAAGAGAAGGAGAAGTTAGACAATGTGTTCAAACAACTACACGATTTTCTGCATAAACAGGAAAAACAACTACACAACCGAATGAAAATGGTGGAGAAGGATATTCAAAACACCAAGACGGAATACCTGGAGGGACTTTCAAAGGAACGCATCGTGCTTAAAAGTATCATTCGGGAGATGCAGGAGGTGTGTGAGCAGCCAGCTGTGGAGTTCTTAATGGTAAGATGGTTTTAAAAGAAGATGGTTTTAACACTAGCCTGGGCTCCTCACCAGAGAAGACCCAGCTCAGAACCCCGAATGGGGCATCTTCACTTCCCCAGGATGTGGAAAGATCAAATCATTTGCACTTCTATAACTGTCTGCTTTGGTACAGCAACCAAACAGGACAGGTACAGACTTCAATGGTTGATTAGGACAGAAGAAAAAACAATTGCAACCAGCCTCCTTTCCATTGACGACCTGCATATTGCATGCATCAGAAGGAGGGCTATCTGTAGAAAATATCTACAGACCCAGTGGTGGGTTGCCCCCGGTTTGGACCAATGTAGTAAAAAACTGGTGGGAGGCTCCGCCCACTGACCCGGATGTCATCAAAGTAGATCTACGCATGTGCAGAAGCTTCTGTGCATGCACAGAAGAGCACGCATACATGCGAGCACGCGGGCACAATGCAAACTGGTAGTAAAGGTAAGTAGAACACACCCCTGTTACAGACCCTTCACATCCTGGACATAATCTGTTTCAACTCCTCCCCTTGTGATGCCACAATAGAATTTTGCAGGCCAAAACAACCAGATACAGACACAGTTTTCTCCCTTGTGCCATCACTTTGCTGAACACCTAATTCCCTCAGTACTGCCTTAGATCTAAGGATATTTACCCATATAGTATGGCTGTATTACTATTATCCTTCTCATCTTTTTTATTGCCTTCTCTTATTGGTAACATTATTATGATTATTAATACTCTGGGTTTTTTTGCTTGTACACTGAGAGTTTATGTACTGGGGACAAATTCTTTCTGTGTTTAATCACACTTGGCCAAAAAAAGCGTTCTATTCTATTCTATTCTATTCTATTCTATTCTATTCTATTCTATTCTATTCTATTCTATTCTATTCTATTCTATTCTATTCTACTCTACTCTACTCTACTCTACTCTACTCATTTTCCTGTTGTTAATAGCCAGATCTAGCTTAAGATTCTTTCATGTTTTTGGAGTAATGAACACTTCTGACATTTTTGAAAGATGGACAATCACAAAATATCTGTTTATAGGAAATGAAAGAGGTGAAAAGACAAATAACTGTAATGCAACTAACCTGGGTACAAAGCAGAGACTGGATTTTCCCTCAGAATATAAAATGGTTCCTTTGAATTTACTGCTCCTATAGTAATGCAAATATCTGTGGCTAAGAAAAGAAGTAATCTGTGCAAACTAATGGCTGTGGGCAAAACTGTGATTTGTGGGTCTTTAATTGGACTTTAATCCAATCTTTTGAAACAATTTCACAACAAAGAGATTAGTAGCTTTCCTTCCAAAGCTGAATAAAAAGGCTGTGGTGTAAACACGACTCCCATACTAAGAACCATAGTTCTCTGTTATTTAGAATATTTCCTAAAACTCATTCATATTTGATACTCTCAATGCCTAGGGCTCCTTCTTTCCTCTATTTATCTTTGTCTTTTCCCAACTTCCCAACTGTCTTTCCTCTCATGCTACTTTTAAATATACAGAATTTCTAGGGTATTTTTTTTCTTAAAAAACTCTATGGGCATATGCTAATGGGAATTCAGATCTGCTCCAAAGAAAATTGAACCCCATAGCTATTCAGTAGATGTAATTTCCTTGAGAAGGAATGTTAGGTACCCCACGTTGATGTAAATTGAACAAGATCTCAATTCATGTCAGCAGTTTTGAACCTATACCTTGCAATGTCGAATTTAGCATTTTTCAACCTTGGCAACCTTAAAATGTGAGGACCTCAACTCCCAGAATTTTCTAGCCAGCATATCTGACTGAGAAATTCTGGACATTTTTAACTCCACACACATTTTAAAGTTGCTAAAGTGAAGGAACACTGGTCTAATTACAGTATGGCTGGAGAACCAATAATTCAATCAAAGTGAAGATTTTATGAATAAGAGCATCTTATCAAGTATTTATTTATTTATTTATTTATTTATTTATTTATTTATTTATTTATTTATTTATTTATTTATTTATTTATTTATTTATTTATTTATTTATTTTGTTGCATTTCTATGCCACCCCACTCCCAAGGGACTCTGGGCGGCTTACAACAGAGAATAAAGCAATGCAACAATATCCCATACAAAAGTTAAAAGAAGACTTTAAAACATTAAAATGTTAAAACACAAACACTCCAATTTGTGGCCGGGTCTCGCAAGATCACTCTAACAAGATCAATGGCCCCAGGCCTGCTGGAAAAGCCAGGTCTTCACCGCTTTCCGGAAGGCCAATAGGGTGGGGGCGGTCCGGACTTCAGGAGGTAATTGGTTCCAGAGAGCTGGGACAGCCACAGAGAAGGCCCTCCCCCACGGGCCCGCCAGCCGACATTGTTTAGCTGACGGGACCCGGAGGAGACCGACTCTGTGGGATCTTACCGGTCGCTGTACAGGGTCAAGAGCATGCAGTAGGGAAGCTTCCTCTTTCTGTCTCTCATTGAGCTATAGCTTCTTCAAAGATCTAAAGAAGATCATGGGTTAGGATAAGGGTCTCCAAACATGGCCACTTTAGGACTTGTGGACTTCGATTCCCAGAATTCACATGGCTGGCTGAGGTATTCTGGGAGTTGAAGTCCATAAGTTCTAAAGCGGTGAAGTTTGGAAACCTCTGAGGGCTTAAGCAACCTTCTTACTTTACTCTATTGCAAAGAGTGAGATCTCTTTTTCCTTTCTTTGTAGGATTTTAAAGCCAACATGCAAAGGTAAGTAGATCCTGCTCATTTCCTCCCATCCTTTCTAAGACCATGTAGCAGAAAATAGGTCACCCGCCTGATACTCTGGACTTCAAATCTGGTCAACCGATGGCAGGCACGGTCTCGTAAGAAATCCATAGTGAGTCGCAGAGAATAATTAAAAATAAAGAAGCCATTACAGAGCATTTCACCGAGGCAGCCTTCAGCGGCGCCATCTTGGAATCCATCCAAGATGATAGGAAACAGTGGGAGTTTGTTAAAAATATTATTTATTTATTTAATTGTTTGTCAAGAGCATATTAGGTAATATATGTAAGTATAAGCATGAATTGAATACATAAAATAGATACGAATAGAGGGAACATTAGGACAGGGACGTAGGCACGCTGGTGCTCTTATGCACGCCCCTTACAGACCTCTTAGGAATGGGGTGAGGTCAACAATAGACAGTCTTAGGTTAAAAGTTTGGGTTTTTTGGGATGAAACTACAGACTCAGGTAGTGCATTCCAGGCATTGACCACTTTGTTGCTGAAGTCATATTTTCTGCAATCGAGTTTGGAGCGGTTCACTTTAAGTTTGTATCTATTGTGTGCTCGTGTATTGTTGTGGTTGAAGCTGAAGTAGTCATTGACAGGTAGGACATTGTAGGAGATGATTTTATGAGATACCCTTAGTTGAAGCACAGGGAGAACATGGCTTTCCAGACTCTCTTTGTGGAATTCCACTCTATCTCTCTCCCTTTATTTTTCAACGAAAATAAGAGCGATTTTTAAAAATGTACATGTGCATGTGTTTATGAAAAAGATAAATAAAAGGAGAGAACCATAAGCTGAAATAACAGCTCTGCTCCAGCTGACTATACATTAGTTACCTTCCTCCTAATAAGAGTGCACTTTTTCCCTTAGCTTAAAAACACATTTTGGAAGCAAATATTCTTCCTGTCCCTATCTTAGTCTTCTATTTATTTAATATTGGAAGAAAAATGTTGGGTTTTGTATGCTGCTGTAGGATAGCATTAAACACACATGACCAAAGCTATATTGATAATCAGGGCCCCTTTGATTATCCTGAGCAAAACATTAGAGCAAGTTTTGATATAGTGCTAAACTCCCTCCTCTTTTTTATTTTTTAATTTTTGGGCCCCTTCAAGTCAGTCTTGACTTCCGGCAAGCACCTGGCTAAGGCAAGATTTTAGAAGGGTCTTTCTTTTGCCTTTTTCTATCTGGGGCTGGAAGCTAGGGACTGGCTCAGGTCTCCCAGCTGTCTTTGCACCTAAGGTGGATCTAGAACTCACCATCTCCCAGTTCTTACTTGGTATCTTAGCCACTATACCAAACTAGCTCTAGGTTGGGGAGAACTAAATTGTAATTAAATGTTACATGATTTTGATCTGGTCCTGCTTACATTTTGGATTATGACCTTCCCTAAGCCATTCAATATGGGATGCGGTGGCTCAGTGGCTAAGATGTTGACCTTGTCGATCAGAAGGTCGGAAGTTCAAATCCCTAGTGCCGCATAACGAGGTGAGCTCCCGTTACTTGTCCCAGCTTCTGCCAACCTAGCAGTTCGAAATGCAAGTAGAAAAATAGGGACCACTTTGATGGGAAGGTAACGTGTGCCTTCGGCGTTTAGTTATGCCAGCCACATGACTACATGAGACGTCTTCGGATAGTGCTGGCTCTTCGGCATAGAAACGGAGATGAGCACTTGTTCTGCCCCAGCTCCGGATTCCCGAGGATATTGACACACACCAACGCTCCTTATCAAATTTGTTAAGTAGCAAGAATAAACCAAAGTCCGGCAAAAGTTGGCGACCAGCCCAGAAAACAAGATACAATAAGACTTTTCCAAAAATGCTCTGATGATAATTACAAGTTTTTTCCAGCAAGAAACTTACTAATGGCGTGTGACTTAAATAGGCTAAGGGAGTGGCCAATTATCCTCAAGCCTTACTCTCGAGGAGACCTTCTCCTCCTGAGTAGCCACTCCAGCCTTTTGGCAGCCCTGCGTGCTCGAGTATAGAGGAGAGGCTCCTCCACTTCGTTCTCTCCACTTGAAGGAGCCTCTGGAGGTTCTGAGTCTCTGCCTCTGGCACCACACCCACTTCAGCCTCCTCGCTGTCTGATGTGAGCGCTGGCTGCGCAGGCTGCTACCATGACACCACACTAGCCTCCTTGTCGTCGGGATCAGCCACGATCCGCGCAGGCCACTGGTGGGCCACAACAGCACTGCCCCTAGAGCTGGGAACGACTAGCACGCATGTGCGGGGGAACCTTTACCTTTTAAGTCATTCAAACTATCTTGATTTGAAAAATAGTGTCTGCACTCCTCCCCCTCCCATGTATCTTATAAATATTACTAATTTGGTAAGGGGAGACTTATGACAGTCCTTTTACCATCAGAGCTGCCTATCAGAAGGAACGCAACCATCTTCTAAGCCATTTCAACTCATTTGCTTGTAAATTGTTGATACCATCATTTTTCTTAGCATCTTTAACACCTTTCCCTAGAACAGTGATGGCTAACCTTTTTGCCATCGCGTGCCAAAAGCGGGGGGAGCGCGGTGGGGTCACACGCACTTGTGCCCACATCCAAACCCCGCTCCCCCATGCTCCCCCCGCTTTTGGCACGTGATGGCCTGGTGGGCCCGGTAGGCCCGTTTTTTGCTCTCCCCAGGCTCCAGAGCCTTTGTAGGAGCCTGGGGAGGGCAAAAATGGCCTCCCCCCCCCAGAGGCCCTCCAGAGGCTGGAAACAGTGTGTTTCCTGACTTCTGGTGGGCCCAGAAGGCCCAAAAATCAGCTGGCTGGTGCACGCATTTGTGCTGGAGCTGAGCTCGCATGCCCATCGATATGGCTCCGCATGCCACCTGTGGC